>NC_084465.1:128858302-129483302 GCF_027409185.1 Cynocephalus volans | reverse complement strand
CAACACAAAGTCATGTACGACCTTGAATTTTATCCTATAAATATCATAAACACCCACCTAGCTTCCTTTATTATAATCTTTCTAGTCTTCCCTTTATCAGCATAGTTATTAGATAGTATTGTAGGTTTAACCAAGAGCTGCTTCCAAGACCTAAATAGGTTTCATGAGGATGAACAGTTGAAAACTTAGTGTGATCCAACTCATTTAGCACTATTAATCTCAGTCCAAAAGCAAACTTTGCTGTCCGAAACAGCTGTCAACTATTAATGGACGTGTAATTTATGCTCAGTCAAGTGTATACATGGTTAGTGGTGGTAGGTTTTTGAAAAATGAAAGTAATATACAGTGACATACCCTTTTCATTCAGAAACATAAAGGAACCATGATCAATGCCTTTACTCCAAAGAGTAAGTGAGAAAACAACAGAATGCCCACCTTGGTAAATTTGGTAATCAGTGTCACACAGAAAGCATTATTGAATTATCACAAAGATTCTGGGGGTGTTATTCTCATGAAATCATGAGGATCTTAAGCAAGTACTGCCATAAATACCTTTCCAAAGTTGTCAAAGCTTTCAAATTCAAGACGTCTTAGTCCAACACTCACAGTCCATATTTATTTAAAATAGGGAATTTTTTTCAAGTAACTAGAGTTTAAGAATGAACTTATTCAGTGTAATTCTCTGAACAGGAAAACTTCAATTTATAATTGAAGTTTCCAAATGAAAATGAGATGAATCAAGGTGACTTCATGTAATTATTATGTTTCCTCACCCTTAGTTGAGATGGAGGTGCTACTTTACTAGTCCTTTTCTAAAATAAGAAATATATGACTCTTTTTCCATGGTCCAGCACTCATGTAAGTATGAATTCAATATTGAACAGAACATTCGAGTTCTTACAATTTATTAATGAGGACACTACTTGGTGACAGTCTAATGGGAATTAGTTCAAGATCTGGATTGGTATCTCACTAAACCTTAATCTTTCAGACAGTTGTGTTTGTCTCTCTGTGATCTAAAAAATAAAAGCTTCTATGCCATCATCTCTTCTGCAGAAGAAAATAAAAACTGAGAGCAGGCTTATAAAAACAAAGATATTTTAAGAGAGCGGTGCTTGGCTTTTCCTGCCTAAGTGAGAATTTCCTGTAGAGAGAGTTGACAAAGTAGGTTTGAGACAGCTTTCCTGTAATTAATTTTCTTTGTGTGTGAACTTAATATTGATGCAAAGGTGTTGCTTATTTGACAATTCCAGAGTTTAATGTCTAACCATCCAACAGGAAAGGAAGAACAAGGCTTCCCAGAATTCCATATTAATTACCTTCAATCCCCATTCTATGATACTCATCCACTCATCTAAAACTGCTAATTGTCATCAATTGAATGATTTTCAGGATGAAATCAATCCCTAGGAAGAATATAACTCATTTACATTGCTTGTTGAACAGCTGGGTGACAAGAAGTGTTCATACTTATGACTCTGGGCCAGATTTGAACATCTAGTAAACAGTGAGGAAACATTATGTAGTACAAAAAGCATTGGGCTTGAAATAACATTGACTAGACTCATGTTCTACCTGATTGTGGATAAATTAAATAACCTGAGGGCTATGAGTCTCAATTTCTTCAATGACAAAATACAAATGAGGTCAGGGTCTTTTGTAAAGCTAAAAAATATATATAATTTCCAAGGCACTAGTTTAATTCTATGGTTTGCATGACAGAGTGAGACTGAAAGCTATATATTTTTGGAATATCACAACTATTGTGGTAAATATCTCTTTAATCTTTAAGATTCAAGAGAAAAACAAGAACTTCAAAATTTCTCCATCTATTTTATTTTCTTCTATTCAATGCCTGGCTTTTACAGTGAAACTAACTGAGATATTTGAGAATATAAAGGGTTTTGGATGAGTGAACATTGAGTGACTAAAGCTCTCAGGAAGGAATTTAAAAGATCTCAGAGGCATGCAGCCACGTTATATAAACATATTTTGAACTGTACCATCCTATCCACAGTACTGGCGCCACAATTGCATTAAGTGAAATTTTATCCAAAAATTGGGAAGGTGTTCTGAGTTTGTTTTTCTGCTCTTCTGTTCTTTCTCAAAGACCTTAAGTGAAAACGAAGATAGTGTAGACAAATGTGTCCAGTGTTAAGAAGGTCCTAACCAGACCAAGAACGTTTTAATCGCAGCCAACTTTGTCAAAACTGTCACTTTAGCCTCAAAGTGATTCCTAGGGGAAGCTTCACAGTTACAGTCATTTTCCTAGATGCTCATCCTTTTTAACTCCAAGGAAATTTATTTTTCTTTCATTTTTCTCTTCCTTTTTTTTTTTTTTTTTAAGAAAGGATAGTGGGGAAAAGGAAGGAGACATAGTTACATGTCTTTCTAATTTCTGAAATCCAAAAGACTGTTTCTATGCCAGCCCATTATAGTTGTCATAAAAATGCATTTACTTATCTTTTATGTGTGCCTTTCCTACCCCATCAACTAAAATAAAGTTTGTATTTATTTTTCCGGAAATATCCAAAGTGGCCCTGGCTAAGCTTTGAATCTATTTTTCTATATGCTGTGGCTTTAAATTTTGCTGTCTGTACTTGGCAAATGGAGATAACTGGAGTAAGTGTAACAATAACTGAACTTGAAAAAAAGTCAAGGGCAACTGACTGTCTAAAAGTCAAATTGTGATTTTCATTTGATGAATTGTAAAACTGTTCGATGGTGCCAGAATGATTTTCATTTGATGAATTGTAAAACTGTTCGATGGGTCCTTACACTCATATTGCTCGTATTTTGAAATAACTGCTATGAATTATTTGTTTCACCCAGGTCTTAAACAAGAAAAATGTATCTTTCCTATTTGCATGCCATACTGTTAGGAATTTAAGAACTCCTCCTTTCATTACAGGTATGTCTGGAACATTATGGTTTCACGCTTGCAGCAATGACACAACATAGCTTGGATAGAGCAGTAAACACTGAGGCTGTCACATATGTTTGAATGAATTGGCTTGATATGAATATTCCCTATTAAAGTTACTTGCCCAGAAAAGGTCTTGAAAAACCATCTTCTCCATTTGTTATCTTTACCACACGATTATTTAAACAAAACTCAGAAAGAGGTTTTAAATTCATCTTTTCTTTAAAGCCTTCAGTCGTTCCCCTGAGCCGTCGGCCCGTGTCTCCCTCAAGAGAGTAATAAGCAAGTAATCTTCCTTATGCCTGCCTTGAATCCTTTTTGGTGTTTTTATACTCATTTATTCTTACACATGAGAGAGAAATCCACATGTTAAATCCATTCTGCTTTTAAAAATCAACGTTACTATACAATATATATTTATGTATATAAGAACCCACTGTTTTTCAAATCCCAGTTATAAAGAAAATTACTTACCGTATGTGAAATAGAATTGTTGACAAACAAACAGTGATAAATGATCACAATGTTTGACTTCTTTCAACTCTACCCCATGTGAGGAATGTCACTTCAAGCAAGTCATCCACTGACTCTGGGCCTCAGCTTCTTCTTTTGTGGCATGAGGAATTTGTTTCTCTGTTTCCTTGCTTGTTGTTCTCAAGAGAAAAAAACCTTGTTGGGCGCACCCAACCCTCTATCCCCCTTGCCTAGAAGAGTCCTGGGCAGCACTGCTGCTGAGGTTCTCTAATAAGAACTGCACTTTTTATTTTTAGAGCTGGTGGGTTTTGTTTTAATTATTTTTCCTTGGGATATAGCAAATAAATATTATATATTTGCAATTGATCATATATTGCTATAAAATATAGCTGAATTTTTGTGAGTCATTTAATGCTATTTGTCTTTAGGTAATAATAGCAGATTTTTCAAAAGGAAATATTATTCACGAAATGTAGGAGTAACCGCTAAAATGGGAACTTAGTGTACATTTTGTCTGTACCTTTTTTAAAATATTGCATTATACTCCGGTCATTGATTTTTTTCTTATTGTACCATGAAAAATAAAATAGAATTATGACTTACTTTCTGCAAGTGTCCATACACACCTCAATTGCCCAGGTTTCTGGTCTTTGTTTACCATCTAACACTGATGGAAGAGGAGTAAAAAAATAAAAGCAAATCAAGAGATAATGTGGTAAATTGTGGAAGAAGGGGCCACACAGTCAAGGCTAGGGAGTTACTGGAGTTCAGGTAGAGGAAAGATGTCAGTGGAGAGGTTCAAAACAGGGTGGTGTTTTAACTGGCTCTGCAAAGGTAAATTTTAGCAGAGGAGATGATGGGAAAGCATCCCATATTAAGGTCATGATGTTACTTGTAAAAGTCACTGCAGTGAATTTTATATATTGGCAAAGAACTAGAAAGGAAAGTGAAAACAAGAAAACAGCTTGTGCTTTGGAGTAGTGAAATAATAATGATTTGTATTTTGTCTGTATTTTTCCCTTACTGCTACATTTAGGAAAAATACAGAAGAAATATAAATAAATTAGCAGTACAATGAGTTAACAGAAAAAGCGAATGTCTTTTTAAATTTATTTAAATACTGTTTCTGAAGACATAAAAGTGTGCATGTTCTTTTCCTTTCTTTAGTCTTAAAAATTTGGAATGTAATACCCTGTTTAATAAATAAAGAAATTAAAGCTAAGAAAATTTTCAGAGTCCTAAAAGTAAATATACACGAGGTCATTTGGACCAGCATATGTGGTAGCTGATTGCTTTCTTTCCTAGGGCTTCCCACATAAAGGTTTCACTCTGAAATTTAATATTTCTTCCTAAAATTAAAATATTCATGTGTGTGTGTTTTTACAAATTATACTATGGCAGAGTTTTACTTTTAGACTTTCGTTCTTCAACACTGATTGTTATAAAGTGTTGAACAGAATTTATTGAAATACTGTTTTCAATCCTTGCATGCTTCTTCTTCTTGGAGTCTTGGCAAGGTTTGGAGCAGCATGAAACAACCGTAGAGCAGAAAGAAGGAAAAACTCATGGTCTGCAGCAATGAGGAAGCTCTGGGAAACTGTCCTGGCCAGAGTTACCATGACTTCCGTGTTGAAAGAGCCATGCTAAGTGTTGAGTGTGTCACCAGACTGGTGAAGAAAAAGGGCAGTGATTACTGACCACTTGACCAAGCTGATGGCAACCCCACCCCAGTCTGCACAAGAAGAACAAAACCAACTCCGAGACCAACTCCGATGGGGACTTTTGGCAGGAACACTGGCAGAAAGTCTCGACAAATAAGCTTCTGTTATGGGTTTCCAAGCAAATGACTGAGCTGATCAGCCCTTTCCAATCTCAGGTCGCCTGGGACCTGACATGTCTCTGGCATTTAAAGCTTGCATCTTGAAATGTAAGCACTTTGCTCAAAATGCCCTCTCCCACATCTCCACTACAAAACAAACGGCTGTATCTTCAGATGTACACATGTACCCACTCCAAACCCATTTTGTAATCTAGGGCAGGGTTCCCTGCACGTGTTGCAGGGTGTCTATGAGCCTGTGACACTGAGACTCAGATGAAAGCCATGGGTATTCTCACCACCACACCCAAAATGTTCCTCCGTGCCAAATTCTTTACTCTGACCCAAATAAGGTAAACACACTGCTGGCCTAACCTGTCTACAGGTATTGATGCCTTACTCTGCAGAAATGCCTGTTAGCAAATAGGGGCAGATCTACACAAATCTCTTTTCCGTCCCCCCATTAAAATAGTACTGGATTTCTGGTGTCTCTGAAATGGCACCCTGAGCTCAACTTATCATTGTATTTGACACTTGTTTGCTCTGGAGTCTTCCAGCAGCTGAGTCTAATTCCAGAGGTCAGTCTCAAAACTTGCTACTGCATGCCAGTTCAGATCCACCTTCCAAAACCCTTCTGTGATTAGTTACCAGTCCCCTTTGTATCAGCTGTAGACACACCATGGTTTCTAGCAGAGCCTGTCTGCAGAAATGCACTGGAAACCATTGATTAACTTACAAGTTTTCTTTGCATAAATAATTTGGCCACAGTTCCTCCTCTGAAAAGAAAGCAGCAAACACAAAAACTGTCAATCATTTTTAACTGAACTCTGAATCTGTCTTCTTGATCTCCTTTATGAAAAAGTGCTAAATAAGAAATGAAGCTTTGGGTGTTTCTCTATGTTATTTTTCAGACTTTTGTACTCAAAAGTCCTAGGAGAGGTTTATAGAGTAGTTTTTTTTCTAAAAACCCACAGACTAGAAAGAAAGCTCAACTGTAAGTTAGTCATCCGCTTGAGTTTTCCTTACCACCATGGATGTAAATGGAAAGCACCTTCATTACTAGTTTGGGGAAAGAAGAGTTTCAGTCTAGTCAGTGTGAAGCAGCTAGTGTTCTGGAAAATGTACCTAGGAAATTTTTCTCACCATTGTGAGCTGAGCTGACCTGATATGCCTTGGGAAAGGACAGCATATTACTCTGGCTAAATGAGAAGCACACAGAAAATAAAATTGTTAGGTTTTGCTTGGAATTGAAAATTGTTGAAGGCTGAAGACTTTACTGTAGGGAGTTTATCAACAGCAGCAGAATCAGTGGCTTTATCAGACTGGCACTAAGGTCTGCAGAAAAGGCACTTCCTGCTGATGAAATTATAGAGTTAGAGATTTGGGTCCAGATTTTATACTCAGGAAACCCCTGAAAACTTGTTTGCAGCTGTCATGCTGAGGGAATGAATAGATTAGACATTAACCACTAAAATTTTTGAGGTATTCCCCATATACAACATCTATTGAAAGAGCAGAGTATCCATCTATTTCATAATAAAATATGAAACACTTCATTTTATATGAAGGTCATTTGGGGCAAGTTCTGAAACAATGTTTTACATGGAGTTGACACCTAGTAAATGAGTGGCCTATACCTTCAAATTAAACTGGGATTATTTTCAGTAAAAGGAAAAGAGAATAAGTGACTACAGGTAAAACTCAGGTCGGATAATATCTCTCTTTTTTATGTGTATCTGCTATTTGTTAATATAATAGAGACTTATGTAGACTTCCATACTGATATACTGTTCAAATTATTTCTTAAACATTAAAAACATTTAAGTAAGGAACAAATGACAAATAATTTAAAGACTTAAATCTATATCTCTTTGGGGGATTCATTTGGTTTTTATATTTTTTGTCTATTTCTGTGAAAACATTAAGTACACAGTCACCAAATATTTATGATGGCAACTGCTACATATTAGAACAATACAAGGTAGGTAGAAAATAAAATGATTAGAATTTCTTAAAAGAATGCTTTAAACTCAGTTTGGTCATTTTCTAGCTTGAGTATAGTGGTATGTATTGACTAAGCACACATCTAGCCCCAAAAGTTGAATCTCCTCATATCTCTGCTGTGAGATGCAAAACATAGTTATTTCACCTACATTTTTGGAAATTTAAATAATCATTATTTATCTCTAGGAAATAATAACTGAAAGAAAAATACTTTGTCTTCATGAAAAAGAAGTGTTTGTCCTGGCAAGATTAAATTGCAACTTGTTCTTCCTTGCTAAACAATATTTACTGTTCTACCTTTAGATGTTCCATAAACATCAAATTATTTTTTTACAGGGTTTCATTTATTATTTAAGTCAGTTAGATTAATCCCTTATAGAACTGCCACCAGGGACCTCTGTAATGTCATCTTGTCATTCTGTGTGGAACGCTTCTCTAACATTATACTAGAGTCAGACAAACAGGTAAAATGTTGTTCTATATATTGACTGCATAAACTTGGGCAAATTTAGACTTGCAATGGCTTGGTATCCTCCTCACTAAAATGAATATAATAAAAGCCTGAGTTGTGTAAGGATTTGGTGAGAGAGCCTATGTGAAGTACTTAGCACAGTACCCGTCACTAGGTCAGAACCCAATAAATATATTAGCTTTAGAAGGTAGAATTTTGCTTGGAAATTTTTTATTTAAAAAAGAAAAAAAGAAAAAAAGCTGTGGTCCCACAGCAAGGAATAGACCAACCATTACTGCCCTTTGAGAACTACCAGAACTTAGAGAAAAATGAGAAATCTTACCTGAGATTAGCTTCACACATGTTTTTCTTTGAAGAAATAACTTCATTGTAAGGGAAAAAAACTCAAATCCCTAAAGATATAAATATCTTAATCCATTTTATTTATGAAATACAAGACCATAATTTTTAATCCAGGAATATAACCATCTCTTCAATATGTTGAAAGTAGTAAGAATAACACAATTTAGTCTATGAAATAAAGATAGACAAAAATTTTTAAAAAGTGAGATAGAAATAATTCTTCAGTTTTAAGGTTGAGATCCTTTACATATATCATTTAAATAATTTAAACCTGCACTTAATTATTTTTCCAAAACATTAGTACATATAAAATATATAACACATGATATTTTAATTGATATTTTGTGAAAAATATATATAAACCATGAATTCATAATACAGTTAATATGAAATAGCTTCCCCTTATAGTTTCACCATTTAAATGTAAAGAGTTATTTTAAACATATACAGCTGTAGAGAAATTTATTTACTTTCTGTTTAATTATGAAAATTCTTAGAGATTGTAAAATAAATCTAATAAACATGAAAACTTCTTTAGAAAAAAATCATGACTTAAAAGCTTAACATCTTCTTAGATTCCTCGTTTTTGATTTATAAATTATAATTATCGCATTGCATACAGTACGTAGAACTGATTTTTACATCTGTGATGTTTTCATTGCCAAGACATGCAAATAAATAGGAGTAGTCTTCTCAAAAGAAAAGGTCAACAGATTTAACAAGGTTCCAGAGTTAAAAGAAAAGCTTCCCAACATGAAATTTAATATGATAGGGGATTGCCTTTTAATAAATGTGTATAGAAGTTTTCTATGGAAGCAGATTTATTTGTGTACCTTCATAGGATCACTTATTTACAACAGCTTACAGTACCTTTGCCAAAACCTACATCATACTAATGCAATTCTGCTTCCTACTTATATACGAGTTTTCAAAGTGATTTTCAAACGGGCTGTTATCCCTGCTTCACATACACAGTAAATGACGCCTGCACTCAAAAATAAACAGAAGTTACTTTCCTTAAGTTGCATACTTCATCAAGCTGCCCAGAGAACACAGAATGTTAACTCCTCTTTTGCCCAGTAAGCATTAACACAAAAGTTTTCCTATATTTGAGACCGTCTGAAAATCAAATTAATATGACTTTTTACAGGCAGGGGTCCGGAATCAATCAGAAGTTGCCATTCTCTACTTCCTCACGCTCAACATCAATTTTGGATACTGTCAGATGACTCCCAAGAGCCTCTACTAATTATTGATGATGCCTTTTGTCACCTCTAAGCTGTTCACTTGTTGCATAAAGCACATCCTCTTGGAAATAAAAATTCACCTGAGCAAAGGAGAATTTTCCACAAATCTCTTCCATGAGGAGTTTGGTGGAGAGTGGGAATCCAGCCACATGATGATTGCCAGTGAATAAGTGGGCCTGGGCTATCTTCCAAGCCGAACACCTTGAGGAACGACTGCTTCACCTGTTCAGAAGGACTGATATTTTGAGGATAACTGAAGGTTTAGAAACATTTTTCATTTGTGAGATGTGGGAATCAACTCTTCCTTTACTCGCTGTTGGTAGGGAAGTGAAAGTTAGCATTACCACTTTATTTGGCAGCTCTCGCTACCTGCTAAATGAGACGTTGACTGTGGGAAAATCAAGCTTCATTCACAACAGCTTCAACATTGGGCCCTGCACTGATCAGGTTGGGAAAGTGTTAAAAATCCATCATTTAACTAATTAAATAAGAATTCAGCAGTACAAAATTTAAATCTTATTTCACCCTGTAACTTAAAAATAAAGCAAATTCTATAATCAAATAAGTAATGCTACCTTTTCTAATATTATGTATGAAATTAATAGTTTGAAAAGAATTTCTACTAAGTGATTACTGCGGAAGATAGGTGGGGAAAGAACACTTCTAAATTGTGGAAATGTCAGTGGTGCTCTTTGTGTGTTTTTCTCTGTTCCCACATCATTCAACCAATACAATGTTACTGTCTGGTATATGAATGATTTTATGCAAAAATCACAAATTCTCTTCCTTTGAACAGATACAGTCTATTTTTACTCAGATTATGAGAAGTTCTCAGTATTTTAAGACAGGCATAAAGAATTTCTTAGAGAAAAGAAGACCTGCTTTCGGTGATAGGTACCTTTTTGTTGCAACACAAAAGCTGGAAAAGGCTAACACAATTCTTATCATAAATATTCGCTATTATGTTTTCCTGTGACTTACACTTTCTTGTGAAATAGACATGCTACTGACTACAAAATTTTATAGCCCTTTTCAGAGCTATAATTTTCAAAAAGCACAAATGCAAAATAAGTAAAGCAAGAAATTATTATGCAGTGATTTAAAATTAATTATTTTCTCCTCCTGCAAACAGCTGGTTTTAGAGCTATCCAGTTTCCCCCGCTGGAGTTGATGAGGTCGGTGTCACTCCAACCAACAAAGGAAGTGAAATTCCTTTCAATGGCTTTGTTGCTTTGGATGTTATCCAGTGGAGCAAGAAGAACATGAAATTTGATTTCTAAAAGATAGGCAAAGAAGGAACAACTTTGTAAATACCCTGTTGTAAAAACACTAATTTACAGACACACACTGACAGATAGTTGGAGCCAAAACATATGCTTATTTGCTTAGCATATTTGGTATAAGAAGGATAAGTACTATAACTTATAGTTTCTAAACTTAAACCAAAATTTATCCCTTTGTGTACGATACATTTGTTATTTTGCAAGATCCTATTTCTAATAGATAAGAAATTTATTTTACTTGCCTTAGATTTAGTGCTGAAAATACAGTTGAGTCAAGCCATAATAAAACAAACACAAAAAAATTTCTTAAAAAACATGTTAACTTTTTTAAAAAAATAAAAACACCTTTAAAGAATTTTGACTATTAGAAGCAACATCATTGGAAATGCGGTTTAGTTTAGAAGTGTTGTAGAATACCAAAACCCCCAGGTGTAAAACAAAACATTGTAACTATCTAAATCATTTCCCTCACGTGTATCAACATTGAATTATGTTTTAGGTTTGGTTTTGTTTTGCATATCTCATACAAAATAAGCATAGTTTACTGAGAGGTTAAAACAATGTTGACAATTTTAAATACGTTTCCAAGTCTGCATCATGTTTATCAAGCCACTACAAAGGGTGAAAGAACCAGTAGCAAAACACAGCCAGGCCAGAATATTGAGTATCGTCTTATACTTGTCTACAACATAATTTTATTTCCATTTATTAAAACTATTTCAGCTTTGAAATTGTGACTGTATTGATTTGTAAAATTAATTTAAGAAATTACAAAACTATGAATATCAGCTATTGTACTATATTTGAAAGGTAATTTAATAGAATAGGACAAATTAGTCTTTTTTAAAATTTTTTACCAAAGTGAAACCTTATTAAGAAAAAAGAATTTGCAGAAGTTTGACCTGAACTAGAAGCTCTCCCTGGCCCCTCTTTTCCATCATCCATATTGTTAAAAAGAAGACAATATTGAAATATTAGTATCAGTATTAATTTCTAAGTATTAAGCCCTAGCTATAAGCTACGCTCTATGCTAAATGCTTTAAATTTATGTTGGATTTCAGAGGTAAAACCACTGCCTCTTACACACACAGAGTTCAGGTCAATAGTTCTAAGAGTAACAAGAAACAGCCACAAGGAAAGTGGACCAGAACTAGACCGTGTAAATGGAAGAGTCCTGAACCGAAGAAGGATCTCTTCCATTTACATGGTCTAGTTCTGGTCCATTTTCAGGCTCCTGTAAACCAACTTTACATTAAAGTGCTTCCCTTATTGAAATGGGGGATTTTGTTTGTTTTTGAGCCAATCTTAGGATACAGTTATGTGACAACATAAGGGAGAGAACAAGTTCAGGTTGCCATTTATCTACTACATGTCCTATGTAAGTTTTGCAGTATGTGTTCTGGAAATCAAATGACAGCCTATTTGTGAATGTGGGAAGGACACTCCATCTATGATATGGTCTGTCTTTTGGCTATACATGTTAATTTGAATGCCTGCGGATTAAAGATCATGTTTCATGACTTATCAGAGCCTTGGATCAATTACAACAAAACCTCATCTCTCTCCTTATTCCCGGAGATTTGCTTAAGAGCAAACTGAAGTAAGGAAGGCAACCTTTCAGGTTCATAAACTTTCATCAAAGTGAGTGTTCTATGGAGTTTCTTGCCAGGTGATCACAGCTTTTTTTCTTTTTTAACTCTGTAGAAATTTAACAGTGGAGACATTTCCTTCAGATATTTTATTTCCCTAAATTGAGAATTTGGTATTTTTTTTAAAAGCAGAGCAGTGCCTCCAGCTAAATGACTTATATGCATATGTATATTGAGGGTGAATTTCATACTATAAAATTATATATAAGCACTATTTTGCTAGTACCTTAGATTTTAGTTAATTCCTTGAGAAACATGGTCTATGTAAGATATGATTCCAAGTAATGTAAGGTGTTATCTTCACTGAAATAAATAAAAATAGATAGACATTTTAAAACATATTTTAATTATTTGTGAACTTCTAAAAATGCGTGAAATTTTTGTGCTAGAAATAAGATGTTAATTTGAGTTTCCTAAATGTTACCTTTTATGACAGCGCACATCCGATTTATATGAGAGAACAGGTTCATTTTTTCTAAAACCATTTTGGAAATATTTTGTGTTTCAGTAATCATCTATTGCTTTTATGTCAGTGGATAACAGGTCCTTATTTACAGCTACATTTGTAAATGAGAAAACTAAGACTATGTCTCCACACCCCCCAAAAGAAATCCCACTAGGTCTTAAGGACTATTTCAGAAGTCTATTCAGTACATTCTACCTCATTCATTTTTATGTTTAAAATCATTGCATAGCCCATCCAGCTCTTCCTGCATTCACACGGTGCTGCAAGAATTCATGAATATGCATGTGGCGATAGACTTACAATACCTTGCTCTGTCTCACAAAGACCAATTATGAGCAAGAAGACGTATCTGAATTTTGGCACTCAGTACTAGTGTGACCTTGGACATGTCATTTTTCTCCTCTGGTGGTCAGTGGACTGAACTAGCCAACAAAGGTGCTTTATTTGTCTGAATTCGAAGCGTGTTTTCTGGGCCTGAATTCCGATCGATCTCTGCCTCTCTTTCTTACTGTCTTACAACCTGCCATCTACACATGCACAGTTTTGCCTAGTCTGGCATTGGGTTACGATCCCCGAAGCAGATGGCATTTCAGGACCTGTCCAACCCTAATTCCCCAAGACTTTTGATACTTCAAACTAATTTCCAAGCTAGAATCTTACCCTGTATAACTATGTGAGAAAAAGCTTCTGAAGAGTCTGAGAACATTGACTTATGACACTTTAAACGTTTATTCCCAATATTAGGAAAGCAAAAAACTCTATGTCGGGTTGAAACAAACTATATAAATGAGAGACATCATTGCTTTAAAAGTTAGACTTTCTGTTCATTAATTTGAGACACAGACATCATTTGCAAATTTCAGCTTTAAGGAAAAATAAACCTGTACTGTAAGCTTAGTGCAAAAACAATGTTGGCCAATGACAGGAAAAAGTATAATGGTGACTGATTTCAACCTCTAAAGACATAACCAAGTTATTATCTCAACTTACATTGAATATCATTGCAGAAAAATTGCCTTTCAAATGAACAACTTACCATGAACAGAAATTTAAATATGAGTTAGTCAATAATATAATAGAAAACAACAAAATGAAACTGTTCATGGTAAAGTTATAACAAATGGGGAAGGTGAGTGTTAGGGTATACTTGTTTTAAAAGCAATATAATTCATCCGCGGTGAATGTTGACAAAATAGCTTCAAAATTGCATCAAATGAAGGCATGTTGTGCTGGCATTTAGCTAGGAATTTCCTGACTTTAGCCCTTAGATGACCTCATAGTTAAATGGTTAAAGCAAACTAAAAGGAACTTAAATCTTACGTGTTTATGGTGCTATTCCCACTTTATTTATTTTTTGTTAGCTTGGATTATAATAAAAGCCAGGTACTATATTGAGGGGTGATTTCAATATTTTGAAATACTACATTGGAAAAAATCAGTTTTTATCCTTTTGTGTATGCTGTTTTTGTTCATTTAAAGTGTAACAGAATAAACTTATGAAAATAGAGACAGTTTAAAAATATTACAAATTAACGTTTTCCTAAATTCAAATGAAATTTGACAGTTGACCATCCATTATAAGAGAATTCTTTATTGTATACTCATATGTTAAAAGTTTTTTTTTTAATTAGAGAAAAAAAACTCAGTGTAAACTAAAAATTCACAACTTTTATTTTCATTTGCTTTTATAAGAATTGCCACTATAATTCTTAACAGTCATCAATTTGTCAAGTCGTGGATAACACACAAACAGGTATTACTGGATGTATTTGGTATATAAAAGGGGAAAAATATTTTGCATATAATAGCATCTATTACATCTGGAAGTTTATAAATCACTCAGTAACAATTTCACACATTTAAACTGACAGTACAAAAACTGTTAGAATTCAGTAGAAAAAATCGACACTCTATTTACTAAACTTTAATGAAATATTCATTTGATTTCATATTTGAGAAAAAGAGAATATGATCTTTCAACAACTTCATCTGAAACCTTTTCAAATTGAACTTGCTTTTGAGAAGCTCTTTTCTTTAGAGAATATTGATATAGTTCTAAATTCCCTTGAGCCTTATTTTTTCAAAAAGATCAGGTGCACCTTACCAAAGAAGAACTATCCCAAGACTCTGGAAAGCAAGTTTTTACCATTTCAACCTGTAACATTTCCTTAATCTTTTTCATTTGCATTTCAAACCTTCTCAATCTCTAAAGAAAAAAGAAAGTAAATATATCTTGTTTATACCTTCCTGCTGTTTTCAATTTCGGTGCATCTAGTCACACAAAAAAATCATCATTTTTAGCATTAACATTTGTGGTTAAGGACCTAGGGCCATCTATCCGCATACATTGGCATTCGGAAGGCCCAAAGCCAATCTTTAATACATGAACACTAACATCAGAACCAGGTCTAAAATACTAAGCAGATGAAGTCCAATACATCAGTTGCCCTAGTTTCAAAACAGCCACAATTTGTTTATAAATCATTTTCAGAGAACCCTGCTGGTTTCCACCAACTAAAGAGGAACCCCAGGCATGTCACAATGCTGCAGATTAGCACCATTGCAAAAATGAAGAGTTCCATTCAAACTTGGACTACTGTCATGGCAAAATACATTTACCTACCTCGCTCCTTCGGCCTTCAGTTTGATGCTGAAAGAGGAGTTCATAAATTTTAAAGACTTTACAATGTTGAAGCTATATTTTTCATACACAGTCAAGAAAAGACTCAACCATTGCCTTTCTTGTGTTTCTAGGGTGGATAAAGTGAGTTAATTGTCAAAAATCTATTCAGCTCTACAGTCTCTGGAACAGAATTTTATAGATGACTTTCAAATGTATCACCTTACGTAGGTTTTTGAACTGCTCTCTTAGATTGGTGTGGCTTTTAGCCCCAGCGTAGAGCCAAGGCAACTGACACAGGTGTTTGATTCTCCCAGAGCCACGGAACAGATGTTAGCACAAGCCAACCAGACATTTTGGTACCACACTTTCCCACGTGGTACGTTACTGTGTGGTCTACCTGATTAATTCCAAGAGTAAGAGTTTATGTAAGTCAAATACTAAAATACTAAAAATTCTATTTATACTGATTTATTATGTGTTTGCATATAAATAAATTTACCTCTTTCTATCTGTTCTCCAGTTTCCTGTCTAGACTGAACCTTATGCCTCATTCGTTTTTAATATTCCTGAGATTTCTCAAAATGTGTGTGTATCTTATGTATATATTGATATCTCCTGAGATATTGCTTTTTTTTACATCAGTGTGTCAAAGCGGATACCATAGATCCTACATGTCAAAGATACTTCAGAGATCACTGTGGAAGATCAGTTGCGGAGTGCTGATTAGAAGAACTTTTGAATACTCCTGCTTTTCTTTAGTATATTGAGATTTATACATATCATATCAGTTTAAAACAAAGGTTTGGTGTAAAGAAAGAAAGAGAGAGAGAGAAAAGGAAAGAAGGAAGGAAAGAAAAAAGGGAGGGAGGGAAGGAAGGAAGGAAGGAAGGAAGGAAGGAAGGAAGGAAGGAAGGAAGGAAGGAAGGAAGGAAGGAAGGAAGGAAGGAAGGAAGGAAAGCAAAAACCACTATCCTAGACCATGAAGATGTTGATATTAATAAGTAATTTGAATTTGGTATCAGGATGTGTTAGTCCTGAGGTCTTTCTGAAATGAGAGATGATTCAGAGAACAGGATGAAAATGTTCATTACAATATTGGATCCTGTCTTACACAGTTGTGGTGACTTGTCTGACACTTAAGAATAAAGGTGAGCTCCGAATGTCTTAAAGTTATACCAAAAAACTTCTCTGCAGTTGACCAGCCTTAACCAGTGGAAAAATCTATGCAGTACTACAAAGACTGTACACCTTTGTGGAAACCCTCCAAGACCTTGTACAATGCACAACTTACACTTCTGCTTACACAACAAGTCTTTCCGACAAATGTGTCTGGTTTATAGAAGCGCCAAGGAATGCTTATAGACATATGATTATAGAAAATCCAAGGAATGCTCTTTTTTTTTTATTTTTATAATACTCCAGGAGGGTTGGCAGTGAGAGGTATTATCTAAAAAAAATGGTTCTCAACCACAAGCAACTTTGCCATCCTCACAACCCTGGGGAATATTTGAGGCTAGTATCCAGTGGAAACAGGCTAGAAATGCTGCTAAATATCTTACATTGCACAGAGTAGTCCCCCAAACAAAAAACTATTTCAGCACAAGTCATAATAGTGCCAAGGTTGAGAAACTCTGATCTAAGAGCACCAGAATATGAACTTGAATACTAAAATCACTGCTTAGACCCCTTCTCATAATTCTATGTTCCCCCCACATCTGAGCTCCACTGTGAACTTATAAAAAGCTTCTGCAGATGTTATCACTGGTTGTAGATAGGTCTAGAGAGTCAGAATAAAATGAAATACATCTATTTTCCAGGGAGAAATTAGAAAATTAGAGAGAAAGGGTGGAGGCATGATGCCATTCATCCAGATGTCTTGGGTACCAGCACTGTCAATCACGTTGGAAACTGTAGGAAGCATCAGTCCCCCAATATCATATTACTAGGTTTTGCATGTTTTCAAACTTTATTTAAATTAAATGTATTTCTCTTAACAAGCTTCTGGACATTCTTCTTTGACATGCTTTTTTATGTTTCTGAAATTCACCCATGTTGTTATGTGGTGCTTTAACTTCCTCAATTTTACTGCTAGGTAGTATCCCATTGTATGAATACACTCCAGTTTACTCTTCTAGTCTACTGCTGTGTATATTTGAGTTGTTTCTAGTTTCCTAAATTAAAAAAAGTCTGTTATAAACATTCTTGGTTGTGTCTTTCGATGCACTTACAAAAGATTGTTTTTTCTGGGATATATATCTTGGAATGGAGTTGCTGGGGCATAAAATATAATCATATCGAATTTATTATTATTATATATACATGTTGGGTACAAAGTTGATTTTCAATAATTGTGTACAATGTGTGGTGGTTAGATCAGTATAGTTAGCTTATTCGTCATTACAATACACAACCATTCTTTGTGTCCATTGACCAATTCCTCATTAGCCACTCCCCCTCCCCTTTTCCACCTCTAGTTTTCTAAAAGTTCAACGTATTACTGTGATTGTTGTTTCTTTCTTTCTCTCTCTCTCTCTTTATTGTTCATTTGCTTATTTATGGATTCAGCTCCCAGTTATGAGTGAGAACATGCAGTATTTCTCTTTCTGTACCTGGGTTCTTTCACTTAAGATAACTTTCTCCAGGCTAATCCATGTTGTGGCAAATAGTAGAATTTCATTCTTTTTTATGGCTGAATAGTATTCCATTGTGTACATATACCACAATTGCCTTATGCAGTCATCCACTGATGAACATTTAGGTTGGTTCCATCACCTAGTTGTTGTAAATAGAGCACAATAAACATGGGAGTGCAGGTGTGCCTTAATTTTATTAACAAGTCAAAAGGTTTTCCAAAACAATTGTGTCAATTTACATACTTGCCAACAGGTCAAAATTACTCCAGAGACCTACATCTTCACCAGGATTCAATATTACCTGACTTTTAAATTCTTGCCAATCTGAGAGATGCAAACTGTTAATGTTTTCTTTTAACTTTCATTGCTTTCATTACTAATTAAACGAAGCTTTTTCTTTTATATTAACCATTCTTGATTCTTCTTTTGTGAAGTGCCATTTAAGTTTTTGTCAAGTTTTCCAATGATTATATCTCATTGTCTAGTTGATCCATATTAGTATTTAGAATATATTATGAGTCTTAAAAAGTTTATGGAAGGATTACTATTATTTTTTAATTCAATTTTTCCATAAACTTTTAAAAGTGCTCTTGTATATTTTATATATTAGTATTTATAATATGTATATATTCTTTATGAGTTTTATGTTACAGATCTCATCTTTAATGTGGTGCCTTCTCTTTTCATTCTGTTTATGGTGATATTTGATATACTGATTTTTTTTATATGTGTTAAAATATGTATTAAAATGTATTAGTATTTTCCTTTATTAACTGAACTTTTTGTATCTTTTTTAATAAATCATTTCCTGCCTCAAAATCATAAATACATCCAAATTTTTTTATATGTCAAAAATATATCTTATAAAAGTTTTATAGCTTTGCCTTTCATGTGTCAGTCTTTTATTTGCCTGGAATTAATTTTTGTGAAATGTGAGGTCGGGATTCAATTTTCTTTTTTTGTATTAATAAACAATTCTCCTAACCTCATTTAATGAAAGGACTATTAGTCTGCACTGATTGATGTATAATAGCTCTGCCATAAGTCCAGTTGCCATGTAAGATGGGTCTGATTGTGATACCTGAGCTCTATATTTTGTCCTGTTGATCAATTAATCTATCCTTTAATCAGTATCATAGAGTTAATATAGCTTTAAAACTAGTCTTCATGTCTGGAGGGTAAATTACACCCACCTTTTAATTCTTTTACTGTCTTCATCACTCTTAGACTTGTGCTCTTCCATATCAATTTTAGGATCAGTTTGTCAAGTTCACACACAGAGAGACATGCACAAACTTGAACTGATTAAGTTTGCATTATGAGTGTATACTGATTTTGGTGGAAACTGCCATGTTTCTGGGACTTTCTCTTTTATAAAGTCTTTTCATAACGTCTTTTCAGAAAGTGTTTTAAATAAAATTTTTCAAAAATATTTTGTAATATTTATTTCTAGATTATTTTAACATCTATAACTAATAGAAAAGGTAGCAAATATGTTTGCTGCTTATTTTGGTGCATAGAAATATAATTGATTTTGTACATTGACTTTTTTATCTAGTCACAATAAGGCTTTTATAAATTTCCATTAATTTTTTTAATTGAAAAATAAAGTCATTTTTATTTTATTCTTTTCAGACCTTATGTCACTTAGTTCCATTTTTTTCTTACTATCCTGTCACAGTTAATATTATTACCATGATGTTTGCTACAGTTTGGGGGGGAAATAGGCAGTGTACGTATCATTTATAAAAGTAGAAAAATGTCCTTCTATTTTTAGTTTGTCATGTTTTTAATCATAACTGGATGTTAAACTCCATGAAATTCTATCTTTGTATTTTATTTTTCTTCTTTTATCTAAAATTGTGGTGAATTGGAGCATGTTCATTCCTAACTACCCAAACATGTAATAGTCCAAACATAATAGAAGTGTGGTCAGAGCAGGTAATTAGGTTGTTGGAGGCTCTTCTCTCCTCCACAGAGTCATTTAGAGACAATCTGACAGTGACTCTTTAATCTTTACCATCTGGTTTCCAAGATCAGTTTGTGCTATTTATCACCATTGCAATCCACAGAACGTGGAGCAACATAAGTGGGAGGTTTTGTAGGTCAGCCTTAGAATTTATACACACCAATCTCACATTTTGTTTGATAAAACTCAGCAGCATAGGAGATATTCTTTTCTTTGGAGCTCAGGAAGAAATAGCATAACTAACCACCTTGCTATATGAAGTGAATCATACTAATTGATTTTCTAATATTCAACCAGTCTTTGATTGATGAATAGACCCAACTAGATATATTTTAAATACTAATCTTGGTTGGATTATCTAACCATTTTATTGTTTGGGTTTTTTTTCCTATTTTTACAAGATTGAAATTGATCACAATTTTTCTAAACTCACTAAGAGATTACAATTATTGTTGCTATGGTCAAATTTAGTTTTCTTTATTTATATTTTTATTCTCATCCTCCTGAATTTTCATGAGTGAATGTGGAAATTTTTTTCTTGAGAGAGAGAGAGAGAGAGAGTGCAAGTGTGGGCTTAATGGAAATTTTTTTATTGTCTTTTATTTTCAAAGAAGTTCTACACTGGGTATAGAATCCTAGGTTAGCAGTTGTTTATTTCATCACTTTAAGTATTCATTCCATCTTCTTCTGGTTTCAATCACTTAAGTTGAGATGTTAGCTATCAGTGTATATATTCCTCCCCTAAAGGTAGTAGGTCCTTTTCTTCTTTCTGCTTTTAAGATTGTTTTCTTTGTGTTTGCTTTTCAGCATGTATTTTGAATCCCTGTTATCAAAACTATACATATCTAGGATTGTTGTCTCTTCTTGACTCAGATAAAGTAATGT
The DNA here is from genome assembly GCF_027409185.1 of Cynocephalus volans. Lineage (NCBI taxonomy): Eukaryota > Metazoa > Chordata > Mammalia > Dermoptera > Cynocephalidae > Cynocephalus > Cynocephalus volans. The sequence goes on along the minus strand of NC_084465.1, from coordinate 129,462,516 downwards.
TATTAGGCATAATGTGAGATATTTCATAATGGAGACTACAGTGACTGCTGTTATATAGTGATCCCAGGTTTCTCATGATTTGCTTTTTCATGCTTTATCTTTTTTCCATCCTTTTACTTTTAGCTTATAATTGCCTTTTACTTAAACCTTGTTTTCTGTAGCCAATACATAGTTGAATTTTGCTTTTTTTCCTTTTTCCAGTATGCTATTCTCTGCCCTTTATTGGGAAGGTCTATACCATTTTCTGCTAATGTAATTATGAATATGATTGGGTTGAAGCCTATTTTTTGTTTGTTTGTTTTCTAGTCATCCCATCTATTCTGCTTCTTTCCTACTTTTTTTTTCCAAATTAAGTATTTTAGTATTTTATTTTATCTACTCCAATAGGCTGAATAATGGCAGCCCCAACACGTACACATCTTAATCCCCAGAACTCTTAAATATATTGCATCACATAGTAAAAGAGACTTTGCAAATGTGATTGTCAGGAAAATTGAGATGAAAAGCTTTTCCTGGATTATCCAGTTGGGTTCAATATAATCACGAGGTTTCTTAGAAGAAGAAGAGTAGAGGATCACAGTAATATGAGAGTACTTCAAAGCATTTGGGAAAAAATTGAAGTAAAGTTAATACAAATCTCTCCATGAACATTTTGAAAACCTCATGTAGGAGATGCAGTGCTGGAAACAAGATGTTGACATAAAGCAAGGAAGAGACCATAAGCCAAGAAATGCAGTCAGCCTCCAGAAGCTGAAAAGGGCAAGGAAACAGATTTGCCCCCGGACCTTCTCAAAAGAACCAGCCCAGCTAGAACCTTGACTTTATCCCAGTGACACTGATTTTGGGCTTTTGATGTCCAGAAGTAGAAGAGAATAAATTTCTGTTGTTTAATGCCACTAAATTTTTGGCAATTTGTTAGAGTCAATATGAAACTAAAACAGATTTTGATACCTAGGAGTGAGATGCTGCTATAATAAATACCTTATACATTGAAATTATTTGAAACTGACTAATGAGCAAAGGCTGGAAGAATTTTGACACTCATTATAGGAAGTCCAGATTGCCTTGAAGAAACTGTTAGTAGAAAGATGGATGTTAGAGTCTCTTTTGGCTCAGAAGGAAGTAAGGAGCATGGTGAGGAAAACCTATATCATCTTAGAGCTTACTTAAATCATCATAAACAGACTATACTGGTAGAAGTACAGATGTTAGAAGCACTGCTGGTGAGGACTCAGAAGGAAATGAGAAACATGACCATGGAAACTGGAGAAAAGGGGATTCTTGTTACATAGTTTCAGAAAGCTTAGCTGAGTCATGTCCTACAGTTATGTGAAAAGCAAACTACTAGTAAGAAATGAAATTGGACATTTAGCTGGGGAGATTTCCAAGCATAGTGTTGAAGGTGTGGCCTGGTTTATTCTGGTTTCTGATACCGAAACGTGAGAGGAAAGAGATCAATTAAGTAAAGAACGATTAAACAAAAAGAAACCAAAACTTGATGATTTGGGGAATTCTCAACCTTCCAGATTATAAAAATCCTAAATTAGGAGATTTACTATAAAAAAATCCATGCTGTAGAGAGAAATCCAAGGATATAGCTGGACAGCTTTTGCTAATTCCCTGAAAAGATCAAAAGATCAAAATATTTAACCACACAGAGGGCTAGCCATTGTTTCATGGATCCTTTCAGCCATCTCAACAGAAGCCAAAAATAAAGATGGGATTATCCATGACAGATCTGTGGAGAAGCTTCTTATCTAGTAGAGTGAACCCCTTTGACACACACAGGAGACACACAGGTTTTGTAAAATGCATGCCAGTAGACACCCTGCCAACTTGGACATCTTGGAGAGGCACCAAGAGAAGACAACATAAAAACAAAGGCTGTTAGACTGTCAAAACTCTACAGGCAGAAAACAGGTTAACAAAATTACTCAGCTTGAAGCACGTGGTACCCTTCATGAGAAAGAAAGGATAATTCCAAAAATAGAGCTGTGGACCCAGAAAGCAGAGCCTCAGACTGCAAAGATTATTCCCAAGTCTTGAAATTGAATGGGGTTAGCCCAGTTGAATTTGGAAATTGCTTTGGTCTGATAACTCTTTTTCCTCTTTCATTTTCTCCTTTTTTGAATGAGAATGTCTACAACTGTTGTTTTATGTCTGTCCCAACACTGAATTTTGGAAGCAAACAACTTGTTTTCTAATTTCACAGGTCCACAAGTGGAAAGAAATTGGGCCTATGGATAGATTATACCCAAACTCTCATCATATATAATCTAGATGATTTACATGATGAGATCTTCGACTTTTGAACTAAGGAGAACTAGATAAGATTTTGGGAGGGGTGGGGCTTGAGTTAATACTGCAATGGGTTGAGATTTTCAAGGACATGGGAATAGGGTGAACTTGCTTGTGGAATAAATGCACATCATTGGGGGTCACAGGGAAGAATGTGGTAGACTGAATAATATTATTTGTTACAGCTGCAATGGTAAACAGATGTTTCTAGCCTTTTGGATTGTTAGCTATAACTTTGTTTTACTTTTTAGTGGTTGCTCTAAGGTTTACAAAATGCATCTTAAAAAATTCTGTCACTTCACATCAAATATAAGACCCTCAAAACTACATAAATCCCTTCCTGTCCATTTGATTTTTGTGCATTACCTTTTACTTCTAAATGCTATAAATCCTATAATAACTGCTATATTTTTTGCTTGAAATACTCAATTATCTTTTAAAGAAATTTTTTCAATGTGAAAAAATGTACTTTATATATGCCATATATATACTATTTTCCATACTATTTATTTCTTTACATTGATTCAAGTTTTTATCTAGTATCACTTTTCTTCTGCCTGAAAACTTATTTTAACATTTCTTAGAGTGCAGAACTGCTGGTGTTGAATTCTTTCAGCTTTTGTTTTTCTGAAAATGTTTTTATTGCATTTTTAGTTTTTAAATATTTTTTTCTGGATAAATTAGCAGTGTCCTTTAGGTTGTTTCAGCATTTTAAAGAAGTTGTTCCATTGCTTTCTTGCTCATAGATTTTGGACAATAAAGCTGTAGGCATTTTTATCTGTGTTCTTCTGTATGTAATGTGCCCAAGTATAAATTTAATCAGCATATTTAACCACCTTCCAAATTTTTATATACACTGACTCCAATTTCCAACATTTGTTGTGCATAAGATACATCTGTTGTGTATTTGAGTGCTGTCTTATGTATTATTTTTACTCTTCAAGCCATTAGTACTGCTGCTTTATAAAGTCAATATTTATCTAGATTTACCTGTACATTTCCCAATTTATTTGCTCTCTCTACCTTTGTTCATCACAGACTTTCCATTTGGGATTACTTTCCTTCTGCCAAAAATAAACTGGAATTTCCTTTAGTGAGGTTTGTTTGCAGAAATATCTCTGTTTTTATTTGTTTGAAAAGTTTTAGTTTTAGTAAGCTAAACTAGTAATGGTCACTATCGTTAACCATTTTACTATCTATAGGTATCCCATAACATCATGTTGTAAGCCTCAAATATACACAATAAAATTTAATTTTTTAAAAAAAGTCTTAGTTTTCCCTTTTTCTTGAAATGTTTTCTGGATTTTCAGTTATTTATTCTCAGAGCATTGGATATTAAATTTGCTTTCTTCCATCTTTGTTTCTTTTCATAATTCAATTTTTATTGCAACTGTCACTCTAAAATGAATCTAACCTTTTTCTCTGGCTGCTTTTAAGATTTTTTTTTTTCTTTTTTTTTTTTTTTTTTTGTCTTCATTGTCTAGGTTTCACTTTAATGAGTCTGAGTGTATCTTGGTTTTTTGTGTTTGTTTTGTTTTTTAAATTTGGTTTGGGATTCAATGATATCTTTGCCCCAGTACCCTAATAAAAGAGCCTGAGCCTGAAACACATATTAAGTAGTCGTGCTTTATTTGGGAAACAATACCCAAGAACAGAAAGAATACTAAAAACACAAACGGAGGCAGAGAAGGATGGGAAACAATGCAAGGTGATTCATCACCACTCTGGTGTCTGGTTCACAAGAACTTGCAATGTGAGACATTCATAGGAGGGAAAAGGTGAGGAAGTGTAACTGTACAAATATCTCCTATTTCCTGCATCCCATTGACCAAAGCTTGTCTTACTTGCAGGTTAAATCGTCCAGCCGCTTTGGTGGTAGCTCAAATAGCCAGATCGCTCTCGCACCATGTAACATCTCATACAAGTCAAGAGTGACAGAGAGAGCCAGAGGCTCCAAGAGCAGCCTGCAGTCCAGTGGCAGCCGACTGTGAGGACCCAATATTTCCAAGCAAGTAACTGGTTATCCAGGCAATGGATCTATGTAGGTTCACACTATGTAGTGTCTCTCAGCTGCAGCAGTGGCTGGAACAGAGCCCAAATGCAGGTGTCAAAGAGGCAGATAAAGCTGAGAGTATCTGGGGAAAATGCATGAAGGTGTTTCTGATATAACTGCAGTTCTTCTATAGGTGGTCTTATTCATTGATGCTGAAAATTTTTCAACCATTGTTACTTCAAAATATTGCTGCTACCATTTTTTTCTCTCTTCCCTTATGGAATATCAACTAAAAATTGTCTGATCATATCTTTTCCATATTTTTCACCTTTTCTCAGTGCTGTATTCTGGATAATTTTCTCAAGCCTAACTTCCTGATTACTAATTTTCTCTTTAGTGAAATAATTTTTGTCAAATATTTTTATTGAGATTTTTATATCAGTTATTATACTTTTCATTTCTTGAAGTCCTATTTAGTTCTTTATAAAATCTGCTTGGTCATTTTTCATACTTCTACTTTTTGCTAATGCTAATTGGCACTAGTAGGACCAATCCCTCTTAGATTCTTTATTTACATTGTACACATGTAGTTTATATTATGCAATTATGGAATTCTAATAATTATAATGACTGAAATCTTTCTGGATATATTTTCACTCTGTATTGCTGTTGCCTCTCACCCACGGGGACTTGGTTGTGTTGTGTGTGTCTTTCATAATTTTTGCCTGAGAGCTCATGTTTCTTGGAATTTGCCTATAAAAATTCTTTGAGACTTGAGATGTTTCTACAGAGAGGATTTGCACTTACTTCTACAAAGAACCTGAGAGAGTGTAAGCCCAGGACCATTTAAGGTATGTGTGTGGGGTGAGGATACCAATTAATTAGTATGAATTTGAGTTGAAAACCCATGTGAAGGATAGTTTGTAGTAATGACATTTTTTAAGGTGGATTTTTCTCCTAGTCCAAATGTTGATACACTGACTTTTCATTTCAGACCCACTGGTTGAAGGAATAATTTTATTTGTAGTTCATTAGACTGAGAGTATATACTTTGCATGCCAACTTTAGAATGGCTCTATTTAACTTTTTCCCACTGAGAGGGCCCTGGGCTTGGCCTGATGTCCATCAACCATAAAAAACTAAAATTAAGTTTACTGATGCCCTCAAGGTATAAGCCATCTCAGTATTGACCTTTTGAATGAAGTGTTTGCACTTTCTTGCCAAATTATTAAGGCACTTAAGGACATGATTTTAACATCTTTTTCAGAATGTTTAGCTGTTTACAACAAGATGTCAAGCAAGTCTGGGGTCCTAAAATGTTTCTTCAAAGAGAATTAAAATCTACCTCAATTCTTAAACAGCATATTTGTTGTCACAAAGGCAATGAATTAATCAATAAATACTATGCATACTGTCTGTGTTTTGGTAAAGTTATACCATTTCAAGTATTAGAGTAAGAATATCTCTCAGATTCTGCAAGAGGAATTTCTAGCTCCATATGTCTACTACTTAGATCATCTGATATTTAGCAGAAATATTTTTTCATCACTCAAGATAGAATGATGTTGTTTAAAAATGGCAAGCTCTTTTCGACTGGTGAATAAAAAGAACATGTTGGAAAAATCCAAAGTAAAGTGGAAAATCCCAGTGTAACCTCCCCAGACACATTCATATCCACCCAAAGAGTTCCATTTTCTCAACTTGCATAATAATTTCTAATGAACAAACGAACAGCCACAACCCAATTTTGCAATGGCACAATTGATTCCTCCATTGCTTCCAAGTGAGTCATTCCTACATTAGGTAGGCAAAAAGTTTGAATTTAAAACACCATGACCAACAATAGCTCAAAATGGATTTAATTACAAGAATCGAATTATTCACCCTAGAGATCCTGCCCCAATGTCTTTAAGGTACGTAAAGTTTTCTTTGTCTCTGTATCTATACCTGTGAAAGTTAAACAGCTTATTTGAGATGGCACTTCATAACCAATGCCTAACAAAGAAGACATCGTAAAATTATCCAAATAAAACCTATTAACTCCTATTAAGTTATTTTTTTGTATAACAATCCATGAAAATGTGAACCTCCCCTCCAAAAATAATAATGTGTAAAATGTCATTTTAGTAGTTCTAATGTTGTCCATAATGTAACTTCAACATAAAATGTACCATACTTCAGTGAGTATCCTCCTTTCCCAGATTAATCAGGTTATTTTATTATAATGTACACACCATGAAAATAACTTTCAAGGACATGATAAAAATCATCTCACAAAATGAATCAAGCACTTCCCATGAGACATTAATACTATTATTTTAATTGATGTTGATTATTGTGTGAAATCTATGTTAAGTTCAACTTCTTGCTAAATGTATATCTAGGGGAAACTGCCAAACCTTTTAGAATGTTGTTTCACTTGTCATTTTTACTTTTGAGTGCTTTTATTTTGTGTTCACACAATGCTTGATAACATTGCCAAACTGACAACTTAAATTGAAATGGAACAATAACTCTCATAGTGTTCGAACTAAAAGGATTGGAAGATGACTTGATTCAGGTCTCTAATGTTACAGACAAGAAAATAAAACACTAAGGTTGCAAAGTTATGGCTGAAATTAGAACCTAAGTGGGGTTTTTTTGTTTGTTTTTTGTTTTTTTTACTCAGTGTTCATTAACCCATAAACCATTCCAATATCATCCTCATATTCAAAATTAGATCGTTTAAACCTATTAAGGGTCAGTTTCACCCGTGCTTATTATTACAGTTTTTCCCACGGAGACACAAGAGAGCACAAGCCTAAAAGCAAGGCATAAACATCAGAGCTTTTTGTATTGCACCTAATCTGAATTCTGTACAACCTGAAGACTTTGAGCATTCAGCTCAAATACACAACCTACATTTGTACTGAGACAAATCAAATCACTACAGACTTTGTGAACTTAGAGGCAAAAAATGGCATGAGCAGAAAACGAACCCAATCTATTCTCATTACTTTGAATGATAACTAAAAACCTCCGCAGCTACATTTTTATATAAATCAAACAGAAAGAGTGCACTAACTCTTATCCAGAAACTCTCCTTGGAAAATTACTATTTTTGTGGAAACTTGTGGAATCACAGAAAGAGTCTCGAGATGATATACCAAACCTACTTGCTTTATTTCATAAAGGAGAAGACTAAAGCACGAAGAGGGTACGGTTCTTGCCCAAGGGTATGCAGTTAGTTATTGACAAAACTGGAATTAAAATTCAAGTTGTCTAACCACCTGGCAACTTGTTATTAATTCTCCTGTTTTCAGAATCAATGAAGATATTAAATCACATTAGTTTTACATCCTCTCCAAGCATTCTTTGAAATACTGTGCTTCATTTCTAATTCAAAGGTTGAGATGATTGTCATGTTTCTAATTCCAATAACCAGATGACATCAGTGTTATTTTTAAAGCATCAAACTGCTTTCTTTCATTTTTTATCCTGCTCTGTTACCAATATTTGCAAGTAAAGAACTGCATAACATTTTAAAAACTGAGTAGTATTCTACTTCTGATCACACTTCTGTTGTACATCCTGAAAAAGAAACAGGGCATTACAACTTCTTAGAAAAACACTCACAACCAGAAATTTCCTTTATTTGCATACTGTAAAAATGTCTTCAAGATCCTTTCTCCTTTCCGTCATGTCTATCCTGCCTGATTTTAAATCTTTGACTTGAATGAACAAACTCTCATATTCTTAGATTTGGCTCATGCAGAGGCTTTAACTCCTCCAACAGAACATAGTACTAGTATATAGGTTGGTTTTACACTATCCTTTTGAATACATTGAGCTGCTAAATATGAGGGCATCCTTAAATTTCCTTGTGAACAAATATTAGAAAAATTAGCAAAATTTGAATGTACACTAACAAACTCAGTGGTCACATTCTCACACCATAACTATTATGTTAGTTATTAAATGTAACAAAAAGTCGAGAAAGTTTTTCAAAGATTACTTGATATATAATTTTATATTGCATCCAATCTTTCTTGTCTAGGAGAAAATCACTCGTGAGGTAAGTTGTATGAAATCATTCAGACCCAATGAATAAAACCTTGGGTTGGTTAACCAAAGCATTTCAATGATGAAAAGATCACAAGATTCTAGACTAAAGATCCTTACCTGGTTCTGGAATCTTGGCCTTGGAGACAACTGTGCATGGGGCCTAGGGGAAAGAGGAAGATTGTATTAGTTTCCTAGAGCTGCTAAACAACCAGTAAATTTTATCTCAAATTCTGCACTTTTTACTTTTAGAATTTTCATTTTATTCTTTTTTATAGGTTTTACGTCTCTATTGAGAGTCCTCATCTGTCCACTCATTATGATTGTTTTTCCATTAATTCCTTGAAAGTCCTATCTGCTAATCCCTAAATCTTGGTCATCTTAAAGTCTATTTCTATTGACTGATTTTTCTCTTGAATATGAACCACATTTTCCTGTTTTTTCACATGACTAACAATTTTCATTTTATGCTTCAAATCGTGGATGATACTCTTTTAAAAATCTGAATAATAAAAGCTGTAGATTCCTCAGAAGAGTGCTGATTTTGTATCCAGCAGTCAACTAGATTTCTGGATGATTACTAACTATGTACTTGTGGAAGGATGATTTCAACTTTGCTCATGTGGCTCTGTATTGGTTTTGCCTTTGTTCTAAAGTGAATCCTTTAATCCTGAGACAAAGACTTTATTCCTTAGGAATAAACCTTCTGGAATTTCAATGAATTTCTGAAGTGTTTACCAAGCCATAGTAACTTGGCAGGACTCAAACTCCAAACTCAATCTCCCCTGTGGTGGGCCCTGAAGTCCCTGCTCAGTTCTTCCAGTTGTTATTTCCACTGGTCTCCTGATATTCTCCTGTGAATTAACAGCACCAGCCAAAGATTTACTAAGCATATTAATGCAGATTTTTAGAGCTCTTCTCCTATTTTGTCCTTCTATTTTTGATTTCACTTTTTATTTCTAAATATTATGGGTGTCCTAAATTCTATCCTTGGGAGATCTCAAACCAATAAGACTGAACTTTCTGGTTAAGTTCTAAATGTTGCAGCTTGAAGACTGGAGAGTGCCCTCAGGAGAAAAACTATATAAACATGGTTATATACCAATGTGGTTTCTTCTTGCTTTTTGTCTCTTTCCTATACCTTGAAATAGGTAGGGCTTTTTTCTTTTATTTTTTTAGGAGTTTTAAATTGCTATCTGTAGGATGGTTGCTCACTTCAAATTTACATCATTATTCCTTCTGGACCCCTCTTGTATTACTTCGATGTTATTTAATCCACTGTATTTGGGTCTCCGTTACTATGAACCAAGCCTAATCCTAACTGACACAGCTAGAATCAGAATACCCTCCCTAAAGAATGGAACATCATCAGTCTTATGATGAACTTGGGATAGAAGGCTGAGTAGGTTCTTAGAGAAGACACGTGCTTCCGATGCCAGTTACTGGAACTGCAAAAAGCAGCCGTGAAGGAAAAAAGACATCTTTGCCATCTTTGCCAATAAAAGGTTCTCATAAAATTATCACATTAGTTTGAAACAGTTAAAAAAATCCCGCTTTTTCACACATTCAGTGATGATAAATTCCAAATTTAGAATATTTTCAAAACATAAAATATGCTGCCCCAAAGTCCTGTGATATAGTCCAGCTGTCCATGCCTCCTGGTTGTGGATTAGAAAAATATGCTCCATATTTCTACACAACATTCAAAACATAAAATAACGTTTTGGTTATATTTCTTTTTTTCTTCTAAATCGGGTTTATTTGTGTTTTCACTCGCCTGAACATGCTAGTGGAATGACTGCAGAGTGGTTTTCTCTCCACTACATATGCATGTACACAGATATGTATTCACACACAATATCCTTATCTGGTATTTCCAACTAGGGTCAGAAACAGAAGCCTGGACACAGAAAACAATCAAAACCATTGGCTGGTGCTACATTTCTGGCACAAGGATAGAGCACCCCCAAATGAAGCTATTACCTCTTAATTACCTTCCACTTCTGGCCAGACACCAGAAGACAAAAGTCACATGCGACAACTGCAGTGAACTAGATGATGTCGTCACGGCTGAAATCTGCAAATGGTGAGAGAGACAAAGTGACACAGTTGTTTTTATGTACTGAGCCGTTTCTCTAATCAGTTACTAAGTAAGAAAGTAATTTGAGTTGATTATATGCAATCAAGTTTGCTTTCTGAAAAGGTTAATTTCTGCCATGAGTTTAGAAAAGCTCTCTTTATAAAATTGGAATCTCTTCATGAAAGAATAACCATCCCCCTTTTTTTAAATCACCTATTCCCAAGAAGCTTAAAGATGAGGGAATGCAATTCCTATTAGACAATATTTTCCTGAGCTTAATTTCTCTTCTATCTTACTTCTCTATAGTCCCCCAAATCTTTAGCCACTATTTCCACTTTGTACTAAGGAAAGTCACTAACAGAGTTTTGTATTGGGTAATATTTACATCTTGCTACCCACCCATAACACAGGCAGAATCACCTTGTTACCAGAACATTCCTCCCTGTCTCTCATTTTCTCTCTCTCCCTCTCTCCACACATGCACATGCACACATTCACATAAGAAAAATAGCAACAAAATTTTCTAACCTTTTTTTTAATCAATGAAATTGAAAAACAGAGATCTTGGTTTATCATATTGTATAAAATATTTCTTATTATAAATTTCAAAAACCGTTGCAATGTGCACATGTTCTTATCAACTCCCTAACTCTCCTACCTGCCCACACTTTCTGCAGCCTGGCAGGTCAGCATCTCTGTGTGCTCTTGTGCTTTAGATTAATTCTTCTCTGAAGCATAAGCAAAGCCTGTAGCAACCAAGCAGGACATTCCTTCAATCTGGGTGTAAGAGTTAATTGCAATCCCGCTCCTTGAAGTGCTGCCACAATTCCTTGCTTCACTGAAGAGTCTTTGATATCAACCTACTGCTCTTGGAAAGATTACAACTTGCGCATTTGGATTTCTCTAGTCTGGGTGCACCAGAACACCAGCTATGAAAGAAAAAAATCGCCTTTTGTGCAGCTTATGAATTCCATACGTTGCAATCACCACATTACGTGCACTGTAAACCAGGGAACTTCTGGTCTCGGAGATGTAGATGTTTGCCGGTACTTTCAAAGCAAGTTTTCGGTCCATGAGGAAATGTCAACAATATCTTGCATATTTGTTGCAATTTGCAGAGTAGTTATGATCTTTATACATGGATGCCACCGACCCACCCCTAGTAGAAAATGATCTTTGAAACATTTATTTCCAAAAGAAAGCATCTACGTAAATTGTTTCCCCCACATTACTTTCTGGATCACTTCTTTGAAAACTAGAAGTCATTTGCAAGAGAGCTGGCCAGAAACTGAAGGTGAGTTTTGTTGTTTTCTCTGTTGCATATGAACATCAGAGCTGCTAACTCTGGATAGTATCCAAATGCACCCATGTTTGAGATATCTATACAGTTTAAATGAATTTAATTTTTTAGTTGTTTGGAGATTTTAAGAAAAAAAGCCCTTTTTCTGGAAAAATTCTTTTTTAAAACCTCTTTTTTCGCTGTTTGACTAGAAATGGGTAGCTAACCAGACAATGCCTTTGTTCAAATATTAAAGCCTCAAATACTCTTTGAGTAGATAAAGACGAGTTTGCACATCTGGATTACAGTTGAGGTCACATGGGTACTTTTGGCAATTGACGTTAAGATGCATCTCTAGCACATTATTTCTCTAACTGGGGTATTTAGAATACCTATATTGGAATAACAGTTCTGAAATCTGAATTTTTAATAAGTAGTCAGATGATTCTTATGAAACATTAAACTTTTAAGGGTCAGCACAAGGAAGTTCTTAGGGCAAAAGTGAGGCCTTCCTGTTTAAAAAAAGTAAATAAGAAGTGAATGCAAAGCAAAATGTAGTTGGAATTTTCCAGTTAAATGCCTATGTGGATAAAAACCTATTATGACATATTTTTAATGTGCAAAAATTGTTCTATCTGCATGTGGTTTGCCTGTTAGATATATATTTAAAATTAAAAAAAAAACAGACAAACTGAAGCAAAGTTGGTGATTGTGTGCGTGCTCTCTCTCTCTCTCTCAAGACCACACAGTAAGTTAGTGGCAGAACTAAGAGTGAAACTGGAAATATCAATATTCTTTTGGATTTTATAGTTCTTTTCATCTTCAAAGTGCTTCACAAAATTCTCTAATTAGGCTCACAAGTTCTGGCTCCCAGTCTTGTTCTCTGATCACAAGAAAGCTTACCTGCTCTTCCTTCCTTAGCTCTGAGCAACATGCCATTCTTAATCATTACTAAAGAAAAATAAGTTGGTAATAATTTAAATTTAATAAATGATGAATCTGGACATTCTCATGATTCCAATTGCCTGGACCCTAATCTATATTAGCAGAGTTTGGCTATTATTTATTCATAGTAAAAATAAGTTTTAATTGTAAAATGATCTGCAATTAAATGCACTGGTTAAAATAGTTGCATTTCTGACCAACCAAAAATATTATTCTAAAGAGTTTCATCTTTCCTTAAAAAATATTTTCATTTTACATTTTCTTACTGTTTCAAAAATCACTTTTTAGCAAGCTGTACTTTTGAAAAACATTCAGGTGCCTTTAAGTTAGGTCAGTCTTTAAATGAGAACTAAACAAGACAATTAGGAAAGGTGTATTTTATTTTCATTTCTGTCTGTCAACTAATTGTGACTTTGAACGAGTCACTAATTGTTTCTGGATTTTGGTTTCTTCTTTTGTAAATCAGAGTTTCTCCAGCTCTGTGATCCTGAATGTAATGGTATGTTTCTCAGCATATCATGCATGCAGGGACAATCAAAGGTCTAAAGTCCCTTCTAGTAACTTCTTCTGTCACCATCAGGTGTATATAGAGCTGGAGTATCAGCAGGCATTTCAGTCCTCAGCCATGATATGGCCAAAGAAATAGCAACAGAACAGGTCAAAATCTAAACAGCTGAGCATGTGTTTGTACTGAATGTGTTTTTGCTGAAGATTTGTCCCAGTAATGCATGGAGAGAGAATATAGCACCACCTAATTAATGTCTACAGAGTCCTCAGAAGACTTTTTCTCCCCATTATTTGCCCCACCCCCAAGCTGCTAACACATGCTTTCTTCAGAGTTAGAGTTTCTTTCTTTTGTTAGGCCTGTTAGGAAAAAAGAAGGAAAAGAAGTTACTGTGTTCAGCTTTACCAAGTTCTCACACCTCTGAGTGAAGGGGATTCGGATTCTTTTCTGAGAGCACATATTGATATGAGGGATGGGGAGAGGTGAAAGCTTTGGTTTGGGGAAGGGTATGTATTAAGGGAAGGGATATGATTTTCATCAACCTGGAAGAAAGAACCAGAAGACAAACGAGAGTACATAGGGAATGCAGAAAAATAAACTTCACTTAAGTCAACATTCAGGAAAGAGGAAACTGCCTGCCCACCAGATACTAGCAAATGTGGACATTTCTCTAAATATGAATCCAGTAGATATGACCTGGCCACAAGGGCTTATGATTATGAATAGGATTACCTGCATTTGCAACCTCTTAGTGCATATTCCCTAAAGGTTTAGACTGTGTACCTAAAAAGTAAATAAATAAAAGTATTGCAGTGAGTCAAAGTTCCCCACCTCTATGACTCCATGTGTGTGTGCATGCACGCGCGTGTGTGTGTTGGTGAGATAAAGCAAAGAGAGGGAAACAGAACATAAACTGCTAGAACAATCTCATCTTATAACGAGCATGTTACTGGGTGCAAAGGCAGAAGAATATAAAGATTGAATCTTCCTCTTAATAAAATACTGAAGCTTTGGTTGTAGCGCAGCATATCTGCATAAATAATCGTGTTTGCTGTTGTTGACGCTATGAATTCTCCCTTTGATATAATCTATTTCCTCGGGTATCTCAGGTTGGAGATGATCCAAACAATTACCGGTAGTAATGTAAGAAACAAAATAGTAATCCAAAATACTCCAGTTTAAAGTTTAACTCACAGTGCAAACTTTTAAAAAGGAAAAACCACAGTGATGCATTCATACTTTAGTAAGTGTGTTAAAATGCTGCACTTTTCTTTCAAGAGAATCTTTGCTTAAGTATTAGTAATGGTGCTTTGGCCAAACACTGCCCCACAACATATTTAGCAAATAACAGTATAGGATACTCAATTAAATTTTAATTTAAGATAAAGAAGAAATACCATTTTAGTATAAGTATGTCTCATGCAATATTGGGGGCACATTTCACACTAAAAAATTATCCTTTGTTTATCTGAAATTCAAATTTAACTGGATGTCTTGAGTTTTATCTGACAGTCTTAGGTGGTTTTCAGCTAGATCTGAATTATTTTAGCCTACCCTCAATGATGGCTTAAATTGAAAGTTGACACATTTTCAAATCTTGTTACCAAAAAAACACACATGTGGCCAAAAAATTTTCATAGATTTGCAATTAAAGACTGGGTGTATGATCATGCATGAACGTGGCCTGTAAACTAATCTCATCATTTTAAATTATTATTTCCAAATAATTATTTCCAAGGGAATGTCTTATAACTTACAAAAAATAGGTCCCATAATTTCTGTAATATTGGGTTTAAATTCAGATTCAACTCAGTTAAATGAAATGATTAACTGATGCTTTATTAATCACTCTCTGAATATAATTGTGCATTTTTACTGTCTATATTTTTTGCTCCTGTGCATCTTTAAGATTAGCAGGCATTGTTTTCCCTGGGGGGCTTGCTCCCTGCTGCAAGGATGCTTCCATCACTGCAGGGACCACTTCGAGGCTCTGGGAAGCACCCAAGAGGTCCTGAGACCCCAACATCAAATCCTTAAAGTGGCTGCATGCCCATGACCGACATGAGCAACCTCACTCTGAGTCTTCACTGTCAGGAGAGCCTTGCAATAGCACAAATTTACTCATTAAATTTCATTCTATCAGCTTTAATCTCCTACATTCTAAGCAAACTCTATGAATACGGAAAGAAAATATTCAATTAGTTTAAAAAAATCATAAGTCTTTATTAAAAAATCTCCGCCATCCCCTACAACTCCTAACTCCCGTTTTCCCCAGATGGCCTCAGTAGACAGTTCCCTTTCAGTGTCACAAAGAAGAATGAGGGTATTACATGTGCATTCTCTCATCTTCTTGCCTGTCCCTTTCTGGCATTCAGACAAATCTACCTGTGCCCAGAATCATCAGAACCACGGCCTCTGCAGACCCCAAGTGAAAGGGCTGGGTCTCCTCAGTAGAAGGCTTCTCCTTCCACGCATGTCCCAGATTGATTTTCCTCCCTCTCTTCAGATCCCCACTCCTTCGTCCACCTCCACCCTGGCCCACCTCCCTTTCTCCCTTCTCTTCCTCAATGAGCTGTGTACATGCTCAAGCTTGGCCTCTGTTAGAAACATGGAAACAGAAATACCACTTCTTCCCACCTGTTTCCAGCCCATCTCTCTTTCTCTCCCTCCGGTGAAGAGCAATCTGCCCCACACCCTGAACTGCATGTGCTCCTCAGCCTCTACAAATGCTGCATTTCCCCTGTACTCCCTCCCAGAGTTCCCTGACTACCACCCAGTTATTAAATCTGTTAAATACAATGGACATTTTTTTTTCATTCTTTATTTTATTAGGCCTCTCTGAAACCTCTGACGCTCACCTTTTTGGTTTCCTGACACCAGTTTTTTCTTACTTTATTCTGTATCTTCTATTTTTTGTTCTCACATTCTTTTGTTGGCTTATCCTCTGCAAAGCTTTCCTTCAATCTATGTATTTCCTAGGGTTTTCTTCTAAGCCTTTGTCTCATAATAATGTGCATCTTTCACCCAAGTGATATTAATGTTTCCCATTGCACCCACTACTCGGTGTGCTTCAGGGCACAGATTGTGAACTCAGGCTGGGTTTGAAGCCAGCTCTAGCTGTGTCATGTAAGGAAAATCACTAAATCTTTGCTTCAAAAACAAAATCAATATTGTCAATACCTTTCAGCCAAAGACCACCAGGAACAACCTTGTTAAACAAGCTGGGTTTATCATCCATTGCAGCAAAGACAACAAAACTTTGGGGGACAAAGGGGTGTTTGAGTAAGAGGGTGTTAGAATGTGGATCCAGCAACTGCACTTCTGGGAATATATCCTAAGGACTTGAAATTAGTATGTCAAAGAGGTATCTGAACTCACATGTTCATTTTAACACTGTTTACAATAGCCAAGTTATGGAATCAACCTAAGTGTTCATCAATGGATGAGTGAAAATGAAAATGTGGTAGATATATAAACAGTGGAATACTATTCAGACCTGAAAAAGAAGTAAATCCTGTCATTTGTGACAATATGAATGAACCTGGAAGACATTATGCTAAGTGAAATAAGCCAGTCACAGAAAGACAAATGTCATATGTTCTCACTTATATGTGGAATCTGAAACAGTCAAAGTCATAGAAGCAGAAAGTAGAATGGTAGTTACCAGAGGCTGGGGGGTGGCGGAGATGGGGAGATTTTGGTCAAAGGGCACAGAGTTGCATTTAGACAGGAAGAATACATGATGAGTGTTTAAGGTGATGAATATGCTAATTATTTTAATTCAATCATTCCACACTGTATATATATATCACAGCATCACTATATATACCATAATTATGTACGTTAGAGTTTGTACCCGAAAAATAAATAAACAAAAATTTGGAA
The DNA here is from genome assembly GCF_027409185.1 of Cynocephalus volans. Taxonomy (NCBI): domain Eukaryota; kingdom Metazoa; phylum Chordata; class Mammalia; order Dermoptera; family Cynocephalidae; genus Cynocephalus; species Cynocephalus volans. The sequence goes on along the minus strand of NC_084465.1, from coordinate 129,445,490 downwards.
AACAAAAATTTTGGAAAAAATTTTTTCCAAAAATAAGAATTTAGTACAGGATTTGGGCATCACTTGGGTAATGTGAGGGAGGGTCTCAGGAAGAATGATATGCTTTAGATTGGGTGTTGGAAAATAAACAAGTAAACAAATATATTTAAAGATTCAAACGTATATATTTCAGTTTAACCTGCACAACATCACGTAGTACATGTTTTCTGGAATTGTTATACCATTGAAAACCAGAAGTTTGCAGTAGGGGTTGAGAGCATAACTCTCATACACTCGCTCTGGAAAAAACTAGAGAGACGGATGGGACAACTGCCAACGTTTTTGGTGTTTCAGATCAACGCTACAAAATGCAGCTGTTTCTCTGAAGTTTATCTGACTTCATCTGAACAATTCAAGTCTAGAAATCAGGTTGCAAATCTACCACAGTAATTTCTCTGGCATGAGTTCCAGTGTCTCCTTGTTCTGGTCTCTCTCGCTGTATCTTACTTCCTTTTTTTTCTTCCTAAAATAAAAGAAACATAATGGTACAGTTAAAAGACATATGCAGTGGAAACAAACTTCAAAAAAGGTTTTTTCAATGTTAATGAGAATTTATTTTAAAATCTCCCCAATGCATACTGTATGCCCTGTCCAGGTAAATTGGTTTTGTATTAGGTTAAGATTCCTCTGCCTGGAATATTTGGATCAATCTAAGTAATGAATGAGGTACCTAATTTGAAGGTCGTTGTAAATATAAGTTTCTTCATTAAACAAATAGTACTTTGTAAAATTTAAAAATTAGCTCCTTGGTGATTATTAAATTCAAAACCCTGTTTTACAACTGAGGATACTATAGCCCAAATAAAATTGTTCACCATGCATTATAAGCTAAGATCTTAACAACACAAGTCTGTTCCATATAAATATTTATTTGATTATGTTATCTTACATTTTGCATATTTGTAATATTTATTTGGTCTAAATTCTTAAATAGTCATTCCAATCCAGTAAAGATACTTCAGCAACAGACTTATCAAATATCAAACTAGCCACAGTAGAAATAACATTTATGAACTGCTGACTAGGTGCTAGGTGCTATGTTAAACATTTTACATAAAAATTATCACATTTAATACAAACAGTAACTCTATGAGGCAGGAGGCAGTTAATATTATTTTTCAGGTTTTATGGATGAGGAAACAATTTACTTAGCTTATGGAACTTGCCCAAGGTCCCACCACGAGTAACAAGCAGAAGTAAAATATGAACTTACTTCAATTACTCCAGCATCTGAGCTATCCAAAGGGAGAATTTTGTCATCACTGTGAGAATCTGCAGCTCCCGAGGCCCTATTAACATAGTCTTACATAGCAATGAATTATTTCCTCCAGCATTTTCGTACATTTTCAATTCAGTTCAACACTTTTTTTTTTTTTTTTTTGGCATCAGCTTTCTAGCTGTGAGCAGAAGCCACCCAAAGAGTTGGAACCAGCCCAAATGCCCATCATCAGATGAGTGGATACGGAAAATGTGGTACATCTACACAATGGAATACTACTCAGCTATAAAAACGAACGAAATACTGCCATTTGCAACAACATGGATGGACCTTGAGAGAATTATATTAAGTGAAACAAGTCAGGCACAGAAAGAGAAATACCACATGTTCTCACTTATTGGAGGGAGCTAAAAATTAATATATAAATTCACACACACACATACACACACACACACACAAACGGGGGGGGGGAAGAAGATATAACAACCACAATTATTTGAAGTTGATACAACAAGCAAACAGAAAGGACATTGTTGGGGGGGAGGGGGGGAGGGAGAAGGGAGGGAGGTTTTGGTGATGGGGAGCAATAATCAGCTACAATGTATATCGACAAAATAAAATTTAAAAAAAAAAAAAAAAAAAAAAAGAAGCCACCCAAAGAACTGAGTGGTCTCATTCAAGTCCATTTGTAACTCATGATGAGAAGCTAAAGTAGACAGTGTTTTGGTGGGTTCTCATTGTCACAGTCCCTTTATGCAAATAATAGGGAAAATCATCTAAACCAACATTGCTCTTCAGATTCCATTTGCTGTAAACCATATGCATCTCAGCTCGATGCTATTTGCCATCAGAAAAAGAAGAGCAGAATGAAGTTTGTAGCCAGTTCTAAGCGTAATGGTAAAATATTTCAAAGAGAAGTTCTCTGACTGCTTCATATTGTTTAGTTATTTTTTAGAAGAGTTGCTCCGTCTGCATACTTTTTTCTTTGGCATTAAGAAAATTTGAACTAAATTCAGTTTTCAGTTGTAATAAGATCTCACCTTAATTTCCTGGACAATTTTTTTTTTAAATAAAATGATTTCCAAATTCCATTTCTTTAATTTATTAAAATGTCTTGTTTCTCATATACTTTCATGTTTTCCAGTGCCACAAACCTTATCTTAGTCATGTATGAGTATAATTTACAAACAGACAACCATGAACATCATCATTAGACTGTATTTACTTCTCTTTAAGGTGTTTATTTTTCATTCTTTCAAAAAATTGTGAAATCCAGAATAGGATGATCTGTTATAGAGAAGCTTCTGGATTATATCCAGGTAGACTTTATCTATTATTCCCAATTTAAATATGTTATTTCTGTACACAATGAGTTAATGGCATAAATCAATCACCATTTATTCAATGTCGACAGTAATAATCAGTACCATTTATTCTGCCTACCACATGCCAGAAGTTAGGTACTTTACTTACTAATTTTTTTACAACATATCTATAAAGTAAATATTATTCCCATTTTACAGATGAGAAAGCAAAACCCAGAGATACTACACAAAGGTTATTCGCTAGCAAAGCCAGTTTACATCCCAAAGATTACTTTAACAAAATTAATTGGTATTGTAAATCATAGATATCACCATTGGTTTTCTAAACCCTAATAAAAAATAAGCACCACAAAATGGGGCCACAGAAAGCACTAGTCATACTGATATGGGAAGTGTTCAGTTTCCCTGTGTTCAGGTTCCAGGACACGCCTCTGGGTTTCCAGCCATTCCCTGAGGTCTCAGGCCCCCTCCTCTGGTCTTTCCCCTGGAGGAAAGTCACTGTTGCCAGTTAGACCTATTTCCAGCACCAACAGGGAAAAATGAGACCACACGGGGGTGGGGGGGTGAGGGGAGCTTATGCAAATTCAGTGGCTGGGCATGCTCAATAGGGAGCACAGATATTCTTGAATACAGGGTTTGACCAATTAACACGCTCCAGGAAGGGACCGACTGAGCATGTGCAAGACTAAATGTTATGTAACTGGGAACCACCCCCTTAACTGAATATTCATTAGATAGGGAAACTATAAAAAACAAATCCTAGCCAAAGGCAGGATTGTTACTCACTTTCCTGGAAGCAACCTGCACTTGGCTGGCTGAGGTGCATAAACTTTGTATCAAACTTACTTTCAGCAGGTGGCTGCTCATTCTCGTGAGCCAGACTGTACTCTGTACTGAACTTTAAGTGTGTTTTGTGCTTCTTTTTGTGTTAGACTTGATGTCTGTACTGAACTTACTTTTGTGTTAGACTTGGTGTGGGCCCTGCTCAGTCTCTGGAGCATGCCGCACTGTCTCACTGTGGAACCTGTAGTTCTTATCTGTTATATTAAACTTGTCACTATCTGCTGTGACTCTGCTCTTGAATTCTTTCCTGTGGCGGAGTCAAGAACCTGGTAAGGGTGGGTTGAAGCCAACTATGGGGCCCCCTGGGCCCTACCTCTGACACCAATCTGATGGAAACTAAATCATTAATTGACCCAGAGACATCTTTTAGCTTGGCCAAATAACTATTGCTGTAAAACGAACCACAGCTGCCCTGGGAAAAGCGCCTTTCCTCACTACTAGTCATTTCTCCTGGTGGCAGGTTACCAGGCAGAAGCATCTCTTAAGACATGTTTCTGCCCTCAACTCCCATGCACACCTTCTGCACAGCGAGACATCAACTTCATCGCAAAAGGCAGTTGTGAAAACTGTCTTCAGTGGAGTAATTTGGACCTGCAGACAGGCCAGTTATAAGGGCATATGAAAGGACAGTTTAAGAAACAGAATCCATCTCAGCAAGTTAGGAAATAAAATTAGATGTGTACTTGATGCAATGTGTTGTTTTATTCCCCTGAGTTCATCTCTTTCCAACCTAGCTTTGTCCTCTGAGTGGCTTCTCAAAAACCACTGATTCTCTTCCAAGGTCCCCCTGCTTCCCTTGAAATTTGATCTAAAATCCCATCTCTCAGCAATCTGGGGGCAATGAAGATTATTTCCGCCTAGTTCCTTTCGGATTGGACCTCAGCCTTAGCAGACTCTTGACATCTGAGGAGCCATGCTCTTGGGTTGTTCCTTCACAGAAATGTCCCTATGTTTGCTCTTCATTAATTAGCAGTTAATAGAAGTTGCTAGTTACTAGTAATCCCTGCCTGCTCCTGGCCTTAGTTAATTCTTTTTTTTTTTAAACTTTTGCTGATTTTTTTTCTTTTCTTTTTAAATTCTTCAAATTTCCTGCCCCAGATGCTAAATTAAATTAGTATTTAACTTGAATTAAATGATTAAATGTCTTTTACCATCTTCTATTTACCCTAGTTTTGCACAAGCAGTGGTGCTCACAACTAATTAACATTTGAAATATACACAAAAATATACACACACACGTAAACATCTCTAAATTAAATATCCAAAAGATAATAGCTACAGATGTCAAATATAAGTGACATTGATGCACCCAAATTTTTTGTTATTTATGTTATTTTAGAGCATATTCTGAAATGAAATATGAGAACTATTTAATATAGTATAATGCTTCAAGAATAAATTTTCATTTCAGAAAAAGTGCCTTCTGAGTTATTTATTTGAGAATAATAGACCATTAAAAATTATAAAAGCTAAAAATCTACTTGCAATAACACCATTACCCTGCATAAGCTGTCCTGTTTCCTTCCTTTAAAACCTTTGCATGTATTTCCAGTCAACCTTATCGAGTTTTTTTATTTACAATGAAATGCTTCTCAGCATAACACACGACCAAATGATTAAAATAAAACGTCTTCCTCCTTTCTTTCTTCCTGTATTTTTTCCTTCCTTTTTCTCCTTCCTTCTTTCCTTCTTCCTTTCTATTACTGAAAACTCATAGTAGAAAAACATTTTGACATTCACCAATAAAAAAATTAAATTGGTTATTCTAACCATCTACTTACTATCTGTGAGTTTATAATAATATGATCATACAAATTAACCGTTCTCACTTGGGTAACGATATAAACAAAACAACACTGGGAATTTGAAAACTATGTCTACAAATTCAATTTAAAATAAATTTTATTTTGATTTTTCTTTTCTAGGCTGCCTGCCCAATAGTCAACGAAGCCTGCTATATAATTAACTGAATCAATTATAATTATAGCCAAAATTAAGATATTTGCTACACTCATTTCAGTTCCTGTGAAATGTTATAGGGGCTAAAGAGAACAGGGACCCAATTTAAGTAATTCTTCTTTACCGCTGACATTCTTAGAATACGTATTCTTGGAATATAAAGACATACCTCTTAAGCAAGGCCAAAATGATGTTGCCCTCAGATAGTAAAATTCTCTGGGGATTCATCTATGTGAAGCTGGGATCAAACTTTGACCCTGATACTACTTAAAAATAACCACAGCAACAAAAATGAAACCTATCACACGTTGTTAAGTGTGCAGTTATAACATCAGTAGCATATATCTAGAATTGTCAAACAGATATGTAAGAAAATGAAGTACATTATGCCAATTTGTAGAAATAGAGAAGTATCTCTTTGATTATTCTTTATTTAAAACAGATTATTCTGACTCTGTAAATGACTTTCCAATTTTGCACAGAACTTTATTGGTCTGCTTACCATTTACATCAAAGATATATATGCCTTGTTTGAATAGCAGCTCTTCAGTACCTGAACAAACACCCCTCCTTTGAACAATCTTAAATACAAACCTATATATTTAATATGATTTGTCTAAAATTACGTTACATATAAAGTTCTTGAAACACCCACAAATATGTAGAAAATAAAAATAGTATGTTTTTGGAGAGATCACAATTTAAATATTTCCCAGTAGAATGCAAGATAACCTTTTCATTCACTTTGCAGGAGCATCAGGAGGCGATTTTTCGCTCATTTGGTTTACTCAAAAATATAACCTTCTTGTAAGTCACCTGTGCAATAGGATAATGGAGCTTTTAACCTCTATGTCCATTCCCAAACTTGTTTACAATCAGACTCACATGACCATAAAACAGAAGCTAGTTCTTTTGATCTCTTAGCTTTTGCAGTTATTCAGTTATTAAAAATTATGAAAACCTCAGACATAAAAGTAAAAAACAAGTAAAACAGAAACACCAACAGAAGCAAAAAATTAAAAATAAATGAAAGTCATAGCTCTGATTCTTAAAGATGACTTGTAAATGTATAAGGCCATTCACAGAGGTACTGGTCAGATCCAATGGATCAGTTTTCAAAAATGTGTTGAATGGGTTTACAAAGGTCTACTCCCTAAATCTTAAACACAGCAATCACAGGGATGACTATCATTAATTGATCATGACTACTGTTTCAGCCATGAATACTCACCATTTTTCATCCTGACCACAACTTTGTAAAGTAGTGTAATTTATCTCCACAAGTCTTACTCAGAACCATATGCATCTGAACTCTGATTAGTATAACCCCAATACTTCCACACTTCATATTGCTTCCCAGGCAATGCACTCCTGGTGGCCACAGATCAGTAGATTATCTGCAATTGAACAAGCAGAGAGAAGTGAAAAACTGTATTACAAACTTGTGCTTTTGGCTGCCATCATTTGCATTATCCTTCATCTTCCTATTCCAAACACTATATTCTTTCCTAACAAAAGTGAAAAAAAATGTAATATGTCTTGTGAATTTATCACGTGTTCCGTCAATAAAATGCCTAAACTAGAATTTATAAATTTATCCCTTTAGGCATGTCAAATCTCCATGTTTGAAAATATGAAATGCAAAGAGGGATCATTTTTATTATATTTTAAAATAATTAAAACTTGCCTCAGTGTTTAGAATTTAAACCTCACTTTCAATCTTTGGTTGGCAGTTTCTTCATGTCATATAGATACAATTTCTGACTATTTTGGAATTTATGCTCCAACAGAAGTTCCACTTCTCTCAAAAATACTCAATACCCTCATGCAAGCCATAATGGAAGTTTTCAACTTGGATTATTTGCTTCTCATAGCAAAAGCTACAAGAGATGAGAGAGAACACTAAGGAAAATGAGAGGGAAAGTATGTTCCTTCCAGTAAAGGACAATGAACATATATCCACAAAGAACCAAAGAGTAGGTAAAACCCTAAATTCCTGAGTGGCCCTTGTGCACCATCTTGGTAATCTTCCAAAACTTTCAGAGTAGGTTTAAATTCTTGCTGAATTTAGCTCCTGCTCAATGAAGACTGAAGACTTCCTTAAGATCATCCCACTCTCCAACATGCTCAAACACACATCCACATACCACATTTTGTCCTAAGAATCACGCAGACATAAGCTGTACAGGAAGATAGTATTGAAAAATATTAATCCAGGCTCTACACTCCTACAGAACCAATAAATAATAATGGAGTGGATGCTCTGTGGAAAGGTTTCTCAAGCTCAAGCTTTGCTAATTCAACTGAAGTGATTGTCATAGTGCCTGGCATAAACGTGGCAGTAAATTAAGTATATGCTAAAGCCTTAAGACCTAGAAAACAGGAAACAAAAAGAGTGAAAGTGAAAATACACCTACGTAACTATGTCTTCCCTGTCTTCTTTCTCAGTGAGTAACACTATCCCCTACCCCAGAGACTTGGAAAAAACAACCAAAAACTGTGACAGCCAAATTCAGACTACCCATGTGTTTTATTTGGCTAACTCAAACTTGTATAAAACTTTTGAATTAGTTGCCAATATTAAAAAACAAGAACAAGAAAATTTTACATAACAATCTATTTTCCAGTTCTTTCAAAAGATCTAACCATCCCAGACCCCACCAGACCCACCCACCCCCCCAGGTCAACAACCTGCAGGTTCGGAACATTTGTGGCCCTCCTTCCAATGAGCAGGAGTTCTTCAAATTATCAGAGACCTGCCCTGTCAATCTCTGCCATTTCACCATTTATCTTACCCCTGTAGGTTTTTGCATTTTCCACTCATGATCTGTCCAGTTATGCTTGTCAAAAACGTGAGAGCTGTTATGAATTTCGCCCCATTTTTAAACACCCACATACATACACATTCAATCCCCAGTTATACATCTCCCTTTATACATTTATAACCTTAGTTTAAACCACAGCTTCTGCAAATGAAGTCTTTCAATCTCCTTCTCCGTGGTCATCTCCCCACCTCCAGACCAGTGTCCTCCAAGATGCAACCAGAGAGCTCTTTCCAAGGTACAAATTGTCAAGTCACTTCCCTACTTAGAAAACTTCCAGAATTTTCAAGATAAAGTTCAGAGTCTTTGATTTGATCATAGAGCCCTGCCAAAGTTGGCCTTCTCACCTGAAATGCCTTTTTTCTACCCTAACACTCTATTTAATGGATGGTCTCACAATTTTGCATCAGTTGTGCTCTGTATGTAAAGTATCTAGAAGAGTATGTGGTTCTTAGTGCTACATAATGTTTGCTGTAGTTGTTACACATAAGAAAAGTTTTAAATTATTCTTCAGCATGTATCTCTGATAATTATTGTCTTCAATTGAAAAATATAGTTACTTTCTTCAAGGCATTTGTATCTATAAACAACTACCAGAGATTTTTTTTCTGGATTGAAGTGAGAGATAGGTTTATTTATACAAATGTTTAAATGTAAATACACCATCAAAAGAAATGAGTAAAACATCTCATAAAGACCAAAGATGAGATTATTTTCTTATTTTCTCATGCTGTTTTTCTCTCTAAGTTGAGATTAGAAAAGAAAGGAAGTGAAAATTGAAAACAAGGCAGGAGAAGAGGTACCAGAAAGGTTAATTTGATTGATCTCTAATAAGAACTCATTTTGAAGTAATAATACGCATCACATTTTATATGTATGTGTATCCTTAATCCTAAAAGCTACCTGAGCAGGAAAATGCCCCTGTGGCTATCTGTTTCAGGGTCCTACATCCTAGGCTTCCTTCCCTGTAATTCAGAGGTGTTGACCTGTGATTCATGGACCCCTAAAAATTCACAAATGAGCTTTAGGAGGTTGGTTCATGAAGCCCTAAAATTGAAACCAAACCTTGGCATGTGTGTTTTTATTATGTTTTGGGTAATTTATGTAATAAGGTTGACCAAGGAGTCAGTCATAACTTGGGCAATTCTTCGTTTATGTCAAAGGCAAAGTGACAGGTGACATTCCATGAGGCTCTGCAGGAGCCCGCCTGCTGTATCTGCAGCTAGGCAGGCACCACTCGGCTGCCCGCATGTGGCGTTGAGCTTACAGCTGTGATATCAAGTGACCTCGCAGTTAATATATGTGACAATAGATACAATAGTATCTAAAATCGAGATTCTGGATAATTTTTCTTCCAACAGTTTTGTGGGAGTGTGGCATCACCACGGAAAGGACACCCACAGAGGGAAGAATATTGATGAGAAAAAGCAGATGGGAGCTGTTTGGGAGGTATTTTATGTTACATAATGGTTTGTGACAGTTGATTTATAGAATTCACTCGTCCTATAATTAGTACATTTAAAAATAAATACGGTAACAATTTTTCCTTCACAAATTCATGTTGAAAAGAAATGGTGTAAGTTAGACAAGATCCTTCAGGAAAAAACTTTTTAATGATTCAGAACAAAATAGCTATTCCCTTACCATTTAAAAAGTAAATTTTGTGAATTCTACACTATCTAACTTAAGATTAGATTGATTGCACATCCTGTGATGTTTTGGATGTTTTGTTTCTTTTTTAGGTGAGGGGTGGAGAGTGGAAAATGCCATCTACACGGAGGCTTGTCCTTCAAATTGTCAGTCGATAGACATAATTTCTCCATATTCCTGCTTCACTGATCGAAAAGGCCAGTAGTTAATGGCCTTTTATTACAAACTTCCTTTAGTGGCAGCCCAGCAATTAGGCACGTGCATGCTCCGTGACCCCTCGCTCCCTCCCGACTGGCTTTGATCGGACCTTTGCTCAGTGACACACGTCTAATAACCAGGAGTGGCATGAACTGGACCATCAAGACCCTGATTTATTCCTTAACCCACATCCTTGGCCAAATAGGGGTGTAATTAGCTATTATGCTAACTGCCAGTACAATCTGACCTTGTGTTCAGGTTGGGGCAAAAACAAAGCAAAACAAAACAGAAAGCATGCTTCTGTCCTAACACAATCATGCAGACAGCATCACCGGAATTTCAGCCTGTGAAATTCAACAGCACAGTGACTTGAAAGCAAACTAGTTCTCAATGAGTTTTGTTGCTTTGCTTTGCCCTACGTGAAGTTCTTTATTAAGTACAATAGAACTAAAAAAGAGAAAAGACTGATTTGGCATGAAGACTGTAAATGACAAGCAAGATACTTCTCCAGGAACATTCTAAGGTGTATAATCTGAAATTCTGAACATTCAATTGGGAGTAGCTCTAAACAAAAAAAAAGTTGAGAAATGATCACGCATACATTTTTTAATCTTCACTGATAGACACAGAAAAACGAAATGACCTTGACTTACAGTACCTGCCTCAACAATGCAACCCCAAAGGCAGCATAAATCAGGCCATTTAAACTCCCACAACCCAAAGTTCTACACCAGTGGTCTCCAAATGTAATGTTTTACAAATCACTTGGCAATCTTGTTAAAAATGCAGATTCAAATTTGGTAGGTCTGAGGCAGAACCAGAGGTTCAGCATTTCTAGCACGTTTGCAGGTGAGCCCAATGCTGCTGGTCCCTGAACCACAGTTTGATGGCAAAGGGCTCGACAACTCAAGAGAGTAGCCATTTTTTAACTGGACTAATCCTCATCACAGTCTCAGTTTTGTCACTTCCTTTCGCATTTAAAGACATTCTGAGTTTTTTGTTACCTCATCCCCACCAGATTAGGAATAACATAAGGCACTTGGAATGAGCACTGAAGGAGAACATTAAATAGTCTTCCTCAGAGGCATTTAAGAATAGGACTTCACTAAATAATTTTTAAAGATTTGTTTTTCCTATTATTGTAGACAACTTGAAATATATAAAAATTGTAATGAGGGAAACAAAAACCACCCATAATCTGAACTTTCAGAGATGGACTCCATGTGTTGGTATATATTTCTCCTGAGAATCAAACCTATTTTTACATTTTGGACCCAACTCTATTCATGTAAGATTGTACTATATACCTTTGCTGTTTCATCAATTTTTCTCCCAAAAAAATGAGTTTTAGTATTCTGGTCTAGGGAGGTGCTATAATTTATTCAGTGGTTTCTTTTCATTCAACATTCATGTTGCTTCCAATATTTTCTTATTTTAAACATGACAGAAATATAATAATGGAATTTTTAAAATGTCACTGTTACAACTTACGTTCTATAAGTCTGTGAATGGGGCAGGTTGCTTTTCTCCCACAAGGAAATTCTCTCAGGTCTTTTCCCTCCTCTAAAAGAATATTCTCAAGACACTGAACCCATGGTTTCACTATCCCTGTAGTTCAGGAATGAAAGAACTCCAACTGCTTTGCACATATTAACCTGGGCACATCTTAAATGAAAACCACTAATAACTCTTCTATTTCTTTTTATTGTTATTGACTACATTCCTTTCCTTTTGGAAGGTAACTTTTAGCTGTTTATTTTTCTTTAATTTACATTTCAAAAATGACCCATTTTCAGTTTAAAGAAATGGTGTTACATTATTAAGCCTTCCTTTTAGGATAAAAATCACCAAAATGAAAGTGTAAATTTTATCCCTCACCCATCCTATGACTGAGAGTACTATCACAAAATTGAATTTACTGTCTCTCCTGACTCCTCCTCACCAAACACACATAGTCTTTCCCTTTCACCTCCTCCTGTCCAGGTGAATGGGGTAGTAGTTTTGCCATAAATGCAAACTAAGTGACTGGATTATTTGAATGGCATCAAAATAGCCACCTTGGGCTTTATCCCGGACTCGATTCTGTTGTTTTGGTTTCAAGTTATAAAAATATAATTTAGCTTTTAAAAGAAAGAGTGGTAGAATTTATTGACTCATATAACTGGGAAAATCAGAAGAAAAATTGTCTGTAGCCACTGCCAGATTCAGGGATTCAACTAATGGCATCTGCTTTGCCTTCTGTTCCTTCACCTTTCAGCCTCTACTCTTCTCTGCTTTGGTTTTATTCTTCCCACTGGGGCTCTCCCCATTAAGCTACAGATTCAGCCACCAGAAGTTCTAGGTTTCCATGTTTCTCAGCATCTGCATGCCCGAAAGAAGGGAGTACTTTCTTCTTGGTAGTTCCAGCCAACCGCTCCCCCATCACTGGACATTGATTGGCCTGGCCTTAGTCACATTCCTATTTGTGAGCCAATCATTGTGGTTATGGGATTCAGTGTTCTGATTGGCCACCTCCTGGATCATGTATCTGTCCCTAAATTCATTGAGGAAGGATACCACCACCTAAACTAAGTGGACTTAGAGTGAAAGAGTCTGGTTCCCTGAAGAAAAAATTAAGGCACTATTATTAAAAGAAGATAAAAAGAATCATTGGAGGGCAAACTAATAGATGTCCACTGTAGGTATGGTGACCGTACATTTCAGTTTACCAAGGACATGCCTATTGCCCTACTGTCCTGAATGGTTTGTCTCAGATGTTTTTAATGTTAATGTATTTATATTAATAATTTAATAAAATAAGTCATGATAGATTAGCTAGACCTCTATTTTGGACTTTCAACTTTGCCATATCAGGTAGTAGTGTGTAGAGGGCACTAGCATTTATAAAGCAAATGTATTTCACAGGGCCTATTTTCCAAAGTCCTGTAGTCTCAGGTTTAGCCTAACCTTTTGGAATTACATATAGAAATGTTAACCTTGCAAAAGACAGGAAACTTTCCTCAGGTTACAGTCTTTGTAACACAGCAATGTTGCTGGCTCAAGGACAGACAAGTTATTTGATTGATATGTAGAATACTGGGGAAATTGCTGTAGGGAAGGAAAATGTTTGCTAAGATCAAGCTTTGGTTGGTGAATTGACTTAACCTTTTGCAAATTGCATTACAGAATGTCACTTTGCCTGTTTCACTGATGTTACCAGCCTCTATTGTTAAACTATACTTAGCCATAACCCCACCTATGTTCTTTTCCTGTAACTTCCTGGTCTGGAGAATAAATGTGGGGAGAGAACCCCAGGTTGTGCTTAATTTCCCAAGGAAGGAATGCCTCTCTCTTGAGGGTTCTGGGGAGATTAACCCCTTTGGGGTCTCTCACTGCTCAGAAGAAATGGGCTTTGAGTAATCCTTTGCATCTCAGTCACCCAGAGGAAGAGAGGTGATAAATCCACGTGAGGCAAAGCAACAGTAATGTGTGTGAATCTTTACTATTTATTCACTTTATTGTTTGGTTATACTCATATATTTTGCAATAAACCCTTTGGGTCGCAATGGGCACAAAAAAATAAAGGACATATTTTGGGGGAAAAAAATGGTTGAATTTCTATTTCTCAAAAAAGTTGATAAATGTGTGATGGGCATGAAATGTTTTAACATACTTACTATCTTCTGTGGACACCAGAGTGATGCCCCTATGAAATGGCCATGGGAAAAACTGAAGACACCATGCCAGGAAGAAACAACAACCTTTTGAGTTGTCAGGTACGTGAGGAAGACCATGTTTAAAGACAGAGGCTTCACACATGCTCTTGCAGAAAACGTGTATACAACCCTCTGAGAAGTTTTCTTGGACACATGCAAAAGTGATAACTTAATATTTTGGCTGTGTTTGAAAAAAAATGAAAAAAGTTATACCAGTATTATCAAATGTTCAAATAAAAGTCAAAATTAGTTCAATTTTCAACCCATTTATAAACAGAAGTTTATTTTGTTTATGGAGAAACACTGGATACTATTATAAATGTTGTTATAAATTCAGTTGAAAAGTTCAACACTAAAGATCTGGTGATTTATTTTTAAGGTGATAATACAAATATGGATTTGGGCATAAAATAGTATCACAGTAAAAGTAACATCCTTACTAAATTAAGAAATGTGTAATTTTAAAAAGTATGCCCTTTCTAAATTAAGAATATTAGTCATATTCTACCAAATGAAATGTCAGCCATACTTCTTAAAATTTACAGACATTTACCATTCAAGAATTTTTTTTCTGGGGAACACACACACACATACTCATACAATCTAGCGAAGCAGTAAACACTTGATCTTTATTGCTGCCATCATCATAGGATTCTCAAAATGTTTGGGTCTTTTAAGGATCACTTTATAAATCAACCTAAGTGTTCTACAATTTTATTTAACTCTTTGTAAAAGACCCATCTAAAATTTGTTACCCTTTGTAGCAAAATCAGCCAAAAATCTTTAAGCAAATGGAACAACAAAATAATTCACTTTTTGGAGATTTTAATAAGTGCAATTATCGATAACAATACTTGTAAACAATATTGATAAGTATTTGCAGACAGGAAAACATGATTAAGCATTGACAGAGAAGTAGTGTACATGCTTTACTTTTGAGGTTTTACAATTGTGTCTTGTAATATTTCAACTTGAAGGATATAACCTCAGATTCCACTTTTTTGTACTGAATTTTTATATATATATATATGGTATATATATAATATATATATGAGGTAAGAACCATATATTTAATTTTTTTGCATCTTACTATTTGTAAATTTTATCTTGATTATGCATTGCTTTTATAATAATAAAAATATTTGTTAAAGACAGATAAATATAATGTAATATTTTGAAAAATACTGTTTACTCCTCTTCATAGGTGTTAGGGGGAAGTTTACACATCTTTTTAAATGCAAATGAGTAACTTTAATGGTGAGAAATTTGCAAACTGTGTCTGGCCAGGGAAAGAGATGTCCAGACTTTGATCAAGGTTGTAGTTGTTGTCAAGCTACCACTCTAGTTAACATAGACAAACTCGCCTTATTCACAGGCCTGGGATTTTTGTTGATGATTTATTTTGTTGCCATGTCAGCCACACACAGTCACAAAATATAAGTTCTTTCCACTGAAAAAAGGAAAAAGTGAATCTTGGAAGTAGGTAATTGGTATTTTAAGGCTGGAGAATTAATGGACGTTACCTTCATATATTTTGCCACCAGCATAATCTCAAAGGAAAGAATGAGCAGAGTAGCTACATACTTACCTTGGCAGCAAAGAGCACTTTTGTTGGCAGCGATCATGCACATAGCTGATAAAGGAAAAAATATGTTTGGGAGACCACATGTGAATATTAGCAGACATTATTTTCCTTGAAATCTTCTTGGCCCCAAAGAAACTGATAGTTGCCATCCAAATTCACCGCAAGCAACTCCAGTGATGCTGATGCTTTGTAAGACTTTTTAGGTCAATGACAGATACAGACATAGATGTAGATGTAGATTATTATATTTTGCAATTTTTAGGCATTTGATGCTAAATGAATAGAATAGTCAAACAAACCATTGACTAATGTTTTCATACCAGATGGTTTAGCATCATGACATAACTGTAATTTCTTTCAGGACACAAATAGTTTTGCATGTGCAAGAGCATAATTCTAGATAAAGCTTTAGTTCCCAGAAGAAATTTAAAGTTCATCTCATCTATTCACTCAACTCGAAGAGAACGTATTGTTTTCCCAGCTTTAAGAGGTATCAGGTCTCTCTGTGACACCATCCCAAACCATTTTAGTCAGAAACAGGTGAGGCAGAGAATGTTATAAAATAGCCATACTGGATGAATTTCACGAGCCATTGACAACCATGACACAATCCAAAACTATTTTACAAAACATTTACATTTCTCAAGAATGAGTTTCATGAGTTCAGAAGGTTTCTACTGGGAAATTTGCTGAGAATCGGTCATGAACTTTGCATAATGTCAAGAGCCTGACCTCCAAATGTGACACCAAGTTGACATTCCAACAGTGCACTCATTTGCTTAGTCACTGCGTGTCTTAAAATACATAAATAAAGGTAAAAAGTAGTGACCACTCAGCCCAATGCAATCACCCAAGTGAAATAAGACAAGGTCATTTGCAAAATTAATTTATCCTTTGGTGTGCCCAGACTCAAGTAAGGTACAGCCCCTTCTTCCCTTTTGAAGTCCAAGTCAGGCATTTAGGTAAATATAATCTCTTCTTCATTCTTGAGAACACCTGTCCCCAAGTGCGGTGAACATTCTCTCTCTTCTCATCACAGTTCTCCTCTAAAATAGGGAAAATAGGACCGAGAAAAGAATCCAGTCACAGCTTACGTGTCTTCCAGGGAAGAGTTTTCTCATGTGGTTGCTTCTGCTGAGCCTGGGTGAGGTGGACGTGGAGAAGAGGATAAAGTACAATGTTAAAACACCACCAGCAAAGGTAAGACTCAGGGAGGTGTGGGAAGAAGCCTAAGACAGCCGCCATGATTTCTTCCCCTGGTATGCAAATCCTGTAGATTCTCCTCACCTTTGCATGTGGGCAGGACCTATAAATATGATGGTATATCACCCCGGTGATTAGGGTGTTATATGTCAAAGGTGAAGGGCTTTGGGGGGTGTAATTAAATTCTCTTATCAGTTGACTTTGAGTTCATCAAAATGGAGATTATATTGGGTGGGCCTGACCTAATCATGTGACCCCTTTAAAAGAGAGTCTAGAAGCAAGAGATAGAAGTCAGAGAGATCTGAAGCAGCAGAGGTAATCGCCTTGAGGAAGCAGCTGCCACATTGTGGAGAGGGCCAGTGGCAGGGTATGACAGGTGAGTTCTAGTTACTGAGGATCTCAGTCCTACAATCAAGGAAATGAATTTTGCTAGCAGCCACTGGGCTTGGAAGAGGACTCTGAGGTTCGTATGAGACCCACAACCCATGCTGATACCTTGATTTCATTTGTAGGACCCTGGGCAGAGGACCCTGTTAAGCTGTACTCAGATTCCTGACCTATGAAAACTGTGAGATAATTAATTTGTGTTGCATAAACTGCTACATTTGTGGTGATTTGTTATGCAACAACAGAAAATGAATCCGGGGTAATAGGAAACAAGTAGAGTTAAGAATGTTTCTGGAGCAGACAAATATTTTATCAGCCTAGAGCCTAACTCCTCCCGGTATGCATTTCTTCCCTGCCTTTACCACCTGGAGCCACTACATTCTTCTTTACAGAAATGAAGTGAATCCCTTTAGTCTACTCCAAATATTTGTACAACACAATAAATTCTGGTAGATAATATTTTGGAAAGTGATCAGATGTGTGTCTGGTCTCCCCATTGGAGTCCAGCCATCCTGGACTTTCTGCCTCAGGGGAGGGCAGAAGCAGAGTCCATTCTCAGCTCTCAAATTTCAAACTGGGCTTTCAGAAACTTATGGGAAGGACCATGATTTGAGAATAACTAGTTGGAATCACAAAATCCTGAGTTTTGTTTTTAAAAAGCTGAAGTTTAATACCATAACTAATAGATGTGAGAAATATATCTGATGATAGAAGAGCCAGTTTTCCTGCCACAGCTGGGATAATTATTCTATGGTCTGAGAAGATGAAGAACTAGCCAGAAAGCAGGAAGCATTCTGATTAAGAGACTGAGAAAGTTCTTTGATCTGTCCCTCCCTTCCCCAAAGGCTCTTAACTCAAGAGGAGCAGATAGATATTAGGCCTCCCAAGAAGGTTGAGAACATGATAAGATCAGTTCTGCCTCAATTCCTAGGACTGTCTTTGGGGGAAGGGGTGGTGGAGAAGGAAAATGTCCTATTGAGACTCCCCTCATCTACATAGTGGCAGCGGTAAGCAGTAGAACAGAAGCAAGCCTGGGGTACGTGAGGGCAGAAAGACCTGAGAGAAGTCTTCAAGCTGCCTAGAGCTCCAGAGTGACCCTGGAGAGCTTCCAAAACTGCTCATGCACAGAGAGACACAAGGGACTGACTGCATTCACACAAAGCCTTGTGTGTCTTTGTCACCAATGTCCTTTCCAGGCCTAATATTCCACAACTCTACAATAGACACTCTACAGAGTATAAATACTCTATAATAGACACCCTGAACAAGGTCTAGCAGTGAAACCAAAAGCTAACGTTAGGCAACTGGGTCAATGAATAGATCATCCTCTTCGACTGTATGCAACGTTTCACCCTGCCAAAGCTCTTAGCTGTTCATTCCATGCCCTAAACACCCAGCAAAAATTTGAGACGGTTTAGGTTCCACATGCCTTGTGTTTTATTTTCTTCTGCACTGTCATCAAATATATTATGACATAGTTGGCAGTTTGGGGCCTTCTCGTCTTTCCTCCCTACCTGTCTCCTTCTAGGAAATTCACAAATTCCTCTTACCTTTGGCAGTGCAGTTAGCCAAGTAAAGAAGACCTACAAACACTGGGTGCTTTCCCATTTTGATACAAATTACTACACTGCATCTTCTTTCAGAGGTGGAGTGGGATTAGCACTCTGTGGCAGGGCATTAGGAATGCAGATCGACTCAAACTTGTTAAAACAGCAGCCCAAATCCCAAGGGAGACAATTGGCCTTTTGTGAAGCAATTTGCAAGTATCATATTCCACCCTTAAAATTTACCATGCCCTGTTATTATGTGATTAGTAGAGTCAATGGCAGCTGTATTGCTACCTAGCCCACATTATTTTAGTACTTACAAAGCAGGCTTTGCATGTGGTTCTGAAATGGTAACAGTTCCTAAAGATCTATCAGTTAATAATCAACCCAACGTGATAGTGGTACGGTGCTCTGAAAAAGAACGTCACCACAAGTAGTATATACAGCGTATATACTACCAAAAGTACCCATTGATATTATGAAAGATAAATATTAACTATAAGTTACAGCAATGGAATATAAAAATGTGCAAAGTTAGATATTCCCTGACTATAGTCTCCTTTGCAGATACAGAATAAAATGTTCCACTGTTTTGAACTATACTCAAGAGATCAAGCTCTAGCTTGTTTAACAAGCTAGAGAGAAGCTTTAGAGAGATGTTTTCCCAGGTTTGTGCAATGCAGTGGGGATAAAGAGAAAATGGTATGTATATCTATAGTCTCTCTTTATCCTTGTATATTCTGTTGAGAACATCTTCAGAGTATGCATTATCAAGCATTTATTTCCACATATACCAACACCTAGTCAACCGGATGTGACCTCTTGTTTTTCCAAACTTCTTTAGCTCATTTTTATACAGGTCTTAAGGCCCTTTGAAATTGCTTCGAGTAGGAGGGATATTTCCTCTGCCTGATTTTAAGCAACTTACGGGGAATGACATTGTACCTAACATATTTTATTAAATACGTCACTATGCAGTGTCTCACAAAAGTCATTGCACATACTTCTTGCTCAACTAATATTTTTGAATGAGTGAGTGAATTAATAAATGAACGAAGGGATGAACTTGAATCTAAACCAGACTACACAATGAGCTTCACTCTGGCTGTCAATATTGTTCATTAAATGTGTCTTTGGCCAGTTCCCATACTAAATGCCTAATGTCAAACACTGAAAGCAAATATACCAAGGAAGCTGAAGACAAATGTTCCTTGACAACTATCCAATATGTTGAATGCATGCTAGGGCCACTTCTGTCTTGTTCTGTATTTTGTACCAATGGCCCCTTATAAGCATGGTAGATCACTGTTTTGCATTACCACTGTGCTAGTAAAACAAAGTAGAAGGTTAAAAAGTTAGTAGAAGCTAGTACATCAAACATCAAACTTAAGTAAGAGGCAGAATTTGTGCAGCAGTTTCTAGCAGAGAGTAACTCTTGGACCTGCTGCTGATGCCTTTGCAAGAAAAGCCTTGCAAAGTGGCTAATTTCCTATACTACATTCTGAATATGAGTCCCATCCATCCCCTTCAAATTTAAAGTTACTCCTTTCTGGTTTTTCTCTTCAATATTTAGTTTATATTCATGTTTCTACAGTGAAACTCAAAATCAGATCACAGGGTGTCATTTCAGTTGGTAAAGAAGCTTTTTTTGAGTGCCTTCGAAGTGACAGACATGTGCTAGGTGCTGAAGATACAGTGAACAGACATGCGCAGTCCTCCTTCATAGATTTACTGTAGAGCCACACAGCACTGATTAAATCTCTGAAATTCTTAAAGAAAACCAGCACTCACAGGGGTTTTTGTCTTTTTAAAAAATATGGAATACTTATCTCAGTATTCCAATAGATGAACAAGATCTTTATTCCAAGAGGGAACCTACAAATACAATTTCTGACTCAATTTTGGTTGAACCTGAAAATAAGAAATAAAAGGATTCCATTTCCTGGTGCCACTATTTGCTGCTTACAGTGGAAACACTAGCAATTTGGTTTTACCTCCCAAAAGTAAAGTACAAGCATTGTCATAAATTCAGAAGCAAAAGTCAGTAGGATGGTGGAGTAAGAGATGCCAACATTTATACCCCTAAAAAAACCCAACAATTAGCAATCCACCAATGTAAAAAGCCCTAGGACAGCTCAAGAGACTAATGAAGAACCTATAGCAGCACAGTGGAGTGGGGAAAAGAAAGGAGAATAACCACAGAGAAAGTATTCTGGGGAGATTGACTTACTGGAGATGTCTGGAGACAGCAGAAAACAAAGAAAGGCAAGGCTATCTGTACCAGCCATGCAGTGAGTGACATCACAGTGCCCAGTGGCCTGTTACCTGGAGGACCCTGGCAGCTTTTGACACTGAGAATCTCAACAGCCCTCATGGCTGCTATGAACTCCTTGCAGCTTTCACAAAAGAGAGCCCTGTATTGGTTGTTGGCATTGACCCCAGAAGTCTACTACACAGAGGATACTGGCAGCTTTCACCACTGAGATAAACAACAGCTATTTTTGCCACTGTAGACCACCAGGAGACCTCTCTATGCCAGAATGAGCTGATGTTGCACTGCCCTGGGACAAGGGCCACCACCCTCAACCATGACAATGCCCCAGACCCCAGAGCTTCAGCTGTTCCATGGCTCCAAGCATACCAGTGCTTCAAACCCTGGCTCTGTTACTGCTCCATAAGCATCCACAGCTCAGAAACCAGTGCCACCACCACTGCCAGGGCACCTGCAAGCTGAATCTAACACCAAGAAGGATCCCCTGAGACAGAACATACCTGACAGTCCCCAGCAGCCTTTGCTACATAAACCTCCTCCCTGCCACTATGGACATCCATAGCCTTGTCTGTTAAAGACCTACAGTATTTTCCAATGCTGACCTCAGCTGACAGAGATGCACAGAGAGTATGCTGCTGGACCTTCTCCAGAGCTGGAATCACCATATCCCATGCAGCCACCACCTTGCACCACCCACAGATGATCAACCTTCCCCACCAAAACCAGTTTTTAGCATCTAGAGGACATGACTACTCCATCAAATGTGCAGACATCAATGCAAATCTACAAGAAACACAAAAAATTGCAAATCATAACACCACTAAAGAAACATAATTATTTTTCAATAACCACACCCAAATAAATGGAGATCTATGAATTGTCAGACAAATAATTCAAAATAATTGTTTTCAGCAAGCTTAGTGAACTAAAAGAGAGCAAGCATAGATAAATCAATGAAACAAAGAAAAAAAACATGAGATCAACAGAGAGATAGAAATTTTTTGAAAAGAAAAAAGCAGAAACTCTGAAAATGAAAAATACAGTGGATGAAGTTTTTAAAATGCAACGGAGAGCATCAACAGCAAGCTTGATGAGTCAGAAGAGAGAATCTAAACTTTAAGACATCATTTGAAATTATCCAGTCAGAAGAGGGAAAAGAAAAAGGATAAAAAGAATGAAGACAGCATATATGAATTATGGGACACAACACAACAAAGGTCATATACGACAAGCCCACAGCATACTCAATGGTGAAAAATTGAAGGTTTCCCCTCTAAAATCAAGAACAAGACAAAAATGTCCACTCTTCCCATTTCTATTCAACACAGTACAAGAAGTCCTAGCCAAAGCAATTAGAAAAGAAAAAATTTTTTTAAAAGACATTCAAATTGGGAAAAAAGAAGTAAAATTGTCTGTGTTTTCAGAGGAAATGATTTTTTATAGAGAAAACTATAAAGATTCCATCAAAAAGCCTTTAAACCTAATCAGCAAGGTTTATTGGTTCAGTAAAGTTGCAGGTCACAAAATCAACATATGAAGATCAGATGTGTTTTTATACACTAACAATGAACTATCTGGAAGAGAAATTAAGAAAACATTCCCTTATAGAACAGAATCAAAAACAATAAAATACTTAGGAATAAGTTTATTTAACCAAGGAGATGAAAGGAAACTACAAGTGTACTTCAAAAACTTTGTGAAAAAATAAGAACTAAAGATAATATGAATCTTTCCATGAATTTTTGAAGTACCTTCTATAAGACATTGATAAAAGAAGTAGAAAAAGACAAATAAATGGAAAGGTATACCATAGATTGAAAGAATTAATATTGTTAAAATGTCCATACTACCCAATGCAATCTACAGATTCAATGCAATTTCTACCAAAATTCCAAAGGCAATTTTCATAGAAATAGAAAAAAAAAATACTGAAGTTTGTATAAAACCACAAAAGACCCCAAATAGCCAAAGAAATCTTGGGGGAAAAAGAACAAAGCTGGAGGTATCATACTTCCTGATTTCAAACTATAAAGCTATAGTGATCAAAACAGTGTGGTACTGGTATAAAAATGGACACACAGAACAATGAAACAGAATAAAGATGCCAGAAATTAAACCATGCATATACAGTCAACTAATTATTGACAAGGCTCTAAGAATACACAATGGGAAAGGATAGTATTTTCAATAAATGGGGTTAGGAAAACTGGATATCCCCAAACAAACCAAAAAATAAAACTGGGCTCCTATGTTATACCACTTGCAAAAACTAGGTCAAAATGAATTAAAGACTTAAATGTAAGAACTGAATCCTTAAAACTCTATAGAAAAAAATCTCCTTGACATTGGTTTTAGTAATGATTTTTTGGATATGACACCAAAAGCACAGGCAACAAAAGCAAAAATAAATAAAGTGGAACTTTATCAATAAGTGGGACTTCATCAAACTAAAATCCTTCTCCATAGCAAAGGAAACAATCAACAAAAGGCAGCCTATAAAATGGGAGAAAATATCTGCAAGCCAAATATCTGAGGTTAATATCCAAAAGGTATAATAAAGTCACATTTTACTAGTTGTAAACTAGTATCATTTTTTTGGCTTAGTTGCAAACAAATAATCCTATTTAAAATGGGCAAAAATTATGCTATTTACTCTAAGTGAATCATTGTGTAGTACATGCATGTATTTAAACAACACATTGCACCCCAGAAACGTATACAAGTAAATGTTAAAATAAATAAATAAATAATAAAATAAATAGAATAAAAATGGGCAAAGGACCTAAATAGATTTTTTCCCAAAAAAACATACAAATGTCCAACAGGTACATAAAAGGTGCTCACCATCACTAATCAGCAGGGAAATGCAAACCAAAATCACAAAGGAATATCACTTTGCACCTCTTAGGATAGCTATTATCAAAAGGACAAGGGATAATCTTGGAAAAGATGTAGAGAAAAAGAAATTATTGCATGGTGTTGGTGGAAATGTAAATTAGTTCAGCCATTATGGAAAACAGTATGGAGGCTCCTCAAAAAATAAAATCACCATGTGATCCAGCAATCCCACTTCAGGGTCTATAATCCAAAGGAAACGAAAGCAGTATCTCAAAGAGATATCTGCATTCCGATGGTCATTGCAGCATTATTTATAAAAGCCAAGATATGGAAACAACCTGTGCCCATCAACAGATGAATGCACATACCTATAAATATTTATATTTGTGTCTTATGGAAACAGAGAATAGAATGGTGTTTCCCAGAGACAGAGGTGGGGGAAATGGAGAAGTGCTGGTCAAAGGGCACAAAATTTCAGTGATAAGATGAATAAGTTCTGAGGATTTAATGTATAGCGTGGTGACTACAGTTAATAGTACTGTATCTATCGTATACTTGAAATTTGCTGAGAGAGTAAATCTTAAGTGTTATCACCCAAAAAAAACTAGCTATGTAAAATGATAGATGTGTTAATAAACTTGAGCATGGTAATCATTTCACAATTTATATGTATATCGAATCATCACATTGTAGATTTTAAATATATACAATTTATTTGTCAATTATACCTCAATAAAGCTTAAAAAGGAAATTCAAGAGCAGTGAGATTCTCATATAATGTGTAAGACATGAGTGTGTTTTAATTATTTTTAATATATCATGTGACATTTGGATGCAAAATGAGTAGTGTCTTTATAAAGATGGCGATTTAAAAAACCTTCTATCTTTTCATTTATTGATAAACAGGAAGCATTTCTCAATCTCACTGAATCTGTGCATCCACCAAAAATCCAAAGTATTAACCATTAGGTACCATTCTATTTACATGTTCTCCTAATTAAGAAATTACTTAATTACAAACAGGAACCATTATAACAGACTGTTTAAGATCATGATGATTTGAAACAACGTAGCTGAGTTTAAATCCAGTTCCATCCACTTACTAGCTTTAGAACAAGCCACTTAAATTCTCTGACCGTCCATTTTCTCATCTGTAATGTGTATATATCATACATGTTTTATGGTATTGCTGCAAGTATTGAATGAAATAATGCATATCAAGCATTTAGCATCATGCTTGAGACTCAGAGTAAGCATTCAATAGCCATTTGATTATTTCAACATAGCAGCCTTTTTCATTTGTATTTTTTCTCTTTACTCCATTATGTTAAGTCACTTTTTTAATTTAACTTTTTCTTATCCTTTTTTAAAAGAAGTTGAAAGTTAATTGTTTGCTCAGTCTTTCTTTCCTTTCTCAACCCTCTTCCCATTATCTCCTAGTCCAATCAATGAAAAACCCAAAAAGATGGTGCTGATACTACTTTTCAAATAGATCTTTGTTTCATTTATTTAAAATTCTAGATTATAATTTTATGTTCAGAGACTCTACAATTTCAGCCCCCATTTGTTGAATATTTGCTTTCAGCTAATCACCATGCTAAATATTATGCATAAAATGGCTCATTTTATTCTTACCATGACCAGCCTAGGAAATTGTTACAATTCTCTTAAAGATGACAAAACTGAAACTTAGAAGCACTCATTGCCTGACCAAAGCCACTACAGAAGTAAAGTAAAATTCAACCCAAAATTTGGCAGACTGCAAAGGCTTCAATCTTAACCATTCTGTATGCCTTTCTGCCTCTCAAACATTCTCCCCACTGCAAGCAGGATGATATTTTTAAAGTATAAAACCAATCATATCAAATTGATAATTTAAAACTTTTAATGCCCATCATGATAACCATAAAATCCAAATTCCTGACCATGGATTATTATGAAATGACCCCCCCCTTTCATCTCCAACTGATCTTCTGCTAGTTTCCCTCTTTTTTCTTTTTTTTTTTTTTTTTTTTTTGCCTACAGTTGAGTAAGCAAGATTATTCCTACCTCCAGATCACTGCCTAGGCTCTTCCCTCTCCTTGGAAGACTCACCCCCTGATCTTCACAAGACTGCCTCTTTTTTTGTCAGTCAGGTTCTAATTTATGTATTTATTTCTCAGAGAGTTCTTCCCTATCTACTGATCTACAATAGTCAATAATCACCACACGTTATCCTATTGAATTTGATATTTTTTCTACATTATTTGAGTATTATTTTTTTTCTCATGATAAGACCAAAGTCTCAAGATTTCATAGGACATATCCTCCCTGGTCAATATTGTAGCTACAGGTTCTAGAATAGTGTCTGGTAAATAATGAGTACTCAATAACTGTTGAATGAAGGAATAAATTAGCATTTATTTATGAGTGTCATGTGAGTGTCATGGCCTTTTCTATGAATAATTTTGGCAACAGTATAATTATTTATTGTAAGAAATGACATGCCATCAATGTGGTAGTGAGATCCATGACTTCCTATTTTATTTTGTAGGTGTTGTATGACTTGATAAAAATAGTAACATTTGAGCTTTAAGTATAATTTTAATTACAAATATTTCTAAAGTAAAAAAAAAAGGACCCTTTGATGCTGAGTTATGACATAAAACATAGTGCTTTGCAGAAAAAAAGTGTCAAGAAAACAGGAATCTAAGAAACCTTAAATTTGGGGAAGAGGAAGGGGGTTAGAGAGAACTTGGTTAATGGATGCAAAGAATGAGTACATTTTGTAATAATGAATATGTTAACTATCCCCATTTGATCATCGCCTATTGTACACAAATACTGATCGTCAAATCCGTATCCCATAAATATGTATAATCAATTATTTCAATTAAAAAAAAGAAATCTTAAACTTGGAGCAAAATCTATGAGCTTTTTGTCACTTTAGCTCTTATGAGCAAAACAAATCATATTATTTTGCAGAATACAAAAAAGTCATATTTTTACACAGAAAATGTTTTGTCACCTAGATGGTGCCATGCTATTCTTTTCTGAATATATTTAACATTTCCTTTAAACAAACCCTTAATTTTAAAAATAAAATGAGTCATTGCTCTATCAAGAATAACAGGAATGTGAGCCACAATAGAAGAGAGGATCATAACTTATTTCAAACACCCTCTTATACTTGTTTTGTTGAGGTTAAAAAAAATAAAAAGTAATGGGGTGCAGGATACTTAGAAATAGTGTCCTTGTAGAAAGTTAGAAAAGAGCACTTGAGAAACATGAAGCAAGTCACAAGGTCACTTTACTGTTCTCAGCTCATTTATGCATTGGTGATATGCCATATGAGTTGGGGTTATAACAAATAGAAACAAATGTACAATGTTTGAAAACAACAGAAGCTTGTTCCTTGCTCATAGAACAGGCTGAGGGATATAATCAGGTCAACAAAGTGGCCCTCTTCCAAATGATTGTCACAGGTCTTAGGTTGACAGTGGACTGTCCATCTTCAATATCTGGCTTCTGAAGCCATCCTGGAGTTTGACATCCCAGGTGGACAGAAGAGGGACAGAGCAGAGAGGATGAGACATGAGAAGTTTGGTGGGTCTGAACTGAAAGAAGCACATATCATTCCCTGTGACACTTGACTACCCAGAACTACAGCATGTGGATTTACCTGATGCAAGGGACATGGGGACACTTATTGAAGCCTTCCAGCCATAATCCTGGTGCTTCTGTTACAAATGGAAGAGAGGTAAAAATGGATTTGGGTAGACAACTATAGTCCCCACCACAACACCAGCAGATAAGATGAAAATAAATAAAAAGTATTTTTTTAATGTTACATCATAAAATAGATTTTACATGACAAATCTGTTTCATTAACCTACTGGAAATTGTAATCTTACATGGAATTGGGGTGAGATACAGACCCCAAAATAAATTATTTAAATAACATAATTGAACTTAATGTATTAGACCTTGCTTATGTAAAACTCTGAATGTTTCTTTCAAACCAATAGTTATGTGATATAAAATTTAGAGGGGAAAAAAATGTAACATTGTAAAGTCCGTTTTTTCCATTCTTTAGTGCAGATTTTTACTCTCTACAAGTTATATTACATGGCTGAGTTTAATAATACTGAGAAAGAAATAAACTTCTTTGATTGTTACAACTTCCTCTTGCAGGCCACCTTTGTCAAATATACAAAATGTCACGTGCACAGAGAAATGATGCTGCCATTCTCATGACACCGTGCATCAATTTTGTTTTCCAGATAAGCAGTATATGAACTTAATGGAAAAGAGCAGTTTTTTCAATGACAATGCATGACAGAAGCCGAAAGGTTTTAAAGCAAACATACAAATGTGTCATCGAATAGTCCATCAACCAGCCCTTGTCACACTGATAAACCTCTTATCTCCCCTTCCCAGATTTTAATCAGTAGCTTGATTTGCATGTTTCTGGTGTCACTGCAGCAACCAACCTAGTGGGGATTCTTTATGCTCTGAGAAATCAACTCATTTGGGCCTAAATGAAACATTTCACTGTCTTGTTTTATCTCCCTCTCTATTCACATTAACATAATAGCTTTTAATTGGATTGTATTTGTGATTAGAGTCAGCAAAGGCCACGTTCTCTCAGAGGGAATTGACTGCAGGGCAGGCTGCTGAGGCTCCATCTGGGAAAAAATTTTGAGCTATTGCCACAGGGAAAGTGGCTTCAGAAAATATAGCCTCAGTGTCACCTGATAACTCGTTTTTCTTAAATAGTGGAAATCCACTAAATTTTCATAAAGGCTTACAGACTCAAATATCTGAAATATTTTATGAGTAGTATTCAAATGCATATTCTCAAAAATAGAGTATTTCCAAAAGGACATGAAAAAACAGGTGAATAGTTACACAATTTTAGAGGTGAAGGGAGAAGGCCTTCTTAGTTCTGTCGCCCACCACAGAATTCATAAATGAAATGATTGCTGTGTATGGTTGTACAGAAATATAATACAGCTACATATCAAAAAATAATATAAATGAAATTACAACTAAGGAAATAGATATTTTTAATTTATTTCATAGCCTAAAAGCTTTTATCCTTAATATATAAAGAAGTCTCATAAATTAATCCGAGAAGCACAAATAGCACATGTGGATACACGATATAAAAAGAAATTCACTGGAGAAGTACAAGTGTCCAGTAAGCACATGAAAAAACTATTCTTCTTTAGGACTAGAAGATGCTTAAATTAGGATAACATTTCTGACCTTTTAAATAAATAAATAACAAGTTGTTCAGTCTTTCCAAAGAACAAAGTATTTATACTCTCCAATATTCAGCCTGCTTTTCAAAATTATCTCTAGCAAGTAGGCACAAAAAAATAAATTAAAAGCAAGCAGATTGAAAAGAAAGAAGTAAAGCTGTCTTTATTCACAGATGACATAATTATGTATATAGGAAATTCTAAGGAACCAACCAAAAACTATTAGACCTAATAAATGAGCTCACCACACTTGCAGAATGCAAGATAAATATACAAAAATCAACTGTATTTCTATACACGAGCAATGAATAATCTGAAAATGAAATTAAGAAAATTTAATTTGTAATGGCATCAAAAAGAATAAAACACTTAGGAATAAATTTAACAAAAGAAGTGCAAGACTTGCACATAAACAGTACAAAATATTGCTGAAGGAAATTACACAGACCTACGTAATGAAAAGATAACCTGTGTCCATGGATTGGAAGATGTAATATTATTGAGATGCTACTCCCCACAGTGATCTATAGAGTCAATACAATGCCTGTCAAAACCTAAACTGCCATTTACAGAAATTGAAGAGTTGATTCTAAAACTCTTATGGAAATTTAAGAAATCCAGAATAGCAAAGCAAAACAAAAATCTTAAAAAAGAACAAACTCGGGGAACCTGCAATCCCCTATTTCAAAACTTACCACAAAGCTACAGTAATGAAGACAGTGTGGAACTGGCACAGAGGCAGACATATAGATCAATGGAATAGAATCGAGAGTCCAGAAATAAATCCTTACATTTATGGGCAGTTGATTTTTGACAAGGGAGTACACAAGAGTTTGTGACACATTTTAAAAGGATTATTTTTACCTTCACTCCAGATGCTAGTCCAAAATCCTCCTCCCCTTTTATCCAAATAACAACAAAAGCCCATCATGGAAATCAACTCATGCATAGAGGTACCTGTCATTCACCAACCCCACCATTGCACCAGACACATTCAGAATTTCCCCTGTACATAACCATCAGAAAAAGAAAAACCAGGAATATCTTAATCAATCCCTGTCTCACCAAAAGATGAAAAGACAACATTACAAAATGAAGAAGTCAAATAGTTTCCAAAAGTAATTATGACAATTAAGTTCAATGTTTTATTTCTATATATATATTAAATATTATTTGCGTATTTATTTTACACAAGTGTATTTTCTGGATCTACTATGTATCAGATGCTATACTAGACACTGGGAATGTAAAAAGGAATACTATTCAGTCCCCTTCCCCAATAGGTTTATAGTTTATTCAGGACCAGATAATTCATTCATTGAGCTCATACTGATTTCTACCTATATCAAGGACCAGACATTGGGCTTGTTTCTAAGGCCATGAAAACATTTAGATACAGTCCCTGGCTTTAAGGGGTATACATTCCTATATAACAGTGTGTGAACAGGTAGGAACAAAGGGAGGAAGGATGGAAAGAAGGAAGGGAGGCAGGGAGGGAGGGAGAAAGGAGCAAAGAAAGGAGAAAGAAACAAAGATAGATAAAGGTACGTGCAAATAAATATAATAAACTTGAATAGATTATAAGCACCTTTACAAGATTTGGTGAAGTTACAAAGAATGGTTTGGTCAATTCTATAAAGCGACGAGAAGGTCTGAGGAGTTTGAAATTATTTCTATAGGCAATAGTAAGTCTCAAAACCAGAAAGGACAATTTCCCTTGCTCTGGCCTGTGGTCCAGAGAAAATAAATACCATTGACTGGATGTCACTACAAGTTCAAGCGACGTAATTCTACCCTGTAAAAAATAATAGCAGCTATTAGAAAGATTCTTTCCTAAGCTCTATTTGCAGTTGTAAACTAAACAGATACTTATAAAAAACGGCCACTTAAAATGTTAATTTTATGAATGTTTATAATAATCAAAGTCAAAAGGATTAACGAGCATGAGGAGGGTGATAGAAAAAGAATGGTAAATTAATTCAATGTTTTAAAAAGTGTGAAAAAATTCTCTGTATTTACAAAATAATAGCAATGACTAAGCCCATGAATACAAGAGACTTGTGTTTTTATTACGTGTTACAAAAGAAATAAAAAGTTAGGAAGTGTATAATGAAAAAGCGAGAGCCAGACTAAGAGTGAATGTGTCTCACTGAGCCAAAGCTAAATGAAAGTTGTTTTCTCACAGTAGGTTGTGCAGGTTTCCCTTTTGACAGGTATGTGAGACCCCTGATATTTCAAGAGAATGTCATTTCAAGTTTATTTTCAGCAGAGGGTAGCATCTCCATACGTTAGTTGCAAATTGACATACTCCCTGCTAAGTACATTTTGTGACCCCCAGGTCCTCTGATCATGCAAGCTGCATTTATAGAAGTCCTTTTGATAAATCCTGTGCAGGCAGGTCCAATGGCTATAGCAGAAGCTGTGGTGCTGTCGTACAGTATCCACCTGTTCCCTAATTTATCATCCGTGAGGAACCAGCAACAAAATACAGCTTGATCTCCTGAGTAAATTTCTTACGTTCAAAATGTAGAAATATGGTGGCAGATTTTGATGGTACGATGGGATTTTCTTAATATTCTACAACAGACATATCATTTTCTAAAAACTCAGTGATGTCACAAAAGGAACAAGAACATGTTTAGTGAAACCTGCAGCCCAAGGGCCTGTTTATGTTAAGAAAAGGCCACTGATAGGGAGATGATAATAATTGGCACCGTCTTTCTGAGTGTCCTTTACATACTTGGCACTAAGGTAAGTACTTCACATGCATCCCAAGTACATTGTATTTGCTCCTTAAAACAACTCTTTAAGGAGGCTTTTCTTCCTGTCTTCATTCTACAGAAATGGTAACAGGCTTGGAGCATTAAGCTTACGGTTGCAAAGGTAACTGGCAGAGAAGAGATTCAAACCTAGACCCATCTACCTCCAAAACAGGTTTTTGGAGAATTCAGATCAATTCTACATCACTAAGAAGAGGTGTTTTTTGTTTTGGTGTCAGTCTTTTGTCTCTTGTCCTGGGTTTTATTGTGTGGGAAATAGGTGAAGGGAAGAATCCTGACACCAAAGCTCCTCTAAAGAGGATCACAAGAGCTGCAGAATCTGAATCAGCAGGTAAGTGCTTAGTGGTAGTAAACACTCCCTACAACACTCACCACTGCTGCTGGTGACCTTCTAATATCTAGAATTTTAAACTTGGTCATAAACTGAAAGATTATAGGCTGTGTCTGTGCATGCAAGGCTCAATAAGACCATAGGATATGTGCTATCTAATTGTATCTGCACATTTATGAAATGACCCCTCAAGTGAAGTGTCACGGTGCCTATCCCCACTGCCGGTGTAAGAAGGCCCTTGATAACCCGGTCCACCAGTATAAAAAGGCCTCTGGTAACCCTAGCAAACATGTCTTTCCATGTCCCCTTCCACCCGGTCTGATTTCTGCCTCCTGAAGCAATTCTCTCTTCCACCTGACAGTAGAGCAAAAGTTTCAAGACTGGTTTAACTGTCATATCGCTTTGATGTTTTATTTTTCCATAAAGATTTTGCCTTCAGGAAAACAGTCTTTTGTCAACAATAACACACCTATCTATTAAAAAAAAAAAAATAGCAAGCTGGAAGTTTTCTCTGCCATTCTGTACTCCCTTCCCTTAGGCAAAAATTGTTCCCAACACAATGTACCCTCTATTCCTAATAAACTTGCTTTCGTCTTTGTGATGCTATTTTCCATAGAAGAAAGAGGGGGAAAAAAAGTGGAATGGAGACAGCGTAAGTCTTGCTAGGGGGTTGCTGCCACCCCTAATGCTGAATCCTAAAGATTCACTTGGGATTTTGTCTGGCTACACCTATAGCTCTCAAAATCTACAGGTGTTAGAGGTTTGTGCCCGGTCTTCCTCCTATGAAAATCGGACACACCTGTACTGCTTCTGTTCCTTCACTAGTTTTCCACTAGAGAAAAGTTACTTGAAACAAATAGGAAAAAACAAGCTGGCTGCAATCATCTTTCTTGTTCAAGCTTTTTATTCTTGCTACAAAGCAAAATACAGTAAAAATCAAGGTTTGACCTCTAAATCTTTATTACCATGTAGATCCTGACATTAAACATTTACCTTTAGATACCTTTGTGATTTTTCTACCTTTGATTCCTGCCATTTTTGGTGCCAAGGATTTTTGCAGCCTTTTTGGAAAATTACTCTTTTTATGAGGAAAATACAATTTTGAAGACCTCCAAACAATTGCGTGTTCTATTTGGTCAGAGAGCCTTTCCACCTCCCAAACATCACTAATAAATCAATGGGACAAGAAGAATTGTTGCTGTTTTCCTGTGAAACTATGTGGCTTTCCAGATTATATTTTTGGTGTCTATAACTGGGAAAGGAGTAAAAGTCTGAGAGGGATGCAGGCTCAGTGAGCTTTAATATGGACCTGGTTCTTGAACAGTAATTTACCTTAACAGCAAATGCAAGGAGTGGAAAACAGGATTCTCGTGACTAATAAATTGTTCCCCAAACGTCATCACAGGGATCTGGGCAAACAGGTTTTAGAAATGAATACTACCAGATTACGAAATGAGTGCGCATGTATTACCAGTGGTTTTTAAGAAATGCTGGGAGAAATGCAACAAGACGTTTGTCCCCCAATAAGAGAGTGGTCTTACTCTACATTCAGCTTTGTCGGCCTGTAGAGGTTTTGATTTGACCAGTGCATTCAGAGATACTTTGAGAACTGAATTGGAAGCACTCTTCTATGTTCCCAGTTTTCTGACTATAGTTACTACTGTGTCACCTAAAAGAATCCTAGATTAGTCTGTCACAGTGATGCAGTACATCCTCGAGGTGAGAATATAAATCCCAGGAAACATACTGTCCTCTTCTGATTCATTTCTTCCTGACAGGACAGTAAACACTATTCCACAGATAATATTTCTAGTTCATTGTTTGGAGCAATAATCTCCAAAATGATGTCTGTGTCCTTCCAGACAATCACAAAATTATAAAATTTATTGAGCATTTAATCTATACCAAACTGCTGTAGATTAGATGCCCACCCCCTCCACACTCACTGAAGCTTAATCCCCACCATAACTGTTGAGGACGGGAAATCCTAGTATGATAACTGAAAGGTGGGGCCTTGAAGAAGTGATTAGATTGTGAGGACCATGCCCTAGTTCACGGGCAAGGTTCTGAGGGTTTTATAAGGACAGCACATGAGTCTCTCTCTCTGCTCTGTCATTTTCTGCCATGTGATAACCCTGCATTGCTGAAAAGCCACCACCAAAGAAGGCTCTTACCCTAAGTGTTCGCAGACTTTGGACTTCCCAGCCTCTGAAACTGCAAGCAATAAATTTTGTTTTCTTACAAATTTCCCAGCTGCAGGTATTTTGTTCTAAGCAACAGAAACGGACACAGTCTCTGTGCTAAATACTTAAAAAACATTTTCTCATTTAATCCTTACAACAACCATGGCATGGAAGTATCATCAACCCCAGTGATAGATGAGAAAACTGAGAGTTAACTCGTTTGCATAAAGTCACAGAAAATATATTGTCCTCTTCACATTCATTTGTTTCTGGCAGGACAGTAGACACTATTCCACAGATAAGATTTCCAGTGCATTGATTGAAGCAATAATTTCCAAAACGATGTCTAAGTAAGCATTAGAGTTACACCAAAGGACCCTAAAACCTGTGCTCTTAATCCATTTTTCAGTCTTCAGTGAGTTCACAATCTAGTTGAAGAAATAAAACATCACCACATAAAATGCTGGCCAAAAATAACACACCAAAAACCAAAATCAAAACACACACCCAAAAAGACAGCATAACTAAATAATAAACTGGAAGGGAAATAATGCAGTTTCCATTACTGTGAGTGTTAAGGAGTCCAAGAGGAGAAAAATTTTAAAATCACCAACTTAGATTTTTCAAGAAGAAGATGAAATTAAGTTGGTTTTTGTCTGGCACATAGAATTTGGAGATTAGAAGGGTTCCCAGTGTCATGCAGAGGATCTGGAGGCCATGTTTATAAAACACAGTGCATGGACGTATTTCTGTTTAATGAGGAGCTTTGATAGGAATAAACCACCCTTTTCATGGGTGCTAATGCAGGTGGGAAATGCAATTTCCTACAGGGAACCTTGTTAAAGTTTGTTAACTTTGATGCTGTAATTCCATTTCCAGAAGCATTTCCCAAGGCAACTGAAGGCATTCAGAAAAAACATAATTATTAATTCATTCAAAATATTTTGATTGAGCACTCACCAAGTGCTAGTCAGTGTGCTAGACCCTGAGACATAGCAGTGAATGAGGCTGGGAATTTTCTTATGGAGTTTCCAAGAGTGTTACTTGTAATAAGGGGAAATCGGTGTCAAATGAGATGTCCAACAATAGCAGGAAGTTTAAATGTTTAAATAAACTCTACTATGTCCATTGGACTTAATATCAGCCCTCATAAAAGACCATGATCTTAAGTATATTTAAGAGCACTGGGGTTGGCCAGTTAGCTCAGTTGGTCAGAGTGTGGTGTTATAACACCAAGGTCAAGGGTTCAGATCCCTGTAATGGCCAGCTGCCAAAAAAAAAGCACCAGAAGATGTCACGGTAATGTACAGCAAAAAGAAATCTTTGCTTCTGGGTCTATGTGTCTTTCCAAGTAAAATTTTGGCCTTCTCGAATTGTAATGAGAATAAAAGTCTGAGAAGAATGCAGGCAAAGTAAAATTTTTAAGAAAACCTGATTACACTATCCCAATTTTAGAAAGATGTATGATAGTATTCTAATCTTAAAGTACATATTTATGTCTATATCTAAATGAGTGTGGTTATTTCCTAATGGCAGCATTATGTTTAATATTTATTTTCTTTTTATATGTCTTTATATGCTCTAAAATGAGCATGTTTTACTCTAATACTAGGAAAAAATTTTTGAAATAAAATAAGAACAAGAATTAAGGCCACCACCCACCCACATGTATTGCTGACCTTTTAAGTGGTAACAAGAAAAAATAACTGTGATGTTTCTTTACTTACATTGGAGAGCTCTCCCAAGAGTCTTCAAATTTTCAGTTGCTGTTTGTGGAATTAAAGCCCGTATACTATAAAAATGAAACAGAATTATTTTAGATGATAAGATTCAATCAATTCCATTTTTCGTTCCGTTGGTCTCATATCCAGGAACTGGAAGCACAGGTTCCACCTCTGAGATAGGCTGCAATGAATCAGACCATGCAGCTTTTATGGTTCTATGTCCATCAAGTCTGGGCAGTTCCAACTAAAGAGACAAACAGCCCTTCAGCAAATTTACAAGGTAGATTGCAAGAACCTTGCAAAGTTCAAAAAACCACAAGTCACATAAGAAATAGGAGTGAGAAAATAGTGAAGGCATTCTAAACCCTCTTCTTAAAAACAAAATGAATAATAGCTATTTCTATAAACATGATCAATGCATAGTAGGCATTTAATACTATTTCTATTCCCCTTCCTTATTTACTTGAATCATATCTTTAAAAATACGTATTCATAAACGTTTATAGCTGAGTCAAATTGTCAGAAAAGTGGAAGTATGTTTACATTGCTGCTGTGATAATATTATTGGGAAAAGTTTGGACCATGAAAGAAAGGTTGGTTGGGTTTTTGTGGGTTTTTTGTTTTGTTTTTTTCTTTTTTAATCACGTAATAGTCAACACAGTAAAATACATCACATCAGACTATATAGAAATAGATGATAACTTGTAAGAGTTAGTATTTATTACTGGTCAGTGAATGTTTTTTTCCAACAAAATAAGAAAATTTGAACTGAGAATGCATTTGTGAGGGGAAAAAACATGATGTAAGTAGTCAGGCTACTTCTTTAAAATTAGGGTTCAAAGTCCTGCTTCAAAAGAATTTTGTTATGCCTTGTTCACCTTTTCATATTCAAACATTGGAGGAAGGATTGAAATCCTGGATTTTCAGGTGTCTGCATTTTAAAAGATTTTGTTTATGTTAAGGCTTAAGGCACTTTAATAGGTATGTTTTAAGGAAAACATTACCTTTGTGTGACCTTTGGGATTTGAAGGTGAAAATTCAGTCACTGGAAAAAAAGCCATCCTCGTTGTCATGGGTGAAGTCTCTAACTTTAAAGACAATTGTGTCCCATCCTGTGACGGTCTTCCTACAGCAATAAAAAAAAAAAAAAAAAAAAAAGGGTTGAACCTCAGCCGGGGCAAAGAAGGTTCTGATGGATCATGATTCTTAACTAGAAAAACACAGCCTGGTCAAAAATAAACATGTTAAAGGAAAATAAATAAACTAGTGGAAATTTATAGAAGCAGCAAAATATTTTCAGTGAATCTTTAGGAAGCAGACATCCAACACCCCTGCACCCCTCCTAATTCTTAAATTGTTATTATAAGCTAAGCACTTTACCTCCAGAGGGAAGAATGAAATTGTGCTGGTTATCATATATCAGAATTACACAGGACATCATCTGTTAATGATCATTTATTCCTAGCTACTGGAAGAATAATACCCAGTAATTATAGCAAATGTAAGTCAAATAGTAATAGCATATTTTACATAGTATAGTAATTATAAGTTATGTCCATGCAGCTGGGACAAGGGTCTTTTATGCTTGGTATTAAATCTGTTCTGCAATTTATTTGTAATACCATCGCTGGGACTGAAGAAAGGAAGCTTGCCCATGGAAAGAAAACTCGTCATCCTTTCACATTTCCCATAAGTCATCTGAAGAAAACGGTTCTTTGCATGCCTTGCTAAACCCAATTACCACCAAGACATCATAAACAAATATTCATTGCATTTACAGCTGGTTCTTTATTGCACAGTGCAACATGTATTGTTAAATTTAAACCATTTAAAAGGAGTAAGCACTCAGATTTCTGCATTCACTTAAAATTTAATTGAAAAAAATCAAGTATGTGTTGCAATATTTTCTTATTTAGAGACTGCTGCTAAATGAACAATTGTATAAAACTCTCAGGTCTAGCAAAAGTGGGACAAAAATTTGGGCATCTCTGGCTTTGGGTATTTGGTAACACTAGAATCTTCCAGTTTGCTTAGGTGAAAAGACATTGAATAAAAGTTTCATAAATTTTAGGATAAAATGGAGCCATTAGAAACAGCCTGAAGGGCCGAGCCCGTGGCGCACTTGGTAGAGTGCTGCGCTGGCAGCGCGGCAACACTCCCGCCGCGGGTTCGGATCCTATATAGGACTGACCAGTGCACTCACTGGCTGAGTGCCGGTCACGAAAAAACGACAAAAAAAAAAGAAACAGCCTGAAGAATTTTATTCAGTAGCAGTCGATGTCAGTCTTCCAAAGGCTCAGCGTAGACTTAGGAATACTCAAGGCCACTGATGCTGTCATAACTCTCTGAATCTAATTGATCCATTAATTATTTGTTTGTGTAATTCTAGTCTATAGTAAAAAATAAAAATTCTAGTCTATAGTAAAAAATAAACCTTAAATTAATAACACAAGAGAAAAAAATTCTCATTATAATTAAAAGAAAAAGATTCTTCAAGGCCCTTGAAATGTGGCCCCTTTCTATCTCTCTAGGACTGTTAGCCAACACTCTCAGGTGCATCTCTAGCCATACTGAAAGAATCTCCCTCCAGGCTTTTAACTTGCCTTGAAGTCACTCTTTTGTAACAGAAACCTCTCCTCTATTTCTCCACCTGGTAAACAGCAACCTGTCACTCAGGTTTTAGCTCAAATATTTCCTCCTCCAAGAAGCCTTCCATGCCCACCTCCACCCCCATCTTACACTACTCACCACTGATGTGCTCCATTAATAAATACCCTTTTCTTTTCCCTTGCTGTGATCTGTATCATATTTCATTGCAAACGCTTGTTTATTTTTCTACTAATCCTTTCTCATAGAGGGCAGGCAGGAGCCATCATTTCAGCTGAACATCAAATTTCTAGTACCTACCACAGTGACTGCCACAGAGCAGGAGCCCACTAGGTATTTGTTTTATTAATGAATGACCCCAGATCTGGCTTCTCACACCACTGTTCAGGGAAAAGCTTTGGGAATGGATGAGAGAGGGTGCGTTAGCAGGCATGGGCCAAATAAGATCAGAGTGTGCTGGGAAAAGGTCCACCTTGGTACAATTAAATTTGCTCATTTAATCTTTAAACAGGTTTCTTTCTTGTACCTTCCCTCCTTCTTCTGTCCTTCCCTTGCCTGATTTTATATATCAGAGCATCTCAGAATCTTTAACAAACGTTAATGTTTATTATTAAATCTCATAAAGAGCATTTTCTTTTTTAATTTTATTTTTAATTGATAAATAATACTTCTATATATCGATGGGGTACAATGTGATGGTGTAATACATGTTTACAATGTGGAATGACTAAATCAGGATAATTAACAAATCCTTCACCTCACATATTTATTATTTTTGTGTGTGGTGAAACATTTAGAACCTACTCTTTTAGCAATTTTGTAATATACAATTCATTATTATTTATTATATTCACCATTCCATGCAATAGATCACTAGAGCTTATTCCTCCTGTCTAACTGAAGGAAAGGCATTTTCAACCTTATTTGCTCATGGAACATTTTGTTCTGAGAGGACCAGCAGAGATATCAGATAAACAGTGTTCAAGGAACATAATTTGAAGTATGTCTTGGGTAAACCTCCTTGTGTCATTATATGTTTTATCTCAGTATCTATAAAATGGGGATAAAATTGTCTGCAGTGATCCAGTAGGAACCAGAAATATGTTATGAATCTCAAAGCCTGTGTTGATCTTATTGATTGATGGCATGATAAGGATTCGCCTGATATCACACAGAAGAAAGGCATTTCTTAAAGAAAGGAAAAGGATCTACACAATAACGTCTATGTATATTCATGAACTTCAATTCTTCTACACACATCCAGACTCACATTTATATTTCAATAGTATGTCTTAAGGATGTGTTTCATATATCTGTGCTTAAAATTTAAGCAAACAATCTCCAAATGAATAGATAAATAAGTGATGAGGATCTTCCAACAAGTATCTCTTTATCATTGTCTTTAAGAACAAACTTCACAAAAGAAAGTATAACCAAGAGAAGAATGCAGCTGAGAAGGCTCTCGTGTTCTACCCTTTCCCAGTCTTAGGGACACATCACTGATGTTTTCTCTATGCGATGGCATTGAGGAAGAAATTTGCTTATTTCTCATTTTCCACCTAGATTTGTCTTTCTAGAAAAACACTGATACCAACACAGCCAAACTAATGTCATTGTGATTAGGCAGCTTCTAGCATTCTGTCATTAGAACGGCAGAAGAGAGAGAGAAGAAAGGATCAGATGAGCTGATGTTATCATGCCCAGGAATAAAAGAAATAACAAGCATAAAACTAACTCTAAGCCTATAAAGTTATTAAGTAATTTTAAAGAAGGTAAATTTGCAGGGTTTATGTTTATAGTACAGCTTTATGTTTCACAATATTTCTACTATCCACTGTGTGTGAGGAGACTAGGAAGTACATCTGGGAATTTTTTAAACAAAAGATTATTGCTATTCACTCAGTGGAAAGGATACAATGATTTTGATGATTGAGGTGAACTGTGTCCAAATTAAAATTTTAGAAAACAGAATCTCTCTGTTCCAGGATCTGGAAAGAGAAAGAAAAAGGGCTACAAGGCTTTCCACGAGTCTTATACTTGGCAAATACCACAACTAATACAATTAAATGACATTAAATTAAATCAAAAGAGTATAGCCAATATTTTGAATATTGTAACATTTAATCTTAGCCGATACCCAACATCCAAGCATCAGTTTAAAAGGTGAAACATGAAGTTAGTCCTCTGAACATTGCATATGTATGGCCAGATATAACAGATACTTAGGACTACCTAGCAGTTTGGGCTATATGACTGCTAAGTTAGGCTTTTCAGAAATAAAAAAGAGCTCAAACTCCGAACATTCACACAATTATTTAAACATTTCCCATTTAATCAGAACATTTTTGTATCTCACAGGTTCAGTGTTCAGCCGGACACTAAGCAAAAGTTTCATAGGATTAGATTCTTTCTGACTGCCCTTCAAAGCTCCATGAGTAGACTATATTAGGCTTCAGTTGGTTAAAAAATTAAAAAGCAAAAAACAAACAAAAAAGACTACCTTAGGGGAAAAGGGGGGATGTATTTCCTCACAGAAGGCATAGAAGGGTAGAAAGTTGAACTATGGAAAGAGCAAAGATGTAGCTTGGTATCAACAGTAAATGGAACCAAAGACTGAAAAAGCCACCTGTGGTCACATTCATTTTGGTTCTCTCTGCACGTCAACTTCTTTGTAACAGTGCAAACTAGCTTTCCCCACATCATGGGAGACATGGGGCCATCACATTAGCAATCTACTGTTGTGTAACAAATTTTCACTAATTTAGCAATGTAAAACAGCACCATTTATTATCTCACAGTTCCTGTGGGTTAGAAGTCCAGGCCTTAGAGGACCTAACCTGGGTCTTCTACTTAGGGCTTCACTAGACTGCAATGAAGGTATCAGCCAGTGCTTGGTTCTTATCAGAGGCTTAATTAGGGAAGGATCTGCTCCCAAGCTCCTGCAGTTTGTTGGCAGAATCCATTCCTTGGAGGTTGCAGAATTTATGAAAGCTTGCTTTTCAACACCAGCCCAAGATGGAGTCTTCTATAATTAACGGAATTGCAAGAATGGCATCTATCACCTTTGCCATACTCTGTGGGTTAAAAGCAAGTGACAGGTTCTGTCCGTGCTCAGAGGAAGGCTTTTATACAAACAAACACCAATTCTTTGGTTCAAAAGTGTTCCCCAGAAGTTCATGTGTTAGAAACCTGATCTCCATTGTAACAACATTAAGACAGTAGGAAAGCCAATTATGGTGTTTGTAAGGTGGGGCCTTTAAGAGGTGATTAGATTGTGAGGACTGTGCCCTCTTGAATGGATTGATATATTCAGGGAATAATGGGCGTGGTTCTGATGGCTTGACTAGGAGGGCAAGTGAGAAGGTTAGCTCTCCCTTGCTCCTGCCATTCTCACCATGTAATACCCTGCATTGCTGTAGAGTCACCACCAAGAAGACCCTCACCAGATGCATGCCCCAGTCCATGGACTTCCCAGCCACCTAAACAGTAAGAGGATACAAAATGATGGAAAAACATTCCATGTTCATGGATTTGAAGAATTAATGTTGTGAAAATGTCCATACTAACCAAAGCAATCTACAGATTCAATGCAATCCCCATCAAAATACCAATGCCATTTTTCACAAAAAATAGAAAAAAAAATCCTAAAATTAACATGGAACAACAAAAAACTCTGAAAAGCCAAAGCAATCCTGAGCAAAATAAAGCTGGAGGCATAACATTACGCGACTTCAAATTATACTACAAAGCCATAGTAACTAAACAGCATGGTACTGGCATAAAAACAGACACTCAGACCAATGGAACAGAATAGAGGACACAGAAATCAACCCACATAATTACACCTAACTCATATTTGACAATGGTAACAGGAGCATATATTGGGGAAAGGACTGGCTCCTCAGCAAATGGTGCTGGGAAAAGGGGAAATTCATGTGTAGAAGAGTAAAGCTAAACCCATACATCTTACCATATACCAAAATCAACTCAAAATGAATTAAAGACTTAAATATGAGACCTAAAACTTTAAAACTCCTAGAAGAAAACATAGGGGAACTACCTCAGGATGTAGGACTGAGCAAAAACTTTCTGAATAAGACCTTAAAAGCATAGGCAACAAAAGAAAAAATAAGCAAATGGGATTATATCAAACTAAAAATCTTATGCACAGTAAAAGAAACAATCAACAGAGTGAAAAGACAGCCTACAGAATGAAAGAAAATATTTGCAAACTATTCATCCAACAAGGAATTATTATATCCAGAATATGCAAGGAACTCAAACAATTAATCCAAAACAAATAATCCAATTTTAAAATGGGCAAAGGAGCTGAATAGACATTTCTCAAAAAAAGACATATAAATGGCCAACAAGTATGTGAAAAAATGCTCAACATCACTAATCATCAGGTAAATGCAAATCAAAACCACATTAAGATATCATCTCCCCAGTTAGACTGGCTATTATCAAAAATGACAGAGAACAATAAATGCTGGTGAGGATCCTGTGAAAGAGAACACTCCTGTACTGTTGGTGGGACTGTAAATTGGTGCAACTGTTATGAACAACACTATGGAGGTTTCTCAGACAACTACAGATAGAACTACCATATGATCCAGCAATCCCACTAATGGGTATATACCTAAAGGAATGGAAATCATCATGTCAAAGGGATACCTGCACTCCCATGTTTATTGCAACTCTATTTACAATAGCCAAGATATGGAATCAAGCTAAATGTCCATCGACAGATGACTGATAAGGAAAATGTGTTATAAATACACAATGGAATACTACTCAGCCATAAGAAAGAATGAAATTCTGCCATTCACAGCTACATAGATGAACTTGCATAAAATTATGTTAAGTGAAATAAGCCAGGCACAAAAAGAAAAATACTGCATGTCTTCGATCATAAGTGGGAGCAAAAGGAAGGAAGGAAGGACAATCACAATAATACTTTGAACTTTCAGAAGGAGAGATCAGAGCTATAATTACTAGAGGTAGAAAAGGAGGAATGGGTGGGGAGTTAGTGAGAAATTGGTTAATGGACAAAAGGAATCATTATGTTTTGTAATAATGAAAATGCCAATTGTCCTGATTTGATCATCACACGTTGTATACAGATATTAATATTCAACTCTGTACCCCACAAATATGTGTAATCAATTAGTCAATGAAAATAAATAAATTTTATTTCTGTATAAGTTACCCAGTTTCAAGTAGTTTGTTGTAAGCAACCGAAATGAACTAATACAACCAGAAACAGGGATGTGGGGGCCACCTTAAAGTCTATGCACCATAGCCACTAACAACCTGTGAATTGTACACCTTTTAGCTTTGACTAGTGAAAAAGAATGGATTTGCTCTTTCTCTCTCTTTCTATTTCTTTCTTTCTTTTTTTTTTTTTTCTGTTCCACTGTGGAAAATCCTAGGGAAAGATTCTAATTGGCCTACCTAAAGTCAGGGGTTGGTCTCACTGGATCGGTCAACTGCAGCCAAGAACATGCAGTTCCCAAATCAGTGAAGAGGACCAGTAGGGGTAAAAGGTGGTTCCCAGGAAATGGAGAATGGAGGTGCAGGTTCCCAAGTCCTAGTTTTTACCAACTTTTACTCTTTTAGAAAACCTAACCCGTTATATTTCTTTGTACATCTTCAGCCTTAAAGCTCTAGTTTTGTTCAGAATTTTAATCGGAATGAGGGAAAAAAATGAAGAAACCACCCACAGACAGTGCCAGACACATCAGTCTTTTATCTTAGGATACAGAGGTTAACATTTAAAACCTAATTTTAAAAGTCTGAAATAATTCTTAATAAATTATCAAACATGATAAAATAAAATACCTAAAAGGCAATCTTCACGGTGTATTTGTTTTCATGTTTGCAATCGTTGGCAACAGAAAAATATCCATTCACTTTCTTCTTAATAACCTGTTAAGATGTATTCATACTACAATAAGCTCATGCTGCAGAAGTTAAAAAAAGGAATTGGAAAACACTTCTTAGTTTTTACGGTATTTTTATCTCCTTGTCCTAACTGAGCCTACACATAATTGGATAAAATAATACTGTAAAATTAATAAATAGGGGTGGAGGGAAGTAAACATAAATATAAATGAAAATAGAATTCTATCAGGTAGGAACCAGTCAAAAACTTCTTTCTGTATTTGAAAATGATACTATGAAAAGTAGTACCATAATCTTGACCTTTTAATCATTTTTAGTTAGTACTATTTATTTTTTAGAATTCAAGCCTACTGGAGACTCTTTTCTTAGCATTA
Source organism: Cynocephalus volans (assembly GCF_027409185.1). Classification (NCBI taxonomy): domain Eukaryota; kingdom Metazoa; phylum Chordata; class Mammalia; order Dermoptera; family Cynocephalidae; genus Cynocephalus; species Cynocephalus volans. Next base: position 129,400,756 of record NC_084465.1, on the reverse strand, counting down.
ATGTTTTCAATTTTTATGTTTAACACGTGAAAAACACTAAAACAAAATTTCACTGAGCTTTTAATGGTAACAGGAAATACTCCTACCACAGCATGTTTAAAATTAAGATAGTATTTGATCATGTGATAAAGAGGCACAAAGTATTTAGATCTGTGATGCAAACTTTAAGAAATGCTACAAAATAAGAATAGTGGAAGATTCCCAGAAGAGCTGTTTGTTTGGGATGTTAAACAGGGAAAGTAAATTGCCAAATAAGAACAGAAGCATAAATTAGTTCAAGAGACAGCTAAGACATCTTTATGGAAAGACAAAATTGATGGACCCAGCCTCAGAGCATGATGGTGGAGTTAAAGGGCATGAGCTTGTCTTCTATCAAGCAGTCCTTAAAGACAATGAACAGTAATGTCTCTAAAAAATGTCACTTTTCAGGATATCCCTTTTTATATGCATTTGCCAAGCAAGGGTGAAATGTGAGAGCAACCCTTTATTGGAACGGCCAGTCTGTCAGATAAAACTAGACTTCCTGGAACCAGGATCTCAAACATTAGCATATGGACCCAACCCCCAAGGTTTCCAAGTTGACACTGCCGTGTAGTTGACAGTGTGTTTTTTAGATGAGATCTTAAAAAACAAACCAGTCTCTGAACATTGTTATTCAAGTGAAAATTTATCCTTATTGATTTAGGTATATTCTAAACATCTTTGTGACACACATAGACATAAATTCTTAGAGTTTGCAAGCAACTTAAAAAACAGTACACTAGGGAAAAACAAAACAATCCTCTGAGTTGTGTAATGTGAAAATTCACTTTTTGTGGACTTCATGAAGGAGGTGTAGTCACACATAGATCTTCACTAACTTTTGGTTAACGACAGCTTTCACCATCTCCCAACCTCCAGTCTCCTTGATCCTATGAGGTTGATTATAGTCACCTTCCAAAATAAGGATAAATGGTGCTGTACTGTTTTATAAATACGATACATAAACACTATGTGATAATAATGATGGTGCCGATGTTGATAGCTGCTTACATCGCCTGTTTATTTTCTAAAGAGGCAGCACAGAAAGTGATTATGAGCATAGACTTCGTAATCCAACCACAGAAGTCTGGGTGGGAATGCCCAGGACTTAGAGTTGACAAGTAACTTAACTGCACTTTAAGTCTTAGGTTTTCTTTCATCTGTAAAGTTAACCTAAAAATAGTACCTGCCAGCTATGGGGATTTTCTGAAATAACACATATAAAGTGCCTAACACAGAGTGAAACAATAAGACTAAGTTCTAATTATTACTTTGTACCAGGTACTATCTCATTTTTGTATTGTTTAATTCCCAGAGCAACTCGTTCACCTTATAGATGAAGAAGACGTACTCAGAAAGGACAGATAACTTGCACAAGGCCCCATGGTTGATAAGGGGGAGGGACAAAATTTAAACTGCAGTCCATCTACCTTCAGAGTCTGTTGTCACCCACTCAGCAAGGGAGAAAGAGGACTTGAGCTTCTGTTATTGCTGTTTCCCTGAAGGCTAGAGAATATGGTGTCCCAAAGAAAAGGAGAGAAGGAATATTATACTCTCTGGCTCTTCTGATAGACTGTTGTAAAACTAAGTCCTATGTCTAGATCCAGCAAATTCTGACCATGAAATTCCTCCCTTTCTATTCTCTTTAACACTGTCCTGCTTTACTCTAGGATAGTTAGTTATGCATATGTTTATTCACTCTTTTGATAATTGTTATGCATTAATTATGTACTCAACACTGGGCTGGGCCCCATGTGAATGCAATCTCACAGAGAAGAATGACTTGTGTATTAACTGCAGACATAAATTCCAAACAGATGTGGGAAGGAGAGAAGCTTCAAGAAGAAAGGTAATTAAACCAAGTTAGAAAGCAGAGCAGTAGTTCAAAAAAGAGAGATAGGTGTCATCGAATGAATTGTTTGAACAAGTTATATAGTAGACGAAAAATTCAAGGTCTATGAGGGAAGTCATGTTAGAAATTCAAACAAAGTTTCTCAAACAGGATCAGTGGGCTGATATTAGAAATGCAAAGAAAAAGTGATAAAGGAATATCTCCTTCTTAAAGTCATATTCAACATTGATCTACTAGTCAATAAATTATCATGGCTGTACCCTAAAAATACGTCCATCAAAATGGATGTTTCCAGATTGCTCTACAAGGCAGACAAGGACTAGTTATAGTTATAGAATGAGAAGCCTGTTCCTCAATTTTAAATGTATATGCACCATTTGTATTTTGGGATGAGCGGGTTGTATTTCTCTCAGCATATGAAGTTCTATATATGCACGCTATTGGACAATCATCAGTATAGCATACGTGTTAAATAAAACAGATTTACAGTCTTTAGATCTGCTTTGGTTTAGCACATTTTCCCAATAGATATGACTATGTGACTAGTTGTAGAGGAGTCATCTATCAGTCATAATAAAAACCTGGAAGGTTGTACACAAAATTCAGGTCTCCCCACTTTGGGTCTGCCTTTACCTTCTTACTTTTCAGCAGCTGTGATTGCCACAAACTCTGAACTCTGATTCTTCAAGCCAGAAAGTCAGTGAGTTTTCCATCGATTTTTAACTAGTCAGCACTTCAGCATGGCATAGACTGGGGCCTTCCAGCAGTTTCAAAGCCATAAAAACAAGAAACTCACACCATGCAGTGCCCTTCTCCCAGCGTCAGCTTGCTTCTGATCTGCCTACTTTGGGCCTCTTTCTAATGCCCTCATGTAGTTGTTTTTGTTTGTTTGTTTTCCCCAGGTTTTATCTAGAGCATACAGTTATCTGCAAGAGGGTTAATCCAATTGGAGCTTAGCTATAAACAAAAGCAGAACTCCAGACTTGAAGGTAATAAAGTCAAAAATTGCACAATTTGTACCATTTTTTTAAAAGTGCTTCTAGACTATGAAAGTGAAGCCTCCTTTAATATCTTTTTTTTTTAAAAATTACCAAAAATGAAAACTCTTTGTCTACTACAGAGAGTTTTCATAAAAAGCTCACAAATCTTCAAAAACTAGAGAATCATTTTATAATTTCAGACTCATTCATTTTAAAAACCCAGTCACTACTAACTTCGGGTGGTAATCACTATGGCTAATTTAGGCATTATGGAAGAGTCTTAATCCACATCAGTTACAAATATCCAGTGAGGATAAACCAGAACACAGGGAGTTCCAACCATCTCATTTGCCTAATCAGCTTACCAGAAAAGGTAAAGAAGTTATTCATTCAGAAATACTTGTCAATAAAAGGAGGTCTTGAAATAATGAAACACACTTGTACATGAATATGCATAGATGTTGTCATCTAAGATTCACATGTTTGAGATTGAAATTAAGAATTTCCAATGTTAAAAAGGGGATAAAAGACAAAGAATCAATTAAAAATATTTACAAGAATCACAATAATTCCTTGAACTTGTTAAGATAAGAGAATAGATATGATGTTGATAGGGGGAAGGGGAGAAAGGGAGAGATGGAAAGGAGGAATTGGTAAACGGATACTAAAATCACCTACATTGTACATTGAGAAATTAAAAAATAAAAAAATAATTTTTTAAATGTGAAAAAAATATTAAAACTGATCTGTCCGATATGGTAGCCACTGGCCACAGGTGGCAATTGAACACTTGAAATGTGGCAACTGTAAAATTTAATATGCTATAAGTATAAATTACACACCAGATTTCAAAGACTTTTATGAAAAATAAATAAAATAGCTATAATTTTATGTTGATTACATGCTGAGATGATAATATTTCGTGTACATTGGGTTGAATAAAATATATTGCAATTAAAAATATATATAAAGGCCAGCCCATGGCTCACTTGGGAGAGTGTGATGCTGACAACACCAGGTCAAAGGTTAAGATTCCCTTACCAGTCATCTTTAAAATATATATATATGTCAGGCTATCCTTGTGTTGCTGGTTTAGGAACACTCCAACAAGCCTCAATTTAGCCTTCTCTTAGTAGTTATTGAACTGCTATGGTATTATAGTTAGAAACTTGCTATATATCCGACAGGAAATATGACCTGATAAAATTGTATCTCTTTTGGAAACAACCCTACTTTTAAATTATTCAGCATCATTCATAAACCCCTACTGTAATAGCATGTTATTTATTCAATTGTACACTGTTATTATATTTTTTCACTACAAATAGATCGATGGCCATAATAGAGATAGAAGCACTAGTATTGTTTGCACATAGGAAATACATTGAAGCATCTGTTTCTACTTCTTAAATCATTGGAAATGTCATTTGGGGAACAAACTTTAAAATTTATTTTATTTTTTATTGGTTATGAAGATGCATGGGGTACAACACTAATTGTCACCACACAAGCCCAAGATGTCATGGCCAGATTCATACTGGCAGTATGCCCATTACCACAAATTGTGATTATACCCCATGTCCCCCAACCAATTATCCTCCCAATTATCCCTGACCTCTCTCCCTATCCCTTTCCTCACTCCACTTTCTATCCCTAGGTATGCTCTCTCCCTCTGCAAGTCCAATGCACTACTGTGGTCTTTTTTTCCTTCCTTCTTTTTCTCTTAGCTCCCACATATGAGTGAGCACATGTGGTATTTATCCCTCTGTGCTTTGCTTATTTCACTCAACATAAGTTTCTCCAAGCTCATCCATGTTGTTGCAAATGGGAGAATTTCGGTCTTTTCTATGGCAGAGTAACATTCTATGGTGTATACATATCACATTTTCCCTACCCAATCATCCATTGATGGACAGTTATGTTGGTTCCATAGTTTAGCTATTGTGAACAGAGCTGGAATGAACATGGGAGTGCAGGTATCCCTTCGACATGATGATTTCCATTCCTTTGGGTATATATACCCAGAAGTGGGATTGCTGGATCATATGAAAGATCTATCTGTAGATTTTTGTGAAACCTCCTACTGTTTTCCATAGTGGTTGTACTAATTTACAGTCCCACCAATAGTGCAGGAGTGTTCCCTTCTCTCCAGATCCTCACCAGCATTTATTCTCCATCTTTTTGATTATAGCCAGTCTAATTGGGGTGAGGTGATATCTCAGTGTGGTTTTAATTTGCATTTCCCTGATGACTAGTGATGTTGAGCATTTTTTCATGTACCTGTTGGCCATTTGTATGTCTTCCTTTGAAAAAATGTCTATTCAGGTTTTCTGCCTATTTTCTAATTGGGTTGTTTTTTTACTGTGTAATTTCTTGAGTTCCTTGAATATTATGGATATTAAACCCTTGTTGGATGCATAGTTAGCAAAAATTTTCTCCCATTCTGTAGGCTGTTGTTTCACTCTGTTGAAAGCTTTGCTGTGCAGAAGCTTTTTAGTTTGATATAACCCCATTTGTTTATTGTTTTTTTTTGTTGCTTGTGCTTTGGGGCTCATGTTCATAAAGTATGTGCCCAGACCTAGTTCCTGAAATGTTTCACTTATATTTTCTCTTAGCAATTTTACACTTTCAGCTCTTATACTTAAGCCTTTAATCCATTTTGAGTTGATTTTAGTATATGGTGAGAAGTACATGTCTAGTTTCATTCTTCTGCATCTGGATATCCAAATTTCCCAGCACCACTCATTAAGGAGTCAGTCTTTTCCCCAGTGTAGGTTTTTGTTGCCTTTGTCAAATATCGGATAGCTGTAAGCCTATGGAGTGATTTCTGAGTTCTCTATTCTGCTCCACTGGTCCAAGGGTCTATTTTTATGCTAGTGCCATGCTGTTTTGCTTACTATCGCTTACAACAAAAGACCCCGAATAGCCAAAGCCATCCTGAGCAAAATAAATAAATAAATAAATAAATAAAGCCAGAGGCATAATACTACCTGACTTCAAATTATACTACAAACTTTAAATTTTAAATTTAATGAACCCGATAAAAATGTGCAAAGTCACCTTTAAAAGATCAAGTGAATTCCAGGACAGCAAGATTAGATAGTAAATGGATTACGTATATTAACATGCTCATAGAAAGAATGTGTGGACCAAAAGGTGTTACTCAACTCCTGAAGCAAAAGAAAGAGTCACAAAAGCAAACTTAGCGATGCCCACTCAGACAGGATGAGATTTTAAGCAAGAAAAAGATAAGATTTAATTTCAGGAAAGATTGGATTTTAGAAAGATCTCTTGGACAGACCAAGATCAAAACCAATACCACCACCCTGAAGTATGTAAGAAAATGTTAAAGATGTATGTTTTAAGATGGTATGTTAGAAAATCTCATTCATTCATTCATTCATTCACTTAACAATCTTCTACAAAGTGCCAGCAAAATGCCAGACACCAGTAAAGACAGTGAGAATATGACAGTGAGCTAAACAAACATGATTCACATTCATTAAGCTTTTGCTCTAATAGGAGCAACCAGCAATAATTGAATATTCACATCGAGGATATAATTACAGATAGTGATTATTTCTATGAAGGAAATGTTTAGAAGATTATAAAAATATTAAGAAATGGGCTCAGGATGGTTTGGAAACATACCTCAAGATCACACTATTCTAAATTGGTGGGGTGGAATAAAACTTCTTAAAGAAAACATAGGAGAAACACTTCAGGAAATAGGACTGGGCACAGACTTCATGAATACAACCCCAAAAGCACGGGCAACCAAAGGAAAAATAAACAAATGGGATTATGTCAAACTAAAAAGCTTCTGCACAGCAAAAGAAACAATTCACAGAGTTAAAAGACAACCAACAGAGTGGGAGAAAATATTTGCAAAATATACATCTGACAAAGGATTAATATCCAGAATATATAAGGAACTCAAACAACTTTACAAGAAGAAAACAAGCAACCCAATTAAAAAATGGGCAAAAGAGCTAAGTAGGCATTTCTCTAAGGAAGATATCCAAATGGCCAACAGACATATGAAAAAATGCTCAACATCACTCAGCATCCGGGAAATGCAAATCAAAACCACATTGAGATACCATCTAACCCCAGGTAGGATGGCTAAAATCCAAAAGACCCTGAACAATAAATGCTGGCGAGGTTGCGGAGAAAAAGGAACTCTCATACATTGTTGGTGGGACTGCAAAATGGTGCTGCCTCTATGGCAAATGGTATGGAGGTTCCTCAAACAATTGCAGATAGATCTACCATACGACCCAGCTATCCCACTGTTGGGAATATACCCAGAGGAATGGAAATCATCAAGCCGAAGGTATACCTGTTCCCCAATGTTCATCGCAGCACTCTTTACAATAGCCAAGAGTTGGAACCAGCCCAAATGTCCATCAGAGGAGGAGTGGATACGGAAAATGTGGCACATCTACACAATGGAATACTACTCAGCTATAGAAACGAATGAAATACTGCCATTTGCAACAACATGGATGGACCTTGAGAGAATTATATTAAGTGAAACAAGTCAGGCACAGAAAGAGAAATACCACATGTTCTCACTTATTGGTGGGAGTTAAAAATTAATATATAAATTCACACAGACACACACACACACACACACACACACACACACACACACACAAACCGGGGGGGGGGGGGAGAAGATACAACAATCACAACTACTTGAAGTTGATACGACAAGCAAACAGAAAGGACATTGTTGGGGGGGAGGGAGGGAGGGAGAAGGGAGGGAGGTTTTGGTGATGGGGAGCAATAATCAGCCACAATGTATATTGACAAAATAAAACTTAAAAAAATAATAAATAAATAAATAAATAAATAAATAAATTGGTGGGGTGGGATTTGATCCCAGGCATTCTAACTCCAGAAGCCACCTTTATAAATTACACATATGCCAGCAAAGTAAATATGCATTGAATACAACTTTAACCTGTTTTTAGATAGGTCTTTTGTTTTCAAAAATAAGTCTTGCTATTGGGCCAGCCCTTACAGAGTTGTCCAGACTCACCCTTTACCCTGACCATTCATTCAAACTTTGTTTCTCATAAGCAAATCCTGGAACCCAGACTCAAATTCTCCTGCTATAGCCATGCCAGCACGTAACCCAGCCTTGATACTATCATACAGAAAGTGCATTTTGAAGGGGCCAAATTCATAAAGTGATTTTTCTGTGGTGGTTTATATCTCTGCATACAGATACCAGCCGTATAAAGGCTAGGGGGAGGCGAGCCTACTGTACATGGAAAATGAGTAAAAATTATATAGTCTGAAAATTGCAACAAAAACAATTGCTCCTCATTCCATGTGTGGAATTTTGATACTGAAATAAATCTCTGAAAAAAAAAGGAGTGCAACCCATTGAGTTTCTAAAAAAAGGACAATCCCAGATTCACTGAAGTTTGGTATACAACAAGCTTCATTTCAAACGTGCTTTAAAAACATGATGTAACGCTGACAAGTCAGACTTTGTCACTTGGCAGAGGCAGAGTTTTTGAAATGTATTTATGTATGTGTTGGGTGTAAACTGTTATTGTACTGGAAAACTTCTTGAAAGGGATTTTTATAAGTCTCGTCTTGTCTCTCTCAAGTGGCTGTTAAAAATAGAGAGTTTATTGGCAACTATTTTTCTTGTGTTAGAGAAGGATTAACTTAATCCTGGTGAAATATCTTAACACTTCACTATAGTCAGTTTTATACAACTAAACTTTTATGATGCTCAATACTAAAATAACTGCACATATCCCGAGTGATTCAAAAGTTACACATTTGTCAGGTCTGTTTTTACAGACCTGTGAAAGCCAAAACACTCTTCTCTAAACAAGGTAATTGTTTGCTTTCTATGAACACCTGAATTATCTTAATTTTGTGTTAATGCTTATTTCTTTTTTTTCCTAAAAACTGCTAGAGCCTTCTTCTATGTATTAAATTTAACGTAATAGAATTCATCAAGCAAACTTTCTGATCTTCAGCAAAGTATGCAATTTACAAAGCTATTTTAGATCCTCCTTTGAAAATAATCCTGTTTAGATTTAGGACATTTATGTCTACTATAGCTGTTCTCTTTCCAATGATACAAAGTCGAATCATGAGTTTTTGTCCTGCTCCCTGCCCCCCCACCCCCCATTCTGAGCCAGTCCAAAGCTAAGTTAAATGGGAAAAATGTGTAATAATGTCTCATCAATCCTTTGGTTTTTCTTTTTTTCTTCTCTGATGTCTCCTTTATTCATCCTTCTTCTCATTTTTAAATATTCACTGCCCTTCCAAGAACAAAACATTCTTTATCTAGAAATAATCTGCCTTGGTCACTAATGGGACAATTTGAATTTAGACCTGTGTGCTCTCTCTCACCAAAGTATTTGTCTTTTAAACATTTCAGAGACGTGTTTCTTAGTCACATAAGGGCATGCACCTGATCACTCACATGATCTGCATTATGGAGCCTCTAAGATCAGTGTCACAGGGAACAAGAGAGATGGAGGAGTTGCACCCGCCAGCCTTTAACAGCCTCCACAGTCGTCCTTCGTCCTCCCGGTCCACCAACCAGGACTGGTCTATGCATCAGCTCAATTACCAGGGAAGTTAGGAAACATGAGCAGTATGTGGCTGTTTGCTGAGCAATGACTATCTCAGCCCCTTTGGTTGCCCTTAGTTTCCTTCTTCCTATACATAAAGCACATCCAACATCTTCCCAAAAGCGATAACCCCAAATCCTGGTCATTCACGGCATCCAACTCAAAGTCTAGACAATGCTCAGTGGTGTCTTCATCAAATCTAGACATGACTACTCTTAATCTGGAAATGTATGAACTAAAACACATTTTTCCCACACTCTCATCTCCCAAAACCCATCACAAAAGGGCAATAGGTAAACCACAATGCACACGCCCACTGAGAAAGAGGGAGAGCAGAAGACACACAGCGGTTGTGGTCCACAGTCATGGTCCATGACAATTCTGAAATGCTGCTGGGTGGACATTGTCAAGTTTCCTACCCTGAGGCTTTGAAAAGTGCCTCAACTAGGACCCCTGCTGTTTTCCAGGCTTCTTGTCCATTCTCCAATGTGGCCACCTAAGACATGAGCTTTGGAGAATATGCCCTCTCTGAAGACCATTTAGTTTTTTCAGCCCACTTCCACTTTGTGAGATTTTGAGGACTCAAGAGCTGTTTTAATTTTATCAAAGGTTATTTTATCCAGGCTCAGTTTCCTTTTTAGAACATTTCAAAATAAGCCATGTAGGTAATGCTGACCTTGCCAATACGTTACTATTTTTGGCATGTTGATGTCCCTATTTACTCAACAGAGGTAACTATAGAGGTGGTGAAACATAAAGCTTGAAAACTAAACTTTGTCCAAAAATTCAAGATGTGATGGTCACCATGTGTATGTCATGTATACCATTTTTGTGTGTTTCGCTTCATGTACTTTAAACTTTTTATTGGTTTGTTTGGTTTTAGGCCTATCATTGAGATGTTATTTTTAGTCAGATAGGTGCTTGTCTTTACAATTTGGGGTTCAACAGGAGAGACTCACCACTGATGTGTTAAAATACTTAAAACCTTGCATTGCACAGTTAGAACTTAATAAGTACCTTTTGCTGATTATCAGTAGCATAACATTTTTTTTTTTAATCTTTATTTCTTGTTGGTCTCCACGGCTTAATCTATACAGGCACAGTTGAGTGGCCAAAATGTACTTGTTCTGATTTTTTGCCAGGAGTTTTAAACAGCTCATGCCGTGGGACTGACATTTCCAGGTCACAGTCAAAAGGCATAGCCTAAGCTTTTAGTCATGTCTAATTCTACGTGGCACATGTGCTACCTTTTCTCAGAGCATAATTTTGTTTTAGAAATGAATTGCATTTAAAAAGATACCTTAGAAACACTGACTTAAATCCTGCCCTGCCGACACTCTTTGGAGGATTCAGTTACATCTCTGAATTCCCTAAATGGAACCTCTGCTTGCTTGCAGTGAGTTTTATCACAATACGACCCCTTGAAAAATTTCCACACTCCTCTCTCTCCTTCTCCTCTAACTCGTCTTCATTTTTTAAAATTTGGTTGATACTGAAGATCTCAAAATATTTCCAAATGCAGACGGCCCAAGCTAGGCATCTATCATTAAATAATAATTTACTGCATGTTATCAAATGCCTAGAAGAGAAGAGATCTAGTGTCCTCATCACTAAGAAATGATTAAATTTGGTAATAATGAATATGCTAAGTACACTGATTAGATCATCACACATGAATTGAAATTGAAATTCAACTTCGTACCCCACAAATACGTTCTAATAAAAAATAAATATTTTTTTTTAAAAAGAATGCAGACTCTCTCTGACTTGGGACCAATCTCTGAATAAACAGTGTCAGGGATGTGATTCAGAGGTGAGCAAGGCACTCCTCCTGGGGCACACAATTTAAGAGAATGCAAAAAATACTCAGTAATCAACTTAAGAAGTATTTAAGTGTGAGAAATCCATGGTGAACAAAATGCCAAATTTTAGAGTAAAGACATGCTGTTTGTTTGTTTTACAATCTTGCATTATATGACAGGAAGAGCCACCTCCAATCAGCCCTGAGTTCATGGTCAAAGAGACCAGGAGTTGCTACCAGTGGGTTGATAAAGATTAACAAACAGAAAACAAAGAGATTGGGCGACACAGGGCTTTCTATACAGTCATTTTTTATGGCAGAGCTTGCATTCCTGTTTCTACTTGGTTCAAAATATGAGAGGATATTTTGGTAAGTGCCTGTAGGGGTGTACATTTTTTTCCTTTTGCCTCAGGCTCTGACATGGCTCGGCCAGGTACTGGATGGTGGCCTCCTGGCCTCCTTGCGTTAGAGCCATTGGTCACCCATTCGGCCCTTTCCCACCCTTTGTTTCTCACGCTTCAAAACCGTCTAGACTCTCCCCCCATCAAACCTCCAGCTCCTTTCAGAGTGAAGGTTCATGTGATTCAGGGCTTAGATGCAGAAGTGCTCAGCACAGACTCAAAACAAAAAACAAAAAAAATCTAGGACTTGGGATCAGAGGTATTCATGTCTGAAGCCAGATCAAAAGTAGTGATTTTAGTGAAACTCAGGATTACTGAATTTCTCTTTCTACTTCAGCACATTATATACTTACACTAAGTTAACAGCTGTGGGCCACACTGGAGAGCTACCTACCGGTTATCTGCATTGCTTCTCTGAGCAAATGCTTTCTTGACCCGAACTACTCACTGATTTACAAATGAACTTTAAGGAGACAGCTCTGTATATCAAAGGCTGGCTGTCTTTATTTAGGAAAACTGTCTGGTTGATGCCAACACAACCTAGAAAAATGGGAAAAATTAAAAAGTTAGATCTTCAAATAGGTGTCTGGTTTGCTACACAAAATAACAGTTTGATTTTTTGAGTCTTGATCATTTGTTTGGATATTTTCCTAATCAATTATTCCTCTTTAACAGAATATATGAACTGTATGCTGTTTTGTGATGCTGTGGAGATGTTGTTTTTGAAATTTGTTTCTTTGGTACATTTGTATTTTCAATCTGTAAAGTTCTCTGACTTCATTCTCTTTGGAGTGATCTACTTTGCTAGGTTTCAAAAATGCTTTTATTTTTTTTTTCTAATTTCTCAGATAAAGGTGCTTGCCTACTAGGGCCTTCATTAATTTTTCTCATTTCACTTAGTATGTATTTATCAAGATAAAGGAGGCTACACTGAAGTATTTTTCTACTACTCTACAAAACTCTTGATAAAGAGAAACTTTCATAGTAAATTTCAACCTTCTTTCACACATTTATTTGGATATCTATTGATTAAAATTAGTTATTTTGTATTAACACGTATTGCCAAAGACTGATTCAATAGCTATTTAACCAGGACAAGTCCCCATTTCCAAAACCCCCACTACCTTATCCACATTGAAGAGGTTGTAAGCTACTAAAGAATCATTGTAATAGACCTGGGTCTGTACATCAAGTCTAAATAGACACAGAGTACTCTGCATAGCATCTGGTGAAACAAGTTACTCACTGTTCCTTTTTCAACCCATAATGACTGTAATTCAATTAGGCTTATTGCCTGTTATTCAATATGATACTACTGTAAAATTGGCCCTTTTGCAATACAAAGTTCAGAGTTAAAGAACCTGCTTTCTTCTGAAAGCATATGGGCCCTCTAGTATAGAAATAGGATTTCATTATATTTTAAAAACTTTTTCCACTGTTTACTTTATCACTGGGGTCAGATAAAGGAGAGAGAGTCAGAAATAGTCTCTTACTCTTGGATGGAGGAAGTGAAGAGAGAGAAACCCCAGTGGAAATCAATTGTGGATTTATTTATGTTTCCGTAGTGCACAAATGACAGGGACATTAGCAGAATTGGGATAAAAAGCACAGGGGAGGGGGATTGTGTATTTTTTTATTATAGTTATTATTCTTAAAATACACTACAGATAATCCCAGGATATTTTGGTGCAGGGTACTTAAAATAGTTTGTGAATCATAAATATTTTCAATCTCAAAGTTTTTCACCATAAAAAAAATATACACTTTCCAGGCTGAGCCTACCAAAAGGAATTTATGTATAGTTCCCCTTATCTAACTATGAAAAATATCTAGATATATAATTTATTTTTAGATTTAAAAAACAATTCTATGGCTTCAAGGAATTTTCATGTGAGTTGAAAAAGAATCAGATCTGAACGGATAGGATTCATAGATGGACTGGGGTTATCTCTGCAACTATAGACAAGTTATTAAAATTCTCTCTGTCTTGTGTGTCAAAGAGGATTTTTGTAAAGATTACATGAGTTAATACACAGATAGTCCCTGGCACATTGCAGATTGCAGAAAAAAAAAAGTTAGCTACTTTACTTACAATATTATTATTGTTTCTGTTATTTCTATTATTGTTGTTATTATTTGAAATAACACTGAAAGTTTGCCTACCTTGCAAAATCCACTTCCATGTACACTTCTAAAGAACTCACAATGATATTGGATTCTTTTCAATTAATTTAGTGACCACAATGCACAATTTAATACACGACTGTATACCTAAACCTCTGTTTGTGGACATCCTACTTGTGAATATCCCATAGGTATAAACAGACAACAGCTTCTCCCACCTACCAATGGAAACTCAGGAATGCCTCTCAAGCTTCCCTAAGCCAGAGTTACCCTCTTTTGGATACACACAGAGGCATGTTTATATACCCGTGTGTACCGCTAACTCATTCACATAATCTGGGGAAGCAGAGATGGCGACTTGTACTTTTCATATCCCTTACAGGGCATGAGGTTTTAGTGGGTAAAAACCCACTTAACGCATGTTACATTTTGATTTGACAACACTTGGGCCAACTCTCTTAGTCCATATCACTAATATGGGATCTAAACATTCAGACCTAAGACGTAAATTCATACAAAATATTTAGAATATTAAAGAATAAATGATACATGCAACAGTGTTTCTTTTTAAACTGGAAAATGTCCAAATGCCCTCCTAATGGCCAAATGACTCCTCCTAAGCGACGGAAGCCTCACCCTTCATGTAGTTCAAGTGTTCTCATATCCAAATGATTCAGGTTTCTCTGCTGTTGTGTTTCGTTGACTTAGCACACGGTCACTTATTCTAAAATTACCATGAAGTCATAAGAAATGGAATTTTACACTGAACAAAGGAGAACCGTGGAAACTTTCCCTGGACATTTGCACTTTATATACAAGCATCCTTGAGATTCATTATCATGACAAAAATCTGTCAACTTCACATGGTCAAGTTTCTTGGCACTTCAGACATCTTGTTAAAAGTGATAAATTCAATTAGTTTGTTGAATTTATCGGATGTCAATCAATCTGACGTGTTTCTTTTTCTTTACCACAGGAAATAAACCAACTAGTTTTCTTTCTCACCCTCCCATTCCGCCCCCTCACCCCCAACCAATACAAGCAGGCCTAGGCATCAGCTTTGGAAAGACTGAGGTTCAGATTACTTATCTACCATGCACCCATTCTGTTCCCTGAAACATACCTTCCAGTATCTGCTTCACAGACTGATTATGGGTTTTAAGTCAGGTACAGACGTCAAGCGCATAGCACAGTACCTGGCATGTTGTAGAACAAAATAACCAAGAAAAGAAATTGCTTGGAGATCACAAACATGAAAAAAGAAGTTAATTTAGGTTGTAGGTGGTTTGGGAGATGGTGGCAATCGTTGTACAGCACATTTGCAAAGATCTGAGAGTGGTTAAAATAGTGTAGAGCAATCCAGAGAATAGATTATAAAAAGATAATGGAGACAAATTAAAGTGTCAAAAAAATGTGAAGACTGAAATTTTTATTATGGGCAAGTAATTTTCAGTTATTAGTGAGTCCAGGTGCATAACTGCTTTATAGGGATAATCTATCCAGACCCAGATAGCTGTGCTTAGTTAATAGAACACACTTCTCTAAAGTGGTATTTTCAATGATTCCTGCTCCTGATGAAAAGAATGAGCCCTTATTCCCAGGCACAAAGGCACATAGCCATCTGAAACCAAGATGTATCTTTGAGGTGCCATATTGTATTTTAGACAATTATGCATAATGTCTATGTTATTCTATAACATATCTGTGTTTATCCTAAAGACGTTTTTAGTCAAAACTTGGAGTAAATCAAAAGCTCCAGCAACTCCAGCAAGTCTGTTCCTGAGTTTTGCAAACCCATTGGCATGCTGCCTTCTACTTCCGTGGGTGATACAATCATGGTCTCCGAGCACCGGATAAAGAGAGACCCCAATATTGCTGCAAAGCAGATCACAAAACTGTTCATGAAAAAACAAGTCTATAGGTGAAGCCATCTGCAAGTTCCCTCCCTCAAGGCATATGCTTATTTAAGGTGGTTAGAGAGTCCTAAATCTGTCCTGGACAATTTGGATCAACTCTTAAGATGATCTGTGTGTTGGACTGAAGTTAGGGGAAGGGATGATGTGCTCACAAGATAAGTTTCCCAAAAGCGTGCCAACTGTTGACAACTGTGTACTACAAGCAACTGCAGGTCCATTTCTGTGGCCAGAACTTCTGTATCTCTTTGGACAACTTGGAAGGTGGAATCAGCTGCCTGATACCCAGAGTGGGTGACACTGGCACACCTTCTGGCTGCATCATTACCCATAAACTTCCTAGAAAATTAGGGTGTTCTTTAGTTTAATAAGGAAAACGCTCTTTTTTTTTGGCAATTGCTAGACACATATCCAAAAATACCGGTCAAAACATATGCCTAATTATTTTATAAATTATGCTGTGCTGTCACAGATGTCTTCAGGGAGTCTTCTCCTGCCCGGGGCTGAGGGAAACTCACCAGATGCCACTAGTCTTGTCTTGCTCACCCACCCCCACTCCTGTGGGGGCTGTGTGTATCTTCCCGTCAGTGGGTGGTCCCTCTCTGTCTTGGACCAGTATAATGGGACACCCAGTTTGACTCCAATGATATATGAAGATACTCTTAAAATGCTTTTTTCTAGAAAGGTGGGGGTGTTAACCTTCAACATGCTTTCTGCCTGCTCTCTTAGTGCCAAAATAATGGGGGAAAATCATTTTTCCAGCAGCTGCAATTATTTTTTATTTTCACAGTCAAAAATATAACCATTGGAATGGTTATATACTATGTTAAATGAAATAATGTATTAGAACACACTGCAAATATTCCAATATAAACTATTACATCATTATAGCCAATAAAATTAGTTCTCATTTTTCTGGTTAATTCAAGAATTGGGGCATTCTAATTCAAATGAAAATTCAGGTTACTAACCTTGCCTCATACTGTACTCTGAATTATCATTATTTGAAACAATTAATGCACTATGAAATATACAACTTTAAAACTATTTCATGCCATTTACATCACTGTAATGTTAATTTCCACATACTACTTCTTAAAGCAGATCACTTTATATGACATGCATAATCATGGAATACTGTGTAATACTTCATTTCACTTCGTCATTGAATTTCACCTCCAGACATATTCTTTTTAAGTACTGTAGATGACCGATCTTTTATATATACAAATGCTACTAATGCTTCAACACCAAGTAAAAATAGAGGACGTTAATATATTATTTTTAAAAGCCACATAAACTTGACCTTTAATTAGGATCATCTATAATTCTTTAAAAGAAATTTTCTTCTCAGATAGTTTAGAGAACTCTTTTGTACAATGGGCAAATCCAGACTTGAGCAAAGTATTGCAAGTACGAAGGTTTGTGCATCTTTTTAAATGTTGACACTCTGTCAAGAGCTGGCTACTGTCAGGGCAACTGAAGGTGTAGAGAAATAAAGTGGAGACATGAGGCTACAAAAGAAACAGTTCTAACTTCTGCCCAAATCATGGCCCATTGAATATTTTTTTAGAAGCCAGGGGGACTGGCCAGGTAGCTCAGTTGGTTAGAGCACTATGGGTTTGGATCCCTATATCAGCCAGCCAGCAAAAAAATAAAAAGCCAAAAAAACCTAAACAATATAGACAATTGCCATAATTCTTATTTCTAGTTTTAAGATAAACAGACACAAGGTGAAGCTAAACAACTCATCAATGGTTATTTAATGTCAAGGGTCTTTGAAATCTAAAGACCCAAACCACCTTCCCAAAACCCAACTAAAATGTCCTGGTTTTTCATTAACCAAATACATGTGGGGAAATGGTCAAAAGCACACAATAGAAAAACAAAAACGAAAAAGAAGTAGGAAAATATTTATACTTTTATCCCCTTTGTTCCACAGCTAGGTTCAAAACACCTAACTCCCCAACTCTCTTGGGAGGGCTGGAGGCCAAGTGATTATTTTATTGCATCATTAGATCCTAAAGATGGCAATGTAATTTTAACAAATTTGATTTAAGGAAAAACAAAGCCATTAAAACAAGTGTTTAATTAACTATGTTTTCCTATATTAATTACCTAAAAATGAAGGATTGCTCATATTATGTGAGCATTTTGGGGGGCTTACCTGTTTTCATTCTGGGAGTTTGATATTTCAGATTATTTTAATGTATTTTTTTAAATGATATATAGTTCAAATATAACAAAAATTTCATTAAACATTGAAACCAAAATTACATAGAAATATAACCAAAATAGATGCTAAGGTTTTCTTTGGTTTTAAGAACTGGTTTTATACCAAGTGCTTTCTTTTAATATTTTATTTTAGAGATACATTTTAGGGTTTTTTGAGATGCCTAAATATTAGAAAATCCTGTCCACATCCTCTCACAACTGTCTCCACATTCATATAAAATAATTAATTGAAAAAATGTCCACTAAAGAAATATTTTCTGCAACAGCTAGTAAAATAGAAAAGATACATAAAACTTTGACACTCAAGTACAAGCTTTTCTCTGTAGACTTCAAGATATTTCATTAGATTAAAACAGTTTCCAAAATAAGCTTTATCACATATAAATCTTCTAAACAGAATCTTTTGTTTGAGCCATGCAGAGTCTTTAGTATTTTCAATACAGTATCCTTCTTAAAAGCGGTTTTCTATTCTAATTGTACACCCACCACTGAACTGAAATATTCTGCTACTCCCTTCTGCAAATACTTGCCTTCTGATCATTCTCCCAATAGATATCTAATACAGAACACATACGTAATTTCACATTTTCTAGTAGCCACATTTTTTTTTTAAAGTTTTTTAAAAAACATGTAAAATTAATTTTTGATGATACTTTTATTGAGATATAATTAACCTACAACAAAATTTGCCCTTTTTAAAAATTGCACAATTGAGTGGGATGTTGGTATATTCAGAGTTGTGCAGCCATCTCCCCTGCAATGGACTGAATTTGTATGTTCCCCTAAAATTCATATGTTGAAATCCCAACTCCCAATGTGATGGTCTTAAGAGGTGGAGTCTTGGGAGGTGATTAGGTCATGAGGGTGGAGCCCTTAGAAATGGGATTAGTGACCTTATAAAAAAAATCTTAGAAAGATTTTTTGTCCCTCCCACCATGTGATGACACAGTGAAAAGGCAGCCATCTGTGACCCAGGAAGCAGGCACTCAGTAGACACTGAATCTGCTGGTGCCCTGATCTTGGACTTCCTAGCCTCCAGGATTACAAGAAATAAATTTCTGTTGATTATAAGCCACCAGTCTATGGTATTTTTATTATGCCTGCCCAAACAAGACAATCACTAATTTTAGAACATTTGTATCATCCCAAAAAGAAACCCTGTACCCACTGGCAGTCACAACCCATTCCCTCTTCCCCAGCCTCTTGTGACAACTAATTGATTTTCTTTCTCTTTGGATCTGTCTCTTCCAAGATATTTCATGTAAATGGAATCAAACAATATGTGGTGTTTTGTGTCTGGCTTCTGAAGACAATGTTTTCAAGGTCCCTCCATGTTGCAGTACATATCAGTACCTCATTCCTTTGTACTGGTGAATAATATCTCATTGTATGGATATACCACATTGTATTTATCCTTTCATCAGTCAGTGGACATTTGGATTGTTTCCACTTTTGACTATTATGAATAATGCTGCTATAAACATTTGTATAAAAGTTCTTGTGTGGACCTATATGTTAGCCAGCTCTGGCTACCATAACAAAGTGTCATAAACTGAGTAGCTTAAACAGCAGAAGTTTATTTTCTCAAAGTTCTGGAGGCTTGAAGCTCAAGCCTGCTGGGTTGGTTTCTGGCGAGGGCCTCCTTCCCAGCTTGCAGACAGCTACCTTCTCGCTGTGCTCTTGAATGACGGGGAGAGAGAAAAAGAGCAAGCTCTCTGGTGTCTCTTCTTATGAGAGTGCTAATTACTTCATCAGTGAGGAGCACTAAACCTACTGACCTCCCAAAGGCCCATCTCTGAGTACTATCACATGACGGTTAGGGCTTCAGCATATGGATTTGTCATGGGGAGGGGAGGGCAGGAGTGTCCACAATTTAGTACATAGTAGCATGTTTTCATTTGTCTTGGGTATTTACCCAGAAGTAGAATTGCTGTATCATATGGTAACTCTATGTTTAACATTTTGAGAAACTGGCAGGCTGTTTTCCAAAGCAGCTGCATCATCTTACACTTTCACTAGCAGTGCAGGAGGGTTCCAGTTTCTCCACATACTCTCAAACCTTTGTTATTTCTGTCTTTTTATTTCAGCCATCCTAGTGGGTGTGAAGCAATATCTCATTTTGGCTTTGATTTGCATTTCCCTAATGACTCATGATGTTGAGCGTCTCTTCACATGTATGGCAGACATTTGTATAACTTCTTTGGAGAAATGCCTTTTTAAAACTTTTGCCCATTTTTAATTATGCCGTGCCTCTTTATTATTGAGTTATGAGGGTACTTTATATATTCAGCATACAAGTCCTTTATCAAATATATGATTTGCAAATATTTTCTGCCATTTTGTTCATTATCCTTTTATTTTCTTGATGGTGCCCTTTGAAGTAGGAAAGTTTTTACTTTTAACAATGTCCAGTTTATCAACTTTTTTTTTTTTTTGGTTGCTTGTATTTTTGGTATCATATTTAACAAACCATTGGGTAAAATTAATTTCAATAAATATTTAATTTAACCCAATTTATCCAAAATAAGATCATTTGATATAAAATAAATAAATATAAAATATATTAAATATGAATTTCAATTCAACATAAAAATAAATCAATATAAGATTGTTAATGAGATCCTTTCATGTCTTTGTACCAAGTCTTTAGTATATGATGGGTATTTATACTTACAGCAGAATTCAGTTTGGATGCTAAATTTTTGTGGGGTGCAAAGTTACATTTTAATACATATATAAATGTGTAATAATCAGAGTAGTTAGCAAACTCATCATCACAAAAATTTATCGTTTCTTTGTAATGATAACATTTGTGCTTCTCTCTTCTAAATATTTGAGGACATACAGTAAGTTATCGTTAATTTTAGATGCCTAGCATTAATGTACTCCACTAGAATGTATTTCTCCTATCTAGCTATAATTTTGTGTCCATTGGAAGCACTCAATCTGTGTTTGAATGTCATGGAATTTACAGTTGAAAGAATTGTTATCCAAGTTATTACAAATATACTTTTAAAAAATCCCAATATCCAAATTGAGGAGCAGTTTTTAAATGTAAGTTTAAATTTATTAAAATTAAATAAAATTTTAAAATTTCATTTCTCACACCCAGAAATATAACTTACATTACTACTCACATATTACCATGTGTGGAGGTGTGGAGATGATAGACAAACATGCATATATCTATATATATGTGCACATATATAACATATCTATATGTATGTATAATTATTAGTGATAGAAATTACCTTTGCTAAAGTTTGACTTAAAGAAATACATGCAGTAGAATGCCTATGTAGGCTGCCAGCAATCCCTCCCATCAATACCTACATGCCACTTCTTTCCATCAAGAGCAGTAGTCTACATCCCTTTTCTCGAATCTGGGTTAATCTTGTGGATCATTTTCATAATTCAAATGCAGAAGAACAGATGCTGTGCAACATTTTGGCCTAACCTTTAAGAGCAGCTTCCATTTCTATTTTGTTGGAAACCAGCCATCATGCTAAGAATCTCATGCTGGAGTAGTGAATAATGAAAGACCTTGGAGAGAAAGAAGCCACATGAAGAACCGAGCCAAACTACCAACAGCCAGCACCATCTGAGTAAGGCCTGCTGGGATCCATCAGCCCTTGTTGAACTGTCCCAGGTGATATCAAGAGAGGGGAGAGGCTTAGCCATCTCAGCCATCCTCCAGATCTTAAGATGTCCTAATCGGTGCCTTGGACATTGTAGGGCAGAGCTAAGATATCCCAGCTGAGCCTTTTTAAAATGCTAGACCTACAAAATAGTTAGTAAATACATTATGTATTGTTAAGCCCATTGTTTTGACGTGTTTCGTACATAGCAACATACAACAGATGTAGAAATTGGTTCACAGATGTTACATGCTCCCATAACAAAACTAAAACATATGCCATTGGCCTTAAAACTAGAAAGCAAAAAGAGGAAAGGCATCAAGGAGACTAGTGGAGACTGGAAAGGTAGTGAGAAAATTGCTTTGGAGAATGGAAAAATGGCAACCCGTGTTATATATTGACAGAAAAATTAGTAAAACTGCTGCCCACAGTAACTCAGAAAACAGAAAAAGTACCCAAAAACATGTGGATTTTGTTAAGGAGATTCCAGGAAGGGATATTAAAAATGCCAGCTGTCTTCTTTTAGCTCCGTATGGGGTAAAAGAGAAATAAAGCTAGAGAAGGAACTATTCAGTTTTGTTTTGCTTTGTTTTTAATCAGAATCCAGTAGGAATATAGAGTGCCCAGGAAAGTCTCTTCAGTCAGCAAAAGATACTCAAAGTAAAAAAAAAAAAAAAATGACTTCAAGGTAAAGAACAAATGTAAGGCTATCAATAGAAATTGGCCTCAGGGTCAATATCAAATCAAGGATTAAGATGGACATTCCCTTGTAAAGACCTCAGAATGACCTAAGACAGTGACTCATCTGGATAAAGGGCTTCTCACAATCCTAAGAGTATGATTTCACACCATCCTAGCTTACAGCCAAGGTAGAGAAGGGCCTGTCCGGAAGAGATTTGTGAGTATGACTTTTCTTCAGTGTATTTCACTATAATTTGATACGTAGGAAGCACACATATTTTAAAGGAGATCTTAGTGGGTAAATTAGTTAACTAAAAAAAGAATATAGGGGAATTAAAACATGTATGTGTGAACTTTTTATTAACCAAATTAAAATAGGAGATAAAAATCACATGATCAAATGTGGAAGTACATTTTTTTTTTTTGCCCATATGTTTAATTTTCTAATGAATATCTCCAGCTCATACAAATAATTAAATAGTTAAATAGTTAAATTAAAAATGAAAAGATTCATATTATATTTTAATTCTATTTTTTCATGAACTTTTTGAAGTACCTTCCTATATGTATAGTCATGCATCATATAAAGACAATTCAGTCAACAACAGACCACATATACAATGGTGGTCCCATAAGATTACAATGGACCTGGAGGTGTAAGTAGGCTATACCTTCTGGGTTTGTGTAAGTACACTCTGTGATGCTCGCTCAAGTGTGGAAATGCCGAGCCATGAATTTCTCAAAACCTATCTCCATTGTTAAGTGATGCATGACTGTATCTATACCCTGAGTGGTGAATCTGGCTAAGGAGATTACAGGAAGAGATGAGCAAAATGCCAGTTTTTTTCATTTAGCTGTGTGTAAGGTATTGCAAGAGAGAAATAAAGCTAAAGAAGGAACTATTGAATTTTCAGATTTGTATAAGGTCATCAAGAAACTGCCAGCTCTTTGATAATCATAAGGAAAGTAATTGACATGATTAGAATGCAGATTCAATTTATTCAAAGCAACTGCTTTAGTGGCCCCACACTAACAACTTAACTTCATTGCCCTGCTTTTTTCTCTGAGTGACTTAACTTGCTCTCTAGGAGACTAATTATCATTTAGAAGAGTATAAAGTTATACCAAATAAAAGAAAAGAAAAAGTTGATATAAAGGTCAGCCATTATGAGCATTACTTGATAAGCCATGTTGTGGTTTAGAACAGTGTTGAAATATAGCTGAAATGTTATGCTTATAACATGATCTCTTATCTGTCATCTATTTGACATAGATGCACTGATTTTAAATATCTTGAGCTTTACTGGAAAACAAATAAACCAAAATTTCAGTGACGATGCCTAATAAAAAAAATGACATTTCTATATTCATTTGACAATTTCCTTTCACATAATCTGATCATCACAACCACCCAACAGCATTCTAAAATTCTGGTACAAACATAGTTCCTTTGGCTTCACTTGCTTATATACTTACGTACTTACACACACATACTGAATGATATTATAAGGCAGTTCTTTTTCATTTTTGATATCCACAAATACACATATTACATGGAAGTGTGGTACCTGTCCTTTGGATTCAATGACTGGGAGGTTCATTGTTTCTGTGACATCTATGCATCATTCCAAAATTCTCAGCACTGTTCAACTATAAATTTATGGCAGTTTGTGAACAGACAACACATGCACACATTTGTGGAAAAGGAATAGTTGTTGGGGGATGAAGAAGAAATATTTTCTACTAGATGATCATTACACTTTTCTCATTTTTTTAAAAGCTATTTCACACCATATTGAGATCAAATCCGCCCCCACTTTAGAAGTTCGTCTTCATCTCTCCTCTCTCATCACTTCTCTCATATGAAAGTGCCAAAATTTGTTAAATTCTTTTCTGTGTGATGCCACTGTTGTCCTTTTATTGGAATCTGTCTCTGTCAGAAACATCTACTAACCTAATTGGAACATCCTCTTATTCTAAATCAACTAAAAATTCTCAGCTTATATTTCAGTTCCATTTCTAGGCAAGCCTCTGCTAGCCCCTGGTTTTTTCCTCTTCTAGAAACACATGATTCTCTCTTCCTGAAGCATGTGGCTGATACTACAGCTTGCCCCTCAGGGCAGGATAATTTGCTCATTGTGGATTAGTTGCCTTCAGCAGGCAAATCTCACCTGGGTCACATCCTTTAAGGACAGATGCATGGATAGGGTTGCCTGAAAACTTGCACTGGAATGTGCAAAATTCTGCCCTGGCTCGTCTTGCTTTATATTGTACCTTCTTTCCAGAGCTAATTTTCTCTCAACGCTAACACAATTATAACTGAATTGATAACTCCTTTTTTTGCATTTTATTTCATCCTTTTTGGTTTTCCACGCTGGCCATCAAACAAGCTGTAACTAAAGGAAAATAAACTGGCATTCTGGAAATTTCTGAGTTGGCTATTACACAAAGTTTGACTTACTCTGCCCAGCCTGATCTCTACGTTTGTTGAATAAACCAGAAAATTAATATATATGTATAAGGTAAGGTAGGAGGACTATTCTTGATGTGGCATATAGAGTATGCACCTAAAATAAGAAATTTGGCCTTTCAGGACAGCAAAATATAAAGTATTTAATGTCCCATAATCTATTGCCCAGTTTAATATCATGTACCCCACAGAGACTAAATTTTATTGTAAAGAATTTTGTGTTCTGGAACATTTGAGTCTTGAAAAAAATTATCTTTTAACCAGTAATGTCAGTAAGAAACTGGTATTCCTATGCATGCCCCTCCTCACACTCAGTTAATAATTATTAACTTGAAGGTCATGGTACTTATGCTTCAGGAGATGTGTGAATTGTTTGAAATTATATGGATGCATGAACATGCATTTTGGGGAAATGGGTGGTCAATGCTTTCATGACATTTTCAAAAGAGAATCTGACTCTTCCACAAAATAATTGTAAGTGGTGTTCTAGGTTAGCTGATGTTTTGAAAGATATTGAAAATATGGATGAAATATTAGAGTTTAAATGATTAAAGATCACACTGGTTTTTCTCTTTTATTATCTCTACATGATTGTCTACAGTTTTCCCTCCATATTAATTTCCCTTACTCATTCATCATTCCATTATTTATCACCATATAGAATCCACTATTCAATTGAATCTAGTGTGTTGTGCTTTTTAAAGCAAACTAAAAGCAATGATTACTATCTTCTGAATGAATAATTTGAAAGCAACATGGAAGTGAAAAACTGTGCAACTGCAGAATTTTTGCTGCTTGAATTGAAAGTAATATGTTAATAATGGGAGAATACAAATAAATTAATTTATGGCAGGAAAGTGTTTTGCAATAAATTAAAACTAAGGAGTATGTGAAAGACTCAAACTTTTAAAACTCACAGGCTGATAAATTAAAAGTTATCCAATACTTTTTTCCCAAATAATTTCTAAAATTTATTAATATTTTCTGTGAAAATTTTATTTTGTAGTGTGTTTACAACTCCTACCATCACAATATGTTTTTCTTGTGCCAGGCATATCACATTTATTGAGTAGTTATGAAAACCTTATGATAAATTATGTAAAAAATATTGTATATAAACTTACCAAGTTATTTATTTTAAAAAATAGAAGGCAAGCTCATTTCAACTATAATTTTGTGATTGCTGTTTCCTGAGATGAATACTCACAATTCCTTAAAGAACTATGGCCAAGACTTGGTATGGATGTGACATCCACGATGTCCCCCAATGATCCCAACCTCCTTGAATGCACATGGCTGTGTAGTGTTCCTATGATCCCCGCTCCACGTTGTAGCAGAGGTGGTCTGTGTGCCAAGTAAAATACAGCAGATGTGCCGGTATGTTACTTCCAAGATTAGGTTGTCAAAAGCACTGCAGCTTGTTGCTCTCTCTCACTTGTAGATGATTTGCTTGGGGGAACGTAGCTACTACATTGTGAGAAGCAATATGGACAGGGCTGAGTGGCTTCCAGCCAACAGCCATGTGAGGTTGCTGGCAGGCAGGTGCACCAACCCAGGCAAGTCTTCAGACGCTACAGCCCTGGACAACTTGACTGCAATATCATGAGAGACCCAGAGCCAGAGTACCCCAGCTACACTGCTCACCGAGACTGAGACAATATCTATTTGTTGATTTAAACTGTAAAATGTTGGACAAATTTATTAAATAATAGATACCTAATACGGACTTTTGTACAAAATCTTTGCAATTAACTTTCTTTGTAACCAAGAATTTCAGTCAGTCAATACAGCATGCTTATTCCACAATATGCTAAAATTGTGACCCAGGGAACATATGTAACATAGTGTAAAGATCACAAGTTCTGTCAAATAGCTGCCAAAGTGTACCCAGGGGAAAGTTATTTTACCAGCTGAGCTTCAGTCTCTCAACATGACTAATGCCATCTACCTCAAGCAGCCATTGGTATGAACTATTAAATGGGTTAATGAATGTAAAGGATTAAATAAGGTGCTTGGCAAACAGTAGACACCATTAGAATGAATACAATAAAAGTCTTATCCACGTAGAGAATTAGAACAATTCATAGCAGTTTGTTTAAAAATAATTTCATCTGAAGCATATATTCTTATGAATTTACTTTCCCAAGCCTGCTATGCCAGAACCTCGCCACCATACCACATTATCTCCTCGTTTATTTCATTATAATTCCCACTAGATTGTAAGCTTCATTAGGGCCGATGTTCTGTTCCTCTTATTTATGACTGTAGCCTCAACACCTAGAACAATATCTGACAAATAATAATATCTGTTAAATAAATGAGAAAAGAGAGTTGGCCAGCAGGGTTGTCTAAGGAGCCCAAATTCATACAAAAAATGGAAAGAAATGAGTTTTTAAAAAAGCCTGAATAATAACTTGAAATGATTTATGAATTTATGGTAAAGACTATTAAAGAAATACACTACTTTCAGCAATTATTTGTAAACTGAAGGTAGGATGAAAATGTGCAAGAAAGATAAAAAGGTATAAGATAAAAATGGTCAAAACAAAACACACCAAAGAAAAATAAAAACAAGAAAAGGAATAAATATCAAGGTATAGCATAGAGCTCTATGTGATTAGTATTTCCCAGCCTTTGCAATCCTTGCGGATTGTAGCTCACCTGCTGTCGTTCAGCTATCTCCATTCAAATAATAATATCCGTTAAATAAATGAGGCTTCAATGACATACAATAATATTCTTGAAGAAGTTTTAGTTACAACTATCTTTGATGGTGTGGGATTGAATTTAAAATATCCCAGCTTAAGTATTTGTAATACCACAAGATTCTTTAATTAATAGTAAATGCGGCTAAACATACACTTTATAATCTTTATGGAAATAAAATACAAGAACATCATGTTTTTTAATAGAATTTCAGATTTCTTCCCATAATAAGCAACAGTTTAAGAAACTTCCTGTGGTATATACTGCTTACATTTTTTAATTCTTTAGTCCTTAATAACAAGGTTGAGATTTTTTTTAATCAATAATTTTCATTGAAACCATTACTAATATTCTAGAACAGTATCTTTTTTTTTTTTTTTTTTTCGTGACCGGCACTCAGCCAGTGAGTGCACCAGTCATTCTTATATAGGATCCGAACCCACGGCGGGAGCGTCGCCGCGCTCCCAGCGCAGCACTCTACCAAGTGCGCCACGGGCTCGGCCCTAGAACAGTATCTTTTTTGACTGAAAATTTCTTTCCCCACTACTGGCCATGAAGCAGATGGCCAATGATATCATCTCTTTCATCATATGGAATTTAATACATTCAAAGTCACGGACAACATGTTCCATATTTACAATAAAATTATGGTATTATGGTTTCTTCATTAAAAGGCAAATCCTTCATTTCAAAAATATGAATGGTTCTTAAAATAGAAGACCAGATGGCTAAATTTAGGTGCTAAAGCAAGTCTAGTTCAGGAATGCTTTCTGGCACCATTCCCAAAACATTTTCATTTGATTATGGATTGAATATATTTTCATTCATTTTACACTCTTGCCTCTCTGTATGTTGCCCTGAGATAGGCAAACTAATGTTGGTAGACAAATTGGCCTCAAAAAAACATGTCACTCTGCTTAAATGATCTATTTTTGTTGACATATTGGAAAGATGGCCTTATGCTTGCTGACACATTTACAGTTATCAAGGTCACATAAGTCTATGGTACAATGACATAGGTGGTATTCTGCTTCATAATAAACGGAGATTGCTGAATTACAACAGGTGAGCTACAATCCACAGAGACTGCAAAAGCTAGGAAATACCAATCACATAGTACTTTCTGTTATGCCTCAATATATTTTCCTTTTACTATTTTTATTTTTGTTTGGTGTATTTTGTTTTTGCCATGTTTATCTTCTACTTTGTTTTTTACCTTTCTTAAAGGTGCATCTTCATCCTACCTATAGTTTAAAAATAATTTTTAAAAGAAGTTTCTTTCTTTACTGGTTCTTACCATAAATTCATGAATCATTTTAGGTTATTCAATTCAGACTTTAAAAAAAAAAATTCATTTCTTTCAATTTTTGTATGAATGTGGGCTCGTTCAGCAACTCTGCTGGCCAACTCTCTTCCCCTTCAACCCAATCCGTTGTGGCATTCCACGCACCATAACTTAGCTGTTACAGTAAACCAGAAAGCCAAAAAGTATCAAGGACATGTGTTCGAGAGCCAACTCTAGAGCTTGTGGCAGCTCTGCTAAACCACAGTTTGCACATCTATAAAATTGTGTAATAGCAACCGTCCTGCCTGTTTCACAGGGTTGCTGTAAGAATTATATAAGATATTGCTCAGGAGAGTGTTCCTTAAGCTGCAATGTGCTCCGAAGCTCTGAGGTATAATTATTCCAGGGTAATCTACATATGTTTGCCCTCTTTTCCACAATTGCATTTTTGTGCATGTAGATTCTCTCCCCAACTGTTGCAATTGTTCATTTTTAAAGACCCACCTCTGTTCAACTTTCTCCCAGGAATCTCTGACCCCTCAGCTGATTATTCCAACTCCGAACTTTCAACTCAGAATTTCTGTAACTTACTGCTTGTATTCATTCATTTCAAGTTCATCCTTAGGTCTTACATCACAGGATATTGTTATTCACTGGCATTTATCACCCTTTCTTCAACCCCACAGTGGGTTCCACGTGGTAAACCTCATGCACTACTGATCACTGCACCTGAGTACACATCTCACAGGTCTCTTGCATTCATCTGTGCGAGGTGCATAAACCAGCTATATTTTCATCTCAGGACGCTCTTCCTTTCGCTGCTTGACCCTTAACATTGCGACCAATGATCCTCTTTCCCCTCTCCCTCTCCAAGCCTCTTGGCACGAGATGCTTCCTGGTGGTACATGAAAATATTGAAAAACGACTTCAGTAATTTCAGTTTAATTTAAAGTTTATATTAAAATACTTATATTAAATTTTAACTCTAAATTTTTAAGTTGAAATTTTGATTTTGATTTTTCAGAATTCGTCTATACCTACTCAAAATGAATACCTCTAGCTAATGAACAGAAAAAAAAAAAAAAAGTTGCCACACAAGTGATTAACTGAATGATCGCTCTAAAAACCAGGTCCAGACACAACTTTAATGACAAACCCTAACCCAAACTCGTAAGCAGATTCTGCTCAAAACAGTGTTTTCCAACAAATGTAGTTAATTTTTCCCCAGTTACTTGGAATATTTTTCAGGACAAATATTTTGATTGGCAGTGAAAGAGCATGCGGTTTACTCTGCTGTGTCTCAGGATTGTGCAGAGCTCCATTTAAATAAGAAGGAAAGAGATTGGGGAAGGCAGCAGTTCACTGAAGTTTGGCACTGTTTTCATAGGATTCACTTTCATCTGTTAGATTTTTAAAAATTACCTGAGAATGGGCCTAGGTGTAATACATCATTAAAATTTAAAAACATAATCCCATTTGTTTATTTTTCCTTTGGTTGCCCGTGCTTTTGGGGTCGTATTCATGAAGTCTGTGCCCAGTCCTATTTCCTGAAGTGTTTCTCCTATGTTTTCTTTAAGAAGTTTTATTGTCTCAGGGTGTATATTTAAATCCTTAATCCATTTTGAGTTGATTTTAGTAAATGGTGAGAGGTATGGATCTAGTTTCATTCTCCTGCATATCGATATCCAGTTATCCCAGCACCACTTGCTGAAGAGGCAGTCCCTTCCCCAGTGAATAGGCTTGGTGCCTTTGTCAAAGATCAGATGGCAGTAAGTGTGTGGGTTGATTTCTGGATTCTCTATTCTATTCCATTGGTCAGTGTGTCTGTTTTTATGCCAGTACCATACTGTTTTGGTTATTATAGCTTTGTAGTATAGCTTAAAGTCAGGTAGTGTTATGCCTCCAGCTTTATTTTTTTTGCTCAGCATTGCTTTGGCTATTCGTGGTCTTTTATTGTTCCATATAAATGTCTGAATAGTTTTTTCCATTTCTGAGAAAAATGTCTTTGGAATTTTGATGGGGATTGCATTGAATTTGTATATCACTATGGGTAGTATGGACATTTTCACTATGTTGATTCTTCCAATCCAAGAGCATGGAATATCTTTCCATCTTCTTGTATCCTCTCTAATTTCTCTCAGCAGTGGTTTGTAGTTCTCATTATAGAGATTTTTCACCTCCTTGGTTAACTCAATTCCTAAGTATTTTATTTTTTTGGTGGCTATTGTAAATGGATAGGCTTTCTTGATTTCTCCTTCTGCATGTTCACTATTGTGTTGATTTTGTAATCCAGAATATATAAGGAACTCAAACAACTTTACTAGAAGAAAACAAGCAACCCAATTAAAAAATGGGCAAAAGAGCTAAGTAGGCATTTCTCTAAGGAAGATATACAAATGGCCAACAGACATATGAAAAAATGCTCAACATCACTCAGCATCCGGGAAATGCAAATCAAAACCTCATTGAGATACCATCTAACCCCAGTTAGGATGGCTAAAATCCAAAAGATTATGAACGATAAATGCTGGCGAGGCTGCGGAGAAAAAGGAACTCTCATACATTGTTGGTGGGACTGCAAAATGGTGCAGCCTCTATGGAAAATGGTATGGAGGTTCCTTAAACAATTGCAAATAGATCTACCATACGACCCAGCCATCCCACTGTTGGGAATATACCCAGAGGAATGGAAATCATCAAGTCGAAGGTATACCTGTTCCCCAATGTTCATCGCAGCACTCTTTACAATAGCCAAGAGTTGGAACCAGCCCAAATGCCCATCATCAGATGAGTGGATATGGAAAATGTGGTACATCTACACAATGGAATACTACTCAGCTATAAAAACGAATGAAATACTGCCATTTGCAACAACATGGATGGACCTTGAGAGAATTATATTAAGTGAAACAAGTCAGGCACAGAAAGAGAAATACCACATGTTCTCACTTATTGGAGGGAGCTAAAAATTAATATATAAATTCACACACACACATACACACACACACACACAAACCAGGGGGGGGGGGAAGAAGATATAACAACCACAATTATTTGAAGTTGATACAACAAGCAAACAGAAAGGACATTGTTGGGGGGGAGGGGGGAGGGAGAAGGGAGGGAGGTTTTGGTGATGGGGAGCAATAATCAGCTACAATGTATATCGACAAAATAAAATTTAAAAAACTAAAATAAAATAAAAAATAAAAAAATAAAAAATAACAAAAAAAATGAAATGTAAATTAAATGTCATATGACTAAGAATAAAAACTACTAATTTTGAAAAAAAAAAAAATTTAAAAACAAATACAAAAAAAAAAAAAAACTTCCAGCAGAAATATGAACTGTCTTCTACGAATCTATTTTATATCCAAGGAAAAATGTTCCAATATTTTTTGCTTTTTTGTAAAGATTTTACAAATAAACATTAATTATTCAAGAAATGAACAGGCACACTATACTTCACTTTTCTTGGAAGAATATCTTTGGGTAAACAAAATATTGTTTTTTCATAATAATTTACCTATCTGCTCCCCAAATTACATGTTCTCAAAATACTCCATTTAATGTAAGTTTACATAAAGTGCCTTGCTTAAGTTTACACAATTCAAGCAAAGTTCACAGAACACTTTACAGACTTCGCTTAATTAAACACGATACCGTACGTTTGCTTTAAAGGTAATGATCATAATTTCTGGCAGATAATTTTTAATGAGTTTGCACGTTGCTATACCCTTCATATATTTTTCTCTCCTTCCAGGCACAGGTGATGAAATTGTGATCGACATTATGAAATTGGATCACAATTATGTCTTTAACCAAAACAAACCAAGCCTTATGCCATAGGTGTGGAAATCCATTTTGCTATGCTACCCAATTGCAGTCGTGTTTTGTAATCAGTGCTTTTGGCCAAATGCACAGTGTAAATTATATGGAAAAATGAGAAGGCAAGTTCTGTCTCATGCCGTTGCCAGGTATGGTTCATATTTAGATATAAACAGTGAGAGAAATTTAAATTTCACAACAGTTGAGTCATTTCTGCCACTGTGAACATTTGTACTTTATTTGTAGTTTCTCATGATTTTATTAATAGCAAAGTTGTTCTTTGATTTGGGATCATTTTTGGACTTAAATATTACACTATCACCATGTCACCCTGGCTTATTTCACTCATTACCAAGCAATAATTCAATAGAAGGCTTTCTCATAGAGTAACTCAGACCTCATGTCCTGCCCACTATGCACAGAGCAAGGAGTGAGCTGAGGTCAAACAAACAAACAAACAAAAAATAACAAGAAAACACAGTATAAGACATGATCACAAAGTTACTAATATGTCATGCATCTCACATTTAAATTTAAAAATCCTGATTTTAATTAACACGTAATGAATTAATATTTATGATGTGTCACAGTTTTGATAACCTAAATGCCCCCAACAGAGACATTCTCACAACTTTGTTGCAGAAGTGACTAAGAACCAATCAAAAGCAAACCAAACGTGTTTCTTTCCTTTACAGTGATGCTAAGGAGCTGAGGCCCTGAAGATGACTTTAGGTTGACATCCAGCTAAGTGAAAGGATTGCCTAACAGTCCAGTAGAATTTTCTGAGCTTTTACATTAAGTAATAGAACATATTGGAGACAAATGTCCACTTCTGTATGATGAAAACAATATGGAGGAAATGTTTGAAGGATATATTCACCTTGGGCATGCCCATTTTTCTAGCCTTTATTTTATACATTAATTTACAATTGCTCTCTAAATCTTTGAGGAAGAGGAGTTACCTGAGATTAAAAGAATGAATACCCAAAAAACAATTACCAACATTTTTATTCAGCATATCCAATTGAAGTTTTCATGTTAGTAAATACACATTCTTAACACCCTATGGAGACAGTCAAATCAGTGGGGCTGATATCAAAGATTAAATTTTTATATGAATTTTTCTCCTGCCTTACTCTTTTCTAGTCTAGAAAATATATCTATTAATATACAATCTCTTAAATTGCATTTAGTTTAATAATAATCACAATTAATGGTGTGTAGTCACATGTCCATTTTCTTGGAGGAAAATAACCATATGCTTCAGTAACTAAAACTTCTATTTCCACAAACTAATTAAAAGGCCTCGTGGCACAGTAATCAGAAAAACAGGTGTTTCATTTAGTTTCTCTCCCTTCAAGCTTGAATAGTTGCAATTCAAACTTGCCTGCGATTCCTTTAAAGTCAAAGGAAGTCACAGAGTCGTACACTGTCTATCAGACGACGATATCCTTCTTTCCCACCCCAGAGTTTTGACAGAATATAAATCAAGAAAGCAAACCAGTTTTACAGTACAATATGTTAAATTATGAGTGGGATTTTTCAGATTTGGGGGATTTTAGCTCTTCAAAAGAGAAAACTTTCCAATCCTGTTTACCTTTCTTTTTGATCAATTGAATATATACATTTTCATATATATACATATATTTTTTAATCTTTGAAGAGATGGGACCCTCTGTAGGAGATGTAGTCCATTCTTTTTCTCCCAAATGTAATCATCTTATCAAAACCACATCTCTAAGACCTGTTCTTATGAGTACAGGGTACATTACATACTATTTGATAATACACATAGTAACTTTGGAAGGCTTTGGCCGTTTTCCTGCTGTTAATTATTTAGACTCTGACATATTGCAATAAAACATTTCATCAAGCACTCTAGTCCAGGGAACGATAGGCATCAACACCATATTGGTAATGCAAAATAAATGGATCGGGGTTGAAAATAATGAGTTTGGTGGATTATATCTGTCACTGTGAATTATTATTGTTGAACATAATAGGGCAAAGCACTACAAAAATAAAGCTTGTCTTCTCTAGTTAAAGGTGAGACAACTACCTCTAATGAGATACAGAAATTCAAGTGTGAGTTATTAATTATGCACATAAATATTTTATCTGCTTACCCAATCTTACATTTCTGTATGTATATAACTATAGAACAAAATGTCCCCATTGCTAAAGTAGGTGATTGTTCATAGTGGTCTCTTGCCAGAAACTGGAGAAGACATTCTCTTTGGCCACATTTAACCATGCAGGGTAAAAAATAAAAAAACTTGGACATGTGACCAGGAACCAGTGCCAGCAGGCTCTGATTTGGGAGCTGATTCTTTGGCCAACTTGCTCTGTGGTAAAGTGTTCTATTTCTGGAATTCAGGTACATTACCTGTATAAGTAGGGCCTTAAACTAAATTGTCTTTAAATTCAACTCTAGCTTCAAAACATTCCTTGATTCTACACATACTGTGTATTTTTTTTTAATTGGATAAACCTGATAGCTTTTACTTCCTATAGGCAAAAAGCTTGGAGGAGAATTTATCTGAAGAATAATCTAAGTTGCCTCTTTTAGTAATGCCTCTATTAGTGCACGAAGTAGATGCCTATTATTTAGGAGAAAGGCAACAACAGAATATTTTATTTCACTAGGTAATGTTACCTCATCAGAGCAGAAGGAAAAGAAAGTCATCCATGTTGAGTACAGCTGTATCTTTTACAAAACATATGATTGCATGGCTTTGCTTGCTTGGCAAAATATTGTAAACATTTTAGCATGTATTTAACAGCTCTGCAACATGACTTGAATGGAAATATTATATTCCATAACATGGTTTGCCATCATTTAGTGAATACTTTTTATTGTTGGACATTCAAATTATTTCCAGTTTTAAATAACTCTAAAATGAACATCTTTGTGCATACTTTCTTATGCATAGATCTCATTATTTTGTTAAAATAAAATTGTTGGATTAAAATGTTATTTTGTAACTTTCGACATGAACACGTAATCTATACCTGGTAAGAAGAGCTCCTGTGGGACAATGCAGTTCTCGTACATGCATCTGATGGAGGAAACTACTCAGAGGGACAGTCAAAAAGCACAACAGTAATCGAAAAAGGAATATGGTCCTTTTGAGAGAAACTAGGCTGTGAAGTTTATAAGAAATCCAGAAAGTATCTGAAGCACTTATGTACAAACCAAAAATATCCAATATTGGGGAGCTGTCCGAATGGCATAAGAAATAGTTTTTTAAAAGTGAAAAATAAACCAGGAGGAAGGTAAAGAGATGATTAGGTAGAATAATAGGAATACTTGTACCTTAGTACAAAACATAAAATGATGGTGATTTATATTGCTGACATATAATCTAAGAATATAACTTCTCTTTCTGCTTCTTCTCATAGAAGAAAAATCATGAAAACATGAGGCAAAAGAGTCCTAATGAAAGTCGATGCCATCGTTAAATAAACCTCGCAAATCAAGCATGGAAAAGAGGTGGCTGGTGAGTGATAGAAAGAGAAACTATTGATAAGTGAGAAAAGCTTTTTGGAAACGTTTTTGTTGGTAAGGCTCTCTGAAGTCTTGAAGGCTTTCTTAGCTTTATCTGCTTGGTCTGATGATCTGGGAATGTGTGGGCCAATTTTTCTCAAACTGTAAAGAAAAGCTGATTCTATTAAAGAGGTAGTGAGCAGTTATAAAGTAGCAAGAAAACAACATGTAGCTGGTTCTACTAATGAGGTAGTGAGGAGTTATACAGTAGCAGTAGCAAGTAAACAATGATCTTTGTTGTATTTATGTCTTCAAATTGCATTCTAAATTATAACCTTAAATAAATATTACATTAACGCTGCTTATTTTAAGTTATTTAAATGAAGCTGAAGTTTGTAAAGGGAAAAGCATGCTCTAATTAGTCTCACAGACAGGCATACCTAGCTGAAGACATACTGCTGGGCCTATGGTCTCATCATATCTTATAGATGTACCATGGAGATACACATGGATAAGACAACAACAATAACAATGTATTGGCAAAAATAAAACAAACTGTATTTATATGATTATCATTTAAATCTCTTTTACAAAAGAAACTTTCCTATTAAAACAGAGGAAATGGGAAAACATTGGGCAGGAATGTTATTCTAATGCTGAAATGTAATAGATCCCCAGAAAAATGGTCTCTCCCTGTCGGTCAGTATCATGGCTACAAGTCCCTTGCTTGGGACTAATTTGAGTGTTCATTATTATTTTCATCCCCTAGATCTAAGAAAAATAAAACCGGGGGGGGGAGGAGAAGATATAACAACCACAATTACTTGAAGATGATACGACAAGCAAACAGAAAGGACATTGTTGGGGGGAAGGGGGGAGGGAGGAGGGAGGGAGGTTTTGGTGATGGGGAGCAATAATCAGCCAAAATGTATATCGACAAAATAAAATTTAAAAAAAAAATTTTTTTAATAAAAAAATTAAATAAATAAATAAAAAATTAAAAAAATGAAAATATTAGAATCAACCTAAAACTAATTCCCAAATGTTCTAAGTTAGAGGTAAGCAAACTACAGCCCACAGGCCAAAAAAAAAAAAAAAAAAAAAAAAATTAAAGTTCTTCTGGATAGAAGAAAGTCAAAGGATAAGACTATTCTCTTGACAAACCTTGACTTCATTTGGTTTGAGAAAAAAAAAAAAAAGTTTATACTAAATAAACTTTTACCCCACACCCCCCAAAATAAAGAAACCCTCAAAACTGTGCTGTTGCTGTGAATTCACAGGTAACTACAAAAGCCAGAATAATACTCCTTGTTCACACTAAATCCTGTTAGGGGCTGGCCAGTTTAGAGTTTATAAGCACTCGTTTAGAGCATGGTGCTTGTAACACCAAGGTGAAGGGATTGGAACCCCATATCGGCCAGCTGCCAAAAAGAAAAAAAAAATGGTTTTCAGTGTACCCACCTTCCTACCCTGCACCCCTCCACACACACAAGCACAATCACAACTATTACATATCATTGTCCCATGTGCCCAGCAAAAAATGCCTGGAAAGCAAAAGCAAGTCACCACCAGAAGCACGTGTCAGAGGGGAGCAGGAGTGTGGGGAAAGCTTGATTCCTTTACTATGACTTTCAGCACCTTGGGACAAAAGAACAGCAGTTAGGATGGTCTGAGAATAGAAAGTGTGAGAGCAAGGGAGAATATGAAGCCAATTTGCCTTTAAAATATAAAGATAATTGTAGATATGCTTAAATATGAATGCATCCATGATTGTCTTTGAGACTTTGGGGGCAAAAACTACTACATTAAATAATTTATTCAAATTATCATTTTTAACAAATAACAATATTGTTAATATTATTGTTCTGATCACCAAGAACAAAGAAAACAAGAAATGTAAGAAACACAACACAAGAAAGGACTGGAGATTTTAAAGTAAAAAGAAAAAAAATAGAAAGAAAGAAAGAAATTATTGAGACTAAACACTTTGGGGAAATTGTTATTGCTGAGCAAAATATAAATATTATATGTACGCATATATATAATGAAACTCAATGTAGTAAAATAATATGAGTAATGAAATCATAAAGTCTTTACAGAAGATGGTCGATTGACATACTTAAAAACTGAAACAGATAATTTTAAAAGATCATGGCTCTCAATAATTTGTTATATTTATTTTTAAATTTTAAATGACATTATTGGCACTAATATCTCTTGTGAAACAAATCTCTTTATCCAATTTAATTAAAGTAAAATTAAATACTTAACTATTCTGAAAATAGCATGCATGTCTCTCGGTCTACTCCTCCCTTGTCAAGGTTTATAATATTGTATTCTGTTCCACAACAATCATTCCCCTAGCTGCAGAAAAATAACTGAAATAATGTTCATCAAATGTTCATCAATGCTGCTTAATTCGGGGTGATGAGATTTGTGTTAATCTGTATTTTCTTTATATTTTCTGTTACTTGGTTGTTTTTTTTTTACTAGGCAAATATATTTTTTATTTATCAAAACTAATAATTTCTTTTTAAAAATAAGCAAAAGATTAACATCCCCATAACAAGTTCTAGAAGATATATTTAGATGTGGACCTCAGATTCCTAATCACAATCCACTTCTATATGTGGATGAACATAGGGAGGTATAAAAAGACCTAGAGAGCCATCAATCCAGCCTTGGGAAGCAACAGGTGTTGAAGATGGGTTCTAAAGGCTGAAGAGGAGTTTTCTGCATAGAGACAGACGGGGAGGTGGGGACGGCATTACCAGATGCAAAGACAGCAAGAAGTGAGACAGCATGCAGAGTTCACAGAAGTGCAGAGAGCTGAGCAGTACTGGAGTAAAGAGAGCAAATATGACTCAGAATGGCAAGAAATGAAGAAAGAGAGACACGTACCTTGATGTCAAGAAGTTTCCGGTCTAGTGAATGATACGAGTCAACAGACAAGTACACGCAGGGCGATAAACGCTGATAGGAAAGAAGCAAGGTGCTTATGGGGATTCAGAAAAGGGTCCCCTGGTCCAAACGTGAGGTCAAGAGAGCCTTCCTGGAAGAAGTGACATTTAAGCTAACCTTAAGAGCCAGTAGGAATTAGTAAGCGAAGAGAACAGAAAAAGTACTCTGGGTAAAAAGAATAGGTCATGGCAAGACCAGAGGACAGCAATAGAAATTGCCACACCAGAGACAGTGAGGGTCTGGCTGTGGCATCCCATACCCTCAGAAATGTCACTCCCTGCTCTCCTGGAGCCAGCAGTCCAGCCCTGGGCTTGAAGTTTCTCCTTTCAGGCTAAATTCTCACCTTTCCTGGTGCACTTCCAAAAGAAGCTGAGACAGACTTTCCTGCCCCTTCTATTTGGAGCCTCTTTTTTTCTTAGACCTGGAAAAAAGTGACAAATGTTATATTTATTATTTCTTCCAGGAGACCTACAGGGTCCACATACTTGTAGGGTCTTTGGTGGCCTCACCTAATTTCCCAGATTTCCCACGAGTGGTATCAGATTGCTACCTCCACATAAAACTAAGTATAGCCCTTACCACATTTGACTTTAGATCTTACTTTTCCCCTTCTCCGAATGAAATTATAAGCTACTTGAGGACATGGCATTTTCTTATTCATAGGACCTCCGCCCTGTAGATTCTAAGTAAATGTCTGCTACTTGTCATTCAAGAATGAGGAAAACAAAAGATCAACTCTACCTGCTCTTCACTACAAGGAATTTATATTCATATATCTTTTGATATTAATACTTGCAGGTACTAATCCTATTTGCTTCAATTCTGTTTATTCCAAAACACAAATAACCTTAATTCTTTGTGGTAAATGCACTTAAATGTTAATGAAGTTATAAGCTATATACCTGCGGGATACTTTTCATCACGTACATTTTTCTCGAGTAATATGTATTTTGCTGATCTTCTTCCCACAGTGGTGGAAACAGAACCAGATGGACCCTTTTGAGGCAAAGCTGAGCTTCTTGGTTTTAGCCAATGGGAACATACGGTATGATATTGTATCACACCTTGCTGTATTTGGAAAAAAGTATTATTCAATTGCCAGGAATAGGTCTACCTGAGGCATTTCTCATTTGTATGGGCAAGGCAGGGGAATTATCTTAGAATTATGCCATGTAAAAGGGCAATGTGTTATTTCAATATTAATTTAATAACAAGCTATATATATAGTAATTACCTCTTAAGCTCTGCTAAAGTACCTTTCCTTGTCTAGACTTGGGCCAACAATCACATTATATTTGCTACAAAGACAATCTAGTCAGTGTAGGACTAAAAACAAGAGAAAAAAAGAAGCCAGTGCTTTTCTAGATAGCTTTATCATGAAAAGAATCAGCTCTGAAGCCTGACATTAGGAATATAATGTATCCTCTTGCAGAAAGTCTACAATAATGAGTAGTTCTGTCCATTCACTTAGTTCTAAGTACACTTACCAAAGCATCTTCACTAACACTATTTCAATTGATTAACTCATTGAAAGACCAGATGGAATCCAAAAAACCCTCTGGCTATGTGCATCTCATGGCTTTTATGTTCTGCAGGTGGACGAAAGAGTCATTTCATAAGTCTTGTCTGCCTCAACAAGAGAGGAGAACTAGCAAATGAAAAGCACAAGATCAACCTCTTGCCAATTTCTTCATAAAAACATCATTTCCCACAGTTTTCAAGTGAAATACCACAAACAGGCAATTCAACTCAATTATTCCCTCAGGATAAAGAAATAAATTATTGATAAATAAATGTATTAATACTATCATTACCACAAGATGTTTAAATTAGAAAGTATTTGGAACCGTTCCTCTTGGACTCTCAATTCCATCAATGGGTTTAACATTTACTAGATGAAGTCTATATTTGGTCATGTTTATGTAGTACACATAGCACTTCACAGAGACTATTTCAAACATCAAGGAACTAAGCTGCTATGGTTCCTGGAATAAATCTCTTTATTCCTTACCAAAACATCTAACCCTGTGTTTTAAAAGATATGAAACCATTTAGATACCAAATTCTAAGACTTTGGAGGAAGAAGTTTCCTAGATGACAGTATCATTTTCAGAAAGTACCTATTCGCACTCCATCTGGGATGGAAAATACCATAGAAATAAATGCTTTAAGGAATGCGCAGATCAATTATTCATACTATGAAAGAACACTATTTGGCTCACTATATATTTGCAGGAAGCAGCTCTTTACTGGTAATGTACAGATTGGATTGCAAAACCTGGCTCCAGATGTTGGGCCCAGCTTTCACGACTGGTCTAGTGGGAACTCTATCAATCAAATCCCTATATAGAGCACAGGCATGAAGCCACAGATACGTGGCACAGTTGAGGTATTCTTTAAAAACAAAACAAAAAAACTCTGAATACCAAGCCCCATGGCACCTGGGCAATCTTCAGGTGCACTGAGCCTTCTCCTGGGTGTGAACCTTTGGCTTCATTTCTTCCTGAGGCATCTCTTTATCTCAAGCTCATCTTTCACCAGTGCTTGTCGGTGGAATATTACACTTCCAGATTGGGAAAACAATTCTGACATAGTTAGGGAAATGAAAAAAGTTTTTGGTCATGGAAATCCCCTCCACTTTAAACCAATATTTTATTCATGTTTGAAAAATACAACTCTGTTGCTGTTTCCATTTTAATCTGCTTCAGTATTTCCTGTTTTAATTTAGAAACCAAATATATGACAAACCAGGAGAATCTTGGGCCAGTTCCAGATCAATAAAACCAGAAAGTAACTGGCAACTAACTAAATTGCTGTCCGTGCCAGATTTTATGCAAAATTTTTAAAATTGTACATAAATTGCATAAGGAAATCAAACTCAGAGTTTTAGGTGAAACTAGCATGAAAGTCGACCAAAGACAGCCCAGTCCTTTTTGTAACGGTCAGCTACAGCAAAAGCAGTTCTAAGACGGAAGTTTGTAGCCATAAATGCCTATATCAAAAAAGAAGAAAGACTTCAAGTAAACAGCATACTGCTACACCTCAAGGAGCTAGGAAAACAAGAACAAACCAAACCCCAAATTAGTAGGAGAGAAATAAAAATCAGAGCCAAAATAAATAAATGAAATTTAAAAAACAATACATAAGATTGATAAAATGAAAAGTTATTTTTTTGAAAAGAAACACAATTTATAAACCTTTTGCTAGACTAACAACAACAAAAGAAAACCAC
Source organism: Cynocephalus volans (assembly GCF_027409185.1). Classification (NCBI taxonomy): domain Eukaryota; kingdom Metazoa; phylum Chordata; class Mammalia; order Dermoptera; family Cynocephalidae; genus Cynocephalus; species Cynocephalus volans. The sequence continues at coordinate 129,358,533 of NC_084465.1, read as the reverse complement.
AGAGAAAACTTGAATCAATAAAATTAGAAATGAAAAAGGACACATTACAACTGATGGTACAGAAATACAAAAGATCATGAGACTACTACAAACAACTGTATGCAAACAAACTGGAAAAGTAGAAGAAATGGATAAATTCCTGGACACATACAACTTACCAAAGTTGAATCATGAACAGCTAGAAAACCTAAATAGACCAATATCAAGTAATGAGACTGAATCAGTAATAAAAGTCTCCCAACAAAGAAAACCCAGGACCAGATGGCTTCACTGCTGAATTCTACCAAGCATTCAAAGCAGTACTAATACCAATTCTTCTCAAACTCTTCCAAAAAATCAAAGAAGAAGGACTACTTCCAGACTCGTTTTATGAGGCCAGCATTATCCTCGTAGTAAAACCAGAAAAAGACACAATAAAAAAAAATTACAGATCTCCAATGAACACAGAGGCAAAGATCCTCGACAAAATATTAGCAAACATAATCCAACAACACATTGAAAAGATGATACACCATGATCAAGTGAGATTCATTCCAGGGATGCAGGGATGATTCAATATACACAATCAATAAACATGATACATCACATCAACAGAATGAAGAAAAAAATATCATCTTAATAGACACAGAAAAAGCATTTTATAAAATCCAACACCTCTTCATCATAAAAACACTCAACAAATTAGGTATAGAAGGAATGTACCTCAATACCATAAAGGACAGATATGACAAACCCACAGCTAATATTATACTGAAGGATAAAAATTGGAGGCTTTTCCACTAAGATTCAGAACAAGACAAGAATTCCCACTTTCCTCACTCTTATTCAACATAGTACTAAAAGTTCTAGCCAATGCAATAAGTCAAGAGAAAGCAATAAAGAGAATCCAAATCAGAAAGAAGGAAGTCAAAGTGCCACTATTTGCAGATGACATGATAGTATACTTAGAAAACCCTAAACAATCCACCTGAAAATTACTAGAACAAATGAATTCAGTATAATGGCAGGATACAAAATCAATACACAAAAAATCAGAAATAGCCTTTCTATATACCAATAATGACATAGCCAAAGAAGAAATCAAGAAAGTAATTCCATTCACAGTAACTACTAAAAAGTGAAATGCCTAGGAGTAAATTTAACCAAGGAGGTAAAAGACCACTGCAATGAAAACTATAAAACATTTTTTGAATGAGACTACAACTATAATGGCACAGGCAACTAAAGCAAAAATACACAAATGGGACTACATCAAACTAAAAAGCTTCTGCACAGCAAGGGACACTGTCAACAAAGTGAAGAGACAACCTACACAGTGGGAGAAAGTGTTTGCAAACTACACATCAGAAAACGGGCTAATATCCAGAATATATAAGGAACTCAAACAATACAACAGCAAAAAAAAAATAAAAAATAAAAATAATAATCCAATTAAAAAATGGGCAAAGAAACTGAACAGACATTTTTTAAAAGAACACATACAAATGGCTAACAAGCACATTGAAAAAATGCTCAAAATCACTAATCATCAGGGAAATGCAAATTAAAATCACTGTGAGATGTCATCTCACACCAGTTAGAATGGGTATTATCAACAAGACAGAAAATAAATGCTGGCGAGAATGTGAAGAAAAAGGAACCCTCCTACCTTGTTGGTGGGAATGTAAATTGGTACAGTCATTGTGGAAAACAGTATGGAGTTTCCTCAGAGAACTAAAAATAGAACTATCTCATGACCCAGCTATCCTAATACCCTAAGGAAATGAAATCAATATATCAAAAAGATACCTGCACTCCCATGTTCATTGCAACGCTATTCACAATAGCCAAGAGGTGGAATCCACCTAAGTATCCATCAACGGATGAGTAGATTAAAAACCTGTGGTATATACAGAATGGAATAGTACTCAGCTATAAAAAGAAATGATATCCTATCATTTGCAACAATGGGGATGGAACTAGAAAACCATCAAGGTAAGTGAAGTAAGTCAGGTGCAGAAAGACAAATGCCATATGATCTCACTCATGTGTGGAATCTAAAAAAAAAAAGTTGTTCTCATAGAAGTAGATTGTAGAATAATGGTTACCAGAGGCCAGGAAGGGAGGTGAGTGGGGGGTGAACTAACAAGTACAAAACTGTGCTATCTACCCTAAGTGAGTCATTGTGAAGTATATGCATATATTGAAACAAAACCCTGTACCCCACAAATATGTACAAGTAAATGTTAAAAATTTTTTTAAAAAGAAAGCTAGGAGTCATAAACAATGTTGTTAAAATTGGAACTAAGAAACATGACCATTTAAGTGTCAATCAAAAAAATAAATCAAATGAGAGGATCTTTGTCTGCAAAGGCTGAGAGAAAGACTTGGACAAATTTGTGGTCTTCTTTAAGGCACTGAGATCTAGGCCTTCAAATATGGGAATCTGCAAAAACTGTTTTAAGAGAAATAACATGCCCCCATACATACCCTCCTGTATATTCATAATGACCACCGCCTTATGATGAAGCATCACTATATCACCAGGTATATATCAAATGTATTTCCTTGAAATGGATGTGTTAATAATTGTATTTAATTTTCCAAGAAGGCTACTGAATGTTGTTATTAAACGTCTTAAGCATTCTACATCTCTCCTATTTATAAATTACTTTCCCAAATAATTTATCATGTTTCCCTAATTTTTTTCAAAATTCAGGATTACTATCTCATTTTTTCTTACTTTCAGAAACCAAAGTTAAGAAAAATTAATCAGTGGCAGAAGTTCTGCAATTTATAGCAACCCCCACAGCAGCCTGCTGAGACATATTACTTCTCTTTAAAATCCCAGTGTGCACCAAGCCTATTCACTGGGGAAGGGACTGCCTCTTCAGCAAATGGTGCTGGGATAACTGGATATCCATATGCAGGAGAATGAAACTAGATCCATACCTCTCACCGTATACTAAAATCAACTCAAAATGGATTAAGGATTTAAATATACACCCTGAAACAATAAAACTTCTTAAAGAAAACATAGGAGAAACACTTCAGGAAATAGGACTGGGCACAGACTTCATGAATACGACCCTAAAAGCACGGGCAACCAAAGGAAAAATAAACAAATGGGATTATGTCAAACTAAAAAGCTTCTGCACAGCAAAAGAAACAATTAACAGAGTTAAAAGACAACCAACAGAGTGGGAGAAAATATTTGCAAAATATACATCTGACAAAGGATTAATATCCAGAATATATAAGGAACTCAAACAACTTTACAAGAAGAAAACAAGCAACCCAATTAAAAAATGGGCAAAAGAGCTAAGTAGGCATTTCTCTAAGGAAGATATACAAATGGCCAACAGACATATGAAAAAATGCTCAACATCACTCAGCATCCGGGAAATGCAAATCAAAACCACACTGAAATACCATCTAACCCCAGTTAGGATGGCTAAAATCCAAAAGACCCTGAACGATAAATGCTGGCAAGGTTGCGGAGAAAAAGGAACTCTCATACATTGTTGGTGGGACTGCAAAATGGTGCAGCCTCTATGGAAAATGGTATGGAGGTTCCTCAAACAATTGCAGATAGATCTACCATACGACCCAGCTATCCCACTGTTGGGAATATACCCAGAAGAATGGAAATCATCAAGTCGAAGGTATACCTGTTTCCCAATGTTCATCGCAGCACTCTTTACAATAGCCAAGAGTTGGAACCAGCCCAAATGTCCATCATCAGATGAGTGGATACAGAAAATGTGGTACATCTACACAATGGAATACTACTCAGCTATAAAAACGAATGAAATACTGCCATTTGCGACAACATAGATGGACCTCGAGAGAATTATATTAAGTGAAACAAGTCAGGCACAGAAAGAGAAATACCACATGTTCTCACTTATTGGTGGGAGCTAAAAATTAATATATAAATTCACACACACACACACACACACACACACACAAAACCGGGGGGTGGGGGAAGAAGATATAACAACCACAATTACTCAAAGTTGATACGACAAGGAAACAGAAAAGACATTGTTGGGGGGGAGGAGGGAGGGTGAAGGGAGGGAGGTTTTGGTGATGGGGAGCAATAATCAGCCACAATGTATATCGACAAAATAAAATTTAAAAAATAAAAAAATTTAAAAAATAATAAAATAATTTTAAAAAAAGAAGATAAATAATAAACTGAGGGAAAATGTTTAAAAAAAAAAAAATCCCAGTGTGCAAGGCAAGGAAAATAGTCAACACCCACTTCTCCACTTTGGCTTAAATAATTTTAAAAACTTGCTTAAAAGCAAGTTTTTTAATGCTAATCTTGTCTCTTAATGTGCCAATTTCCCTTTTATCCATTTTATTTATTCAGAAATGCAAACTCAATTTGATATGCACCTAATTAGAAAGGGAAGTGAGCTACTAAAATCATCACAATGCATTTTAAATTTAAGTAAAAAATTTTTCTTTCTAGTTATTCACAAAGATAGTCCATCCATAGGCGTGGCCATTAAAAAAATCATGGTAACATCAGAATACTCAACAAACTCATTGGACCTACGACAAATTACAGCAATTGAGAAAACAAGGAGAGTAGAGGCCAGATATTGCTAACACAGATTTATTGTGGGGCTCTGTGTCTCCATCTACGGATAGGGCAGGTTTCTACACACAAGTTGGAAGCATCGAAATAGGGATGGGGAAGTGCTGGTAAGTAACTTATTCATGTGACTTCTTTCAGTCTGAGTTGGTCTTTAACTGGTCTCCAAGCCGTCAAACTGGTGACTGCGACATCAATGCTGGACTCCAGAAACAGCGCTACATATGATCTCTATCACCACATCTTGAAATACTCCATCCTGCCTCCCACTTGCACAGACTAATCCTTCCATTAAGCATAATAAAAATGCTGTTCTACCCTTAGCTTTAATACAGTTAATTAATTCATATTAATAAAAATGCCTTGGCAAACCCAGATGAAAACTCTTATATTGATGCAATCAACTAATTTTCTCCAGATAATTGCCACTTGGGCTGAGAAATTGTAAGCTTGCCAGCCTAAAATGCTTATAAAGACTTCAGTCAACGTTCTCTCCCAAAATGGAAATAAAAAGCCAGAGGGCAGATCATGGACCTCACACTCCAATCTCAACACTGCCCAGCAACACATATTTATGTTACCAGCACGTGTCCTCCAAATTTGACCTGGGGTTGGCCTCTAAATTGGTACAGGGAAGGGAAAGGACAGGGTCTGCATAGACCAGGAAAAGTAGAAACAAACTGTCTTATTAAATTACTCATATTTGTAACCAAGCTTAAAATAACACAGACCTGCCAACCTTTAGCCCTAAGACCTGAAGCTCCTTCTCAGATATAATAAAAACAGTGCTGCTGTTTTTGCTTTATTTGTTTTATTTCTTTGGCTTGTCATGCACTTCCAAGCAAATGGGTAAAAGAGCCTGTTCCTTCTCTTAATTTGCTGCAAAATCTTGTTTTAAATCAAATGTATGCTTCTCAGGGAAAAAAAAAGTTGTTTTTATTCAAGAAGTAGTATTTGGACAGTTTCTTGTAACTCACAGAAGAATTTTGAGTTACTTAAAATAACAAAAACTAAGCATGTATTTATTTAGAAAATTTTGAGTCATTAGGATTTTAAAATACAGTGGAGGTGTGCAGAGGTGAAGATATTTGATATGAGAATTTAGGTTTCTTTATTTTCACCCTAAAAAGTTTTCATTCCTATGTAGTTACTGCCTCAGGCATGACCTGGTTATATCAGTAGTCTAATTGAATTGAGTAATTCAGTTAATCAACACACAAAATATACATAGCTTGACCAATGTGGTCATTTTATATAAATATATCTTTAATCTGTTTTTTTAACATTGATCTAGTTAGTATCTCTTATTCCAAGGAGAATGAGACCAAAGCTACCTAACAAACACTGGAATCTTTGTATTATCCTATCCCAAGGGTGCATGGTATGGGACACCTCATGTAGCAAAGACTACATTTAATGACATCGTTTTTGTACTCAAGAACGAAATCCCTTTAGAAAAGATCTAAGGCGCATGAACATTAAAACAAGTCTCAGTTTATAAAAAGTATACTAAAAAGTATATTACAAAAGAAAAAAGTGAGGCTAAGAATGATATTAATAGATGCTATATAATAAATATTTTTTGAATCACTTAATAATCACAAATTATCTTAATTATATTGTTATAATTGAATATTTTATAGAACTAAGTATTTCAGATTGTGATTATGTTATTTGACTTATATGAAGGAAATTACCCTTGAGTTAAATAATGTCACCCAAAAACCATGTTATAACATTCACAAAACATTTTTTGGTTTGTGAAGAACATGCTCTTCTTACACAAAACCTGTGAAAGGAGGATTTTTCTCATTTTACAAATCCTGTGTTTACATAACCTGCTCAAGCTCACACGGCTGATCAGAAAGTCTTCCCAAGTTGCATCTGTGTCTCTATGCTTTTGAGATATGGTCCCAGAATTACTTTAAGTATGAGGATAATTTTTAGTGATTCCAAACATTTCTCATTTCCATCTTTACACACCCAAACACCTTGGAGATAGGCACTCGTTAGGGGCTTCATTAACTTGCTTTATTGGGGAAATGACCTAAGTGTGTTTCAGATTCATCCTCTGTAAACTGAAAATAATAATAAAACCTATTTCCTATGTTGATGTAAAAATTAATAGGATTACATATGTCAAGAACAGAGTAAGTCAATAAGGATTAGCAGTGGTGAAAAGAGGAAAGCATAGTAAATAGTCACCCTTGCATCCTTCCAACTTTCTCCTTTTTCATTCCTGGGCTAGGTATGCCCCTCACAGAATCTGCCGTGCTTGAAGTGACTGCAGAGAAAAGGAACCTTAGATTGACTTTTTGCATGGGGTGGCCATTAACTGATCCAGAAATGACAACCTTATTTGAGGACAGACAATCCCTGAGGTTGGTTGGTATCTACTGAAGTTGTTTTGCATAATAATAATGATAGTAGTCCTTAGACCAGATGGACTCTGCAATTTTATTAGGAAACAGGGGGTGAATAAGCCAGTTAGTGGAGGAGTTGACCACTGGGTATTAAGGCATGGGTTTTTAAGTCTAAGAGATCTGAAATCAAATTTGGTTCTGCCTCACTAGGGTCCTTTGGGAAGAAGAGGCTCCCACATCCAGCTTAGTCTCAGTTTCCCCTCACATCCCATGTCCCCTGCCCTAGTTCAAGCCATTCACTGCCCACATAACTGGTTTCCATGCCTTCTGCCTAATGTCCCCCAAACCCATTGTCATCCACACTGACACCAGAATAGGGTTGCCAGATAAAATATGGGAAGCCCAGTCAAATTTGAACTTCAGGCAAACAACAAATAATGTTTTAGTGTAAGTAAGTCCCATGCTAAAACATTATTCCTTGTTTATCTGAAATTCAAATTTAACTAAGCATCCTGTTCTTTCACTTCTTTCTAAATCTGGCTACCATACACCAGAGTTACATACAGAAAATATAAATCCAGCCATAGTATTCTCATCTTTAAATCATCAAATGGCATCCTATAAGTGTTTGGTTACATTCAATCCATTTAAATATGTTTTACAAATCTCTTCATGATACAACTATTTTCTGTCTCTTCAACATCATCTTCCACCTCATCCTAGTTCCTGTTTTCCTATTTACATGACTGTGCCTTTGCTTAAGTTTTCACTCCATCCAGAAATCCTCACCTGCTCAATCTGTATCTTAGTGATCTCAAGCTCATATCAGGCACAACTTTGTTCTCTCCTTCACTCCCACCTACTCACACATCTGGCTGAACTAAGTACCTCTTCTTTATATTTCTATAGTGCTATACATGAGGTACTTCAAAAAGTTGGTGGGAAAAATAGAAAGCTAATGTGAATCTTTCCGTGAACTTTTTGAAGTCCTTTGTGTATATATGTGTGCATGTATACGTATATATACATACAAGGGTACTTCAAAAAGTTCACAGAAAGATTCATACTATCTTTCAATTCTACTTTTCCACTAACTTTTTGAAGCACCCTCATGTATAGATATACAAACATGCATATATGTACACACACATACATATATACACACATATATACATAAATTTAGCACTTCCCATATTGTATTAGATTTATCTCTTCAGCCACCAATCTCCTCCACAAGAATATATATCTTTTTGAGAACAGAGACTGGTTTTTCTTTTTTTTTTTTTTTTTTTTGCCTCTGCATCTCCAGCTCCTGAAACAGTAACTGGCATCGAATACATGCTAGTGGTACGCAACTGCACTCAGGAACAAGGCTTCTAATTATTCTTGTACTTTGGGTGGGGTCATGCTTCACCCTGAAAACAAAGTAGCAGTTTCTTTCATGCAGTCTGTGAACTAATTTTAGGCCTTCCAATCATGACAGAAGAGAATTTCCAGAAAAGATTTTAGCAACATTCAAGAAATGGCCACCTGTGTTAATATGTAAGAGTCCCTCTGCATTTAGAAATCTCTTTATGCTATTCGTTCATCTGCTCAAGAATCGTTTATTCAGTGGCTGGTAAAGTACTGCATTAAATAAAATGCATAGGGAGACAGAGTATGGAGGCTGTAGCAGAGACGAAGTGGTTTCCATATTCAACAGGGACAAAGCTCAGAATAGCCAGAGACTCTCCCCTTCTCTACCCTACTTCCTTTTTTCCAGGTACATGAGGAAACTACTCCAAGAAATCCACAGCAGTACAATGAAGATTGTCACTGACCTGAATCGTGATAGAGCAACTACTTTTATTCATTACAGAGTTATCAAAAAGGAGCACCATAAAGAAAGTTCTTGTTGAATTGGAACTCATACCCAGTGGGAAAAAGAGGTTACAAGGGGGCTGAGAAGCATCAGTAGAGAATTCTTCAAGCTTTAATTCACAAGGGAGACTGAGTCGAAGACAACTAATGTAGACAGACCTACCATGAACAGGGTAGAGGCAGCAAGAGTTATTAGCAGCCTCTTGGTTCAGACTATAGAAAGATTCCTGCAGATCCAAAGTAGAGAAGAGAATCAAGCTTGCAAGATCCCTGTCCTTGGGCATCACATATGCACTGTGAAAATCAATCACCCCTGGACTGCAGTGTCACCAGTGTTATTTTTTAACGAAAGTAAAATAGTTTGTGTTTAAAGACAGCCCCTTTTTGAATCTCATTCTAAAATACACTCCTCCTGAGTGGTCCATTATGAAACCTCACAATTCCTTGACATTTTGCAAATCGATTGGTAGAGCTTTCTCTTCCACAGAGATTTGCATTATGACCTGGACATTTTGTATAAATCAAGAGAACTGGTTATAGGGACATGTTTCTATTTCCTCAAGAATTTACAGTCAACACAGAATATTTTTCACACAGTTAACTGCCATCCTACAGCCCCTCCCCCAGCCCTATTTATGATATGATTATAAGTTCACTGAAGTCATTCATGCCACATTGTTGCATTATTGGCTGCCTCATCTTTCAATGCTGCTGCCTATTTCTGTTGTCTTCTGGCCAATCCTCTTGTCACTAGGCCAATTACCAGCATCTAGTTAGCTTTTCCTTCTGACCGAAAGGACTTCTTGTTCTCCCGCCGATGACAGTCTTAGAAGGCTACAGCCAAACCGGCCGTTAGCTTCTGACCTCTCTGTAGATGACCTTATTATGGTAATTGCAAGGCTGGAAGTAGCAGAGACTGGACCAATTACACCTGTCCCTGTCCCAATTCAGCCTGGGCTTAAATTACTCAGCTGGGGTAGGGAGCGTGAGTCAGCTCATCTGAACAACAACTTTTTCTCTATTCTTGTGAAATTTGGAGACAGACATTCCTAATTATGCTTGTCATTAGGACATAATGACCCAGTATTTCTTTAAATGACATCATTCTTTATCAAACAAACCAATGCACTATATTAATAGATAACTTTATTGAGGTATTTTAAAGCAAACAAATCTCTAAAATGTGACTCCTTGGAATGTAACAAAGCATAAAATGAAAACAACGTATCCAATGTTTTCCTTTGCAGTCATTTTAATATTAGTGATATACATAGATGTCTGTGAGTATTTCATATTAATAAGTCTTTATAAATATTATATTTGTATATGTTTAATTCTGTAAAATTACACATAGTTAATTCAATAAATGGATAGCTGTGGCGTACATACATAATTATATTAAGGAATATATATGTGCACATTATAGCTAAATGAATTCTTTTTTTTTATTGTATTATATAAAGCATCAGGAGGAGGAAGCTTTTACATTCATTTTAAAATTAAGTGTTGTTCTTGTTGAGTATACTAGTAATACCAATGTATAGTAATATATCCCTGTTAATTTAAATTGAAATTAACTACATATATTCTTTTTTATTTTAGTTAATTCTTAGTAGAATGCCTTTATTTACTTTCAAGTCCTATATTTCCAAAAGTGCCTACTTACTTCTTAGGAATTATCCTTGAAAAGAAATGAGAGAAGCAAAGAAATCAGAGCTCCCAATTGTTTCAGTAATTCATGAGTCCTGTGGAGGTCTCTGAGGATGCTCCTAGTTTAAAGCAAGTCCCTTCCAGGAGTAGAAATTCTTGAGACCCCAAACCAAACGGCTTCTCTATCCTTGGTGCCATTGTCACTATCAGTTTCTTTGTTAGTCTTTGCTTATTGAAAAGACAGTCTCTGGAGAGAGCAAGACCAGGCTCTGTAAGTGCTCTGCCATCTTGAATGGAAGTGCTCTCTCACCACTTAATCTCTTCTCCATCATCCCCATGAGATATTAAAGGCAGAGTCCTTTGGAGTCCTTCAGAATGACATCAGGACTCTTTCCCAACAAACAAATCAGAGTGTGGCATCAAACTTTTACCATAAAGCATCTTCACTCAGGTCCATATGGTTCTCTCTTTACTGAGATCCGTCATTGTTTTTACATCTACTGGAGGTCTGTTCCCCCACCGAACCAGAGTTGAAGATGTCTGGTAACCCCATTACTGCTAATAAAGATGCTTCCTCTCTCTCTCTCTCTCTCTCTCTCTCTCTCTCTCTCTCTCTCTCTCTCTCTCTCTCTCTCTGCCTTTTTCCTAAACTGGGGGTGATACCCGCACCAAAAATAGGGTCATTGTGAAATTTTGTGAAGTATTTGCAATTCTTAGCTCGGTGCCTCACCTATAATGGGAAATTTAGATGTTAGGAAACTACAGGGGATTTATAGTCAAACAGACCTGAGCTCAACTCCTGACTTTAATATTTACAAACTGGAAGAACTTTGAGTGAGTGACCTAACTTCTCTAAGTATGGGTATTAAATGAGATAATGTATATAAAGTTGTTAGCACTCTCTTGACCTGCAGTCCAAATACCTTGCATTGGTTCTTGCAATTTTCTTTCTTCCCTCCTCCCTTTCATTCTTTCTTGGATAATCAAGTCATAAACCTATACATTGTGTAAGGAGCACACATAGTCATATAGCTGCATTTCCATTTTTCTGGAGGAATATTAGGTCTTCCCGCTCCTCCTGATTAGTATTGTTATATGCTTCTTCAGCCATCTCCTCTTCTTTCAAGACCTTCAAATTTTCAGTTCCTGGCAGCAATCCTCTTCTGCGTCACAGATAATTTCCACTCACAAGTTCTTCATTAATGGATCAATAAGTCCATTATTAATTAATGGATCAATAATTTCCACTCACAAGTTTTTCATTAATGGATCAATAGTAGTCAGTCACTGGATATAATACACTTGGCAGTGGCTACTATACAAAGTCCCTGAATGAACCCAAAGAAACTGGCAGATAACAGAGCTTTCTGCCCCTGTTTTTACCATCAGATTCCTTCCAAATTGGAGCCCACTGAAGGAACAAGTCGCCTCAGAAAGCCTCTGGCCTCTGCCCCACCCCATAAATTTGTTCAGTTCTTCCTGGCTAACAACCTAAGTCTGCTTATTTTGAAATTTTGAAGATGTCATTTCAACTCCAGTCAAACAACAATCTAGCAGCATCTCTGTTTTGGAGTTGGTACACTAGTGGGCACCAAATAGGAGCAGCAGCAGAGCTATCTGGAAACCACTGGTGATTGTCAAGCATTTAAAGCAGCGGTTCTCAGTTGAAGTGTGCCCCAGAATCACCTGCGGAGCTTGTCAAAGCCCCAGTTGTTGAGGCCCACTGGAGGTTCTGATTCAGCAGGTCTGAGGAGAGGCCTGAGAATGTGCATTTCTGACAAGTTCCCAGATGATGCTGATGCTGTGGTCCAGGAGCCCCTCTTTGAGAACTACTGATATAAAACACGAGGGGATTTGTTAACCTCTCTTCATCATCCCACCCTTTCTGCTGCCCACCCTTTCTGCTGCCTTGTTGATTCCGAACAGATGGAAGGCTATGAACCTTATTGCTACTAAAGGGGCTACTCCTTAGAGACCACTTGTTCCTGCTTTGAGAAGCATTAAGGGATGCCTGATCTCTAAAGATGTATAAAAAGAAAAGGAGGGAGAGGACAAGAAAAATTATGAAGTACATCTCAGACTTAATCATTCCCGGATAAGCCCTCATGGATATTAACATCTACCTGAATTCAAAGTAAACACAGATTGAAGTAAACATGAAGGATAGGGGGAAGGGGAAAATCTTTTTTTTTTACCCAGTAAAGTACACTATTCTCTCTCTCTCTCTCTCTCTCTCTCTCTCTCTCTCTTAGATGAACAATGTGGGATTGCCTGGCCCAAGCTGGTCATCTGTGTTTATCTCATCTCGGTTGTCTATAATTAGGTTGCAAGCTCCTTTGGGCAGTAGCTGTGGAGTTGTAATCAGATTTTGTACAGTGCCTGGCACAGTCTCTTAACCATAAGAGGGTGCTCAATAAATATTTATTGATGATGGTTATCTTTAATTCCTCAGGAAGCTTAGGCAATTCTAGGCCACTCTACTTAGTTGAATGATAATGGGATTGATAAACTATCATGGGGTGGGAGTGGAACAGGTCTGGTAGATTTCTTAAAACCAACCCACCAGCAGATATTCAAAATGGGAAGGTATTATGTAGTACCCTGGGGGCATTAAAGGTTTAATGCATTACTTTGTGCCAAATTTGTAAGAGTGACCCGAGCATTGGAAGAGACAAAACACCATAAAGCAGGGCCTTTAAACTGAATCTTCTGGCACTTTCTTTAAGTGATGCTGAAGTTTGCAATATTAGAAGTTTTTCTCTTCACCAAAGCAATTGACCAATATGTCAAATAAACTGATCTATAAAGTAAACATTATTTTAATTATTGGCAAGCATTATCAACCACCAGATTATTTTTCTTTGTTAAAAAATCACACGACAGACATCCCTTGAAACATGATACATTCTTGGCTGTTAAAGTCTCTTCCATCTACAAAATGTTTTTAACCTTTAAGAATAAAGCCTGACACAAGAAGTGAAGTAATTACTTCACTTCTTCTACATTCAAAAAAAAAAAAGAAAGAAAAGAAAAAGGATTTAACTGTTCCTGAAATGCCTCCAAAAACACGTGTTTAATTAAAAACACACGTAGGGCCAGTAAAAAGAGCAGGTGCTGTGTCACTTATTGGAAAAAGTGAAACAAATTCCAGGACACAGAAAAACCTGGGAAGACTTTTTTTTCTAGGTGTGCTTAGGTCAAGGAGAAGGCTGTGCCCATGTGGTGCACCCAGGAAATATGACAACCACATTGGGTAACGCACACTTGATGGGTAGGCCAGCCAGTGAGAATATTTGGCTGTCCTTCTGATCCTTTATTGGCAAGAATTCTGGTAAGCCACACATTTTGTAGGCCTTTCCCCTACTCTTCAATGTAAATATGGGGTTAAAGAAATACATTGTGTAAGAGGTAAAAGGGTGAGAGACAGACACAGAGAACAAGGAGTTCAGTAAGAAAGCGGTGGGATTGCCCAATCCACGCTTGTCCATTCGGAACATTGTTTGGAGAAGACATAATCCATTGTTTCTTGCGGATGATTCCTTTGGAATTCTTTTCTTGGCTTCTGAGACTCTTTCACCTTGTGACCTTAAATATTTCACTTACTGCCTCGTTCCTTTGTCCTTTGCTCCCCTTCTCCATACACAGAGCTTCTGTTGATTGAAAAATGAATAGAAAATAGAAAAGAGTTGTGCATCCATTCAGAGAATGAAGACACTTCGCTTGGATCTGTCTCACCAGAGCTAAGGTCAATGTGTCCATTACCTTTTATCTCCTTAACACAAAGAAAAGCTTCCTCCCCGTAGTTAGGGGCATGGTTTTCAGGCTATTTTCCCTTGTGTTTGGTTGATCGCTACATATGAGAGGTGTCTTAATATTTGGAACCAGAGACTCAAAAGCCCATCTGATTACTTATACGGAATTGGAATTTTGGCTTCCAGACACTGCCTTGACTTTTTGGAATTGGAGTTTAACAGCCTAGAGGCTGAACTGCACTTTTCCTGGGTGAATTTCTACCATGTGAAAAATAAATGAAATAGGAGAATTGTTGTATGTGTGGTAGACAGTGATCCAAGAAAACAATGTACTGTGCTGCTAGCCAAGAGTTCTGTGTGCTAATCATGGCCGTTTATCCTATTTCCTTCTGCAGATTGCTTCAGGTCTCTGATTCCTAGTTGCCCCTTGTATACAATACGCAATTTGGAAAAGACAACTGCTGAAATTCCTTTTAACTCTAACAGTCTAGGAAAGCAGTAAATGTTCACTATGGTGTCCAGAAATATGGATTCTGGTCAAAAGACTATTTTAAATCCCAGCTCTCCTGTTCACTAGCTGTGTAAACTTGGTCTTGGGCCAGTTTACACAGCTTCCTCCTCTAAAAAATGGGGATAATAATAGTATCTAGCTCAAAGGGTTATTATGAGGATTAACTAAGATGACACACAAAAGGTACCTGGCACCTCTGTCATTACCATTATGACTATTCCTGGACCTTAGAAGCACACATCAGAGGGTATTGTCAGCTGGAGCAGTGTAGCAAGAGATTAAGGGCACAGTTGTGTGACAAGGCTGCCTGGGGTGTCATCCTATCTCGGTGGCTGAGAGGCTGCACAGTGCCTGGCATTAAGTTGACAAGTCCAGTTCCTTCTTATTGGTCTCTTATCTTTTAAGGTATAATTATCCTTGGTGGAGGGGCAGATTTCCAGGAGATTTTTATTTTCATCTTCATACTTTTCTGTATATTATAAATTTTCTACAATGAGTAGAAATTCCTTTTTAAACAGGAAAAAAAATCCCCTTTGTTTTAAATACTGTAATCAACTAGATCAGAAACTAATCATTAACAAATGCATAAACTGCTATCTTATTGACACTGTTCATTTCTTGGATCCAAGTAAAAGTTTTCCTTGTCCTCATTTAAATTATTACAACGAGAGCAAATTTGTCTTTATGAATCAGCGCAATGGGCATCCCCTATCTGGTGTTTGTGGAAATTTTCTGAGGCCTCCGGGCTTCAAACTATGTTTTCTCCCAGCAACCTGAAATTTCTCCCCAGAGATTAATTCCTATGGGGTAAGACTTTGTTATGCATGCTATGACAAACAAGTTTCCAGGAGAGTCTTAACAGTTGTTAGTTCAGCTAGGGACACAAAGAGACACTGGGAACAAACACAGTGGCCTGCAGAGACGGGGACTGTTCTATATCATCTGCCTGAGATGATGACCACCTCTATTTTTTCACAAGTGCTATCTCATCATCCTGAAAAGGGCCTTAAATAATGCCTTTCATCACTCCAGATTATGAACTACAATGAAGGATTCTTAGACAAGAAGGAGAGAAACTTTCTAGGAAGAAAGCCAGAAAGAGAAAGTTTCCAAGGGGGTGAGGAAAAGGGTGCCAGCTGGTGGGAGTGTGGAGAGATATAATACAGCAGAAAGAAAGGAAAAATGATTTCCTACTTGAAACGACATTTTTGATTAAAACATATAACTTTACGTACACACAACATAACAGTTGATAAAATTTCTACCTATATCAATGTTTCCCACCCATTAAAGTGCTCCCAAGGGCAAAGCAAATTGAATATGTGTGTCTGTGTGTGTATGTCTGTGTGAACAGGAAGAGAAGGCAGGGTGGGCAGAGCTTATATTAGACCCCAGAAAGCTTGAAATTTCTTTTAAGACTTGGGATTTTATTTTAAAATGACATCAATTTCTTATTCCTCTGTAATAATAGAATGGAACCAAATCCTAGTTTTCTAATTCTTTGCCCAGTGCTTTTTCTTCTAATTTTTGACACGGCCTTTTTTCATGGATAAGTATGACTTTCTGAAGAAATGCTATTCTCTGTCCCATGGAAGCAGTCATGGAAAAGGTTGCTAGCATCCCACGGGGAGAAAGAGGATCCGCAGGTGGTAACGCCCTACTGAGTAGAGAGGGAGATGAATATGTATAGTTCCGAAGAAACAAATTGGGAGCTATGCCATCTTCCCAAGCACGTATGCAAGCTACGACTGACAACCTGCCAGGAATAATCAGGCGATGATCACTACCCACTTCTGCTGATTCACTAGGAACAAATGATACAGTCATTAAGGATCTACAGTGTATCTCTTGAGACTTTGAAGTTCAGGAAACAGAGCCCTGAGGGCGTGGGTAAGCATCTTAATTTCTCTTTCATCATAGAACCTGGTTTCAGAAAAGGAGTTGCTAACAATGAGTTGAGCTAATGGTAGAGTAATAACCAACATTTTGTTTTCTAAATTAATCCCTTGTGTGTTGGTCTGTTTCTGTTGCTTACAATAAAATACACAGAACTGGGTACTTTGTAAGGAAACAACATTTTTTGCTTACAGTTTCAGAGGCTGGGAAGTCCAAAGTCCAGTAAACACATCTGGAGAGAGTCTTCTTTGATGGTGGCTTTACAGCAATGCAAGGGGCTCACATGGCAGAAAATGGCAGAGCAGAGAGAGAGAGATTCTCATGCAATCTCCTTTTAAAACCCCCAGAACCATGACCACGACCACTGTTATTAATTCATTCACCAGGGCCGGCCCGTGGCTCACTCGGGAGAGTGCGGTGCTGATAACACCAAGGCCCCGGGTTCGGATCCCATATACGGATGGCCGGTTCGCTCACTGGCTGAGCGTGGTGCTGACATTCACTGTGGCACGGTCCTTCAATCTAATCACCTCTCCAAAGCCCCACCTTTCAATGACCATAATAGGATTTCCTACCCTCAACAGTTACAGTGGGAATTAAGCTTCCAACATATGATCTTTGGGGAACACCATTCAATCAATCCATAGCACCTCATAATTGATATACTGAAAAAAAATGTCAATATAGGAAGTCCTTTTCCATGTCACAAGTATGATTTCACAGCAAGCATACTAACCAGCATAAGGAGTCTATTTTAAAAAGAATAAGTGGGACATGCCTTTCCAGAGTCTCAGAGATGCCATCAAAACAAATTTGAGCTGGATTCAAGGAACAGAGGATGAGAAATCAACAACACAAAAGAAAACAAGACTGTAAATAGATATCAGGAACAATATGACTGATATCAATAAAGAGCAAAAAGCGAAAGAGATGTGTCTGAAGAGGCGATGATCATAGGAAACTTGTCAGGAACAATATGTGAACATTATACATAGACACTGGAAAATTGAGTAAATATGGAATTTATGTTTATAAAAATGGGAACTAAATATTACTATTTGTTTGAAAGAAAAAGATCTACTAGAAAGGAAATCATGGTGGGTATGTACAAGCCAAAGGTACATACTTTTGTGGAAATCTACCACCTTGAAAGTGAGAGAACATTGAGATTAGGATTAAAAATTATACAAATACTATCATCATGGGAGAATAAAACAGGCAACCCAGATTTATAAAGGCCATGCACCATGCTTTCTTTAGCTTATTTTATTTTTAATTATGCAATACTTGAAACATACATTTCAAAGAAAACATGAAAAAAACAAGAAACCCTTTTTACCTAGCACACAAACGAGAAAGATTAACATTTTGCTGGGTTTGCTTCAGCTTTCTTCCTTTATTTTATTTTTTTCTCTTTACTTTTCTTTTCTTTTTTTTTTTTTTCTTTTTAGATAAAAGAAAGTTACAGATAATAGCAAAAGATGCACACCTCCATCCCATGAGTTTCCCTCTCTTCCTAGTTAAACATAACCACAACAGTCAATTATCTGTCTTATTCTTTTGGCATTTATCAAGGTATATATTCATAAACAACAAACTAAATGGTTTACTATATTTTAAAAATTATATAAAAGCATCATATCATACATATTCTTTTACAAGACTTGCCTTTTCACTTAATGTCATGTTTTTGACATTTATCCATATTAATTTGTGTAGATTTGTTTTTACCATGGTATAGAATTGCAAAATAAAGCTTCTACCACTGATGAACAATTAGATATTTCTACTTTTTTTTTTTTTTTTTTTTTTTTGCTATTGCTTACAATTCAATATACAAGATTTCACGTATCTCCTTTTGCATATTTCTAAGACGTTCTGTTTAGGAGATAACTAGTAGTAGAATTTGAGTTAAAAAATTATGCACACATTCCTCTTAACTAAATACTGCAGGGTTGTTCTCCAAAATGCTTTGCTAATGCACAGCCCCCTCCAATATTATATGAAAACCTGTCTCATCACATACTCAGCAATACTTGGATTACCAGACTTCACATGGTTTCCAATGTGGCATGTGCAAAAGAGCATCATCTTGTTTTAGTTTAAATTTTCCTGATTAATATAGAGATCGAGGGCCTTTTCATACATTTATTGGCCATTCAGCTTCTCCCTTCTTTAAATTGTTGCTTATATTTTTAAGTTTGTAGCATGCAGAATGATTCAAATGCTTCAATATTTTTCTGTATATTTTTTGTTTTTCAAGTCTTGTTTGGGAAATTGTTTCCTTACCTAATATCATAAACATATTCTTACCTAAGTTTTTTAGAAGCTTTGTGTTTCATATTTAGGTCTCTACATATGAAGTAGAGATTTTTCTCTGTTGGGAGAGTTGATTGTTCCAGAACCACTTATTAAATAGTCTGCCCATTCCTCACTGATTTGTAAAGTCTCTGGGTCATATACAGAGACCCATTCATATATATATTCATTTATATTTACATATTTATATTTATAAATACAAGCATATACATATATTTATATACACATATCCACACATATATACTGCTTCTAGCTTCTCTCTTCCTTTTATATTGATCTATTTGCCCATTTCTCCTAAACTTTGTCATTGTCACTGCTGCTGTTGGTTTATCTTACGGTATTATTATCATTATTGGTTCTGTAGTCAATGCTTATTTAAATTAACCCACGTAACTATCAATGTCTTTTGTCAAAATTGCTTATCACAGCTGCAAAAGCGAGTCTTGAAACAGGGAACACGGCACCAGGGCTGCTGTGGATGCAGCCAGGATCCCGGAGGCTGGGGCCGCACTGAAGGCGGCCAGCTGCCCTATTCAGGATTCGAGGTTTCAGGCCGGCATTAAAGAAGATTCCTGGGAGCGCCCGAGCGGCGCCGCGACTGAACAGCCCGAGGTGGCAGCGCCGAGAACACGGAAGGCAACAAACCAGAGACAGAGCGAGCGCCCGACCTGGCACAGCACTGTGAGTGATCCCTGGCACAGCTCTGTTCGGGGGGTGGATGCCCACGCGGCTCCCGCCTGCACCACCAGGCCACTCACTGCCCCGGTGCTGCCTCCATTTTCCCAGGTGCGGGCAGCTCCGCCCTGCTCGGCCATCACTGAGCCCATTTGCTTGGCCTGGCGCGGGGCTTTCCGGACCCTGCGGGCCGGCCTCCTCTCCCACTCCCTCCGCGGTTCTCTGGCGGGGCTGGGGGTGTGGGGCGTCCTGACCAGTGTTGGGAGGGCTAGGAAGTACGGGCGGGCCGACTGTCACTCCACCACACCCTGGACTCCGCCCTGGTAAACTTCCTGTTACTGGGAGGCAGATACCATCTCTGCGACCACCAGTTTGGAAAAAAAAGCCTAACGAATTTCTGGTGGGGAATAGTGTGGTAGGAGAGTTCCCAGGTCTGCTTGAACCTGCCGGAGAGCAGGCTGCAGGCGGGCACTAGACTAGGTTTATACCGGGGGGATACAAAGGTGAACAAGACCCGAGAAAGATCTACACAGTGCTACAAAGGCACCCAGAGAGACCGGTCGTCTGTGCCTAGCAGAAACCTGGTAGACTTCCTGGGCGAGGTGGTGCTGAGCAGGGTCTTGAAGGCCCAGCTGATAGACGAGGGGTGCAGAAGACACACCCCAGCCCAGCACAGTGTGCACAGAGGGGGGAGACGTGCGGCCAGGGAGGCGGAGACTCGACAGAACCCACACACCCGGTGGGGTCGCCACTGCACGATCTAACAGCCTGGGCCAGAGCACACGGAACGGGGAGAAGTCCTGTACAGAAAGTGAAAGCTCAACAGAGATCACACACCCTGTGGTACGTGATACACCAGCCCAGCAGAGTACAAGCTGACCAGAAAGGTGGATCCCCGGAGAAGCCCAAGACCCGAGGCAACCACACACACAAGACACTAGAGGCCAACTGAGCAGTCACGGCGGGAGCCATACCAAATTGGCAACCACAGCAACATCCTAGTTAGTCATTA
This sequence comes from Cynocephalus volans, assembly GCF_027409185.1. Lineage (NCBI taxonomy): Eukaryota > Metazoa > Chordata > Mammalia > Dermoptera > Cynocephalidae > Cynocephalus > Cynocephalus volans. The sequence goes on along the minus strand of NC_084465.1, from coordinate 129,337,910 downwards.
GTCTCAAACCGGTGGACTGTGAAACCCCCTGCCACAATGAATAAACACCAAAAAAAAGACACCAGAAATACAAAAAATCAAGAAAGTACACCACCAAAAGTTAATAAATCTCATACTCTAGATCCTATAGAACAAGAAGCCCTTGAAATAACTGACAAGGAATTTCGAGTGATAATTCTAAGGAAACTGAATGAGATACAAGAAAACTCAGCTAGACATCATGATGAAATGAGGAAAAGTATACAGGATCTGAAAGAGGAAATATACAAGGAAATCAATGTCCTGAAAAAAAATGTAGCAGAACTTGCTGAACTGAAGAAGTTATTCAGCGAAATAAAAAACACAACGGAGAGTTTAACCAGCAGGCTTGTCGAAGTTGAAGAGAGAACCTCTGAACTTTTTTTTTTTTTTTTTTTTTTTTTGTCTTTTTCGTGACCGGCACTCAGCCAGTGAGTGCGCCGGCCATTCCTATGTAGGATCCGAACCCGCGGCGGGAGCGTCGCTGCGCTCCCAAGCGCCGCACTCTCCCAGTGCGCCACGGGCTCGGCCCAGAACCTCTGAACTTGAAGATGGGCTGTTTGAAATAACACAAGCAGACAAAAAGAAAGAAAAAAGAATCAAGGACATGGAAGAAAATCTGAGAGAGATATCAGACAACCTCAAGCGCTCAAATATCCGAGTCATGGGTATTCCAGAAGGGGAGGAAAATGGAGATTCCATTGAAAATATATTCAACAAAATAGTGGCAGAAAACTTCCCAGGTATAGGAAAAATCACAGATCTTCAGATCCAGGAAGCTCAACGATCTCCAAACGTATTCAACCCAAAAAGGCCTTCTCCAAGACATGTCATAGTCAAATTGGCAAAACTCAGAGACAAAGAGAGAATCTTAAAAGCTGCAAGAGAGAAGCGTCAAATCACCTATAAGGGAGCCCCAATCAGGTTAACATCAGACTTTTCATCACAAACCCTAAAAGCTAGAAAGGAATGGGATGATATTTTCAAAATACTAAAAGACAAAGATTGCCAGCCAAGAATACTCTACCCTGCAAGGCTATCCTTCCGAAATGAGGGGCAAATAGTATATTTCTCAGACAAACAAAAACTGCGGGAGTTCACTACCACAAGACCACCCTTACAAGAAATCCTCAAGGGAGTACTGGGTTTGGTTCCTGAAAAATAACTACCACTGCCATAAAAACCTAAGAAAAATCTAAACCCGATAGTACAATAAAAATGGCATTCATGAAGAGAAAACAAGCTAACAAAAACACTATCTACAACCTAAGGAACCAACAAACAAAGAAACCAAACAGTAAATCAGAAAGCAAGGAACAAAAGACACCTAAGACAACCAAACAACCAATAAAATGCCAGGAATAAATCAACACCTTTCAATAACAACTCTTAATGTTAAAGGCTTAAATTCCCCAATTAAAAGACACAGACTGGCTGACTGGATCAAAAAGCAGGACCCAACTATATGCTGCCTACAAGAGACCCACCTCACCCATAAAGATTCACACAGACTAAGAGTGAAAGGATGGAAAAAGATTTACCATGCAAACAGAAAAGAAAAACGAGCTGGAGTGGCTATTCTTATATCTGACAAAATAGACTTTAAACTAAAAACCATAAAAAGAGACAATGAGGGACACTACTTAATGATAAAAGGACTGATCCATCAAGAAGACATAACAATCATAAATATGTACGCACCCAATGTTGGAGCAGCCAGATTTATAAAACAAACTCTATTAGACCTAAAGAAGGAAATAGACACTAATACCATAATAGCAGGGGACCTGAACACTCCACTGTCAATATTAGACAGATCATCTAGGGAAAGAATCAGTAGAGAAACACAAGATCTAAACAAGACTCTAGACCAATTGGAATTGGCAGATATCTACAGAACATTCCACCCAACAACCTCAGAATATTCATTCTTCTCATCAGCACATGGATCATTCTCCAGGATAGATCACATATTAGGTCACAAATCAAGTCTCAATAAATTCAAAAAAATTGCAATTATCCCATGTATCTTCTCAGACCACAATGGATTAAAACTAGAAATTAATAACAAACGAAACTCTGGAAACTATACAAACACATGGAAATTAAACAGCATTCTACTTAATGACATATGGGTCCAAGAAGAAATCAAGCAGGAAATCAAAAAGTTTATTGAAACTAATGAAAACAATGATACATCATACCAAAACCTGTGGGATACTGCAAAAGCAGTATTGAGGGGAAAATTTATGCATTAAATGCTCACTTCAGAAGAATGGAAAGATGGCAAGTGAACAACCTAACACTTCACCTTAAAGAACTAGAAAAACAAGAACAATCCAATCCTAAAGTTAGCAGACAGAAAGAAATCATTAAGATCAGAGCAGAACTGAATGAAATTGAAAACCAAAAAACAATTCAAAAGATCAACGAATCATAAAGTTGGTTTTTTGAAAAGATAAATAAAATTGACAAACCATTAGCATGGCTAACAAAAAAAAGAAGAGAGAAGACTCAAATAACCAAAATTAGAAATGAAAAAGGCGATATTACAACTGATTCATCTGAAATACAAGGAATCATTCGAGACTACTATAAACAACTATACGCCAACAAATTTGAAAATCTGGAGGAAATGGATAAATTTCTGGACACACACAAGCTCCCAAAACTGAACCGTGAAGACGTAGAAAATTTGAACAGACCAATAACAATAAAGGACATTGAAGCTGTTATCAGAAGGCTCCCAACAAAGAAAAGCCCAGGACCAGATGGATTCACAGCAGAATTTTACCAAACATTCAAAGAGGAATTGACACCGATTCTTTACAAACTATTCCAAAAGATTGAAATGGATGCAAATCTCCCAAACTCTTTCTATGAAGCAAACATCATCCTGATACCAAAACCAGGTAAAGATATAACCAAAAAAGAAAACTACAGGCCGATATCCTTGATGAATATAGATGCAAAAATCCTCACTAAAATACTAGCAAACAGAATACAGCAACACATACGAAAAATTATTCATCACGATCAAATGGGATTCATCCCAGGGATGCAAGGTTGGTTCAACATACGCAAATCAATAAATGTGATACACCATATTAATAAACTCAAACAGAAGGACCATATGATCATCTCTATAGATGCTGAAAAAGCATTTGATAAAGTTCAGCACTCATTCATGACAAAGACCCTCTATAAGTTAGGTATAGAGGGAAAGTATCTCAACATAATTAAAGCCATATATGCCAAACCCACTGCCAATATCATCCTGAATGGGGAAAAGCTGAAAGCTTTTCCTTTAAGAACAGGCACTAGACAAGGATGCCCACTCTCACCACTCCTATTCAACATAGTGTTGGAAGTACTAGCCAGAGCAATCAGAGAAGAGAAGGAAATAAAGGGCATCCAGATTGGAAAAGATGAAGTCAAACTGTCCCTGTTTGCAGATGACATGATCCTATATATCGAACAGCCTAAAACCTCTACAAAAAAACTGTTGGAATTGATAAATGATTTCAGCACAGTAGCAGGATACAAAATCAACACACAAAAATCAGTAGCATTTCTTTTCTCCAATAGTGAACATGCAGAAGGAGAAATCAAGAAAGCCTGCCCATTTACAATAGCCACCAAAAAAATAAAATACTTAGGAATTGAGTTAACCAAGGAGGTGAAAAATCTCTATAATGAGAACTACAAACCACTGCTGAGAGAAATTAGAGAGGATACAAGAAGATGGAAAGATATTCCATGCTCTTGGATTGGAAGAATCAACATAGTGAAAATGTCCATACTACCCAAAGTGATATACAAATTCAATGCAATCCCCATCAAAATTCCAAAGACATTTTTCTCAGAAATGGAAAAAACTATCCAGACATTTATATGGAACAATAAAAGACCACGAATAGCCAAAGCAATGCTCAGCAAAAAAATAAAGCTGGAGGCATAACACTACCTGACTTAAGCTATACTACGAAGCTATAATAACCAAAACAGTATGGTACTGGCATAAAAACAGACACACTGACCAATGGAATAGAATAGAGAATCCAGAAATCAACCCATACACTTACTGCCATCTGATCTTTGACAAAGGCACCAAGCCTATTCACTGGGGAAGGGACTGCCTCTTCAGCAAGTGGTGCTGGGATAACTGGATATCGATATGCAGGAGAATGAAACTAGATCCATACCTCTCACCGTATACTAAAATCAACTCAAAATGGATTAAGGATTTAAATATACACCCTGAGACAATAAAACTTCTTAAAGAAAACATAGGAGAAACACTTCAGGAAATAGGACTGGGCACAGACTTCATGAATATGACCCCAAAAGCACGGGCAACCAAAGGAAAAATAAACAAATGGGATTATATCAAAGTAAAAAGCTTCTGCACAGCAAAAGAAACAATTAAAAGAGTTAAAAGACAGCCAACAGAGTGGGAGAAAATATTTGCAAAATATACATCTGACAAAGGATTAATATCCAGAATATATAAGGAACTCAAACAACTTTACAAGAAGAAAACAAGCAACCCAATTAAAAAATGGGCAAAAGAGCTAAGTAGGCATTTCTCTAAGGAAGATATACAAATGGCCAACAGACATATGAAAAAATGCTCAACATCACTCAGCATCCGGGAAATGCAAATCAAAACCACATTGAGATACCATCTAACCCCAGTTAGGATGGCTAAAATCCAAAAGACTATGAACGATAAATGCTGGCGAGGCTGCGGAGAAAAAGGAACTCTCATACATTGTTGGTGGGACTGCAAAATGGTGCAGCCTCTATGGAAAATGGTATGGAGGTTCCTTAAACAATTGCAAATAGATCTACCATACGACCCAGCCATCCCACTGTTGGGAATATACCCAGAGGAATGGAAATCATCAAGTCGAAGGTATACCTGTTCCCCAATGTTCATCGCAGCACTCTTTACAATAGCCAAGAGTTGGAACCAGCCCAAATGCCCATCATCAGATGAGTGGATACGGAAAATGTGGTACATCTACACAATGGAATACTACTCAGCTATAAAAACGAATGAAATACTGCCATTTGCAACAACATGGATGGACCTTGAGAGAATTATATTAAGTGAAACAAGTCAGGCACAGAAAGAGAAATACCACATGTTCTCACTTATTGGAGGGAGCTAAAAATTAATATATAAATTCACACACACACATACACACACACACACACAAACCGGGGGGGGGGGGGGAGAAGATATAACAACCACAATTATTTGAAGTTGATACAACAAGCAAACAGAAAGGACATTGTTGGGGGGGAGGGCGGAGGGAGAAGGGAGGGAGGTTTTGGTGATGGGGAGCAATAATCAGCTACAATGTATATCGACAAAATAAAATTTAAAAAAAAAAAAAATTGCTTATCACATGCCTGCTCACAACTACCTTCTGGGTTAAAATTTTTTTCCTAAAATCATTCTTACTAGATCTTTCAGGAGGAGTATCTGAATATTCTTTCAATCTGGAAAAGCCTTTATTTTTTCTCACTCTTAAATAATAGAACAGCTGGATATAAAATTTTCAACTTATAATAATTTTCCCTCAATTCGGAGATGTCATTCTGCTGTTTTCTGTAGTGCTGCTTTTGAGATTCCCGCTGTCAGTACAACTGTTCCTTTTTCAGATAAGTCTTTTCCCTTCTGACTGATTTTAAGATCTATTTTTTGGTGTTCTGCAGCTTACCCATTAGATGGCTGGGGGGATTTTTTTGTGTGTCTTTCTGAATATGTCTGTGTTTCTTCGTTCTAAAGATTTGTACTTCTCAACAGTTTTGAATAGTTAGCAGTCATTTTCTTTTTTAAGATTTTGCTTCCCCATTCTCTATTCATCCCTGTTGTATTCTTTTTCCTATAGATGTATGTGAGACCATTTTCTATTCTCATGTCCCTTAACTTCTTAAGATTTTCTAACTCCCTGTCTCCATATGCTGCATTCTGGGTAATTTACTCATATCTCCCTTCAAGTTATTTCTGTCTTCAGCTGTATCTAAAGCACTGTTTATTTTACCTATTGGGTTTTAATTTCCATGATTATACATACATACATACATACATACATATATATATATATATATATATTTCATTGCAAAAGTTCTATTTGGTTCTTTATCTAATTTGTTTTTCTTCTTAGTGACTTATTCTTTTCTTATGCCTCCTTTTTTTTCTCTCTCTCTGCCCCCTCACTTCATATATATTTTTAAATTTGGACTCTTAGGTACAGAAAATTGAATTAACCATATGCCTCAGATCATAATAATAGGAGCTGTCACAGAAGGCAGACTCTGAGACAGAAATTGGACTTTCAGGACTTCATTAGGGATTGTTCCTGACTTCAATATCTGTGGAAAAGAAGAGGAGAAAGCAAGACTAGGCAGAGAGAGAAGCTGAGCTGCGGTATCTCCCTATGAAAAACAGGGCTAAGACACCCCTTCAGAGCTGTCTTAAGCAAGGAGGAGGTCAGTCCTCTGTCACCTCACTTGTTGGGTACAGGCCACCCAGGAAGGAAGGGTAAATTTGGGTGAGGCAGCTGTCTTCCAACAGGCAATTCCTGAATAGGGCTGACTGCTGAGAACGTTCTGCCTGCAGCACTTTAAGCAGCTGGAGGATTAAACCCTCCCATCCTGTAGACAGTGTGGGCAGCTCACCAGCATGGGGGCCACTGCGATAGCTAAATGATAGGCCAAGCATCATCTGTTTTCTCAGCGCTCCTATGAGGTACCTACCACGGCAACTGCAATCCAGAAACGAGGAAATTGAGGCACAGAGCGATTAAGTAACTTGCCTAACCAAAATGATCCCGTCAGCTAGACGGCAGCTCTAAAGCCTTTCACTTCCTGTTACATGCTAGAGCCTTCTGTCATAACTTGCCATCATTCTCAGGCCACACAGCAGCCTGTTATTTTATTTTATCTATCTTTTTCTAATTCCCATTTCTATCTTCTTCTACACATAAATGGTATTTTGCTGGAGAGGTCACATTCTTATTTCTAATTCACCACTCTTTTTAAGACCTATCCTTGTTCATCTATATGCATCTACTTTATGGCTTCAAACTACCTAATAATTTATCTCTCAAAAAAAATGTTTATTTTTACTATGTTAAGTTCTAGGGGTAAAGGGTATTGTTGGTTGAATGTGTAGACCTTTGATTGTTATGGATTTGTTCTCTGTGTGTTTTTTAATGTTTGATTGTGAGTTCATCTTCAGTAAGATTTTGTTCTGTAGTAAGCCCCAACTGCCTGGGTTGAGGGAAAGTCCCTCCGGACCTATTTTGGGTTTGATTCTTCAGATGTCCCACGTATAGCACTAACGTTGGACCTGTTTTTTATTAACTTCTCAGCTGGAAATTCAGACTCCAAACCTACTTAAGAAATAAGACTGGCATCCTGATCTCTTATAAGAAAACTTTGCTCTGCCTAGAAATCAGCAAGAAATAAGACTTTTGGTTTTGTCTCTTTATGTGAGTGAGCACATGTTTTTCCTAGTGCCCTCTTGTTGAGTGTGTAGCCCTTCAGAAATCTGACTTAAATGGAGGTTTTCATTACAGCTCCCTCTTTACAAGGTCTTATTTGCTGTTTGTGAGTGGGCAGTAAAACCCAGTCCCTCAGCCAGGATTGGAAAGAACCCCTGCCTCCTGGGCTGCTCTCCTACTTAATGAGCACTTCTAGTTCCAACATCTGGCACCTGGGGAATCCCTGCCTTTCCTGCAGGCTCAGGTGGCATCTTAAAAATGTTTTGCCATATTTTATTCAGATATCATTGCTGGAATGTTTGTCTATTAGTTTAGACTATCATGTTTCCAACAGCAAAGTCCTCTACTCTGAATCACGCATTCTTACTGCATAGGCTCAATAGGGTGGGAATGGAAGAGTTCACACACCTGTATTCCAATGGCTTTTGTTTTTAACAGCTCTATGGAGGAATATTTCACATATCATAAAATTCACCCTTTAAAGTATACCGTTCAGTGGGTTTTAGCACATTCACAGAGTTGTGCAGCCATTACCACAGTCAATTTCAGAAGCTTTTTATCATCACACACACACAAAAAATGCCCAGTAGCATTTCACTCCCCATTTTCTCCTAAATCCCCAGCCTTAGGCAACCACTAATCTACTTTCTGTCTTTATGTAATTGCCTATTCTGTACATTTCACATAAATGAAGTCATACAATAGGGGTCCTTTTAAGACTGGCTTATCTCACTTAGCATAATGTTCCCAATGCCTATCTATATTGCAGGGTACATCAGTACTGCATTCCTTCTTTACTGTTGCATGATATTTCATTCTACAGATATACCACATTTTCTTTATCCATGTTGATAGACATTTGGCTTGTTTCCACTTTTTAACTATTGTGAATAATGCTGTTACGAACATTTGTGTGTAAGATTTTGTAAGAGAATCTGTTTTCGTCTCTTGGGGATATACGTAGGAATGAAATTTCCAGGTACTATGGCAATTGTGTGTGAGGGAACTGACGAACTGTTTTCCAAAATGGTTGCACCATTTTATATCCGCACCTGCAATGTACAAAGGTTCCAGACTTTTCTTTTTGGGCTAAAATGCAATGGATCCTATAGAGTCTTGAACTGAGGTTAGTAAGTGTTCTGACACTTATATCCAGCCTCCTACAAGATCATTCTCTTTGGATGTTCTACAAATACCTTAAATCCTACATGTTCCAAATAGAAATCATCATGTCCCTACCTGTAAATGTGCTTCTCTTATACTTACTATCTTCTCAACACAGAAATCTGGGAATCATTCTAGATGTCCCAATCTCACTCATGCCCACTTGTAACTAGTCAAGGCCTGCCTTTTTTCTTACCTTTAAAAAGCTCACAAAGTCATCCTCCCCTGTGTCATTACCTAAATTTGTTTTCTCATTTAAATCATTGCCATGGCCAGTGACTATGTCCCTGTCTTTGTCTTCACCTACCTGCCATCCACCCACCAACCCACTGTGCATGTGGCCATTGTAAAATTGCAAAATGCGAACTCAGTCATATCCTTCCGCTGCTTAATTTTTGTTTGATGCTCCCCTATAACTTACAGGACAATTTGCATACTCCACAGCAGAGCACCTGAAGCTCTTCAGGATCTGACCCTCTCTACCTCTCCAGCTGTACATCTTGCCATTTATCATGATGCAGCCTCCGCTCCTATAATACCAAGCTCTTTTGCATTCCCTAAGCTAGCTCTGCTACCTCAAGCCACAGTTTTTGGGGTATATTTACTTATTATTTCATTCGATCATAACATTTGAAGTGGGTAGGGCCAATTTTATTATTCTTATCTTACCGATGATGAAACTGAGGTTGATGAAGAAACCAGCCCAAAGTTATACAAATGCTAAAAAAAAAGCCTAATCTCATATCCAGATTTTCTGAGTCTAAGGCACTTGGTGTCCCCACGCAATACACGTGAAGCTGTAACTGAGCTTTTCTCAGTCGCTGAATCTCATCGTACCCTCTCTTACCAAAGACCCTTTAATATGCCATCCCCATTCTTCTGCCTGTACACACTCTTCGTTTCCTTAGTTATTACATCCTCTGACTTTACCATGCAACTCTATGTTTAATTACGTGTTATCTTGTGCTTTTTAATAGTCTCATGCCACAACTCCCGATCTGGAAGAGCACTGCCCTCAATTTTTGCACAATGACAGGCCATGATAGGAATTCAATGACTATTGCTTGACAGATTGTTAGATTCTTCCCTGAGTGGTCTTTTAGCCTTTAGCCACGAGGCTTTCCTATAAACACACACTGGATATCATACTATATCCAAACATTTTTACAGTTTCTATTCTTGACATGTTACCACTATCCCTGTATCTTTCATTACTGGATATATAGGGGTTTGGGGCCTTGATACCTAGTACTTACGATTATTTACATATGAGATCAAGAATTATTTATTGTTTTTTAATGCATTTTTTTTTAAAGGATGGTTTTCTGTCAACTAATTATAGTGACAATTGAAGTGGACTTATTACATACTTTGAGTTTAGGCACAATTTCACCAACCCCAGGAGCAGATGTTTCTTGACTTTCTTTAATAAACTCCTGTACTTGGCATCCTTTGACAGCATCGTGTATCTCACTTAAGTGTAAATCAGAGGCGAGAACTTGTCATTTCATCAGTCGCCGCTTTTCTGTTGGTTTATATAGGACTTTTATTTGTGCCAAGTGCTTTACTACTTTTGGGTTTTGTTAGTTCTCTTTTGCAAAGCCCCATGAAATAGGTAACAAAGTTTATCAACCTTTTATAGATAAAGAAAATAATAAACTATTCATCTACAATCAGACTGCAGATTAATGCTGAGTCAGGATTAGAATTTACAGCTCCTAAAACTGTTCATTGCTCAGTCTGTTATAATTTTATGCTATGTATGGTTCCTCCTTTTTGATTGCCTTATTGATATCAATGTATTTTAAGATTATAATCTCCTCCCAAACAGTTATTAAAACTTCATTTAAGAAATGTAGGGGAGTTTATGAAAAAAGGTCACCATCAAATCTTTAAAACAGGTACAAATTAAAAAGCTATATTGGAATGTTGATTATAAGACTTCCTAAAATTCTGTGGAATATAACTGAGCTGTAGCAGAATTTACTGATGGGCATTCCAAATGATGCAGAACATAAGGTGTTGACTAGTTTACTCTCCACTTTGGACATACAAACAACAGTGAAGTCTGTACTTGCCTAAAATTGACATTATATCTGACACATTCTTACTCATAGTACAGGCTAAACACGATTGGGTTGATTAGCATACCAAATGTAGGTAACACACGGTAATTGTATCAATGCTAAAAGGCTGCTTCTAGATAGCTAGGTGGTTGGCTAAGATGGTTAAGTTATCTGCTCAACCTCAGTTGAATATTGAGAATCAAGTGTTAATTCAAAAATTACTTGAAAATAATGCAACCTACATAGTAAGTGGCTAGCTGATTTAAGCTCCCTGATCATTGAATCTTAACTTTCAAAGGCATCCTTAATTTCCATCCCTCTTTGCATCACTTTGAAAAACTAATTTCAACACCAAGACCTAATGAAGAAATCCCCTTATTCTTTTGATACATGGAAGATTTACAAGAAATGCTCAAAAACACCTGTGTTGACACACACACACACACACACACACACACACACACACACACACCCTCAATTCATCATTGTCTAATGATTGTCCCCAAGCAATCCTCTTACCCATGAACTAATAGCATTGTGTCAGACAGAATTTATACCTTCAGGAAACAGAACTATGTCGTGTCCAGAATTTTCATTTTAAAAAAGTAGTCATTGTGATTATGCACATATTCAACAGGTGACATTTGGAAAATGTGAGGCACTTTCACCAAAGTCATCCATGAGAGTAAGTTGCTTTGTTTCTTTCCAGCTTCAAGAATACAAACAATGTTCTGACTTGTACCTATGATGAGACGTGTGTTTTGGTCCTTGATCCAGCTAAGATTGTTAACTTGAAACTTCAAGCTGCTGAGTCAGATAATTTGGTGGAGAGCAGCCCTATCCAATAGAAATATAAGGCCATCCACAAGAGTAATTTTTAATTTTCTAATAGCCACATTTAAAAAGTGAAAAAGAAATAGGCAATACTGGTCTTAGTAATATATTTTAACCCAATATATCAAAAACATTACCATTTCAAGATCGTATTAGCTTTCTGTCACTTGTAACAGAAAACCTGAAACTGGGAAATTCATAAAGAAATAAAATTTGTTTTTTACACTTTTGGAGGCTGGGAAGTCCAGGGTCTGGGGGAGCATCTGGTGAGGGCCTTCTTCTGGGTGAGAACTCCAGGGGAGCATCTGGGAGGGTCCCACAGCAATGCAGGATATCACACAGCAAGAATGGCATGAGCGAGAGAGCTAAGCTGCTCATCTGCTCTCCTTATAAAGCCATCAGAAATATGTGCATGAAAACCCATTAAACCATCAACCCATCACACCGTGAATGAATCGATCCATTCACAAGAGGACAGTCCTCGCAGTCCAATCACTTCTTAAAGGCCCCACCTTTCAAATACCATAATTGGATTTTTTTTTAATTAATTAATTAATTTATTTTTTTTTTTTTTTGTATTTTCAATATTTTATTCAAAATTCTTCCAAAGGTTCTCTATTTTATTTTATTTTATTTTATTTTATTATCATCAGGCATTTTTTTTTTAATTTTATTTTGTCGATATACATTGTGGCTGATTATTGCTCCCCATCACCAAAACCTCCCTCCCTTCTCCCTCCCCCCTCCCCCCCAACAATGTCCTTTCTGTTTGCTTGTCGTATCAACTTCAAATAATTGTGGTTGTTGGATTTTTCACCCTCTTAACACTGTTACAGTGGGCGTCAAGCTTCAATGAGTTTTCAATCCACAGCAAATATGCAATAAACATACAAATTATTGAGCTATCTTTCATGCAAAGTCTATAAAATCTTGTGTGTAATTTACGCTTGCAACACATGTCAAGTTGAACTAGCCACATTTCAAGTGCTCGGTGGTCCCCTGTGGCTAGTGCCTGCCGTATTGGACAACACAGTTACAGAGCTTCTCTTGCCATCCTTCTAAGAAGCAGCAACCAAAAGCAAGATTGGTATTGTATTTAATTTGCCAATAGTTCTCATTACAAAGAGATGCCCTGCTATACATCAATCAGTTAGCCACTGTAATAACAAACCAAAAAGAAAAAAAAATCTAGTCTCTAAGTTTGGTTCTAGTAATAAAATATAATGCTCCATGCTAGCCAAAATACTTGGCTAAAAGGATAGCTGTCAAATCAATGTCTCCACCCTTTTCTCCCTTCTCAAGCAAGCAAACAACAGCAAAAACTCTCTATGTAGTCTTGCATTGTTATGAGATTCACATCGTTGACCACATGAATGACAGCCACTTCGGAGTAGTGGGGAAGAGTTGGGTGTGATTCACCAAGTTCAGCACCCAAGGGCAGACATGAGCTAACACAGAAATCACTATTAGAAAGCTGATTGGATTCAATGCAGTTAGCATGTTCTATTTTCCATCCTTTCGTCCCATACAGAAGCATTGTTCCCAAAATACACCTACCTGTGCAATTCCATATTCTGAGAAGGGAAAATGCTTCCTGATTTCATGCTTCACAGCATTAAGATTGATAGGCCTGTAATTTTACCCAAAGTGGGGCAACCACAAATGCTATTCTTTTTCATATATTAATATGCAACCCCTGTTAGAAACAGGCCATGCTAGGAGCCAGAGTAGTATTTTACCATCATAGGACCCACAAGTTAATTACAAATTGCTAAAAATGCAGGACAACAGCAGCCCAGTTCATTAGATCATGGATATAAGACATTTCCAAGAAAAAAGATTTTCTGTACTCCTAAGGAAGGAGAAAATGGAAAACTTAGGAATGGTGTGTTTGGGAGGTTGTGATTAGATACAAATTTGGAGCGTGGTACAGTTTCATATATAAATGGGTGGTTTTGTCTGATTTCAGTTAGTGTGAGGCAAGTGAATAATTAACTTTCACTCATCTCTCAAAATGTATAAAAAGACAAGGTAAAAACACATGTGGAGAAATAAATTGGAAGAGAAACATGAGTTAAAGGAATCGGCTGTACCCATGTTGAGATCTAATAGACAACACAGTGTAATTTGATTTGTTCTTGTTACTACTTGTATTGCTTTAGAAATGCAGCCCATCAGCTACTCCACTAACACAGTTTCCTTGAGTGGCGATACTTTTGTTGCTTGTTCTGATGAAATGAAGAAGTATGACCACAGATATTTTTCTTTTTTTAGTATTAAAAAGTAATCATGATGCACTCATATTTTCTTGAACAATAAATGCAATAAAAAATGTTCGAATGAAACTTTAGGTGATTTTAATTATGTCAGCCTTTGGTCCTCTTCATATTAATATAAAAGATGAAAGCAAAAACCAATTTTTATATAGAAAGGTGTGATGAATCTGAACTCAAAATCAAGACACTTGGTTTGATGAAAGATTAGTTTCTGATTAGAAATGTATTTTATGAAAACAGAAAATACAGGAAATTAGGATTGGTCTAGAAATAACAATAGCAAATACTTATATAAGCACATATATCTGGCTTTTATTATTATTCTAAGTGCTTTGCATTACATTAACTTTAATTCTTACAATAGCCCACTGATGTATGTATGCTTTTTTTTTTTTTCCCTTTCTTTTACAGATGAGAACATGTAGGCACAGAGAGGTCAAATAGCTTGTTCCAGGTCACCCAGCTTTTAAGTTGGAGCTGCGATTCAAAATCCAGAAGCGTCCAGAGGCTGGCGCTCAACTGCCTGTGTAACGTGTGATCATCATGCCCACGAGGGACAAAATAGTATTTCTACAAAGTCCTCAGGCTAAAAATCATACTGCATTTTAAAGTATCTTCCTCTATGTGCCCCAAATTTCTATTAGTAGAGTCCTTTCTTCTAGTAAGCAATTTCTAAGGAGGCCCTAATTAAGTGCAAATAGTAGCAGAAAAACATAAAACGTTTTATAGCTTCCACAGCAGCATGAAACGTTTAGCATCTCTGATGATAATTTTTTTAAATTCCTCAGCTATTGTATAAAGTATAGAATCCTGAGGGAATTGAATACAGGACAGATAAGTTTCTTATATTAGGAGAAGGGATCTAGAAAAATATAGAATCAACATGAGAGTATCAAAAAAAAAGAAGGATATATAAGAAAAAAAGCCGATAAGCCAAAAATATGTTGTCAACATAGTCAGTCAAAAGTGAAAAGTGTCCGAAGCCCAGCTGGGCATTAAAAACTCAGTCCCAATGAAGATTAAACAAAAAATGAAAGATGACTGTTAATCTAAGCATTCCATTGTTGCATTACTCATTTTTTTATTCAGCAGATATTGTAATAATAACCATAGAAAATAATATATTTTGAACATATATAGACCAGTCCCTGCTCTAAACATTTTGGTTAGATTATTTCATTAAATGCTTACATAATCGCAAAATGTAGTATTACTATTCACCATTTTAAAGATGAGAATACTGAAGCATTTGATTTGATTGTAATCAAAATCATTTGGGGTATGCAAGATAACTTTCTTAAGGTGAAACTTAGGAGACTCAGCTACTAAATAAAAAGAAAAATTATAAGGGATCATTGAGGTCCCCTGTTTCTCTTCAGTGTCCATCTGAAATGTGATCCCTTCACAAAAAAGCCATTAACCTGTCCTTTTGACTATAGCATTCTTTTTAAAATAAAGAATCCTTGTAATAGAAAATTTTAAAGCATAGGAGAGGGGTGAGGAACATTTTTATGTGTTGTATCTTTTTACCATCCATCTTCTCTTTCTCCATCCTTAAACCCAGATCAATAGAACGCACTGAAAAATTTATATTTCAACATCGAGTGTGAGAGTTAATTACCACTAAACACCCTGCCATTGGTTCATGTGCGTGTTCACAGAACTCAACTCATAGACAGATAGCCCTTTCGGCTCTGAGGGGTGGGGGTTATCTTGCAGTTTCTTCTCAACTAAGAGCTCTCCTGAAAAGGAAGAACCTTCCCTTCTAAGTTTAGCTTTCTATGGAAATAAACTCTGAGTCCCCTGGAAAAATACTACTATTGCAACACAGGATTAATTTTTTACACTCTAACATGTTGGGCCATTACTTCAGTGGCTTTTAATCTTTTTGCTATCATACGCTCCGTAGAAACTCACACAATCTAAGAAAGATCTCCTGAGAAAAATGCGCATACACCCATACACAAATTTTTATACAACTTCAGGAATTTTACCAACCCAGTGAAGCCTATGCATGCTGCACCTTGTGTAGGAAGTCGCACAGAGAGTTCAAGAACAATTGAGTCTAATCCAAAGTCTAAGATAGACTATATGTCAGGGGTGGGGGAGAGGGTGTGTCTTTGAATCACCTAAATTCATGGAATAAGAGCATTCCTAGCTCCTGGTTGGATGTTGGATTATATTATGAGAGTCATCGATTTTAAAAACCTCCTAGAACAATAGAGAGGAATTATCTTTCAACACTCCACCACTGGCGTCCTCTTTATTTTACAATGACGTGTCCTTTTGCAGTGAGTCTCTCTCTTACGAATATATACAAGAGAATGAATCATGTTCACCTGTAATATAAGGGGAAAGGGATGTTGCTAATTAAGAGCAGGGCAATTCAAACTTCTTCTTAGCCCTGGGGTAGAATACCCAGGTGTGCTGAAACAGATATGCTTGGAAAAAGAAAAGAGTGGCTCTATAGTCAAACACACAGCACTAGGCCTTCTTTCGTGAATTGATTTTCCCACTGGGTGACATCCTGGCAATTTCTGTTACTCAACCAATGATATAACTCAGTAGATGAAGCTGGAAGCTGGGTCAGATAAAAAAAAGAACGTTTAATCTAACAAAAGCAGCCTCAGTCTTCGCCGTGAAGTGAAGCTGATTTAACAGGCAGTAGCAGATTAAATAGGAAGCTGAAACAGGGAGAAAAATCATATTAAACCATTAAAAACTGAAGATAGAAGAATGTCACAATGCCAATTATTTGGAGAAAAAGCACAACATTACCATAGAACTTTCAACAATAAGATAAATGATATCTGCTTTAGATGTACAAAAATAGGTCTTTTGTTCTCCGTATATATTTTAAATTAAATCCTATTGTTTAATTAATAGACTGTAACTTTTTGCATTAAAGAAAAGCGTAAGGTCATATGACTATTTTAGGACACAAAATTACTTCTGAATCTCAAAACCAGAGACAGTCAATGTGTTTCAAAATATAGAGCATAAACCACCTATAGTTGAATCATCTGGGGTATTTCTTTAAATTCAGATTCTTAGGCCCCACTGACTTGTTGAAACAAAAACATTAAGGGTGAAGTGTGGGAATCTTCATTTTAACAACTTCCCTGATGTGGAAACACCTGGTTAACTGACACTGAAATAAAAGGAATTTTACTTCTGTCTTTTTTATGTCCAAAGATCCACCCATCTCTGCTCCACATTATCTTTGACCTACTACATCTAAGTGTAAAAATAAGAAGGAAAGGGTCAAGGTTGTAAAAATGAATCTTTATTTAAAATAAAAATCCCTTTCTGTTTCATCATTTTTAAGGCTATTGTCAAGATCCCAAGGGAAGGGAAAAAAGACCATTTGGAAGCAATAGGACATAATACAATATAGGAAAAGCAAGGAGTCCAATTCTTCTGCCACTCAGAACAAAGAGGTGGCCAGAGAATCCAAGCTACAGTGAGGACAATCATTAGGGGGGTTTGTTGGTAAGAGCCCCCCCCCCTTCCACTGCTACTCCCTAATTTCTCCCTTCATAGTCCCAGCCCTCAAGTCCTGCTAATGACATCACACCATCACAAGACTCCAAGCTTCAGCTGGCAAGTTGACTTGGAAGAATTTGGAGGCCATCCAACTCATTACTCAGTAGGGAGTGGCAGGACAGGAGTGGGCAGAAGCCTTCTGCTGGGGTAGAAAAAGTCCTGCTCTCCCAAGAGGAACTCTGAACCTTTTCCTATACAGACTCCTCAGTGCGATTCTGATTTATAGAATGTTGCAGATCAGATTCGAAATGAGTTTAAAAGTCTTTGGTTCATCTGAAATATAATCATCATTTATTCATTCACTCATTTACATTACATTCATGAAATTAAGATCAGTCTTCTCAATAATCACACTGTTTTATCATTGCCAATGTTTGTGTGTCCAGCTGCCTCTAAACTTAGAGGTCAATGGTGGCATACTAAAAACCAATGGGCTTTGGATTCTAAGAAATCTGAGTTTAATTCAAGCTCTGCTACCTACTCACTGCATGATTTGGAATAAGTTACAGTCATGTGTCTCTTAACGACAGGGATACATTCCAAGAAACTCATCATTAGACAATTTCATGGTTGTGCAAATATCATAGTGTACTTACACCAACCTAGATGGTATAGCCAACTACACACCTAGGCTATATGGTGTAGTCTATCGCTACTATGTGAATACTGTGTTTTGCAATGGTTACAATGTCACTAGGCGATAGGAATTTTTCAGCTCCATTATAATCTTATGGGACCACCATTGTGTATGCAGTCCATCACTGACAGAAACGTCGTTCTACACTACATGATTGTAGTTAGCCTCACTAAGCTTAAGTTTCCACATCCATAAGATAAGGATGAGAATATCTTGAATGGGTTCTTGTGAGGATTTAATCAACAAATATGCAGTAAACTCTTCTATGTACCAGGCATTAGTGATACATGGACCATCCCCTAAAGCAATGTCGTGTCTGTCAGGGAAGACCTACGGTAAACAAGCAGTTATATTACCTTGGGCTAAGAGCTCTCATGGAAGCTGAGGGTGAATAAAAAACTGCAGGAACATCTGGAAGTAAAACCTAAATCGTTCTTGAAGGTGGGAATGTTCAGGGAAGGCTTTGCAGGGGTGATGGCATCTAAGAGGTTACCTAGAGATGAAGTCAGTGTGAGGAAAGAGGGATGGGTTTGGGGAGGACTTGCCAACACATAGGGACATGAGGAGCAAGTCCTGGAGGCAGGCCAGTCAGGATGCCCTGAAGATTTGCAAGTAGTCAGCCTGACTGGAGAAGGGAAGGTGTGGGAGAGCGAGAGGAGAGTGGTGGGTGGGCAGGAAGAGATTCAGCTCCAGATGGTGGAGAGGGAAGGAACAGCCAGATCTGCAAGGGCATTCCCTGTGCTAGGCAAAGTTAGGTTTATGTCCTGAAGACATGGGAAGCCATTGAACAGTGTCACTCAGAGGAGTGACATCCCCCAATTTTCAGTTCAGGAAGATCACTCTAACTAAAGTGAAGATTAGCTGTCTTGTACCGTATTCGGCACTTAGTAGATTCCAGTAAGTGACAGTTGGTATTGTTTATTAAATCATTTGCCTCCTATGATTGGAATAACGCCTTTGTTCTCTGTAGGGTGTATTTCTCATGTGAGTTTGTCCTTACTGAGCGACCATAAATGTTGTGTAATGTGCACAAATTATGTTATTGGCATTCAACTCATCGACAGGAATAGTGGAAGCAATTCTGAATAATACAACAATTTGACATGTGAAAGACAACTCATGAGCATTACTGTTGCTCCAGACACCCAGACTTCAAGGCACTGTGGCTTCTGGTTCCTTGAACATCTATCATTGCAAGAATCCCCTGCAATTCAGAGTGGTATTTTAAATACCCAACTCTTTTCAGTAATAGGGATGAGAGTTGATTGATCATCTCCATCACTCATTATTGTGACCTAAACTTGACACCTTCCTTCTACCATTCACAGAAGGAGTCAAACCTGAGGCATAAGCCACAAGCAGAATAAACCAACCCAACTCCTGGGGGAAGATGAAAACCTAGAAATTCCAAAATTATTTTCTTGTCTTCTTGGGACACTAGGCAGCTTTGCTTTAGCGTCAATAAAAGAGAATCAGTTTGGGATGACACTTTTTATAATGTTGAAGCTAAAATTGAATTTCATCCAGCAGGGCACAGCTTATAGTATGCATAGAAGTGTGGTAAGGTCATTTATTCTCTGATAAGGTTCATAAGACATGGGCTTGCACAATTGAACATCTTGATTCTTTGAGAAATGTTTTAGAATCACCAATTAGCTTGGAAACATTAGTCATATTTTACGAATAATTATTCTAAGGGAGACAGATACTCTGATCCACATGTGAGTCACTGACTATCTCTAACAGGCAAGTAGGAGAGGCAGCTGTGAATCCCACCTGTGTTCTTGTGAGTCACTCCACAGTGAAGAAAGTAACTACTACTGTGAAAAGACCACAACACTCAAGAATCTTCCATTGATTATTATTATTATGTTTATTTGCATAGCTATGCCTAATTTTTTAAATCCATTGTGCTCTAATACCAAACATAATGTTATTTTGAAAGTTTTCATTTTCTGTTTTGTTCATTTCTTATTCTCTATTTTATTTTTTTCTAACTTTGGTTAATATTTAAAAGTGGCCATAATTTATTCCTATGCTTTCTGCAACTGTGTATCAAGAGCTTTTTAAATATTTAGCACTGTGATAAATATTACGAATGTAGCAAATACATGTAAATTTTTTTTTTTTTTTGACCGATAAGGGGATCGGAACCCTTGGCTCGGTGTCATCTGCACCACGCTCAGCCAGTGAGCACACCGGCCATCCCTATATAGGATCTGAACCCGCGGCCTTGGCACTATCAGCAGCACTCTCTCCCGAGTGAGCCATGGGGCCAGCCCATGTAAATTATTTTTTGATGGAGTAAAAGATACCTATGGATGTTGAAAAGAGTCAAAAGAGATGTGAAAAGATGTGTAGGGTTTTTTGTTTTTTTTAAGTTTTGTTTGTTCTCTTATTATTATACAATTCCTTGTGATTATTGTTTGTGAATAAGAGTTCTACTACTAATGATGATGATAATAATATTTATTGGGTGCTTTCAATGTCCCATAAATGTACCAATACTTTAAATTCATTATGTTGTTTAATCCTCACAATAAATCTATAAAATAGTATTATTAGCCACGGTTTACTGATGAGGAAACTACAGTGTAAAGAAATTAAATAACTTATTAATGGTCAAACATTCAAAAGTGGTAGAACCACTGACTCACTAATTCCACATTCTGTTCTCTTAGCCGTATGCCACAACAAATGCAAAAACAAAAGAAATAGATATACCTGACCTCAAGGAAAGGAAATTCTAGTTGTGGAGAGAAAATATTGGATCATAATATGAAAAAATATATGAGTGCCAAAAAGCAGGTGCCAGATGAATAGTAATCAAACATTCAAAGGTGGGCACAATTCTGCAAACTGAAGAGGTCCTTGGATGCCTTAAATGGGCTGTACAATGTGGGTGGAAAAGTGTGGAGGATCCTGCGGGCAATGGGAGTGGGCGGAAGAGGGCGTGGACGTGGTAAAGTATATGAAGAGCTTGGGAAGAGTGAGTCAGCCAGTTAGACTGGAGAGGAAGGGTAAAGAAAGACAGTGAGGTCCAGGTCAGTTTGTAAAAGGTCTCTAATGTCAGGGCATAACCCATGGGAAGACTGAATGGACACACAAAGAAGCTTTCTGATGTCCACAAAGGGGCAAGAGCTTCAGAGTCAGAAAGACCTAGACCCAATCCCATATGCTAGGCATGACCTCAAGCACATGACTTAATCTCGCTCTACTTCAACTTCTCTATAAAATGGAAATTAAAATTAACATATTCACCTTTCATGGTATTTTGCCTATTAAAGATCATTTACATACAACATATAACCCTATGCTTGGCCCATAGTAGTTTGTCAATAAATGGCAGCTATCTTTATCTTACTTTTAATGCATTTGTCGTGTTGATGGCTCCCTTGCTTAAAATATTTTTGATTTTGCTTATAATTTTTCTCAGGCAGAGACTGTGTATTCATTGCAAAAGAAAATCTTTGCTATTTTTTTTTAACATAAATTGACTTTTTTCTACTATAAATGTACAAATAAATCTTTCATCCACTCTAACATTAATGTTTTGGTGTGTTTTCCTTCATTTGGTTTTCAATGGGTGTGATGTTCCTTGATTTTCCAGGATCATAGTACATATATGACTTTTGCCATTAAGTTTTTTCATTTATCGTGGATATTGCTAAATAACATTACGAAGATTGAAAATGTACCAGACTCTAATACAAATGGGTTTTAGCTATTTCCAAATATCAAATTACACTCAAAAGTTAGAGATTTTCCATATTAATGAAAAAAAAACACTAAAAAAAAATTCTTACAAAGTACAGTCACTGTTTTATTCCTCAGAGGGAGTTTCTAGGGTAATAAGGTACAGTCCTGCCTTCGTTCTCACAGAGCTTCCTAGGGCAGATAAAATAAGGTTACAAATGGTATAAAATTCTGTAACCTGTGAAAGAAAGAAAGGCTTTAAAAACAAGACCAAGTTCTTTTTTTCAGTGATATACAATTTTGACAGAAATATACTCCAGAGGAATTTAATGCAGCTTTTTTTGGTTCTTGGCACAGCTTTCTTAGTGCATCAGTAGGTGAAAAATGAGCACGGGAAACTCCTGACAGTAGAGGAGGACTAAGAAGAGCCCTCGCCTCAAACCCAACGATTAGATTCTACTGTACAAACAGACGAATGTCTATGAACTCCTCACCTTTGAAGGTAAACACTGAGAAGGAAATACTCCTCCCACGTGCTTTGAAGCATTCACCTTGTAAAAGGAAAAAGGACTTCTTTAAAGAGTTCTTCATGCAGAGAAAAGAGGAAGTTCTTTGAAGTCCAGGCTAATTTTGGGTCACCGTGAAACCAGCCATCCTTCGATCTACAAGCCACCCTGACCCTTTGGACCAAAAACAATAGAACCACAACTAGGTTATTTCTTCGTCAGTGTGAACAAAATCAGAAAATAAAAATTTCCAGGAAAGATACAAAAACGACAACCACCCAGAGGCAGCTCTCTTTACACTCTCTCTCAGCTTCCTATTCCTTCGCTAAAAGGTAAGCCATTTACGGTGGAAAGAGTAGTAAATGATTATGATCTTTTTCCCATACAAGAATATGATTGTATAATACAAAAGATATCACTTTATAAATCTAATGATCCAGCCAATGTAACATTTCTTTGCTTTTGATTAATGTAGTACTCACAGCCAGGTTCCAAGAGTTAAGTACCCCTCTGATTTAAATTTAAATAAGATAAATAAATTATTGAAAGCTCTACGGATTTTGAAATCTGCACAAAGACAGCTGCAAAGTTCCCAGGAGGATGAACCACTTGGGATGTCCTATTGATTCTTCTATTTATCTGAATAGTTCACCAGACCAAAGCCCAATAGCCTCCGAAGTTAATTCAATCTCTGACTCTATCTCTCCTGCTGAGATTCTGAGTCACAGTTTACTGTGACCATTCTTCTGCACAGTTGCAGTGAGGAGAAGAGATACTTATGCCATCTCAACAGCATATGTATGGGTGTAGATGGTTTGCACCAGAAACTTTGAAATAGAAGTTTTAGAGGAATGAAAAAACCAAACATTTTTATTTTGTTACACGTAGTTATACAATCGCTGCTCTTGCTAGAAAGGATAAGTTTTGTGACAAACAGGGGTTGTGTGTGGCTTCCTCCCCTGCTTCTAAATGTCTATGGCACAACCAGTTGGTTTAGCTGACATGCAGCTAACAAGGACAAGGCTGTGGTACTGTTCCTCACATGGGCCAGACAGTTTTGCTCACATGAAATGACAGTCAACACAGAGTGCACCCTCTGAATCATGGCGAGGAGTCTTTCAATGTCACAGGTATGTAAATAAATCTAGCCGAATAGAATTGAAAACTGACATGACTTTTTATCATTTTGTAGGGGCTTAGGGATAGGAAGTCAATGATAGGTCAATAGTATCATCTCTTTAAAAAAAAAGATGCCAAACGTAAATAATTCAATAAATATACCATACATTGCCTCATGCTTGAGAATGTCAAAGAAAAATTCTCAAAAC
Source organism: Cynocephalus volans (assembly GCF_027409185.1). Taxonomy (NCBI): domain Eukaryota; kingdom Metazoa; phylum Chordata; class Mammalia; order Dermoptera; family Cynocephalidae; genus Cynocephalus; species Cynocephalus volans. The sequence goes on along the minus strand of NC_084465.1, from coordinate 129,314,319 downwards.
CTTCCTCAATGTCCAGAGTGGCTTCAAATTATTTGGATCATCTTCCTTAAATCCTAAATCTAGCACAAATACTCTAAATCTCCACAGTATAGTCACAGGATAAATAAAAGTACTTTAGACAGCAGATAGGGCATATACAGTTCATTCCATCTCAGGATGTGACTCAGCTTGGAGATACAAAGATTCAAGAAGAGTTTTAACAAACTCCACAAGTATTTTTGTTGTCTGTATGCCAGGCACCTTTCTCTTCCCTTGTGGGAATGATAGTAAGGAGTTCAGATGGAAAAATGGATGATCAGTTCACAAAGGTTTGCAAAAGGTAAGTTAGAAGTATTCCGTGAATATTTTCTGAGCATTTGACAATGACACAGAGGGATCTGATTATGAGGCAGTTGCTCAAAATACTGACACTGTGAGAGATGAAATACAGCTAACTGGAACAATGATTTTGTCCTACGTGACATTCTGACTAGTCTGTCTATATCTCTTACATCCAATGTTATTCCTACTGGTGTGAATTTGAAATCTTTATTTCTCATATTTGTATAGTGTTGTATCTCATTTAAGTCCCAAAACATCTTTTGGGATAGATATCTTTACCCACGTTTTACAAATAAAGGAATAGTCTCATAAAGGTTTAATAATTTTCTCACAGTAAAGTAACAATTAGTAGAACCAGAACTTGAGTAAGGTAACATTAGTAGAACCAAAACTTTTGACTTTCTAGCCTAAGCCCCCTACAAAGTGTCATTTCTTCCTCACATCATGCTAGTCCCTGTACAGGCATTCCCAAAATGACAAATAGATCATATTCCCATACCTTGTTTTGAAATATGAATTTAATCCCTATAGAAACAAAGTGATAAGTGGCAGTTAAATTCCTTTCTAGCTCAGGAAAGACAGTTTAACGCATAATGTAAATGAATCATTGTAAACTTGTTCGACAGAATTTTGGAACCCGGAAACAAGAGTCTTGTGATGACAGCCCTTCTAACTACCAGAGGTACTTGCATTTTTACAAAAGGTACTTAGTATGCTAAAGTGAAGCTATAATTAGTGAAATTGACTGTAATATTTCAGCAGGAAGTGGAAAACAAACAGCCAGTGTGGGGAGAAGGTAGTGTATTTGTCCATTTCTGCTGCTTATTACAAAATACCTGGAACTGGGTAATTTGTAAGAAAAGGAAATTTATTGCTTACCATGTCAGAGGCTGTTCCCAGGGAACAAAGTCCCAGGGAACACATCTGGTGAGGGTTTTCTCTCGTGGTGGCTTTATAGCAATGCGGGATGTCATATGGTGAGAATGGCAGAGCAGAGACAGACAAACCTCTCATGTGCTCCTCTTTTAAAGCCCTCAGAACCACACCCATGATCACCATTTTTAATCCATTCACAAGGCATGGTCCTCAGAATCTAGTCACCTCTTCAAGGCTCCACCTTTCAATTACCATAATAGGATTTCCCACCCTCAACAGTTAACAGTGTGTATTAAACCTCAATGAGGTTAGGGAGTAGTTTAGGGCAAGGTAGGCTTACCTAGAAATCTACCACCAAGTGTACCTCCGCCTAAAATAGTCCTGAGTTTCATAGCTTCTTTTCTTAAAAAAAAAAAAAAAAAAAAATTGTGAAATATAACCCATATATAGTTAAGTACACAATATATAAACATATAGCTCAGTGAATAACTTTAAAATTCTGAAGTGCCTGCCTTTACAACTTCTCATTCAAAACCTCAGCTGGTCTCCCAATGGAAACAATATTGTGCCTACTTTTATAGGTATCATTTTTATAGCAATCACAACTTTACTGCCTATGCATACCTTCCTAAATTCTTTAATAAGGTTTTGCCTATTTGATAAATTTTATATAAAATAAGTTTATGCAATAAGCATTTTTGAGAGTCTCGCTCCTTTTGCTCAACATAGTTGTGACATTCAATCATGTTTTTGAGCACAGTGTTGGTTCATTTATTTTTATTGCAATATAAATTCCACTGGACAAGTTTATCTATTACACTGTTGATGGTTTGAGGGCTGTTTTTCATTTTTAACAAGGAAAAATAATCCTGAAATCAGCATTCTTATTTATGATGTTCACATGTTTTCATGAGGTATACACCAGGAAATGGAATTGAAGATCATAGCAAATGTAAATGCTTGATTTTAACAGGTGATGCCAAAATGTTTTACAATGTGGTTGCACTAATTTTCACCCCCACAAGCAATATATTAGGTTTCCAGTGTTTCTGTATTTGGCAATAATTGGTGGTTGATTTTTTCATTTTAGCCATTCCAGGGAATGAATGGTGTTATATCTGTGGTTTTAATCAGTATTTTTCCAATTACTAACAAGGGTGAAAACATTTCATAAGTTTACCACCTAGTCGGATATTTTCATTTTAAAAGTACCAGTTAATGTCTTCTGACCATTTATCTCTTGGGTTACGTGTCTTTTACAAATTTTATTTGCTGGAGCTCTTTATATATTGGATGTTTGTCATTACATGTGTTGCAAAATCTTTTTCTGCTCTGTGGTTTACATTTTTACTTTCTTATGTCTTTTGATGAGCAAGAGTTCTTAAATTTAATGTAGTCTAAATTCTCAGTCTTTTCCTTTATGAGTGGTAGTTTTTATGTAGTTTAAGAAATCTTTATATATCATGAAAATATTTTCCTATGTAATCTTTCAGAACTTATAGCTCGGTATAATCCGCCTGCAATAGGTTTTTGCGTATGGCAAAAGGTAGGGGTCAAATGTGATTTTTTGTTTTGCCATCTGGATACCCAATTAACCCAGCACCATTTATTGAAAAGACCCCCTTTTCCCCACTGCTCTACAGTTCAACATTGTCAAAAACAAATGCCTAAATAATCATACATCTATTTCTGAGCTCTCTGTTCTATTCAATTTGTATATCCTTGTGACAACACTAGACTGTCTTAACTACTTTATAAATATGTCTTGATATTTACTAGAGCAAGTCCTCTCATTTGATTCTTCTTCAAATAGTTCTTCCATTCTTGATCTTTCATTTGTTTCTATTATTCATTTAGAATCACACACATGCAGAGTTTGTGGTTTGATGATTAGAACCGGGATTACAACAGTTAACATTTTTTCAATATTGAGTCTTTTGATAACATGTACCTCTATGTATATTAGGTCTTTAATTTTTCTCAATGATTTTTTGTTTGTTTGTTTCCAGTGAAAAGAACTTGCACATATTTTGTCAGTTTATTTTGATATACTTTATATTATTAATCCTATTGTAAACTATATATTTTTTAATTTTTATATTCTGTTCCCTGTACATAGAAATGCAAACTGATTTTAACAGCTTTAGTAAAATATACACATACAATAAACAACACATATTTAAAATGTACAATTTGATAAGTACTGCCATGTGTACACACCCGAGAGACCATCACAAAATCAAGATAGTGAACATATCCATCACTCCCAAAAAGCTCTTTGTGCCCTTTTGTAGCCCCCAACCCTTCCTCATGACCTTCTGCTTCTAGTTGAGCACTGATGTGCTTTTTGAACTATAGATTAGTTTCCATAACAACAACCTATAGAGTGGGAGAAAATTTTTGCTAACTGTGCATCCAGCAAGGGATTAATATCCATAATATACAAGGAAGTCAAGCAACTACACAGTAAAAAAAACAACCCAATTAAAAAATGGGCAAAAGAGCTGAATAGACATTTTTCAAAGGAAAATATGCAAATGGCCAACAGGTACCTGAAAAAATGCTCAACATCACTGTCATCAGGGAAATGCAGATTAATACTACATTGAGATACCACCTCACCCCAGTTAGACTGGCTATAATCAAAGAGACAGTGAATAACAAATGCTAGCAAGGGTGTGGAGAGAAGGGAACACTCCTGCACTGTTGGTGGGAATGTAAATTAGTACAAACACTAGAACTCTGTTATTAATGGGGTCATACAATACATACTATTTTTGTCTGGCTTCTTTTACTCACCATAATTATTCTGAGCTTCATCCATGTTGTTATGTGTGTTAAAGATTATTTATTTTGTGGTTGAAGGGTATTCCATTGTGTGGCTATATCACAATTTATTTACCTATTTGTCTAATAATAGGCATTTGAGTTTTTCCTGATTGGGGACATTACAAATAAAGCTTCTATGAACATTTGTGTACAAGTATTTTTATGGATGTACACTTTAATTTTTCATGTATAAATACCTATAAGTGGAATGGCTACGGTATATGGTAGATACTATGTTTAACTTTTTAAAAATTGTCAGACTGTTTTTGCATATTAGTATCATTTGTATTCTCACAACCAATGCATGACAACTCCTGTTGCTTCACATTCACTCCAGTCTTTGTAATTTTAGCCACTTTAGTAAGTCTAAAATGTGTAGTCATATCTGATTGAGATTTTAATTTGCAATTCCCTAATAATTAATGATGTGAAGCATCTTTTCATGTGTTTGTTTCCCACCCTTTCCTTCTTTGCTGAAATACCTGTTGAAGTCATTCTCCCCCTTTTGTTTTCTTGGATGACTTCCTTTCTTATTATTGAATTTTGATAGTTCCTTATATATGAAGGGTCTTCAAAACGTTCATGAAAAGACTCATGTTATCTTTTAATTTTATTTTTTCACAAACTTTCTGAAATACCATCAATATAAAATTTGAATATCCTTTCTTCCTTGGCTTGTTTTTTCATTGTCTTATTCATTTCTTTTGAAGAACAGAAAGTTTTGATTTGGACAAATTACAATTTATTGATTTTTTTTACAAATCATGCCTTTGGCATTATACCTGAGAAACCTTTGCCTAACTCTACAGCAAGAAGGCAGCCATCTGTAAGCCAGGAAGAGAGCACTTACCACACACCAGATTGATTCACATCTTGGCCTCAGACTTTCCAGCCTCCAGAACCACGAGAAATAAACTTCTGTTTTTTAAGCCACCCTGCTGTGGTATTTCATGTTATCAACCCAAGCAGACTAATATACTAGGTGACAAAAATTTTATCCCACATTATGGTTTTAGTTTTTACTAAAAAACTAAACATTCAAGTGTATGATCCACTTTGTGCTAACTTTTGGTTGTAGAATAAGGTATGAATAAAAACTCATTTACATATGGATATCCAACTGTTCTAGCATCATTTCAAAAGGCTATTTTTTTCCCACTGAATTCACTTTGCAACTTTGTTAAAAATAAACTGTCCGTTTGTGTAGATTTGCACTTCTGGACTCTCAAATCAGTTTCATTGATCTGTCTATCTTCATGCCAATACCACACTGTCTTGATAATAGCTGTGTAATAAGTCTTGAAATCAGGTTTTGTTGGTCCTTTGACTTAATTATTCTTTTTCTATTTTGTTCATTCTAACATTTCTATATCAATTTTAGGATCAGTTTGTCAATGTCTACCTCCCCGAAAAAAAGGCTTTAGTTAAGTTAGCATTAAATCCATAGATAAATTGGGGATGAATTAATATTTTATCAATATTAATAAATATATACAGTGAATCTCTCCTTACATATATCTTCTTTAATTTCTTTCAGTAGTATCTTGGTTTTTTTAATATCCTTAAGTAGGTTGTGTTTTACATCTGTTAATTATTTCTTTTGCTGTGCAGAACCTTTTTAGTTTGATATCATTCCATTTGTTTATGTTTTGTTTTGCTGCCTGCATTTTGGGGATCTTATTCATGAAGTCTTTGCCTAGTCCTACTTCCTGAAGTGTTTCCCTTATGTTTTCTTTTAGGAGTTTTATAGTTTCAAGTCTTATATTTAGTCTTTAATCCATTTTGAGTTGATTTTGGTATATGGTGAGAGGTACAGGGTCTAATTTCATTTTTCTATTAAGTTTTTCCAGTTTTCCAGCAGTCTTTTCTTCAATGTATGTATAGAGAAACCTAAATACTCTATCAAAAAACTCTTGAGTTGATAAATGATTTCAGAAAAGTCACAGAATATAAATCAACACACAAAAATCAGTAGTGTTTTTATACTCCAATTAGAAACTAGCAGAAAAAGAAATCAAGAAAGCAAGCCCATTTAAAATAGTTACCAAAAAAAAATGAAATACCTAGGAATCAATTTAACGAAGGAGATGAAAGATGTCTACAACAAGAGCTAAAAAGCACTGCTGAAAGAAATTAGAGGACACTAAAAGATGGAAAGATATTCCATCCTCTTGGATTGAAAGGATTAACATTGTGAAAATGTCCATACTACCAAAGTGATCTACAGGTTCAATGCAATCCCCATCAAAATACCTATGACAGTCTTCACAGAAATAGAAAAAATAATCCTAATATTCATATGGAACAACAAAAGACCCCAAATAGCCAAAGCAATTCTGAGCAAAAAAATAAAGCCAGAGACATAACACTCCCTGACTTTAAACTTTACTAGAAAGCTATAGTAACCAAAACATCGTGGTACTGGCATAAAAACAGACACATGGAACAATGGAACAGAATAGAGAACTGAGAAATCAACCCACATTCTTACAGCCAACTGATCTTCTACAAAGGCAATAAGGACATACATTGAGGAAAAGACTGCCTCTTCAGTCTACATCTTTAAAGTGGGGAATTTAAACCATTTACATTCAAGGTTGTTATTGAAAAGTATTAACTAATTCCTGTCATTTTACTAATTTCTTAATCCTTGTTTTGTATTTCTTTTGTTCATTTCTTTCCCTCTTATTGTCTATCTTTGTGATTTGGTGTTTTTTGTGGTGGTAAGATACGTTTTCTTTCTCTTTCATTTGCATATCTGTTCTACTAGCAATTTTTATTCTTTCCTGTGTATTTATGGTGCTCTATTTTGCTCTTTTCATTCCAGATGCAGGACTTCCTTGAGGATTTGTTGAATGGCTGGTCTTGTGATGGTGAATTCCTGCAGTTTTGTTTGTTAAGACTGTTTTTTTCCAGTGGTTTTGAGCAACTTGAATATGCTGTGACTTGGTGTTGTTTTCCTCATGTTTCTTATAATTAGGGTTTCTTGCACTTTTTGGATTTCTGGGTTTATATTTTTTATCAAATTAGGAAAATCTTCAACTGTTATTTTTTAAATATTTTCCCCCCCTCTCTTCTTCTGCAGAGGAGAATCTGATAACATGTATTATTAGCTTCTTTCAACTTGTGCCACTGATTATTGATCTTCTGGGGGGTTTTTTGTTTTGTTTCTTCAGGCTTTGTTCCCTGTGGGGTTTTTTGTTTGTTTGTTTGTTTTTAATTGTCTTTTTGTGACCAGCCGCACCGCGCTCAGCCAGTGAGCACACCGGCCATCCTTATATAGGATCCAAACCCGCAGCGGGAGCACTGCTACGCTCCCAGCGCTGCACTCTCCCGAGTGCGCCACGGGGTCGGCCCTGTGTTTTATTTTTGATAGTTTCTATTGCTGTGTTTTTAAGTTCACCTTGTTATGCTTTCTTTTACATGTTTTCTGGTAGTTACATTAAAAACTCAACTATGCATGGTTGACTTACCAAAGTCTGATATAATTGGCCCTTTTACAATTCTTTCTAGACAATGCAATAAACTTAAAACGTTTTAACTCCATCATCTCCCCAACTTATATGACACTGCTATCAGGTATTTTATTTCCATACACATTTTTTAACATTCACAGACATTGTTATAATTTTAATCATCTAATATTAAATATATCCTCAAATTTGCTTCCTTTTTCTCTCTTTGTTTCTTTTTCAATCTCTGACCTTTACTACAGAATCATTTCCCATTTACTTAGAAAACAACTTTTAGTATTTCCATTACTGTTATTCTGCTGATAATAAACTATCTCTATTTTTGACTAAAAATATGTTTTATTCCTGAAGGATATTTTCACTAGGTATAGAAGTCTGGGTTCAGTTATTTTTTTCCAGCACTTCAAATGTATCATTCTATTGTTTTCTGGCTTTTTTTTTTTTTTTCCTATTGAAAACTCAGTTGTCAATCTAATTATTCTTTTAAAAGTAATCTCTCTCTTTTTTCCCACCCTCCTCTGGCTGCTGATTATAAAATTTTTATGGCATACCTAAGTGTACTTTGGGGTTTTGTTTTTATTTTTGTTTTTAGTTTTCCTGCTTGGAGTTCATAGGGTTTCTTGAATCATAATCACTTTTACATTTTTTCAGATGTATCTTATCCACTATTTAACCTAAATCTAATTTGTTATTAAAACCACATGTACACATTTTCAGCTGCTTTGTTTTAATACTACAATTTTTATTTGAGTCCTTATTATACTTTCCAGTTCTTTAACAAAGTTTTCAATTATCTTTTAGATCCTTGAACATAGAAATTAGAATCCCCTTAGTGTCTGTTTTTGAATACTCCAATATCTGGAGATCCTGTTAGTCTTTTTCTGTTATCTGATACTTCTGCAGGTTTTTCTTGATGTTGTCTTGCCTCCTCATGTTCAGATTCTTCTAGAAATAATTTAAGACCAAGACATATGTAATCTTCCTCTAGAAAGGATTTATGTTTGCAGAGTGCTTGGAGACTCTAATACCCGAGGAAACCTTACTCTTCTATTATTGATCAAAATGTTACAAAGCTGAGCTTATTTACACGTAGGGCATTATCCTAGTTCATCATATTCACAGGATGTGGCCCTCAGTCTCAAATAGAATATGAATGGCCCACAGGTATTCTTATCTCAAGAGGGCCTGCTCATTAATACCAGCTGCCTTAGCCCTGCAAGACTGCCAGGAGTGCCACTCGATCTCTCCATATTTGGAAGGAAAGAGGGGGAAAACAGCAGAGTTGAAAAACAGCCCCAAATGTTGAAGTTATTAGGAGTTATTACTCTAAACCTCTATCTTCCCCCTGATTATGGTTCAGTAATTCATCTCTAACTTGCCATTTCTCAGGTATTTTCTAGCAGACTTTTTAAAATATTTTTTCCTCGCTAGTATAATTTTTCTCAGCCAGAGGGTTGGTTTGGGCTTTTTGGTGTGTCATTACCAGAAGAGGCACTTGCCTTTGTTTTGTTCAATCATTGCTTTGGCAGTGGGGACTGAGAACATTGGCAAACTAAGTTTGTGACTGCTAGTGAACAATTGTAGGAATGTAAGGGTCATTTATAATTTCAGTGCATGTCATTCAGAACATGCCCAAATAATTTTAAGCCACAGATACTTCTTCCTTGATCCCTAATTTAAATTAGATACACAGGAACTAGACAAGGATGCCCACTCTCACCACTCCTATTCAACATAGTGTTGGAAGTACTAGACAGAGCAATCAGAGAAGAGAAGGAAATAAAGGGCATCCAGATTGGAAAAGGTGAAGTCAAACTGTCCCTGTTTGCAGATGACCTGATCCTATATATTGAACGGCCTAAATCCTCTACAAAAAAATTCTTGGAGTAGATAAATGATTTCAGCAAAGTAGCAGGATATAAAATCAACACACAAAAATCAGTAGCACTTCTATTCTGCAATAGTGAACATGCAGAAAGGGAAATCAAGAAAGCTTGCCCATTTGCAATAGCCACCAAAAAATAAAATACTTAGGAATTGAGTTAACCAAGGAGGTGAAAAATCTCTATAATGAGAACTACAAACCACTGCTGAGAAAAATTAGAGAGGATAGAAGAAGATGGAAAGATATCCCATGCTGTTGGATTGGAAGAATTAACATAGTGAAAATGTCCAGACTACCCAAAGTGATATACAAATTCAATGCAATCCCCATCAAAATTCCAATGACATTTTTCTCAGAAATGGAAAGAACTATCCAGACTTTTATATGGAATAACAAAAGACCATACATAGCCAAAGCAATGCTGAGCAAAAAAAGTAAAGCTGGAGGCATAACACCACCTGACTTTAAACTATACTACAAAGATATAATAACCAAAACAGTATGGTACTGGCATAAAAACAGACACACTGATCAATGGAATAAAATAGAGAATCCAGAAATCAGCCCACACACCTACAGCCATCTGATCTTTGACAAAGGCACCAAGCCTATACACTGGGGAAGAGACTGCCTCTTCAGCAGATGGTGCTGGGAGAACTGGATATCAATATGCAGGAGAATGAAACTAGACCCATACCTTTTACCATACACTACAGTCAACTCAAATGGATTGAAAAATTAAATATACACCCTGAGACAATAAAACTTCTTAAAGAAAACATAGGAGAAACACTTCAGGAAATAGGACTGGGCACAGACTTCATGAATATGACCCCAAAAGCACGGGCAATCAAAGGAAAAATAAACAAATGGGATTATATCAAACTAAAGAGCTTCTGCACAGCAAAAGAAACAATTAACAGAGTTAAAAGACAACCAACAGAGTGGGAGAAAATATTTGCAAAATATACATCTGACAGAGGATTAATATCCAGAATATATAAGGAACTCAAACAACTTTAAAAGAAGAAAACAAGCAACCCAATTTAAAAATGGGCAAAAGAGCTAAGTAGGCATTTCTCTAAGGAAGATATATGAATGGCCAACAGACATATGAAAAAAGGCTCAACATCATTCAGCATCTGGGAAATGCAAATCAAAACCACACTGAGATACCATCTAACCCCAGTTAGGATGGCTAAAATCCAAAAGACTCTGAATGATAAATGCTGGCGAGGTTGCAGAGAAAAAGGAACTCTCATACATTGTTGGTGGGACTGCAAAATGGTGCAGCCTCTATGGAAAATGGTATGGAGGTTCCTCAAACAATTGCAGATAGATCTGCCGTATGACCCAGCTATCCCACTGCTGGGAATATACCCAGAGGAATGGAAATCATCAAGTCGAAGGTATACCTGTTCCCCAATGTTCATCGCAGCACTCTTTACAACAGTCAAGAGTTGGAACCAGCCCAAATGTCCATCATCAGACGAGTGGATACAGAAAATGTGGTATATCTACACAATGGAATACTACTCTGCTGTAAAAAAGAATGAAATACTGCTATTTGCAACAACATGAATGGACCTAGAGAGAATTACATTAGGTGAAACAAGTCAGGCCCAGAAAGAAAAATATCACATGTTCTCACTTATTGGTGAGAGCTAAAAATAAATAAATAAATTCACACACACACACACACACACACACACACACACACACACACACAAAACGGGGTGGGGGGGCAGAAGACATAAAAATTACAATTCCTTGAAGTTGACACAACAAGCAAACAGAAAGGACATTGTTGGGAGGGAGGTTTCGGTAATTGGCCACAATAATCAACCACATTGTATATCGACAAAATTAAATTTTTAAAAAATTAAATGGCTACAAAATGAAATGTTTTGCAATATGAATGTATCATTTATTTGGCCTTTCCTCCTCTGTTACGGACATTTAACTCGACTGCAGTTTTCTTACCACTACAAAAATAAATAAATAAACAAACAAACAAACAAATAAATAAATAAAATTAGATACACAAACCCAACCTCAGAGCCTGCCCTCTCTGAATTCCAGTAACTCTTCTCTGAGAGATTTATTTGGCTGTTACGTTAACTACTCATATGGCAATTTAAGTGTTTTAAGTGTTGAAGTTTTCACTCATTGAGTAGTTTGCAAGGTACTTTGGAGGTGAGATTACATCCTAGATTTTTTTCTATCTTTCTCTGATACTTAAGGCCATTCATGTTATTAAAATGATAAATATTTAATCATTTTTACTCAATAAAAAGTTAGCCAGATGAGGTTTGAATACTTGTACTCAAGAAGAAGCCCAAACTTATTTTGTTGGCATCAGGACATTCATGGTCTGTCACTGCCATTATTCTTCAGCTCTATCTATTATGATCTTGCTTCCCAGTGTCTGATACAGAAAGTCTCTGCTGTAGTGGTACTGAACTTCCCTGCTGTCCCCTAACCCACTGCACTCTCACCACTCGCAGTACCTTTGTGAATTCCGTTCCTCTCTCTGGAATGCCTTTCTCTCTGTCCCACTCCCTGTCCCCATCACATTCACTACCTGACACCTGCTAATGCATACTCAGCCATGAGAACTCAGTTTAAACCCCACCTCCTCTGGGGAGCCTTCCCTGATGTACCCAAGATTAGTGTAAATACCTTTTCTAAGTGTTTTATTTTACCCCTTTTACACTGTATCATAATCATCTCTTTATTTGTATATCTCTTACACTTAACTATTAGTTTCTCACACGACTTATTAAATTATTATTTATCCACCTATTGTTTCCCCAACTCCCCGGTTTTCAGTAAATGTTGTAAAGTGACTAAATGGAGGTATAGAGGGAATAAATGAATATAGGTTAAAATAACAGACAATTTTTGAAAATTACTTTAATGACAGGTTGTAACAATATAAAAATGAATGTTTTGGATTATATTGTCAGAACTGAAGTAATTCTAATATAGAAATAAGGTAAAGTCATGCACATCAGAGAAAATCCTTAAAGATGAGAAAAAGGTAAATACAATGTCCATCTTTAAAAGAAGTAAAAAGAAATATTGGTCAGTCTAAAACACAGTATCAGGAAAGTTACTAAGATAAATCATCAAAATGATCAATTTGCAATCACCCAGAAACACATAACAAACTGGGTAGCAACCAACATGGCTTTTAGAGGAACAAATCAAGCCAGACCAATTTAATTTCCTTCTATGATAGACTGACAGGCCTTGTAGATAAAAAGGATGCAATAGATATAATCTCTCTAGACTTCTGTAAGCCTTTGATTCTGTCCTACCTGACATTCTCATCAACAAACTGGGGAGATCTAATCTAAACCACACAGAGGAGGCACAGCCCACTGGACACAGGCATCCAGAGAGCAGTTGTCAATGGCTTAGCATTAACCCAGGAGAACATTGCTAGCAGTAACCTTGTTGTGAGGCTGACAATCATTTGATTATTTTAAAGTAAAAGGCATTTATGAAATAAATTTTATAAGTTTTTATAAAATCTATAGTTTTACAGTAAAATATATAAATGTATCTATTTATACATTTATAAAAGTGTAAATATGGCATATATGCAATAAAGGATATGTTTAGACAGGGACAGCTGCAAATCTATTTGGAGTCAGCGGAGAATTTCTGCATAGAATTACTTGGCATAAAACAAATGGATCAGTAAACAAATAAATACTTTGAGAGTGATCTATCTTCATATTGTAGAGATTGTTCTACCTAAAAATTGCAATTCTAAGTCCATGCTAGTACCCCTCCACCAGCATTGCCTATATTGTTTTCCCGAGTGAAATTTCTGCTAATCAATCTGCTCACACCTGCTTCTTTCATCTGTTTGTTCTGTGTCCCGCGGACTGCCCGTTCCATCTTCTACTCTCCTTTCCCCAGCTTTCTTAGCTGCCCAAATGATCTTTTCAGTCTTTCCTCCCCTCTGCTGGCCTGTCTCATTGCCTCTAACTTCACACGTAACATCTCGCCACCTGTTCTTGTCCATGTTTTCCTCCCCTGCTTAACATCCTGAAAGTTTAGGCTGATGAGGCAGAGTGAACAGAAGCTCAAGATAATAAAGAAATTAGGGAACAAAGTGTAGAGATGAGATAGACCAGTGATCACCAGGGTTGTGTAGAATTTTTTTAAAGAACACCTCCCTAGATTTCGGGATGGGGTCTGCAAAGTGATGTTTGATAGAATGGGCTTGTTGGAGTGGGCAACTGAAAAGGTAAGAAAATAGAATAATGTTAGGATCAGGTTTTGGGATTCAGGCAAGAATTGTCCATCAAGACAATGGCCCAAAGATAAGGTGCAAGTGGTTAAACCAGCTGAGTGATTGAAAGGGCACTTAGTTTGACTAAGTTCTACCATTTATTAGCTCTTTGACTATAAGAAAGTCATTTACATTTTCTGAGTCTGATTTATCAACTGTAAAAAGGGTTATTACCAAACCAAGCAACACATGAGAATTAAATGAAATCATGTATATGAAAGCACAGTAAACTAGAAAGCAGTACACAGCTGTTAAATGATATTGCCGTTGTTGTTATTATTATAATATAGGGATGACTGTCCTTTAGAGGCCAGGAAAGGCCTCACAACAGCTGTACTTCTGTGATTTTTATGCAAACTTATGGATTAGAGATAAAGAGAGATCTGCTTGTGCTCTCTGGGGAAAGAATCTTAACTCTAAAATGGCCAATTAGATTAAATGTCCCTTCTGGAAAGAGCAAACTAACAACTAAATGGAATTTGTATTTTATAAAGATCAAGTTAGATTTTGTTTAAGATAACTTCAGAATTCATTTCTAGACCATTTTCTTCATAGGAACAATTAAGCTGGACTCTAGCAGTAAATATTTCAGGTGGTGATAGACCCTATGAGGTGAAATAGAGAATTAACATTTTATCAAGAAAGTACAGGACAAAAATATTTTTAAAGCATTTTGTTCTAGATATCCAAGTAGTATTTCAGATGGAAGAAATGGCAGAAAATGGGGATAATTCCCTCATGTCTTCAATTTTCTTTGCATATGTAGATTATAGTAGGTGACCATAACAACAACTGTCGTAGGTTTATTGACTTGTGGGTTGCAAAGTTTCCCCCACATACTTTATCTTTTTGGATTCATGCTATCTCTGAAAAGTAAATAGAGATAATATCATTCTTCCCATTTCACAGGCTAAATCAATACAAGGTCACATAATTGAATATTGGTTGAACGTGTACCTAAACCAAGATGTTAGATTCCTTGGGGAGAGCTTTACTATACCAAAATAGTTTTTACCGCTGTTGGTATATTTTGAACACAAGTTCTCAGTAAAGGTTGTAAATATTACTCTCATGAGGCTGCTTATAAATTCTAAAAGTTCATTTGTAATGAATTTGATATTCATATGTTTTTAATAATATAAATTTGAAGGTGTGGAAAAAGTGGTTTTTCTGCCATTCAATTAAATGACTCAACAAGCTTGTTGCTGATAAGGTCTGAGGAAATGAGGTCTTGAGATGTTGAAGGAATGAGTCAAGGACAGAGGCCAACGAGATTGTAAACAAAGCCCAGGACCTGAAATTGTTAGCTAGGAATAAACATGCTTTGGAAGAAGAGTTATGTTTCACATTGCAAACTGATGATTAGTAAGTAGTCCACTTGAATTCAATTCACTTTATAGACGTGAATTAATACATTTTAATCATATCCCATAAGAAATCATATCCCATGAGAAAGTGTTATTGCACCTTTTTATTTCAAGGAAAACTGAGTTTAAAAAGGCAAATTGCCTAAGGTAGAATGTAAAGGTTACATATGAAAATTTATTAATTATGACTTATTGATTAGTGACAGTATTCAAGGAACAGAAATAAACTTAATTCTTAAGTTAAACCTCAGTTTAGTACACAAAGAAATTTCAAGGAACCTACCTAATGTTGTTCACTTTCTAAAAGAGGGAGAGAAACTTAACTTGGGGGAGAAAAGAAAGGAAACAGGAAAATAAGATGAAAGAAGGTGTTGGTTCACCAATGCTAGTTTTTCCCATGGTATTTTACAACATCCAAAAGTAAGCAGAAAAAGGCAGGCAGTTTAAAACCTACTGTATATGACTCACCTTGCTATTTTCACATTTATTCTCTAGTGTCCAACTTCCATTTCCTTCGCTTACCCCCTAGCACTTTCTTGGAATGCTGGCCACACTGGTGAAGCTCAGGGCACCCACTGCAAACCTAGGTCACTGTTGGGCCCAAGCAGAAACCAGAAGCAGTGCTAAAGACAATGAGAGATGCAGGGAGAATGTGCTATAAAAATACAAGTGGAATTCACCAAAGACAGGGGTAAACCAACAACAGTGAAAGAAAAGATGGAGCACAGGTCAGGCTCTGGTCAGAAAGGAGAAAAAAATGCTAAGCATGAGACCGTATGCCGGATGCTGTCACTATTTTAAAAATGAAAGAAGAATCAACACAGCATTTCATCAAGAATCAATGAAGTTGTGGGAAGGAGGCGGGAATCCCTTAACCAAACACTCACACTCATGGGTGAGAATTGACTCTGCGGTGCTGAGCCCTTTCCATGTATCACCTCATTTGATCTCCACCAGAACCCACGTTAGCACAGCTTTGTTGATGAGGAACAGAAGCCCAGGGAGATCAAAGGTGATCCCCATGGCACCCAGCCAAGAAACAGAAAGCTCCCCTAGAGGAAAAGGAGTGAAAATAATAACAGTAGCTAACCCTCCTTGACTGCTACCAATGCCAGGAATTGTTCTAGGCACCTCACCCATCATTAAGTGCTCAACCAAGTCTTTGAGGAAGCCATTGTCTTATTGATGAGGAAACTGAGTCACAGAGAGCTCGAGTTAGTTACCCACAGCCTCCCAGATAGTAAATAGCTGAACTAGGATTCAAACCCTGCCTAAAGAACTTAGGCCCTTAAAATAGTTTTAATAATAATACCAACCTCACAGAGTTGTTGTATCAAAATGAGTTATATAGGCAGAATCTTCCAAAAATTCATGGGAAATGTGTATTGTAAAAAACTATGCAAATAAACTTGTACTCACTTATTATAATATGTCTGAACAGAATCTAGTTTGCGGCACTAAGAAGGGTAAGACATCAGTGTGAAAAGAGCCCCTATCAGAGCAACATAAATTTTGCTAAAATTGAAGCAAGAACACACATCAAATTTAGGGTGAAGCTTGAGTGGAAGAATGGTGAAATCACTGATGCTTTACAGAAAGTTTATGGGGACAATATCCCAAGGAAATCAGCAGTTTACAAATGAGTAACTTGTTTTAAGAAGGGACGAGATGATATTGAAGACGAAACCCACAGCCGCAGACTATCCACATCAATTGTGAAGGAAAAAATTAATCTTGTTTGTGCCCTAATTGAAGAGGACCAACAATTTACAGCAGCGACAACAGCCAACACCGTGAACATCTCAATTGGTTCAGTTTACACAATTCTGACTGGAAAGTTACCACGTATAAGTGTTCTGCTCAATGTGTTCCAAAACTGTTATGCCCAGATCAGCCACAGAGCAGAGCTTTCAATGAAAATTTTAAACAAGTGGGATCAAGATCCTGAAGCATTTTTTCAAAGAATTGTAATAGGAGATGAAACCTGACTTTACTGGTGTAATCCTAAAGACAAGGCACAGTCAAAGCCATGGCTACCAAGAGGAGAAAGGGTCCAGTCAAGAGCAAAGGTCATGGCAACAGTGTTTTGGGATGTTAAAGGCATTTTGCTTGTTGACTTTCTGGAGGGCCAAAGAATGATAACATCTGCTTCTTATGAGAGTATTTTGAGAAAGTTAACCACAACTTTAGCAGAAAAAAAATCAGGGAAAGCTTCACCAGAGTGTCCTTCTCCACCATGGCAATGTTCTTGCTCATTCCTTTCTTCAAAAAGGGCAACTTTGTGAGAGTTTCAATGGGAAATCATTAGGCATCCATTTACAGTCTTGATTTAGCTTTACCTGATTTATTTTTATTTCCTATTCTTAAAAATTCTTTAAAAGGCCCCCATTTTTCTTCAGTGAGTAATGTAAAAAAGACTGCACGGACATGGTTAATTCCCAGGACCCTCGGTTCTTTACGAATGAACTAAATGGCTGGTATCATCACTTACGAAAGTGTCTTGAACTTGATGGAGCTTATGTTGAAAAATAAAGTTTATATTTCTTATTTCATGTCTTTTAATTTCATTTTTCTATCAATTTTTTGAAGTCTCCTCTTAAAAAGCTTAGAGCCGTATCTAGCACATAATAAACATTTAATAAATATTCACTATTTGTATTATTGCTAATATTACCATACTCTGCTGTTTCTCAAAATGTAGAATATGAAGCCACTGAAAAATAAAACCAGAAGAATCAACGTTCTGGGAAAAATTCATTAAGAGAGAATAAGCAACATCTTCTAAAACGGTGGTTTTTCAAGGATAACTCAACTTAGATTTGAGCAGCAAAGAGTTTTAATGCTCAGGAGAAATACATACAGGATACTGCGGCATGACGTTAGAAAGAGTAATTGACCAGGAGGAAACTAAAGCAAAGGTTGCCTGGGACAGAGTCACTAGTTGGAAATCTAGCACAGTAGAAAAACCAACTTACTAAACATGTGTATGCATGTGCAGAAAGGACAGCAGTGTAGCACATTCCTGGGACTCCTCTTTTCTTCATTCCCCAATTCTTATCTTGTCCTCTGAGCTCCCAGAAAAGAGAGAGATAACAAAAGTCCTTCATTGTTTACCCAAGTATTAATAAGGAGGAAACTTCAAACCAAAAAAAAAAACCTAGAGGATGGACAGGAAGGTCCAATCAGCTGGCCTCCTATTCAAGTTCACCCTAATACATTGTCGTCAATGATGTATCCTTCCTGTTGAATAATCAGTTTTGTTTTCTTCGTTTGGACTTTTGCAAGATGAAGACTGGTTGATTACTCAGTCTAAGAGTCAAAGAGCAGAGAATTCCTGTTTCACCTTTTGACCTTGCTTTGTTGTCTAAGATGAAATTGTGTTGACGGCAAGGCCAACTTCATGGGCTTACAACCTGTGCAATCACAGACCCCATGCTTAAAAGGAAACTCTGCTGTTGCTCTCTTAAAATTCTTAATCATTTTATTTTTGAACTGATTTTTTAAGTGACATCCAATGAGACAATGGAGAGTATGTTTGAGCAGAGAAAATACAAACAATATGTGTTTCAGCCATTCCTTGTCTCATAGAGCATTTGTGATGTGTCGTGACACAGATGCATAAAAATTTAGAGAGCTTCCAGGAGAGCACAAGACAAGCATGTTGTGCCGTAGATTGTGCATGTCTCGAGAAGTGAAATAAAAGCAGTGAAGTTCGTTCTGTGCAATGTTTCCACTGTTCTGGTAAGATTGCAGATGCATATACGAGCTACAAAACATGCTCTGTGTAATTCCAGTAATTCTGCATGCTAGTTAAATGCTCTTATATTTGCATTGAAAACTGGCATTGCACAATATAAAAATCAATTGTAAAAACCATGCTAATAATTGAAATTCTTAAGTTTTCCTTACTTAGCATGGCATTAAAAAGCAAATAAAAAACACCATGATCAGTTGAGAGAGAAAATGAGTCCATGGAAGAAAGAAAAAAAATTTATATTTTATTGTCTTGAATAATACTTTTTTTTTTTTTTCTGCTTTTTCGAACAAGAGGTCCTGCCTTTTTATTTTGTAGTAGGTCTAAAAATTATGGAGCTGGCCCTGGTTGACAGGTTCCATGTGTCTGAGGGCAAGGGTGCTTCTGAGGCACCCTTTTTTGTTTGAGTTTATGCCCACATATCCTGAGTCAGTGTTTGTTGGGGAACTTCTGGTATGTTTGGGGAGGCAAGAGCAGTTTATGCTCCGAGTGCTCTGCATCCACCGGATCCATCATAACTGTCACCTCACTTCCTATGCCACCCTCACCTCAGCTGGACTAAATCACTTTCCTCTGCGTTCCCCAAGTCTTTGGTGAGCTTCACTAGAGCACTTTTTATTCCATCTTGGCTTCATTGCTATATTTTCTCTTACTCAATGTACTAGACATTAAGTCATTCTTGGATAAGGAAGACAAAGAACCTGTGTCATTCATCTTGTTACGTCCAGACCCTGAACATAGGGCCTTGCAGATGGCAGTCATTCACAAACGAAATGACATTTCCTCCTCCCGCCCACTTCCTCACCACCCCTATTGCACTGCCTCACACATATAAAATAAAATCCTTTCTTGGCTAGTCCCTAGTGGTAGAGGAGAGAAATGTTGTCCTTTCATTATCCCACTGAACTGAATACAAGGGCAAATAATCTGATTCCACTCAGGAAACATTCCCTAGCAACCAACAACAAACTGCTTCTTCCTTTTCATAGCATCCTTTTTTCAGTCTATTATGCCACCTATGTCAGAGAGGAATGGAAGACATAAATGACAGCATAGAGTTTTATAGACCTGAATTTGATTCCCAGTTTGGCTTCTAACAAATGCCTCCGGTCAAACCACTCAAGTTATCTGAGCCTCAGTTTCCCCATTTTATTAAATGGGTGTGATAATGGCAACCCCAATAATGTACTTGTGATATATGCATGTCATTTCTATGATATCTACCACATGGTTTGTTGACCTACAATACATAACTGATTGTATTATTGTTATCCCTGCCTTCAAGAAGTTTGTAATATATTAGGTTCTACACTGGCCTTACATCCTCTGAGTCTGTAGTTTTAGAGGAAACAAAGACCAGAGAAGGCTGTCAAACTCAGGCTTGACACAAGGAGGTCAATCAATATAAGCACTAGTATACACACCCGGCTTCTCTCATTGAGAAGATTCCATAGATGAGCTGGAACCTGAAATAAACACATAGTACTATTCTGTGATGAGAATTAAAAGGTAGGCATTCCAGGTTAGGAGGAAAACATAAGCAAATGTGTTCACATGACTGTGTTCATATTCATGATTATACCAATCTATATACAAGTATGGGTAGGATTGGTGACCCAGGAACATTGTGTATTGGGTGCTGATTTGGAATGCTCCAGGTTCCTCTTCTGTTGGAGTTGAATCAACTAGTCACTACTAAGCCTTGGCTAATGAATCCTGCTAACTGTGCATATGTGTCCATAAAAAATTTTGCATATACTTACTTAGATTCTGTGGTCTGAATCTGAATGTGGGTTACTTGTAGGTAGAGACTCTAATCCTTTATTATATGTTTCCCTTCATCAAACAGGCCAAGAGCTACTTGCTTGATTACACTGAGGACCAATAAGCATCCACATCCAGTGGCACTCATCTCTTGATGGCCAGGTACTCAGCTTCTCTTAATAGAAAGTTCCAGTTCTCAGAAGAAGACATTTTTAGGAGGGTTCTTTTCTTCCTTAGTATTTAGTGAGCACCTACTTTGAGTGCAGAAGTGTGAGTCAATGTCCATGCCCATAAGGAAATTCAGTCTTTCATGTATCAAAACAAGACACCAATTGGATTCACCAAGGCAGACTTCTTAAACTTAACATTTGTGCTCATGTTGCCAAAATTTGTGAAACTAACATTTAAAGACAAAGGGTGTGTGTGTGTGTGTGTGTGTGTGTGTGTAGCTGAGAGCCAAGAAGGGAAGAGTGAGCAGGCAGTTGGGCAGAGATGAGGTGAGAGTAGCAGTTAATGGGTGAATGCCTGGTGGTGGCAATGACTTCAAGGACTGGACCCAGAAGCAGAAACGATTATTAGGTTATAACTTCTATTGCCAACCCTTTGCAAAAGAGCATAGATCTTCTTCAGCAATCACGAGCCTTCTTATCTAGCTTTTTTCTTTCTTATCTGTATGTAGTCTTTGGCACAGCAGATATTTAGACCCATCTCAAAGTTCGTCCAGGATCTAACTTTGCCATGATTACTCTGATCCTTATAAACACAAGGAAGCTTCTTATTTTGTTGGTCACATATTTGGTTTTATTTCTTAGTCCTCTCCAGCTCAGCTCTAATAAGGGCAGAGTATTCCTGAACACCCTTTCTGGCCATATGAAGAGAAACTTCTCTACAGATTCAGTTCAGTGTACACTCACCATTCCTGTCATGGAATGCCAGCAATGTTGCCTGAAGCAACCAACACATGCAACAATATGTGTATTCATTGGAACATTAAACAGTGAAACAATTCTACAGCATGGGCTTTGAGATCTGTGGATTACAAGCCCTTAGAGTCTAGCCTCATCCCTCGCCACACATCATCCTCTGCCACAGAAAATGCGTTTTATTGCACATTTTGTGGCAAAGTTTATGACAATTATCACCCAAATCCATAATTAGCAAGTGGTAACAGATAGGCAGATAGATCCACTTATGGTGATGTCTCTGACAGATTGACATCCCCCCACCCACCTTCAAAAATCCCTGCAAGGCTTCTCATTTTAAATGTGACCATGCTCAAACACAACGTTTGCAAGCCTCGTCTCGTGTTCACAGAGGGAGGAGGGGGCTATAAAAGCAACATGTTCGCACAAGCATGGCAGAGCCCATGCATAAACCATTTGGTTTTGCAATTAAAAACAGGTTTGGCTTCTCTCTGCATCAGTAAGACAACGTCAAAGCAACATTCATCCCGAAAATTTTCCCTTGTGAATTCAAATGAACTGTGAGTCTTGGGGTGTTCTTTGTTTGCGTGTGCATGCCTTGAGAGTGAGTTTTTGGAAGGGTTCAAGGTGTTTCTCTCTGGGGTGGTACGGTTGATGTATGTGTTGAATCACTGCTACCAGATTGGTCTCGGTTACAGTTTCCATTCCGGGTTCCTTAGCTACGTGGTTAGCATTTTGGATTTCTCCCATCAGGCTTATTGCAGCAGGTAAATTAACTCTCCAAGGCTGACCCCTCTGCCTGAGAAAATGAGCAGTCATTCTAGAGATTTGCCTGCAGATGACTGTCATGGACTGGACCTGAGTTTCAAACATACTAAAAAACATAAAAACATTTATTGTTAGGAAGTGTAGTAAACTTGACTACAGTGATGGCTAATTATATCTTTCCCGTTGTCATTCATGTATGATGCATTGAACTATTAGATCCTATGATATTGGGAGAAATATCTACCTTAGAGCTAAAATCTTTACCTTCACCATGCAATGAAGAGCTCAGAAGGATACTATAAAAGCCAATCCTAGTTTCAGAGAACTCACAATTCTCTAACAGGTAAAGTTTGCTTCCATTTTCTTTTCTCTTATTCCTTCTACATTCAGTTGGATGGAAAAAAAATATTGCCCCTTCTTTGGGTGTTTATTGTTAAACTATAAGTTCAAAAGTTCTGCCACATCAAAAAATGCAAAGAAACAGGTCCTTATCCATGAGTCAAAACCATCAGAACCCAGGCCAGTCTGCGTGTGAAGAGATCTTAGCATTAGAATAGTTCACCAGCACCTAGGCTGGTCTATTGATGTACTAGGAAAGTTCTGGGCAAAGACAATGCATTAGGCATGTCAATTTTTGAATAATAATGGTATTAATTAAAAGAGAAAGACAGACAAAAAAAGAACATTAATCTCAGTGCAGTATACTTGATCTCAAAGTTATCATGGAATGATTTTGCCTCTGTTTAATTTATAAAAGTCTCACCAAACTCTGCTTAAGAAATTTTAGTTTATTCAGTTTCTTTGGAATTACCCTATCTTACAATATCACCACCAGAAGTTGTTCAACAGAATAATTACTAAAATAGAGATAGGCTTTTTATTGCATCATTCTGAAATCCATAATTTGAGATACATATAACATATTTTTATAATGTGTGAAGTAAAAATATTGTCATCACAGTGTAAATAAAAATATAGTAATATATACAGTAATATGTGTAGTTACATTGAAAAATTCAAAATTCCTTTAACCCATTGTCATATATTTTGCCGTTATATACTAGCATAGAAATATATCCATAATTTTGTATTTCTCAAAAATACATGTTTTGCTTGCTTTTGATCTATGGGCTCAGTGAATAGGAAAAGAGAAACTAAATTTTTCTAAATATGAATTTTTATTTTTCCTTTTATAAAGGAAAACAGTTCTCTCAACAAGTTATTAACCATATATAAATATTTTTCATTTCTATTAATTCCATGTATTTTGAGGTTTTTCGTTGACTTTCTGATCCCATTTGTTAGACTGTGTGTTTTCTAACTTTATATATAAAAGGTAAAATATAAGAAGCAAATTTAAATTCAGTCCAACTAAGGAAGGCAGAAATAAATCCGACTTTGAACATCACAAAAATAACATAATTTTGTAAAAAATTATACACATTAAAATAAAGTCAATATATATGATAATGAAAATAATTTAACAAACCTTTATGTCATTTGAGACTTCTCCACTTATCAAAACAGTGCTTGTTATTAAAAACATTTTTTAACGAGCAAGGAACTGCTACCAATTAATTTAAATATTTATTGGAGAAGAGAGATCATCTATGCTTTTTATAAGCTTATAAATTTTACTAGAGAAGCTACTTCATATGGATATATTCTTTATTAATTAAATGTTAGCTCCACTTCCTAACAGTTAGGTATCCAAAATGTTACAAAAGAAAGAAAGGGGAAAAGGGGGTTATTAGGTTTTTAAACTCAAGTTTTCAAATGCCCAGTAAGAGACACTGTTAAGTGATGAAAGAAGGTTACTGAGTTAGAGAAGGGTTAAATAAAGAAACATTCAGAACGCATGTGGAATTGTGATAATTAGTTTCGTGAGAGCTGACATAAGCCAAAGATGAAGGATTGCTTTTAGGAGTAGGTTGAAGAATAAGAAAGTTCTTAAGGAAAATTCTTAGATCTTAATCATGAGCTTATATTTCAGTACATTAAACACCTTTCATGTAAAGAAAAGGTATACACAAGTCATTATATCATTACACTAATTTGTTATATGACTGAACAGAAAATCCCACGGTGGAATTTATTCCCCCAAACTAGAATTACATAGTAGTTTCTAAACGTTTCATCGCTGTTGTTGTACTCTAGTTGTTTTTAAGCAACACATTCATTCTAATAAGTTGGAGAATTTGCTCTCCCAAGTTTAACATAAACTGTACTTCTGGGGAGGTTTCTTTATGGAAACAAAATGAAATTGAAGCACCTATGTATTGGAACCACATCACGTACACCACATACGTGACACCAAACATAAAAACCCAGGCAAGTCCCCCTCTTTTTCCTTGTGGTTTAGAGCAAGGAACGGAGCTGAAAAATGAAATTCTGTCTCTGCATTTTTGCTCCCACGTATTCTACAAGAACATGACTGAAAGCACAGCCCTATTATCCACAGGTGTGTTGTGGAAGCCGCTAGTAAAAATGATTTTAAAACACTTGGAAACTTCCAAGCTCTGAGAAAATGCTTATTAAAGACTAATAAAATTGTGAAAATTGAGAAGAAAACATACAGTAAACTTTTTTGTATGTTTTAAGGAAGTCGGTTTAGTCCGTAGCCACGTGGGCTTGGCTGTGGTAAACTTGGGCAAGAAAAACAAGCTTAGCCACAATTTCATAATGAAGTGCTAAGGAGAGTTGGATGAGCAGCTCCAGATTCACTAGGTCACCATGAAGGCACACATAGTAATCTCTGCCCTCTGCCACTATGATCCAGACTTCCAAAAGTGATTGAAAATTCTGCAAACAAATCTCCCAGACAGTGTCCATATTCTCAATAATAAACTAAGTACAGGTATTATCAAATGAAATTTAAAATGTCCATTGGGTCTATTTCTGTCAGACATCTGTACCATGGGCAAATGAGAGAGTGAATTTGGTCATTTTAACAACGAGTCTTGGATTGTTTACTCAACAGCAACTGTCAGAGAATCAAAGTTTCGTGGTCTTATAGTCCCTATGATGCTGTAGATTAATATGCTCCTAAAAAGTTGCGGTTTTGCAAAGACCAAATGGAGAGATGATTTTCTTTTCCAATTTTAAGACATGTGTGGAATGTTTAATTTTTTATTGAAAAATTATTTTAGACTAATTCAGTTAATTGGCTAATTCTGCCTGCCTAGTTCATTTCTGAGGATGTACTCACTCTGGCCTATACTCAGTAGCACTGTTTCCAAATTCACGGGATCCTAAGAATCTCCTGAGCACTGCCCTATTCCTAAGGAATCAAAATCTCTGAAGAAGATCCTGAATGTATGCATTTTTTAAGCCTCCATAGTTTTAGGCACCTTAGGTAATACTTACAATCAAGCAAGTCTGGGAAATCCAGCTTAAGTTTGGGAGTTCCAGCTTAATTTGAACAAATTCAATATTGAAAAAACAAAATGCCCAAGAATAAAGAGAGGAATTTTTATTATCTAGCCCGAAGAAGCACAGTGATCTTTTTCCTTAGAGACTTTAGAGATCTTGTATAGATTTGGAAATAGCACTATAGCCCATAGTCAATGTCCAATTTGAACACATGCAAACATACATGCACAAATATTTTTTAAAACTGTTTCAAAATCTTTAGGGAAGGATGTGGGGCAAAAATTGTAACTAAGGAACTTCAAAGCAGTCAAAAAATTGGTAATAATGTTAAAAAGAAAAATTATTCAATGACCTAATTACATGTAATGATCCAATAGCTAGGTGGCATTTCTTTAGAATAAATCCCAGTACAGTGAATTTGAACCTAAGCAAAATGTGTATTCGTGTAGAATAGCCATTCAATAATTCAACTTCTAAAAATAAAAGCTTGTAACACACTATGTTGCTTTGAGTGAGATGGAATAGTGCGGCCACAAAAGTATAGTGCTTTGTTTTCTGGATTATTACATCTGTCTTAAAAATAATATTCATTATAAAGACAAGGAAATACCAAGAAATAGATCATCTAAACATTATCTTTGTTTCACCTTTTGATTAAGAAAACTGCACCCAAGTATACCACACGCCACACATTAATCACACAGCAATTAATAACTGATTTTTTGTGGAGAATATGAAGTCATCCAGGCCTCCTATACACTAGTTTGCATAACAAGTGAAAAAAAGAAGCATCAGTTCAGGTAGGTCAGTTCTACAAACTCTGTGTAATTCAAGATTCTCAAACCTAATTCATCTTATAAGTCAAATGTCCCTTCCCATTCCCCATCTCCACCAAATACACATAAAGTTTAAGTAGTGAGGTGTAGGTGAACAAATTTTTATGTCAACATAGAATTAATATTCTAGATCTTTTGCCCAGAGAATTATTCTGCATAAATTGTTCCTACCACTTATTAAAGTAATGCTGTTTTATGAATCAAAATTGTCATATTTAATAAATCAATAGCTTCCTGTCTCTTTATTAGAAATGAGGAAACTGAGGCTCAGGGATCTAACCATGGTCACAGGATATGTAAGGGGTTTCTGGATGAGGGAGACTGGTCAGTATCCCAGAAGGACCCAGGAGCAATTTGGGAGAGAACAGTAATTACTGCAATTATTAGTTTTATCTGCATATCTGATTGAATAGTCGCCATTTCCATAAAACTTCACAAGGGAAAACCCATTATAAATAATTTAATGCAAAAGTAACAAAATGAAATTTTCACCTTCAGAAGTTGTAGTGGCTTAGACTGCAGTGGCAATCTGTGCGACAGATCACTGCTTGCCCTTTTACTTAGCTTAAATGCCTCAAGGGGATCCTAATAGCTATATGATATGTTTGCTTTGGAATCAGATACCTGGAACGGTTAGCAGATGACCTGAAAACTCAGCAATAAATTCAACCTTGCCTGTTTGCTTATTTGTCACCTGCATGTCATGATGGAACATTCCCACTCAAAGATTGATTTTAAAATTAAAGGCAAGAGTCTGGAAAATCGTTCAGATGGTATTCATAGGTTGAATCGATGGTAGTGTCTTAACTCCATTTCCAAAAGGACACGTAGCCACCTCTTCATACTTTTTCCCCTCTAGACAGGGAGGACACTTGTAAACTTCCAGAGAGCCACATCCACTGTGAAAATGAAGTTTCACCTTCGAGCTATGTCTGCCTCTTTTTCGTTTCCCTGGATTTGGCTGCAGGAGAGTGGAAATCAGGACCAGCCAACAATCCAAGGACATTATTCTCATCCACTCTCCTCTTCCCATCCTCACTGCTACTGATGCCCCAGTGTGAACAGGCGATGTTGTAAATCCAGTGAGAATTTACAGACAAGAACGTGATTTCCCCTAGACTCACAAGCAAAACAAACAAGGAATTGTTCCAGTGGTTGAATAAAGCAGAAAGAGGGCCCAGCTTCTCCTCCTCCTTCTGTTGACAGAAGGAAAGCCCAGTTACTGGCGACCTCACAGCTCCCATAAAAAAGAAACTCAGGGCCCACCCCGTGGTGCACTCGCGAGAGTGCGGCGCTGGGAGCTCAGTAGTGCTCCCGCCGCGGGTTCGGATCCTATATAAGGATGGCCGGTGCGCTCACTGGCTAAGCGCGGTGCGGCCGGTCACAAAAAGACAAAAAAAAAAAGAAAGAAAGAAAGAAATTCATCCTGCTGTTGCTGAGTGCAAACCCACGTGAGAAAGAGGGTCCAGGCATACCATCAATCAGACATCACATATCTATTGAAACCTATGGCTATAGGTAGGAGCCACAAGGCTAAAAACATCAATATAAGATATAGTCCAGTGTTCAAGGAGTTTATAATCTCCATGAGTAAATGAGATTTAAACATGAGAAAATTTTTGCAAGAAAAAAAAAATGACACACCAGGGGTACATACAACTTAAGTAGGAACTATAGCAATATATGCATCCCATGTTATTTCTGGAAAAAAAGTAAGATCACAGGCTCCTGAGATGGCTGGAATAGAAATAAATCATAGATTTTGAGCAGTTCAACTATCTGAGGGAGTTTGGCGGTGGGACAATAATTACTTTTGATGTAAGACTTCACACTGACATCTCGTTGTTCATGACTCTCTTTAATTCATTTAAAATACTCTCTAACCAAAGAAAAAAAAACCAGAGGTGAGATCATCATTGTAGAGGAAGGGCGATAGAAACAAACGTGAAAAGGCATTTTCGTTGTGCTGGGTTTTTCATTTTGTTGGGTTTGATTTATTCCTTCCCTGTCAGAATGTTTGGTGCTGAATACGCTGACTTCTGTGGGAAGGATGAGGCAGGATGTTTCAGAAATCTCTGAGCACATTGAATAATTATGCTCTGTTTTTCTTAGTATGCCATTCCAATATTACAGTAATGGTAGTTCTAACAAGTCAGTACAGATTCGTAAAAACAAAGTTAATGAAGAAGTGAAGAGTACATTCAACTTGTCATTTTTTTTTAAGTTCCTTTGTTATATGCAGACATTTTAGCCCCAACTTTCTCCACAATGGTATACTTGTTACTTACATTGATTTAATATGTTCAGAAAATTTATCCAGTGGATGTTTTTCACAAGTCAGTGCTGACAGGAATGTCTCTTTAACCCTTGTGGCAGACGGAAACCTGTGCTTTTGTGGTACCTGTAATACATGGGCTACCGAGGTGATTATAATTGCCATCACAAAACAGAAGGATGGAAGAAGGGAGGGGAGGAAGGAGGCAGAAGAAAGGGAAGGTGGGAAGGGAGAGAGGGAGAAATGGGAAAAGAGAGACAGAGAGAAGGAAGGAAGGAAGGAAATGAAGGAAAGAGGGAGGGAGGGAATGAAGGAAGGAAGGAAGAAAAAGAAAGAAAAGAGAGAGAGAGAGAGAAAGAAAGAAAGAGAAAGAAAGAAAGAAAGAAAGAAGAAAGAGAAAGAGAGAAGAGGAAGGAAGGAAGGAAGGAAGGAAAGAAAGAAAGAAAGAAAGAAAGAAAGAAAGAAAGAAAGAAAGAAAGAAAGAAAGAAAGAAAGAAAGAACGAAAGAAAGAAAGAAAGAAAGAAAGAAAGAAGGAAGGAAGGAAGGAAAGAAAGAAAGAAGGAAAGAAGGAAGGAAAGAAAGAAAGAAAGAAAGAAAGAAAGAAAGAAAGAAAGAAAGAAAGAAAGAAAGAAAGAAAGAAAGAAAGAAAGAAAGAAAGAAAGAAAGAAAGAAAGAAACAGTGAGCATGTATTGTTTTAGAGCTCTGTCTTGGCTTGTCACAGAGATATTTCACTTGACTGAAATAACAGTGCAATAAAGTTATAGCATCAGTTACCTCAACAGCAAGCCTACCACCCACATATCTTTGCCATCCAAATGTCTTGCTCGTTTTTCTCGTTACACTATTATGATTAGCCTCTTAGTCAAGTCTCAGCTTGACTAACCTATTGCCATAGGCTACTAGTTGGTCAACTTTCATCCTATTTAATAAAACGAATGAAATGGCTCTGGACACTCCTGTTGCTTCCACTACTCTTACAGGCTCAACCAGATAATCTAGCTAATCAGCTGCATCTGAGATGGAGGGGCCCTTTGGGACCACAAGCTCATTTTCTTTAGCCTTCCTTTTACGATAAAGGGACATGGTCTTAAAAGTAACTTAGCATTCAATCCAATGAGACACATATTAAAGAATGTGTGTTTTTTTACTTCTTCCCATTTTCATTTGGAAGGAGGACATTCTAGTAGCTTGTAAGGAAATGAGGAACCAAAAGTATGAAAAATAATAAAAATAATAATACCTGACATACCATATGTTGCTTCCCATATGCAAAGCACAGTACAAGAAAGTTGCCCACGTTGACTCATGTAATCCTCACCACAGTCCAATGAAGTGGGTGCTGTAATTACCCCATTTTACAGGTCAGAACATTAAGGCTCAGAAAAGTTAACTGATTTGCCCAAGGTCACATAGTAGGTAAGTGGCATAGTCAGAACTGAAATTCAGGAAATTTGCTTCAGACCTACACTCCCTATGCTCCACTGAAAACAATAAAGGAACTTTGCTTAGTAAAGCTTTGTTGCAGTAAGCACATTCATAAAATCTGATCCAGTACAAACTAAACGCAAAAGGATCATGGGGAAAAAATGGGGTTGAAGAATAACTTCCCAAAATCTGCATTAAATTCTGAGAATCTGAATCCATGTATCAGATTTTCTACATCTAAAGCCTCATTTGAAAAAATATGTTTTATATCCAGGAAGGATTGAGCTCCAGTTTCCTCATCTGTATAGTGGAAATAGCACTGCCCTGCCTTGTAGGGTTACTGGGAAGATTAAAATAATGTATACAAAGCCCATGGCATGGAGATTGGCGTATGGTAGGTGATCAATAAACAGTAGTTGCTATTTATAAGTGTTACTGGGTTTTTTCCCCTGTGATCTTCACTATCAGATCTAACCTGCATTTAGGTGTCTCCTCTCACTCCAGAAAGCAAATAAATGTTCCCACTCATCCATCAAAACAAACCGCAATCCTATAAAATGATATCTCGAACAGAACCCCAATTGGGAAATAGTGAATACATAAGTTAGTACTCCCTGGACTTAACAATCAGGCTTCAAAGGAAGCACCTACATATGATGACGAAAGTTATTTTAGAAAGATCTGTTAGAGCGGATACAGAGATGGAAACTTGGATAGACACACTGATTGAGAGAAGAAAGTTAGAGCCGTGTAGTCGTAATTAGATAAGGCACATCCAAATGACCTTATGAACTCCACACGTTGGGGAACCTCTGGAGCATATTTCTACCTAAGATTCTTCTCCTGCAGGCTGATTTGCTCCCTCTCTTTCTCTCTCCCACCTTCAGAGAAGGCGAGCAGGCAGTCAAAACCTGTGAAGGAACATGGTTCCCAGATTTGCACGGGGAGAGCCGGCCTGAGCAGCTGCAAACGTATCCAAGTGTCTGCCCCATTGCTCCGGCCATGACTTCCCTGTTCTGCTTCTGAAACAAAGCTGGAGTCCCACTGTCAGTCATCACAGAACAGAGGCCTTGGTTCCAGGGACAATCAAAGATTGCATTTCACATACCATTGATGTATAGAATATAGAATTAATTACAGTGCAAATAGTAAATGGTTATACATAATCTAATTCATACATCCTGATTTCTACCACTACCATTTCCCACAACTGAGACAGAGAAAGTGTTTATTTAAATAGTCCATGACAAATACAGATATAATAAAAAGAACTTACACATTTGTGTGTCTTTATGTGTGTATTTGTGTGTGTCTGAATTAGTACGCGTCCACATATGTTTGTGTTCAAATGCGTGTGTGTCCATCTGTATTTGTCTATGTGTGTCTGTTAGTATGTCTGTCTAGGTGTGTCTGTGTATTTCTGTGTATCTCTTTGTAAGTTGTGTCTCTGTGTGTTTGTGTATGTCTGTACTATGTGGACCTGTACATATGTCTGTATGTTTGCATGTGTGTGCATAGGTCTCTGTGTGTATCCATCTGTGCATGCATGACTACGTGGGCACGTAGAGGAGTTATACAGAAATAAATGCCAATGCAGTCCAGAGTACAAAGTTTCTGTTTAAGGAACCAGCCCCTAATGCATATTTGAACTGTGTATATATGTAAATGTGGCCTGGGCATGGTAGAAAATGAGGATAAAGGGGAATGAAGAATGAATGAGCTGAAACTGAAACAGTCGAGAGCCTGTGCACTGTCGGGTTTGCTGCTGTGTCTGATCTGGTTTACTACCAGCTGCAGTGAAAGTGCACACTTTTCTGGTACACTTTTGAGCTAATGTACAAACTCACATCACTGGGAGCCATAGGAGTTCCCACTTGAGAAAAGCAATAAATACCCCGGGAGGACAGAAGAAAATCTTTCTAGTTACATCCCATAATGCATAGTATATGAAAGCCCATAAGCCCAGGAAAACTACACGAGTATTTTATTAATTTACAAGGTGATTTAATTAGCAGTTTCACTGACCTTTTTTTCCCAAAGCCAGCATTATTTCTTTAATCAAGCTGGCATTTTCTAATATAAACAATAATATGTGAGACTGGAAATACCAAACACCTGAATCCTGCACACATCCTATTCTTGACCAAATAAATATTCTACTGGAAATTTTAGCAAAATTATAACACTATTAAATAAAGGGCAAAGAAATATTCATGAGACCAATGCAAAATATTGATTTAACAGAATGAAACCTTGCTGAATTGCAAACTTTATGTAATTTTGCAAGAGCAACAATTATCCTGTGCAGTTGGGATTATCAGAGCTATTAATAAAAGCTACTGAAGAAACGTGAACAGTGGTTAACAGTTAACTGCCATTACTTTTTTAAAAAGTAGATTTTATTTTTTTCAGAACAGTTTTAGGTTAGCAGCAAAATAGAGGAGAGGGTACAGATATTTCCCATATACCCCCTGCCCCCCCCCACACACACACTGTCTCCCACACTATCAAATCTCCTGCCAGAGTGGGACATTTGTTGCAATTGATGAACCAACATTGGCACATCATTATTGCCCATAGTATCATACAGAGTATTTTCACTGCCTTAAAAGTACCCTGTGCTCCGCCTATCATCTCTCCCTCTCCCTTACCCCTGGCAACCACTGATCTTTCTACTGTCTCCATAGTTTTGTCTTTTCCAGTTGGTCACATAGTTGAAATCATACAGTGTGTAGCTTTTTCACATTGCCTCTTTTCACTTAGTAGTATGCATTTAGGGTTCCTCCGTGTCTTTTCATGATTATATAGCTCATTTCTTTTTAGTGTTGAATAATATTCCATCATCTGGATGTTCCAGATTATTTATTCATTCACCTACTTAAGGGCATCCTGGTTGCTTCCAAGTTTTGGCAGTTATGAATAAAGCTGCTGTAAACATCCACGTACAGGTTTTTGTGTGAAGAGAAGTGTTCGACTCCTTTGGGTAAATGCCAAGGAGCACAAGCGCTGGGTCCCATGAAAGAGTATGTTCAGTTTTATAAGAAACCATCCAACTGTCTTCCAAAGTGGCTGTACCAGTCTGCATTCCCACCAGCAACGAATGCGAGCTCCTGCTGCTCCGCATCGTCACCGGCATTTGGTGTTGCCAGTGTTTTGTATTTTAGCCATTCTAATACGTACATAGTGGTTTCTCACTGCTGTGTTTTAATGCGCAAATCCCTGGTGACACATGACGTGGAGTATCTTTTCATATACTTATTCAACATTTTTCTACCCTCTTTGGTGAGATGTCTCTTCAGGACTTTGGCCCATGCCATTTATTTTTACAAGTAAGATCCAACTTGGCACAATAAGCTTACAGATACTTAGGACAATGCCTGCTGACATCCTCAAAAGAGGGAGACATCCTGATACGAATACTACCTTTATTCTTGAAATTTGATAGAGGAAATAAGATCATCACTGGAGAAACCTCCAATCACAAAGCTTTGGAAAAAACTGCAATATCTTAATTAGCTATTGATGAACTTTTGATTAATAATATCCTCTTTAAAAATGTTTGAATTTATGTGCTCAATGAAGACTTTTACACATTGATTTGGTTCTCTTATTACAAAACTACTACTCAGGATGGTCTCTTCAGATATTGTTTTTCTAAACTATTCACTGGGGCTGGCCTGTGGCTCGCTTGGGAGAATGTAGTGCTGATAACACCAAGGCCACGGGTTCAGATCCGTATATAGGGATGGCCAGTTAGCTCACTTCGGAGAGCATGGTGCTGACAACACCAAGTAAAGGGTTTAGGTCTCCTTACTAGCCATCTTTTAAAAAAATAAATAAATGAATAAATAAATAAAATAAAATATTCACTGATCATATCTTCAGGATTATTCTTCAAAAGGGCAAAATCCTAAAGAGCCACATTCCTGTCCCAGCCCTACATCTCTTGGTATTAAAGATTATTATAAGGTAGTATAAAGAGAGAATGAAGAAAAACTTAACAGCAGATGATTAGAAAGATAACCTTGGAAAAGTTTGTAAACCAGCATGATCGTGTGTGTGTGTGTGTGTGTGTGTGTGTGTGTGTGTGTGTGTGTGTGTGTGTGTGTGTGTGTGTGTGTGTGTGTGTTTACACTGGATCTACACATCAGGGCATAGTTGGCAATGCCTGGGCTGACAGTCAGAGACCTGAATTCTTATCTTTACCCTTCACTGACTTCCTGATTGGCCTTTGGCAAGTCCCTTCCAGTTGCTCCTGTTGGTTATAAGGGCCCTACCCCGCCAGGCTGTGTTGATTTGAATCCTTTCCCAACCACTTAATAGCTGTGTAACTTTGGGCAAGCTACTTAACCTTCTTGCACCCCAGTTTTCTCATGTGTAAAACGAGGATAATGATAGTCCCTAGTTCACAGAGCTGTGGTAAGGACAAATGAGATGCTGTGTGTATAGTACGGTTTGGACCATCATAAGTACTCAGTAAATATTAGCCATTGTTATTAGCTGAGTCACAGTTTCCTCATGTAGAGAAGGAGAGGGTCAGACCAGGTGACCTAATGAATTCTTTCAGGCAGTCTTCAGGAAAACCCTATTGTATGGAATGCAGCCAATCACCCAACCTCCCAAAATCTCTGCAGCCACAAGAACCCTTCTTTTATTTACCAGATGTTTGTTTTCTTTTTCTTTTATTTTCTTATTTACCAAAGCTTATTCACCACAGTGCCAGTTTCATGGGCTTTATTCATTCCTATTTTACATGCACGTCTAACAAGTGTGTTTATCTAATTTCTCAGACTACAGCAAATTAGACAGCCAGATTAGGAAGGAGAAAGAATGTTGGATGAAAAACACCTGATGAGCAAGAGTGTTTGATATTACTGAAAGAGAGAGTAAAGAATTATTTTCACAGAACAAAGTACATGCTTACTAACTATTCTGATATATCATTAGACAATATACACATGTATTGAAACACGCTATACCCCATAAACAAGTACAATGAGAAAACATAAAGAATTAAGAACGGAATAAAGTACATGTGCAAGACCATGACCCCAAGTCATTAAAATTTTTTGAATTAGTTTGGTAAACTGCTCAAGGTAGCAACCAATATTAGAACTATCTCTATCAAAAATATATAGGCTTGGGGATTATCAGTTTTCTGATCATTTTTCTTATGGGCAAAATGGCATTGGCTATGGTTTAAGCCTGCCCCCTAGATCGGCTGGGGCCCTCTTGTGTCTCTCCGGACTTGGCTTCTCTGGCACCAGGCTGAGTGTGGTAGGGCCATCAAGAACAGTTCTTGTCACTCAGGAGGGAAGTTGACATAGGATTAGAGTATCAAGCCAGGCAGCCAGCACTGACTATAGCAAGGCCTTCCTGTATGAGCCTGACTTCAAACTCTTGCCACATTCACGTTTACACCTCAATAGTCATAATCTCTTTCCTTGGCCCTGACATCACCTGGCTCTTCTTCCAACCTCGACAGTAATAGCTTCAGGAATTAGGACTCAAGCAAACCTAGAATGAGGTTTAAATCCTGCCTCAGACACTTGCCAGCTTTGGGCAAGGCATTTGAACTTCTCTGCACATCACTTTCTCGTCTATAAAATGTGAATAACACTGATTTACTTCCCGGGGCTGTTGAGGAGAGTAGATGAGATCCTGGGAGTAGAGCATAATGCCGGTATAGACACGGTGCTCAAGTTGTATTAGAAATTCCCGGTGCCCGTTTTAATTTCTTCTTGGATTTTGACAGGTCTTCCCAAGCAGAGTTCACCATACCACCTAGGATGCATAATAAGGAAACTATAGTTTGGAGCCAGATAGACCCAGATTGGAATTCCCTTTTCAGTATTTCCTGTATGTGTGACCTCAGGCACATGATTTAGGGCTTTCTGAGGCTCGTCTTCTCTCATTTGTATATTGAGGATATCACCACTTACTGCAAGATTTGTTTGGAGGATTTAGTTAGAAACATATTTAAAGAGCCTGTCTCATAGGAATGAATGATTTACATTTGAAATACCTTATATTGTGTTTATAGTCTTCAAAACAGTTTCACTTACATTATTCTATATTATTCTTATAAGAACACTATAAAGGAGGTGGGACAGGTATTGTTATGCCCATTTAAAAGAGAAAGAAGAAAGCTGGTGATGTTAAATGGCTTCTCTAATGTCACACAGCCCATACATACATCAGGGCCGGGACTAAAATCCAGGCTCCTGCTCCTTAGACCAATGCTTGGCTGCTCTCATATTTTTATCACTATGATTAAGATAATTCCTGCACTGCATATTTCAAATGGAAACACAGGGGAGAAGAGAAAAGAAATGAACACGACTTTCCTTGTACTCTTCTAGCACCAAGAGAATATCTGTGATGATGTTTTCAGCAGCAGATAACAGAAGGCCTTGTCACAAACTGGCTGAAGTATCAAGGCAATTTACTCTTTCATGTAACTGCAAATCCAAAAGCGGAAGGAGGGCCCCAGCTTAAGACTGTGTTTCTTTCGTCTTTCCTCCCTATAAGGATCAATGTCATAAGGATGGTTGCCCTTGTGATCATCAGGTGGCTGTCAGCGGCAGGTAGAGCTACAAGCTCCCCTGATGGTTTCTAGCAGAACAAGAAGCTGTCCCTCAAGCATTAAGTACAAGTCCCCCCTTCGCTCTGTTGGATCTGCTGATATAACCGACCTAGCCCTGGACCAATAGGAAGAGCCAGAGAAACTCCCACACATATTACCTCAAATCAAGCATCACCTACTCCTGTAGTGGGAATGAAGTCATCTGCTCATTAGCCATCTGGGGGAGGGGTGAATGCATAAGTAATTAGGTTTTTTTAAAGAAGTGTAGGAGAATAGGTGTCAGGTGGGTTACCAGCAGTATTCACTATGTGGTTCAATAATAAAATTCACTATTGAATTATTTTTTTTTTTTTGCTTTTTATTTTTCATTTAATGTGTAGATAGAAAATTATTTTCTCAACACAGAAACAAAGGAAAATTTCACAAATTAAATTTAAAGTCAATTGGTAAGGAACAAATTTAACACACAAAGATTAACATCTTTATTGCAAAAAGAACTTGTAAAAATGAATTAGAGAAATCTAAGCAGAAATTTGGTGAAGGACATGAACAGATAAGTCACACACCCCAGAGAAACACGTGTGGAAAATAAGTACATTCTAAGATTAAGATGCTGTTCTGGAGGGTGGGGCCCTGGCCCTTGGTTCTGGTCTCAGGACCCCGGGCAGCTGGCTCTGTTGCTTGCCTGGTTGTGGGCTGGGGGCAGGGCGGAGGCTCTGTCACCACTGAATCATTAAAATATCATTTCCATTTTTAATCTACCTACATTCTCCTTAACCGAAGCATTGATTTCAGGTGATTATTGAAATAAAACTAGTGAAGACAGCAAATTGTTTTTATTTCTTTCATGACTCCATTATCTTAATATCAAGCATGAGGGTCTTTCAACTTTTTATATGGAATATAAGAACGGTGATGGGCATTCTTATACGAGTTTTATTAAGAAAATTCAATTTGAACAAAGACAGATTCGATTTTCCTTTTAAAAAAAGGAAAATTTAATGTGACAGAACCATCTGATACAGAATAAATGTATAAAATAAAATGGTGAGCGATATGGTGGGGAAAACATAGGCTGACAATTATTAGAAACCCTCTATTTTTGATCCATCTCTACCACTAACAAATTATTTGTCCATGGATAACTCACTTTGACAGAGAACCAAATCATGGGGCTGTAAACGGACATTCCGCAGGCCAAATCTGGCTCAAGATGTGATTTTTTTTTTTCTCTTTTTGGTTATCACCTAAGGTCTAGGAATCTGAGATCATCCTGCTGTGGGGGGCACAGTGACAACTTCTGAGAGCAAACACAGCCAGCCACCCAAACTCCAGAGCCCAGATACCAAAGGTTCAGAGTAATATAGAATGAAAATATCCTTAGAACTTATCCCAGAGTCAATAATGATACATCATGTTATCAGTATATCAAGAAATAAATATCTTCATTCAGAATTACTGCTTGATAGTTTTAATTGAAAGATTGTTTATGTAACTCAAGTCACAATCTTTTTATTACCCTGTGTCATAGGATCCAGATCTGTCAGAAGGAAACAATGGGGTAGTCTTTAAAGGGACAATCCCTCAAATTGGCTACGCTGCAGGATTTGATTTCACTTCATGTTGGAGTAGGATGAAATCAGTCCTTCTGAAGAGTCCACATGTACTCTGGAAGTGGAAATTACCTCTTCCACGGAATCAGAAGGATTAGCTATTTGTATACATGGATGCCTCTGTAACTCACTTTACTTGCAAAACAGCATCTGATTCAGTTTCACCAAGTAATAGTGAAACCTCTGTCTAGTTGGGAAGTATTCATTTTCAAAGAAAAGCCACAGGGCTCCTGTGAGCCCAGGAAATGTGTTTCCTGATGCACGTCTCAGAGTCTATTCTAGTGCAGGGTGCATTTTCCTTTTCATTGCCCAGGACTCATTCATCCTGATTAGAAGTTTTTGGCACATCTTGAATATTACATAATCACACATCAGTACAGAAGCTTTTAGCTTAGTTCATCATAAGCCATCCACAATGTTGTAACATCATTGATATCTCCAAGAGATAGCCCAAAGTTGTCTACTGGCTATATAATTTGTCACACATTAATAGAGACTAGAGCTATCAGTAAACATAAAGTAATTTTTGTCATCTTTTCCTGATAGTGGTTTTGATAAGATGTAAAGTACCCTCAGCTTCAGCTTCCTTAATTACTGGTATGCCTGTGTGTGTGTGTGTGTGTGTGTGTGTGTGTGTGTGTGTGTGTGTGTGTGTGTGTGTGTGTTTCAAACAAGTGACTTTAAATGCCAGATGTGATCATCTTCTGTAACTATATACCAAAGACTAGCTATACTTTCTGACTTTTTTGTTAGCTTCTGACATTTGCTTTTCCTTGTTGGAAAAAGTTGCCTTTTTCAACATGTTAGTCCTTGATCCAGTGAGTGTAATGAGAGCTAACCTCAAGGCAATTCTCAGGAAAGTCCCAAGAGAAGTTTGAAGGATGTGCCTCCATTAGCAGATAACACATTTTCCAAAGGTCCTCAGCAAACCGCTTTTGAAAACTCTAGCAATGTAGTAGAAAATAGCACATAAATTCTGTATTAAGCTTTTATTATTTAAATGCAATTGATCTCTGACAGAGCTGGGAGGTTTCCCCTAACTGTGATTAGAAAGCAGAACAAAAAATGTGATCAATTTTTAACGAATTAATCAATCGATAATGGTGAACTTTCAGAAACCTTCCACTGAATTAATTATGTGATTTTTAAAACTTATCTGATCAAATAAATCCAGGTTTAAAAAAAAAAAACTCTACTTACTCTCTTAGACTGGTATTACAAAGCTCTCCAACATCTGCACACCTTACCTTTACAGAATTTTGACACCACATTGGTGCATAAACCACCTATTCCAGCCAACTTTGGTCTGCTTCCTGCATAACTTGACTTTCCCTTTTCTTTGCCATTGTCCCCTCTGTGTCCTGGCCTAAACTGCTTTCATTTTTCTCTCTAATCATCTCCTCAGCTAAATTCAAGTCATGCTTCCTGCATGAAGTTCTTTGAATCCCTGGAGTGCTGCTCATGCCTCCCCCGCATTATAAAATCTCTTGCATTAGTGCTATCATTTTGTATTTATATCACTATTTTTAGTTGACAAGCCTTTCCATTTTATGTTCTTCAAGGAGATGTTCAGTTCCCAAAGTCACTGCACATCTGTCTCTGTATCTCTCCAGTGCCTTACACAATGCCTTGCATATGGCTGATGTCTAGTATATCAGCTAATCTGAATAGTTTAACTAATCGAGTTGAATCATTTAATCTGAATCCTAAGATAAAGTGATGGACTGTTATGGAAGAGTTGTAAAAATTGTAATCCTATTTATAGCACAGATGCCTGAAATAGATTTCCAAATTTGCCACTTACCAGATAGTGACATATCTTGGACAAGTCATTTCTCCTCCTGTAGCTTCAGTTTTCTCATCTGTAAAATTGAAAGAATAAGGACTCTCTTATCTATTTCACTAGATTACTGTGAGAGCCGAATAATGTGAGGTACTTGGAAGTGTTTGTACAAAGTTTAGTACCTTACAAATATGAATGATCATGTTGGGCAGAAGAAACATTAACTTTAGAGATCCTGTATCTAGTGCAGTGAAGAACCCCTAAAATTATCAGGACTGGTGATAGTTTTAAGGTATGTTATGATCAACTTTAAGTAGTGCTGTGGGTCAGATTGTCATCCTCATCTTAAAGATGAAAGCTTGAAGTTATCTAGAAGCAAATGCTTTAAGTAAACTAAATGATAGCACCAAAACAAGAGACTTTACTGTTCTAGTGGGTAGCTTTGAGCCTAATAGCACCACTATTTCTTTCTAAGCTTCTTTTTAAGCACCATTAAAATTCTGATTCTTACAGGCTAATACAAAGCCAGACCCTGAAAACATCAATCTCTCCTCTCTATAGTTCCAGGAACTTTCTACTGGCATAAATAACATTCTTGAATCCATAATTTGGCTTCATATCTCTGCAAAGTCTTCTTTTACTCTTGTCATCCTCAAATCCATTCCTCTTTTTTATAAGCTCATATCTTTACCATTTCTTCATTGCTCACTTCCTTCTGGACTTTTCCACTTGGATGTCCCACAAGAATCTCAAAGTTAAGACAACCAACATTAAACTTGTCATCTCTTCCTCTCTCCCATTGCCCGTCCTGAAACCTTTAACTCCTTCTGTGTTGTCAGTCTCAGAATATGCATGACCATCCACACAGTAGCCTCAACCAGAAACTTGGGAGTGATTCTTGGCCTGATTCTT
This sequence comes from Cynocephalus volans, assembly GCF_027409185.1. Classification (NCBI taxonomy): domain Eukaryota; kingdom Metazoa; phylum Chordata; class Mammalia; order Dermoptera; family Cynocephalidae; genus Cynocephalus; species Cynocephalus volans. The sequence goes on along the minus strand of NC_084465.1, from coordinate 129,273,246 downwards.
CCTCAAGATTTACTAATTCCTGCTAATTTGGCCTCCTTTCCATCTCATCAACTTATACACATCCCAGAGTCTGCATGTCAGAGAACTTGGGTTAGCCCATTAATTGCTTTGATTACTGCAACACTCTCCCAGCTATACTTCCCATCTTCAATTTTCCTCCCTCCAATCTATTGTCCATCCTACAACCAGAGTAATCCCTTTATCATGCAAACTTATTCTATGAATCCCTGGCTTACGATCTTTCACTAGCTCCCCTTATCCCTCTGGGCAGATGTAAGGTGCACCGTGCGTTCAAACTCCTCTACATGGGAGGAAGAACCTCCCCTACCCAGATCATTTTCCTCCCTTTTTCAAACTTCAACTTAGATGCTGGAAGATCTTCCCATTAGCACCCTACACTCAGCCCAAGTGAACATTCTCCTACTTTCTTATAATTGCCTTCTACTTGCCTATGCACCCAGTGGCTAGAAACCTCCTTAAAATACTTAGGAATTGAGTTAACCAAGGAGGTGAAAAATCTCTATGATGAGAACTACAAACCACTGCTGAGAGAAATTAGAGAGGATACAAGAAGATGGAAAGATATCCCATGCTCTTGGATTGGAAGAATCAACATAGTGAAAATGTCCATACTACCCAAAGTGATATACAAATTCAATGCAATCCCCATCAAAATTCCAAAGACATTTTTCTCAGAAATGGAAAAAACTATGCAGACATTTATATGGAACAATAAAAGACCATGCACAGCCAAAGAAATGCTGAGCAAAAAACATAAAGCTGGAGGCATAACACTACCTGACTTTAAGCTATACTACAAAGCTATAATAACCAAAACAGTATGGTACTGGCATAAAAACAGACACACTGACCAATGGAAGAGAATAGAGAATCCAGAAATCAACCCACACACTTACTGCCATCTGATCTTTGACAAAGGCACCAAGCCTATTCACTGGGGAAGGGACTGCCTCTTCAGCAAATGGTGCTGGGATAACTGGATATCCATATGCAGGAGAATGAAACTAGATCAATACCTCTCACCATATACTAAAATAAACTCAAAATGGATTAAGGATTTAAATATACACCCTGAAACAATAAAACTTCTTAAAGAAAACATAGGAGAAACACTTCAGGAAATAGGACTGGGCACAGACTTCATGAATACGACCCCAAAAGCACGGGCAACCAAAGGAAAAATAAACAAATGGGATTATATCAAACTAAAAAGCTTCTGCACAGCAAAAGAAACAATTAACAGAGTTAAAAGACAACCAACAGAGTGGGAGAAAATATTTGCAAAATATACATCTGACAAAGGATTAATATCCAGAATATACAAGGAACTCAAACAACTTTACAAGAAGAAAACAAGCAACCCAATTAAAAAATGGGCAAAAGAGCTAAGTAGGCATTTCTCTAAGGAACATATACAAATGGCCAACAGACATATGAAAAAATGCTCAACATCACTCAGCATCCAGGAAATGCAAATCAAAACCACATTGAGATACCATCTAACCCCAGTTAGGATGGCTAAAATCCAAAAGACCCTGAACGATAAATGCTGGCGAGGTTGCAGAGAAAAAGGAACTCTCATACATTGTTGGTGGGACTGCAAAATGGTGCAGCCTCTATGGAAAATGGTATGGAGGTTCCTCAAACAATTGCAGATAGATCTACCATACGACCCAGCTATCCCACTGTTGGGAATATACCCAGAGGAATGGAAATCATCAAGTCGAAGGTATACCTGTTTCCCAATGTTCATCGCAGCACTCTTTACAATAGCCAAGAGTTGGAACCAGCCCAAATGTCCATCGTCAGATGAGTGGATATGGAAAATGTGGTACATCTACACAATGGAATACTACTCAGCTATAAAAACGAATGAAATACTGCCATTTGCGACAACATGGATGGACCTTGAGAGAATTATATTAAGTGAAACAAGTCAGGCACAGAAAGAGAAATACCACATGTTCTCACTTATTGGTGGGAGCTAAAAATTAATATATAAATTCACACACACACACACACACAAAAAAAAAAAACCAGCGGGGGGGGGGAAGAAGATATAACAACCACAATTACTTGAAGTTGATACGACAAGCAAACAGAGGGGACATTGGTGGGGGGGGGGGAGGGAGGGAGGTTTTGGTGATGGGCAACAATAATCAGCCACAATGTATATCGACAAAATAAAATTTAAATAAATAAATAAATGAAACCTCCTTGAGGACAGAACCGTTTTCTTCACCAACTTGTCTCAGTTACCCCTGCTCCCTGAGCACCGTCCATAGTGTCTGGTCCATAATATGCTCTCAAATAAATAAAAAAGGCAATTTACTCTCCCTTCCTCTGAACATACATGTCTTCATCCTAAAATATTCTACCTCTTCTATTCTGTTAGATGTCATGAATCTTTTTTATTTCAGGAAATCTTTCCAAATCAGCCTGTTCTTGTCAATTCTTCCTCTGTATCCATTTTGAATGTATTTATCAAGTGAATGTGTATCATTTAGCACTTTCTGGAACGTTGTAGATAAATATTTTGAAGTTGAGGCATGTGTATATAGCGTCTCCTAACACAGACTTTAAACTCCATGGATACGTAGTACACTTCTTAACTCTTCAATTACTCCTGATTTCCTACCTTCACCAGAAGTCAGATGATGGTCATTATAGGCTATGTAGGATGTGCCATTATCCCTTCTGGTTTTCACATCCCAGAGTCTTGTGAATCGTGGTGCATCGCGCATCTTTCTCCCTTCACTCTCAATAACACTAGCAGAATGTTCATGAGAGCAAAGAGTCAGGGTGCTTATTGACAGGAAGCAAACGGGAGTGTGCTCTACTGAGAGCCAGCCAGGAAAGTTAACACCAAAGGTGTGCTTTCTCCCTAATCTAAGGCTCTTTCTTTTATACAAGACAAGTCTTTTCAACATTCTTTTTATCATTTGTTAGAAGAACTATAAGATTCCTACTAGCTCTATTCAAGGTGTATTAGTCTGTCTCTGTTGTTTACAGTAAATACCCTAAACTAGGTAATTTATAAAGAAAGAAAATTTATTTCTTACAGTTTTGAAGGCTGATAAGTCCAAAGTTTGGGGAACACATTTGGTGAGGACCTTGTCGGTAAGTGGTGACTCTTCACAGCAATGCAGGGTGTCACATGGTGAACAGCTTGAGCAAGAGAGATAACCGTCTCCCTTAATCTCCTTTTAAAGCCATCAGAACCATGCCCATTAAACCATCAGTGGATCAATCCATTCACAAGGGTTCAGTCCTCAGGATCTAATCACCTCTTAAACACCACACCTTTCAAATACCATAATAGGATTTCCCACCCTCTCAACATTATTACAGTGGGGATTAAGTTCCAACACATGAAACTTTGGGTGACATGTTTACCCACAACACAAGGGTATATTACAAAAGTAATAATCACCAAAACAAATGACTGATCTGACCATCCATCCATGAGCTAAAATTGACTTACACATGATAGAAAATAATCTCTTTAATATGTTTGAAACACATTTGGAAAGAAAGAGAACAGAAAGGATAAAACCTCAGTACCAAATATTTCAGTTTCACTCTTACACAGACTGTGCCTTCAGCATGAATTTTTCTAGGCAATGTCATTCCAGTGCTTTCTACATCAAAGAAATTGGAATTGGCAAATCCTCCCCAAACTAGCACAGTCTTCCAAAAATGGGGGCAGCCTAGAATGAAACAGAAAACAAATATTCAGCCAAGCATGAAACCTTTCAAAGCAAGTATGCTACATCCATCTCTATTGTCCTCTTTTTTTTTGGATAAAACACCATATTTAATAAATTAATTTAAACAATTCTACACAAAAATATCTATTAATTAAAGGAAACATATATATGAGAAAAGAGGGAATGAGCAGATAAGGATGTTGTATTAGTCCATTTCTGTTGCTTATAACAGAATACACAGAACTGGGTCATTTATAAGAAAATGAAATTTATTGCTTACAGTTTCTGAGGCAGGGGAGTCCAAAATCCAGGGAACACATCTGGTGACAACCTTGGGGTGGCAATAGTATCACATTGCAAAAATGGTGGGGCAGACAGAGTGAGTGACTAACCTCCTCATTCACTCTCTTTTCAAAGCCCTCAAAACCACACCCATGACCACCATTTTTAATCCACTCATTATGGCATGGTCCTAAAATCTAATTACCTCTTCAAGGCCCCACCATTTTTTTTTTTTTATAAAGTCTTTTGGGGTTTTTTAAATTTTATTTTATTTTATTTTATTTTTATTTATTATTTATTTTTTATTTATTTATTTATTTAGTTTTATTTTATTTTGTCAATATACAATGTGGTTGATTATTGTGGCCCATTACCAAAACCTCCCTCCCCCCTCCCTCTCCCCCCTCCCTCCCAACAAACTCCTTTCTGTTTGCTTGTCGTATCAACTTCAAGGAATTGTAATTGTTGTGTCTTCTTCCCTCCCCCCCAGGTTGTTTGTGTATTTATTTATTTATTTTTAGCTCCCACAAATAAGTGAGAACATGTGATATTTCTCTTTCTGTGCCTGACTAGTTTCACTTAATATAATTCTCTCTAGGTCCTTCTATGTTGTTGCAAATGGCAGTATTTCATTCTTTTTTATAGCAGAGTAGTATTCCATTGTATAGATATATCATATTTTCTGTATCCACTCATCTGATGATGTACATTTGGGCTGGTTCCAACTCCTAGCTATTGTAAATAGTGCTGCAATGAACATTGGAGAACAGGTATACCTTCGACTTGATGATTTCCATTCCTGTGGGTTTATTCCCAGCAGTGGGATAGCTGGATCATATGATAGATCTATCTGCAATTGTTTGAGGAACCTCCATACCATTTTCCATAGACAAGGCCCCACCTTTCAATTACCATAATAGGATTTCCCACCCTCAACAGTTACAGTGGGTATTAAGCTTCAGTGAGGTTGGAGTTGGGGTGCATCCAATCTACAGCAGAGGTTAACCTGGAAAATCTGTAAAGTTGATTTCATCTTATTTTGATTGTAAACAGATAGCCACAATATCAGATGGGGTAGTTTGTATGCCAAGTGTTCTTTTACTCCAACGTTGCTATCTATATAACATCAGAATTATCACTTGATTGAGTAACTACAATGGCCTTTTTATCTTACTTTAATAGCAATATTTCAGTAACAATGCAGCTGGTAAAAGTATGTGTGCGTGTGTGTGTGTGTGTGTGGGTGTGTGTGTGTAATTAGGGAAAATAATTTTTCAAGATACATATTTTTAAAGCACTCTATCAAGCAATCAAGATATTTTTTTTAAGTTACTAGCTGAGGTATTTGCAAATTTTAAAAACTAATAGCACCTTATCAATCCTAAATCACTTTGCTCTACCTTATTTTCATATAATTTTACCTTACAATAGTCATACGAGAAGACTGCAAAAAGTCTGTGGAAAAATAAAATTAGAAAATAAAAATAAAAAATATAAACTTTATTTCTCAACCTAAGCTCCATCAAGTTCAAGATGCTGCTGTAAGTGGTGATACAGATAGATTTAGTCCGTCTCTGAAGAGCTGAGGGTCCTGGAATTTGACCATGTCAGTGCAGTCATTTTTACATTATTAGCTGAAGAAATTGGATGTTCTTTAAAGATTTTTTAAGATTATAAACCAAAAAGAAGTCAAAATGAGCCAAATCAGGACTGTAAGGTGGAGGCCTAATGATTTCCCATTGAAATTCTCATAAAATTGCCCTTGTCTGACAAGAAGAATGAGCAGGAGCGTTGTCATGGTAGAAAAGGACACTCTGGTGAAGCTTTCCCTGGCTTTTTTCTGCTAAGGTTTTGGCTGACTTTCTTGAAACACTCTCATAATAAGTAGATGTTATCATTCTTTGGCCCTCCAGGAAGTCAACAAGCAAAATGCCTCGAGCATCTCAAAAACCTGTTGCCATGACTTTCACTCCTGATATGTCCACTTTTGCTTTGACTGACCACTTCCACCTCTTGGTGGCCATGGCTTTGATTATGCTCTGTCTTCAGCACCGTACTGGTAAAGCCATGTTTCATCTTTTGTTACAGTTCTTTGAAGAAATGCTTCAGGATCATGATCCCACTTGTTTACAATTTCTATGGAAAGCTCTGCTCCTGTGTGCAGCTGATCTGGTACAACAGTTTCGGCACCTGTTGGGTGGAAAGTTTGTTCAACTGTAATTTTTCAGTTAGAATTGTATAAGCTGAACCAACTGAGATGTCTACAGGGTTGGCTATTATTTCTGCTGTTAATTGCTGGTCCTCTTCAATTAGGGAATGAACAAGATTAATTTTTTCCTCCAAAATTTATATGGACAGTCTGCTGCTGCAGGCTTCATCTTCAACATTGTCTCTTCCCTTCTTAAAACAAATAATACACTTGTAAACTGCTGATTTCCTTGGGGCATTGTTCCCATAAACTTTTTGTAAAGCATCAGTGATTTCACCGTTCTTCCACCCAAGCTTCACGATAAATTTGATGTTTATTTTTGCTTCCATTTTAGCAGAATTCATGTTGCTCTGTTAGAAGCTCCTGTAAAACTGGTGTCTTATCTTTCTTAGTGCCTCAAACTAGATTCTGTTCAGAAATGTTATAACAAGTAAGTATGAATTTATTTTGGTGCAAAAAATTTTGAAATCCATGCATAGCTTTTCTATAACACACATTTACCATGAACTTTTTGAAGACCCATTATATCATTCTCCTTTTTAATCTACATAATATTGATTTGTGCTATAACAATATCATTAACTTACCTATTTCCTAATTTGAGAGTGTTCGAATATCTTAAAATGTGAGTTCCTTACAGATAATTCTGCTATGGATATCTTTACTTAAATTTCTTTTTTGCATACATGCCTGACAATTAAATGAATGAACACAGGATTAGAAAAGTGTACAAGTATTGTTACATCATTCCGGGTTTGTGGCCAGCAAAATTAAACCAATTTAATAATGCCCCAAGGGCAGTTATATATAAATGTACATTTCCCTGTATCCCAGCTTCAGTGATTTTTAAAATAATGTTCCCTCATTTTGCTACATAGACACCTAAAATTTGAATAATTTTCCTTTATTTTCCCATTAATGAGCTGTGTATTGTTCACCATGACCTTTTACTACTTCATTCCCACAATGGAAATCTATGCTCTAAGTACTGTGTCAAGATCATGAAGATGACCAGGACACCCTCAAAGATCACACAGTACAATGAGGGACACCAGCATAAAAAGAGCTACAGCAAAAAATAAGTTACATCCTTACAATGGACTACTTATAGCAATCAAAAGGAACAGGTCACTGACATGCAACAACAGGAAAGAGCTAACTTGGAAAGCATGAGGCTAAGTGAAAGAAAGCAGATTCAGAAAGCCATCTACTATATCAGTCCACTTATATGACATTCTGTAAGAGGCAAAACTATATTAATAGAAAACAAATCAGTGGTGCCAAGGACTGGGACAGGGAAAGAGGGCTGAGTAGAAGGGGTAGGTGATAGAAGTATTCTGTATCTTGATTATGGTATGTAATCTTTTTAGTTCTTTCTTTTTTTTTTTAAGAATGAAAACTGGACTTCAGACAGATCAATCTGAACAAGCACTTCGGTCAGTGTGTGTTACTAGTAAACATGTAAACAAATCAATCTTTATAGAAAGCAACTTGGCATATGTACCAAGGGCATGAAAGTATTAAAACTCTTTAATCTAGTCATTCTACTTTTAAAAATTTGTGCTAAAAAACATATCAGCAAAGCTCAAAGGGATTTATGTGTGAGGGCAATTGTTGTGATATATTTATGAGAGAAAAAAGTGTCAACTCCCTAAATATTAGGTTAAATAAATTTTGATATATACATACTGTTATGTGTAAATTATAAAATGGGCATAGGAAGATAGACAACTGAAACAAAAATTTTTTAGAAGGGTCAGAAGAAAAACAGAAGTTTCTCAGGTGGAGAAAATGGGGACTTATATTTCAGGCAGAGGAGTGTTATGTGCATAAAGGCCAAAAGTCTAATAACACTTAGGGTGGACTGGGAAGGTCACCTATCCCAGCACAGTTAGAGTATAGAGTTCTCAGGAAGAAGTGATAAAGATACAAAGCAAAAAAACTAGCCATCACCAGGTTGTAAAAGATTCTGCATATCATGCTAACAAGTCTGAACTCTCTTTTGCAATTGCAAAACATCAGAGTTTTTTAAGAAAAGACTTTACACAATTGCTTGACTTTAGAAGGACCTCCAGCAGGTACAACCATCCTGTTTTCCTCTTTTGAACATTTACCAAAGGGAAGTAGATATTGAAAAAAATAGCTTTATACTTAATAGCAGGGGTTATCTCCCAGGGTCAATATCCTAAGTAGGTAGTTATAAGAGCAGTGAGATGCACAGTGATTTAAAACTTCTCATTATAGGGCTGGCTGGCCCATGGCTCCCTTGGGAGAGTGTGGTGCTGATAACACCAAGGCCACGGGTTCAGATCCTTATACAGAGATGGCCGGTTAGCTAACTTGGGAGAGCCTGGTGCTGACAACACCAAGTCAAGGGTTAAGATCCCCTTACCAGTCATCTTTAAAAACAAACAAACAAAAAAAAAAACTTCTCATTATACATTCATAAATGTTTGTTGATTCCATTATTTACATAGAAAGGCAACTCCATTATTGCCAACATCCATGTTTTGTTTGGTCTGGATGATTTGCCAACAAAGGCTTGTTTCCCCTTTTTTGATCTGTTTGTCTACCTTTCTGGACTGTTTAGTCCTACTTTTAAAACATAGCTTAGCATCCAGTATTTTTAAATCATTTTTTAAATTCTTGGTAGGTTGTTCAGCTAAAGCCGGTGCCATGTGGAATCCTAAACAAAAATCCAGTTAAGGTGAGCCTGTCCCCTTTACTTTCCATCTTTGAATCATTGTTTTGCAAAATGGCAGTCACTGCCTCAGCAATCAAGACTCAGGGTGGTTACACCCTGGGCAAACTACAGTCTCCTTGGCCAAACTTTTATCAGAAGGCGTTGCAGAAACTCATTAAGTCACTTGAGTCAAAGATCAAGGTGAATCATTCCAAACCTCCACCCAGTTCAACTTTTCCCTCTGGTAACAGCTAATTATATTTTTCCCTCTTCTCACTCCCACCTCCACCAGCACACACTCACACATTCCACATGGCCACACACTCACACTGAGTTACAAGCTCACCTAAGTTTCACTTGCTTGACACTCACAGGAGAGAGATCAGAAAGAAAATGTCTGTAGAATTTCTACTGAGTCCCTGGCAGTAGGAAAAAACCCTCAAAACCTAGTCCTAAGAGTCTTGTAGCTTGATGTTAAACAGCATATGCTATTCAACCTCACATTCTAACTCCTTGATAAGAAGAGTGTAAGCAAACACTGTACATGAAAATATTCAAGTGATAGTGTACCTCCTTATCAATCACTCAAATAATTAACCTAACTTGCAGTAAACCCAGTCTAAGTGTAGAATCTTAGAACTGAAAGTGTGCTTACAGAAAATGCATGGGCTCTGAAGTTAGAGACTGAGTTTAATAATTGCCCTTTCTCTTATCAGCTGTGTGACCCGAAGCAAGCCATTCAACCTTACAGAGCCATGACTTGTCTATTGGGATAATACCTATCTCAGAGGACTGCTATGGGGATCTGAAGTAATAATATATTTAATGCTAAGCAGAATTACTTCCTTGGGAAGTAGTGATGGCAACAACGGCAAACAGCGTGATAACATTCACTGTCCTAAACATTCTGCTACAATACCAGGCTCACTTAACCCTCTCAACAACCTCATGGGGGAGATAACACCAATATGCCTATTTTACAGGTGGAGAAACTGAGCCACAGAAAGGTGAATTTTTTTATTCAAGATCAGGAGGACATGAATTGAATAAACTGAATTTGAATCCAGAATCCATGCATTTAACTACAATGCTTCTGAATACATCACCTTCTCTCCTTAAAGCATAAGGAGACAGGAACTGAAAGTCTTGAAAATTCAAAGTCGTATTGAAGGTTAGTGATTAAATCAAGCTAGGACCTGTAAGCCTACATTTGCCAATTTAATTCTAGTGTACTTTTTCCTAAGAAACAAAACCAAGATAAACAAGGTAACAGATGGAATAAAGCACTAAATAAATGGAGACTGTGAATGATTGTGAACTTTTGAATGATGAACTAGAATGTTTCCCTGCTGTTTGGGGATCATGAAGATTCTCATTCTAGTGACCAGTTAGTTGGTAATGACCCATTTTGAAATAGTCACATTAGGTCCTTACCCTGCTTAAAGGTCAGCTCCATAACATACTAGAAAAACCCTGACTCGGGAGCTCTAAGTAGGAGGACATCATCTTCGATGCTGACACTCACTTCATGCCATGTTGATATCATAGTTGGAGTCAGCCCCTGAAACACTCTAAAGTAGGCAAATCTGGATTTTGGTGCCACATCTCACTCTTCTTCCTGGTGTCCCTCCCTCCCCCCTCCCCCAATCTTGCTGGTGAAGTAATGAATACCTGAAGGTAGAATGACAGTCAATAGAGTTGACAGGGCCTAGCTGGTGGACCAAGTCCCATAAATCACCTCACAGAAACAGCTGCCCCCTCCACTCACTCATAAGACAGCCCATTTCCTTCAGTAGTTTGTGTAGACCACAGCTAAGCATGCTAAGCCTCCCAACCTTTGGGGATCGTGAACCTATTTACAAAGTCATGCTTAGGGCCGAGCCCGTGGCGCACTCGGTAGCATGCTGCGCTAGCAGCGCGGCGACGCTCCCGCCGCGGGTTCGGATCCTATATAGGAATGGCCGATGCACTCACTGGCTGAGTTCCGGTCACGAAAAAGACAAAGTCATGCTTCCATGTCCAAGCCCGCAGGGTTTTTCCCACACCCACCCAAATAGTTACACTAGCCACAGGAGCCCAAGACCAATGACAGTGAGGAAGAGCCAGCTACACTTGAGGGTGTGTGGATGTGTCATCTGTGCCTTGCCTGCTCATGGCCCGAGGCAAGAGGAGCCGAGGGAACCATGCCAGTTCAGATAAGGGAAGAGGCAATGTAGGTCAAGAAGAGACTCACCTGCCTTAATGAAACTCATCAGCGACGGTGCTATACAAGTTAACAAGAGCGATAAGCACCGATCCCAGGAAAAACTTACTAGCATAATAAGGACAGTAAATTAACATTTGTCTGAGCACTAACCATGTGCCAGGTCTTGTTCTAAACTCTTTACACAGATTGTCTCACTTAATATCCTTACTACAGTCCTCTGAGATTGATGCTTTTATCACCATTTTACAGATGTGGAAACTGAGGTATAGAAAGGTCTACCTTTCCCAAGCTTACACAGCAAGTGAGGGAGACAGAATACAAACCCAGCAGTCTGGCTTCAAAACGTTTGTTCCTAACCACTTCACTAGAATGATCAAGAGCAGGGATTGGCAGGTTTTTTCTGTAAAGGAGCCAGAGAGTAAATTGTTTAGGCTTTGAGCACCACAGAGCTCCTGTCCCAACGACTCACCTCTGTGTTGTAGACCGAAAGCAGCTATAGACAATACTTAAATGAATGGGCTTTGCTGTGTGCCCATAAAACTTTATTGAGGAACACTGAAATTTGAATGTTGTACTATTTCCACGTGTCTCCAAATACTCTTGGTTTTTTCCCCAACCATTTAAAAATGTACAAACAATTCTTAGCTCACAGTCTATATGAAAATAGGTGGCAGGTGAGATTTGGCCCACGGGTCAGTTTACTTACTCTTGATCAAAAGGACTGAAAGAAAATTAAAACAAAGACATTTAGAGAGAAATATGAATGACAAAGTTATGTTTTTGCCATTTTCACATTGTGTTTATTTCAACCTGAAATTTAAACTGTCCACCCTTCCTCTTTATATCATCTGAACCCACACAGGCCAACTCCAGAACCTAGTACAGATCTCCACGTTTAACAAGCTACCTGGCCCTGGGCAGTTTATTTAACTCTAAGCCACAGTTTCCTCATTATTATAACAGTAGTCATCCAACAGGGTTGGATATGGTAGGCATTTAAATTAAATAAGATAGGTCAAGCAATTATCACAGCTCCCAGAACACTCAATAAATATTAACTCTATCACTACTACTGTTTATCATTATTATTATTATTATTATTATTATTATTATTATTATTATTTATGCTACTAACATTGTTAACATTGTCATCACCACAGATAAGAAAATCAAAATAGCATGTCCCCTGAATTCACTTCTACAATTCTCTGTTGATAGATTCTCTACGTATAAGGTGAATTTTAAAAATCCTTTAAATCTCCCTCCCACAGTCTCCATTATACTATGACCCCATCATACCCCAAACATAGTCCCTCAGAAAAAATAATTCCACCTGACTCTATATTCTCACTATTCTAGAAAAGAGTCTTCTGTGCATAGCAACTAACAGAATTCTCGCTGCTTGTCTCACACCTACTCTTCTGCAGTGATCAGCTGTAATCTCATCTGTAAGTTACCAATATTTTACTCACCTGCCTTCAGCTTTTTTGGTGTTTATTTGCAATGCTCATAGGTCACAGTAAGAACACAAGACACAAAACCTTTGTGAATTAGAACAACCACATTTTTATCTTATTTAATCAGGCTAACGTGTGTACGATGCCACTTCGGGTTAGTAGCTGAAGCAACACATCTAGGAAAGCATGTTGCTTAAACCACTGAAAACAGCTCTCCTCCTCAGTGTTCGCCTTGTTCTCTAATATTTATTGAACATTTACTGTGACTCTGGCACCACGGAGTTCTCTAATCATTTACGTTATAGTAGCGTTTGCTGCTACAAGTGAAATGTACAAATGGGATGCCGATGAAGACGGGGAAATTATTGCTGTTACTGTGTGGGCCAAGGAAAACCGTGACTTGCTAAAAGTCATAACGTTGCCTTATTATCTCAGATGCTGGCTGTTTTCTTCTCGAGAGACTTGTGGGCAGGGAGCTTTGGTAAAGTTCATCATTTATCAGCTGGCAAATCAGCTGAGCATGAGTTGGTTATCTGATCTTCTGCTTCAGAGACTGATGGGTTATGTTCTCAGAAGGGCATGACAATTCGTCAGGGAAAGGAGTGAGCAATGGTTTCCAGAAAATGCCTTACTTGTCATCTTGAAGTTTCCATATCACAGGGTCAAATGTTAGCTCGGGTGGTCTCCAACAGCAAGAAGGATCCTGGCCCTTTTTGAGAAAGAAATAGACTCTTCATAATTTTGAAAGTGTGTTGATATAAAATCAAATAATTACAGCCCAGATGGTCGTGACAATTAAGTACCTCCATTGGAAATGTTTGGAGTGAGTCACAATTATTCAGTGTACATTAGCGAACAAGTGCCAGCTTCCTTGCTAGGACTGACCCCATCATTTCAAATATCTTCTGTACATTTTGTTCAGTGGTTCGTTAGGTAAGAACTTGTCCTACTTCCCAACTCAGTTAGCATATATAAGACAACACTGCTGATCCAAGATTTTATTTAATTTTTTTCTGGAATCACAAAATTATTCAATGATTAAGATGTGACGGTGAACAATTATGTTCAATTGTTGGTCAACAATTATGGTCTAGCTAATCTCTTGATTTGGTTGTAAAATTAAGCACCCATGGAATGAATGACAGAATTCTGTCTCCGTCTTTCCCAGGAGATCAATCTTGAGCAAAAATGTGCAGTAGGCAGAATTTACCTCTAACACTCTCCTACCTCCAAGCTTCTGATCATATCGTTCCCTTCTCTTCCCTTTCCTCGTAGATACCTCCTTGGGAGCGCTTTTAGCTTCCAGAATCCTCTTAGTTAACACAAATAAGATAATGCTGGAATATGCACTCTCTCTTCCAATACAATCTGATACTTTATTTTTAAAAAAAAATAATAATGCTTCACACAAAACAATGAACATCTAATAGAAGCATCTCACACATTTATAACAAGGCAGTGTGGACAGAATTTCTTGGTAGAACTCTTCTCCAGAGCTCTCACCTCATGCCAGTAAGTGACTTACTCCTGACTTCCTCTGTCCACACACAGACCACCATTTGGTTCACAGCCCATTACCCAATTTGGGGGGAGTACTAGGAGAGATTGGTGACTACCGTGAATAAAGCTATCTGAAGTCTTTTAAGAAATTAACAGATAATTGAAATGCAATTCACCATTCCCTGCCAGATGATATAGGAGATACATAGGAAAATCTTTCTCTCTCTCTCTCTCTCCCTCTTTCTCTCTCATACACACACATACATACACACATATGCACGCACACACACACACACACACACACACAGAAAGATGGACTGCATGAAAGAATAATTGGAATCAAGAATACTGGTACGTAAAGGCAGCAAATAGTGCATTGCTCTTTATTTGTCCAGAAATATCCTGTCTCTTAACTTCTTTATCAAGAACAGTAGCTAAAGAACGGGTGGCACAGAGGAGTCACTCTATCAATACTTGTTAAATGACATCCAGCATTTGGAAGCAGTCTGAAGACACACTTCTTCGCTCTGGGTTCCTAGTGAGTTGGGGCCTAAGGAGATTCCCAATCAAAATGTTTGCGTCGGGATTCCAACAATGATTTCTCCTGATTCTGATTCATGTTTTGTATCTGTCCTGACTGCCTCATCTGAAAACAAAAGCAACTTAAAAAGTGTAACCCTACCCAACAGTAATGAACACTTATGTCTACACAAAAACCTGTACACAAATGTTTATAGTGGTTTTATTTCTACTCACCAAAAACTAGAAACAATCCAAATGGCCCTCACATGTGGAATGGATGAACTAAGTGTGGTACCTCCATACAGTGGAACACTACACAGCTACAACAAGTGTACTACTAAGACATGCAACTGCACAGATGAACTCAGCAGCATTGTGCTGAGTGAAAGAAGCCAGAGTTAAAAGGCTGCATATTATATGATGACGTTTATATGACTTTCTTACCATGGCAAAACTATAGGGACAGAATTGCATGTAGATGAGACAAGAGGAAGGACTGACTAAAAGTCGCAGAGGGTGTGGTGGGCATCATAGACTTGTTCTATATCTTGATCATGTGATGATTACCCAACTGTAGTCATCTGTAAAAACACACAGGAGTATGCACAAAAAGGGTGAATTACAAAGTATACCTTAATTTTTTTAAATGAAGGGAAAAGTATGACAATTCTCTGTACAGTAGATAGGTATTTCACAGGTAATTGGTTTTCAGTCCTATTAAAATCCACATTTTTTTTTCTTTTTTTTGAGTTTTAAATTTGAAACCTGAAAGCCAGCATCTTCTTTGAGAGAGGAGTAGTGGGCATATTTGGTTACCACTGAAGGGACTTCTGTTTGGAGGCATTACTAATATCTTGAGAACTTCTGAATTCCCCTCGTATTCTAATCTACCATGATTATACCTTTTACCTGAGAAGAGTGTTATAAGGATAAATTAGTTAATATATGCAAAGAACTTTGAAGATGAAAAGCCCCAGACAGGTTGTTGAGTACCATTGTTAACATTAAGGCTGAACTTGAGGCAAAAGCATTTTCAAAGCCAGTACCTGGGCAGGTTTTTCTGTCACTTTGTGTCATTGATTTTTAAATCGGCTCCTACACAGCTTTGCATCTCAGTATTGAAGCATGGACCACTTGAAAAAAAAAGACACCGTGCAAATGCTGCAAAAATGGTGGTGAGGTGGGAGCTTGGCCAACAGGACATTTCAAATCCAGGAACAAAGGTCTGGAAGTAAATACCTTAGAAGGAAATAGAGTAAAACATACTTCCAATTAGGGAAATATCTTGCCTTGTAGAGTAGATGTGTTTCCAAAGTGCACTGCGTACAAAGACTTATTCTCCAAAGAGTTTATCTGGTGAAATAAATCATCTCTTTATAAGTAATCACTCTGAAAAAATGGGAGGGTTAAGTTCCAAGCTTACAAAGGGCTGGGATCTTCATTGGTGAGGTACACAGTGAGGGACTGACACATCCAGACCTCAGCTTTCATGTCGCCCTCTTCACTAACAAGAAGCGAGCACAGCTGACTGCAGTCTGCAGGTTGGACAGCCCCTTGTGCCATGCTGGTCCTCCCACGTGGCCACACTCTTGGGTTGACTTTCAACTCTCTCTATTTCCCCTGTTTCTTCCCTAGCTGAAGTGTGAAGTAATGGGGAAGATGTGGCTAAAAGCCAAAGAGTTGGCGGGGAAAAGGAGGTACAAAAAGATGTCTGGCTAAGCATCCATGAGTATACCTTGAGTCATGAAAAGTCTTTCCACCTTCAGAGGACTGCAGATGAACCTGCAGGTACACCCACTTCACTGAAAAAGTAGAGTGCAAGAATAGCCTTCATTTTTTTACCTAAATGATGAACAAATCATTGAAAGACTGGGTACCTATACACTTCTGATGGGCAATATGGTACAGTGGAAAATTCTACTGGACAAAGTATTATGAGACCTGAATTCTGATCCCAGTTCTGCCATAAAATAGTTCTGGACGATGTTGTATAATGTATGTGGTCCCTCTGGACCTAGTTTCTTCATCTGTGAAATTAGGGTGGTGCATAAGATAATCTCTAAGATCTCTTCCACTTCTAATGTCCAGATTCTATTGTTTTCCTTTAAGCCTAAAGTAGCTATTTTTGAACCTAGAAATAACTCCAAGATTTGTCTTTCATTCTCTAATTCATGAAGCAAGCTAACAGGAAACAATAACATTAGTGAAATAGCAATTATTAGTTCCTTTATTCTAATATAGAATGGAAATCTCAGATTGAGCCCAAACTAAACCCATCATTCAAAGACATGCCTGGGTACACTACAAGAAATAATAAAATGGCAAGAAAATAAAACAAAAAATTAACAGCCTATTTGCATGATGCCTGAGGAGATTATTGCTGGAGGAATCCTCCTTGGTTAGACCAGAATCATGGGCAAACACACTTGGCTCAGTTAAAAAGACTTGGTTTTAGAGGAGCAAGTGATTCTAACACAGCATGGTATCTAGTTCTTGGATTTGCCAATACTTGGCAGCCTCAGCCCTGTAAGACTCACTCACAGTCAACCTAGGGAAGGTAACACCTTCAGGTGGAGAGGAGCATTCTATAGCATTGTGTTGTCTAAGCCCCTTGAAAATGCAAGTAGATCTGCAGTGGTAGAGAGATGGCGGCATTTCAGGCCGAACTGAGTTCCTGGAAGCCATATCCACGTAGCCAATGGTCATGGCAGAACGCAGCCACAGTCTGCAGCAGCAGTGCCAGGGACCCAGCAAATAAGATGTGCCCAATCTGGGGACAGACTGAAGCTGCATGAAAGTTACAAATCCCCTGACTCCAAGGGCAAGGCCACAGATGGGTTATTGTGCAAGCATATGCACAATGTCCTTAGGAACTTCTAGCTATTATGGGAGAGAGGAAGGGGGGAAGGTGAGGAAGGTCATTGGTCCGGGGGTTAAAAAAGAAATAGGAGTGCAACCCAGCAAAATTCGGCTGGTAGTTGTGATTTTTTTAAGAAATATGCACAATATTGCTGTAACACTATTATTTGCAAAGAGGAAATCATGGGAAAGGAGCTTCAGTTATTAATGATATCTACTGCCTGAGAATGGGAGAGAGGGAGGCATACTCTATGTAAGCAAATACTTGAAAGAAAATCATAGAATGCCTTCTCCATTTCTCAATGGAGGGGACAACACGGAGTGCCAGGGAGCCCCTAGCCTCTATTCAGAACTGGAAACCCCCTCAACTTCACTCTTCTTTTCCCGGTCCTGCCTCTGTCCATCTGTATCATGAGATACCACAGCACCTGGAAAATTTTTTTCTCATACACATGGCAATTGGAGCCATCCCCTCCAATTAGGCATTTGGGGGCTTGAAGAGTCTGGATAAACTTAGTCCCTAACTTCAGAACTCTTCTAGGTCATACTTTATATTTTACGGTAACTTATCATGAAGAAATTTGATGGCATCAAAATATAATTGCTGACATGCTTATTATGATAATGGAGCAAAAAATCAAAAAAAAATCCACAGCTCTTGCTTAGAAGGAAAATTAATTAGTGAAATTAGGATTGTCTTACAGCGAGTTGACATTATGTTTTAGAACTATATCTTCTCCCCCTCTTCTCCCTCTCCCTGCCTCCTTCTCCATCCCTTTTTTTCCCCTATTTTCTATCTTTCTCTAGGAAAATCTTTCCATGATATCACCTGACCACAAAAAACGACCTCCCAAAGATTCAGTGGCATCTGAGTGGCCCGGGTTACCTCTGTCATCCTTGCACTAAGGTCATCTGGTTGCAGGAGACCCTCTGTCTGTCCCCGGGACCTGGAGTAAAAATGCAGCTCAAAGGCTTCCACTCTTGCAAGGCCTTCTGAGATCCTTCAGACAGATATAACCAATCCCTTCCCTCATTCACTCCTTTTGTAATTTTTATTCAATCTCTCTTTTATTGTTGTCAACAAATGTTTTCAGTCCAACCATGTGTGAGATGAACGCAGTGCACCTTGTAGTTTTCTTGTGACATTTACCATGTTCTGCTCCTGTCTTAGCTGTCCTTTATTGAAGCACTACTGTGTACAAGCAACTGGGCTGGGACTTCACTTGCATTTATTATTTTATCTTCACTACAAAGCTGTGAGACCTGGGTGCTATCCACCTTTAATCAATAAGAAAACAGGCTCAGAGGGATTAAGCAACACCATACTAGATAGAAGAGATATGTCTTTCTGACTCCAATGCCTATTATTTTTCTAGTACATAAACTAGATAGCATCAGAGCTCTCTGATTGAGGCAGGGATGGGAGATCCAGAGAGCGTGCAGATGACCACCCTTTGCTCCCTGGTGAACTCTGCAGATCTTCCGGATTCCCCAATTTGCAAACTACTGCACTGTTATACTTTTATACCTACATAATTTTAATCTCATCAATGACAAGAACAGTATCTTGTTAATGACACTGATTTCAACAGCACCTTACTCTGTGCCTTGAACATGGAGAGTCTTCAAAACAGAGAAGCAGAATTCCTCAGTGCTCCATCACACTGACCACGATGCCAGAGAACAAATGTCATCCGTTATGAACTGGAATTGATCACTGCCATCCATGAGGATGAGAAGATTCTCTTTAAGGTAAGACTTTAGGACTTATGTTCCAGGAACAGGACTTTCCAGCCTCAGGGACTACCAGGAGGCAAGTCTCTATAGGGATTTTTGTGATAACTCTAATAAGTAGATTTAAAAAGAACTAAAGTAGAGTGAGATAACTAATTTTTACTACTGCTGTTTTGCAGCTACCCTGTAGGTTAGTGGAGCACAGGGCTAAATACCTGCCAGGGAAGGCAAGGTGGTATGAGAAAAATAGCTATCAAGACATGAGACATAGGAAAATTCTACTTTAGTGACTTCCGGAGTTTGGGAGTGTGGTCTGAAGCAAGCTTGTGTAGGGCAGACATCTGGCTCCAAGCACATGTAATCCAATTGTTGTCAGATGGCATGGTAAGTGGACAATTTCAGAGACTCAAATCTCCCTGGAGAACCCACCTTGGCAGGATTGCCCAAACTGTGTTCCTAGGAGCCAGAGAGTCCCAAGGATAGTAACAGGTATGGGGACAAAAAGGTTCCATGAAGAAACAGGACTGGGAAATACCACTTCTTACATCTCTTTGAGATTCTCAATGCATTTTAAAAACTAGGAGTTGCAAGAAGACTTGCTCCTATTTACTAAACTTACTTAGCCATAGAAATCTTTTTCATGGAACACCAATCACCATCTTGCAGAACACTAGCTTTCACTGGGCTCATTTTTACTACTCTTATGGAGCAATGCTCCTTTCTCATTGTGGCTACCCTTTTGTCATTGGTCTTGGTCTAGGGTCATGGAAACAGGCTCAGGCCTCTTCGAGATTTGCTACTAGACCAGAGAAGTCTAGGACAGGGATCAGCAGCCAAAATCCAGGTCTGCCTCTGTCATTATAAATAAAGTTTTATTGGAACACAGCCATGCCTAATCATTTGCATATTGACTGTGTCTATTTTGGTGATAACAAGGGCAGAGTTAAGTAGTAGTGACAGAATTATAAGGCCTGCAAAGCCTAAAAATATTAATATCTGCCCTTTACAAAAAATGTTTGCCTGCCCTTGGTGTAGGATATCCCATTCCTGCTTAGATCACATTTCACAACAATGTGAATTTTAAAAATGATTCTATCAACATTTCTACCATTGCTCTCTTTCTTAACTCCAAACTCTCACACAGGTTTGCTTCCTTGCCATATTTCCAATGTGAGACCAAATTCCCAAGAACTGTGGAAATAACACTGGCTCTTACAACCCACTAATTCAGCCTGAACGTACAAACCAATTCATACTGTCATCTTCTCTCTTTTCCTATGTCTACTTTTGCTGAGATCTTGATTCCCTTTAGTCTAGTTCCCACTCCTTATCTTCTAAGGCTTTCCAGTTCAAAGGAGCATTCCAAAGAAACCTAGTGATTCCCACCAGTCCCGACACAAATAATACCCTTCATAGTGCCCTCCACGAACATGAAATACATGCCACAAAGCTACCTTTCCTCATAGAGGCAAAGATTGGTATAATAATGTCAGCTTAACGTTAGCATTCCTTGCCAAGCTTCTATTTAAAAGTGCTAAATGGGGCAAGACTTTAGCAAAATAAATAAAAGTTGAAACACAATGATGCTTTTTCAGTGAAATCCCTTGGGAGCATCTTTCTGTAGAAGAGCATCCTGGAACTAGACTGTTCCTTTAAGGAAGTCCATATATTGTACACTTTCCCCTTTCCAATATTCAAAATTAAGCCCCTCCAAATGGCTTGCACACTGAAGTTTATAACCTCAGCCTACACCAGTCTGGTGCAAAAAGATCTACAGCCTGCAGGCAGAGCGAGGAAGCTCTTTAAAGATGAATCATTTTCATCAATGAGTGCAGAAGGAGGTCAGGCCAGGGGACAGGGAAGGTTACGTGTGTGCCTGAGATAAGGCCTCATCCATTCTGCTCTTGCTGTCAGGTCTTGATGGGTGAACATTGCCTGGAGCTCCCATAAAACATGTTGTTTGCAGAAAACTTGCAGGTGGTTCATAAAAAAGTCCAAACTGTTACCATGAAATTTATCTCCCACTGCGGGATCTGTTTATAATAGAAACGAAGGATCTCAAATAGAAATTAAGTATCTCAGACTGACTTATATTGGCTGGGAGGATTGAAAAATTCAACCTGCTTCCCAATCAGTGCACTAAAAACGTCAAAGTATTTGTATTGATGACATCTTGACAAGATACGAGTATGTTCAAAAGAAAAATAATGTTCATTGTACGCTCAGTCCTTATCCCTGGGGGAAGAATAGGCGAGGTGAGATTTTACGGGGAGAATTCAATCAGACGACTGAACTCTTCATCACATTTTATTTCTCAAGAGTGTCAAGGATCTGTTATTTACAATTTTTCTATCTGTATGGTCAAAGTGAAAAGGGCATCTCAATTTTTTTAAGTTTTTAGTGTTATCTTGAAGCCAAGAAGAGATTGGGGGCAATGTTAATATCAGCCATAATTTGAGTTATCTCCATACAGAAATTGAAGAGAACTGCTGAGACAGTTCATGGAGATAATTCAGACCCTCAAGCCTCTGGTACTTGAAATAATGAGATAAGTGAGGGAGAAATGCTAAACTTTGTGTTTTCCCCGAGTTGTGTTTATAATTGACTCAGTTTATCACATCACATGCGCATATACATATACCTATATGGTGGTTTTAAGTTGCCAAAAAAAATAGTTGTGGTCATAGATTTCAAATTGAGGAACTTAGCACATCAGCATGGGAGACTATGCAGAGAACAATTCACAGAATCTAGGAGTGCTATAAATGGAGGGGGTCTTAGATAGCGTGTAACTCAGGATTTCAACCACAGACAAGGAAGGCAAAAGTCTTCAAAAATAAGGACTCATGAGTGCTCCCTCTACTTTGACAGTAGCTGAGATCCAGGTCTTCATTTCACCCACAAGCACACTCAAACCTCCCTTCTCTATTCCTTCTCACCAGGGTGGAGGTGTAGGGTCAGGGTATAAGGTGGGCTGAGAAGCATTGTATCTCATCCAACACCTTCATTTGAGATATGAGTGCCTTGAGACCTGACTTTAAGAAACAAGAAGAAACCAGAGATGTCTCACTTCATACCTTTCCAGTCCTCATTTCTCTACCTCCAATCCCACAGCCTGTCCCTCCAAGCCACACCTGCGGGAATCTTTGTGGCTTCCCTTAGTAAGAGATCCTATGTCTTCTCCCCAAATGGTATCCAGCACCTCCTCATTTCATGTAAAAGTAGCACTTTCTCCAAGCTCTGTTCTCATCTCCCACAGTCAAGAAAGCATGCCTAAGGTCTTCATAGTTCTAGGAATTCATGCTGCCCTCTTTGTGATGACAAGCCAAAAGGGGACAAGGAACTCTGGTCAAATGTGTTATCCCAAGAGGATGGATTACAACGATGGAGTTTCGGGCACTGCGGCAACTAGAAAAGAAAATGGTGCGATTTGAAAAGAACATGGTGCTATGAACTGAATGTTTGTGTACCCCCTAAAATTCATATGTTAAGGCCCTCATCCCCCAATGGGATGGTATTAGGAGGTGGACCTTTGAGAGTTAATTAGGTCAGAAAGTGGGGCTCTTGTGACGGGATTAGTGTTCTTATAAGATGTACCAGAGAACCTGATGTCTGTCTCTCCCTCCACCACAGAAGGAAACAAGAAGACAGCAAACCATGAAGTGGGTCCTTATCAGAAACCAGATCTGCAGTACTTTGATCTCGGACCCCAGTCTATGGTAGTCTATTAAAGCAGTCAAAAATGACTAAAATGGGGGCTTCTCAGCCCTTTAAATAACCACCTGCATATATCTTTAACACATTTTTTTGTCAGTTCTTGCTGTATATTTCATGTATTGAAGGTAAGTAGCAGGCTGAAGATTGGAATATTGTGCTGAAGAAGTCTAGCAGAAGTCATACCACTGAAGGGATTTACTCTGTATTCCCCAAAGCAGGCAACTTGGATATGAGTAACACGCTAAGAAGCAGCATTGCCTACACTGTTGGACCATCAATATTTGCAATTTGAAATCAGGAAATAGAAATGACTTTGTATGCCCTCTTTTCTTGTCTACTGCTTCCAGCAGGATTCTATTTAAGATGACTAAGACTACCCACATCCCAATCCCAATCCCAAACTGTTACTATACTAATCCCAAAGACCTCAATCTCTGTCTCTCCAGTGTTTAATATCACTCGCTGTCATGTACTGTTTTCTAATCTAAGCCCCTCCCATGACAAGGTTTTAATAGTTTCAAAGTACTATGGAAAACCCAGACTCATTCATTTAGTAAACTAATACAGTTTGAGCACTTCCAATATGCAAACCATGTATTAAGCAGTAGAGATAACTGTTTCACATAGCCTACAATCAAGCAAGGAAAAAAAAGACAAGATATAACTACTTTTATAAATCGTGGTCTATAATAGTAATAATAGCTAAAACATATATAATGCTTAGTAGCATAACAAAAAGTACTATGCTAAGAACTTTACTCAAAATGCTAACTTGTTCCTACAAGACTGTAGAGCATTATCCCCATTTTAGAGATAAGAACACTGAGACTTAGGTTAAGTTACTTGCTCAAAGTCATATGAGAAAGTGATAGAGCTGGGAGTTCATTCATTAAATAAACTTGAAGTTTTCTAAAATATTTTTAATATTCCTACTCCCATGACCTCAAGGCATCCTTAATAACCTTTATTTAAAAGAAAAATCAATCTACTCTGCGTGTCAATGTGCCAAGCAAATGTCTTCATTTGTTATCAAGCTGTCTTGCTCTTAGCTCAATACCTGAAATGATAGTTCTCCAAGAATAAGGGTATGAAGGACACCAGAGAGGACAACATTACCACTATACCAATCGTCTTGGTGTTTTGCCAATTGAGTATTAATGATAAATTGCTAATATAGCAATCTTCATCGACCCAAAAGGAAACCATTGAAAAAAAGCTCACAAGACCCTGTTCTTCCCTGGACAACCCAAAAAGGCCTGAGTTGTATTTCTTCTCCATTTATGGTCACAAGCAGACACCAGAAAAAAATTCCTGAAATTTTTGGTCCACTTAGAATTATTTTGATAAAACGGATTTAAAGAACTCATTGTTCTCATTTATTTATCTATTCTCTAAGTTTTTATTGAACACCTATTATATAGTGCAAAGCAGACTAGAAACTGGAGGTAAGCCTCAGGACAACCTTACCTTCAAGCTGACTTAGAGTCAATGAAGAAAGTAAGATATATTGAAAAAGAAGGAAATTATGTCATTCGCAACAACATGGAAGGAACTGGAGGACATTATGCTAAGTGAAATAAGCCAGGCACAGGAAGAGCTCACTTGTATGTGGAATCTTGAAAAAATCAATCTCATAGAAACAGAGAATAGAAAGGTAGTTGCCAGAGGCTGGGGGGTGGGGGAGGGAAAAGAGGGGAGTCTATCAAAGTGTACAAAGTTTCAATTAGACAGGAGGAATAAGTTTTAGTGATCTATTGCCCTGCATGGTGACCACAGTAATAATAATGTATTGTATATTTCAAAATTACTGAAAGAATAGTTTTTTTAACATTCTCACTACAAAAATTGATAAGTTGGTGGAGTGATGAATATGTTAATTAGCTTGATTGAATCTTTCTATAACGTATATATAAATTAAACAACACATTGTACCCCATAAATATACACAATTGTTATTTATCAATTAAAAATAAATAGATAAAGATATACGAGGGCACTTCAAAAGTTGGTGGAAAATGACCTCCTTTCCACGAACTTTTTGAAATACACTCATGTGCACATGTAAAAATAGTATAAGGTAAAAAGTGGGAGGGGTCATGAGAAAATAAAAGCCTTAATTTGGAAGCGATCAAATTAGCTTTGTGTTAAAGAGGTTCTTGACTTAGACCTTGAAGGAGAGAGAAGAATTCACATTATATCAAAGATTAGCAAAGCAAAGGCAATGTTTGATGTACAAAGAGAACAGAAAGCTGTTGGATTTAACAAAACATGCATGCTGTATAAGATCTTGTGACCGTCACACAAAGGCATTTGAATTTTATTTTCTTAAAGGGAGGAATTCATTAAGGGTTTTTGAACACAGAGAGCACAGACATTCAAGTTTTGGTGTAATCCAATTGGTCCATCCCAAGCCAGCTCTCAACACTTCCTGGAACAAAGAACATATTCAGTGCATGTCTGATGACTCGTTGGGTGTGCACAGCAGTTTGGGAGGAGAGACTATTAAAGCAGCGATATTTTATTAGTGCATATACTAGGAAGCAGAAACGCAGAGGAGAAACAGATGAGAAAGATTTTAGGGAGATACATTTGACAGTTTGACATCAGATATGGGAGTGATGGAGAGGATAGGAAAGAATGAAACAGAGAGGATAGTAGTAACATTATCTAATAATACAAAATATTAGATAAATGGTTTCTAATTACTCAAAGCATGTCACTTCAGTAAATATTGATCTGAACCCTTAAACCACATTTGCACAAACACTCTATCTGTAATGAGACATCTTATAATACAATAAGATACAACAGAGGCAAACACTGCAGTATCTCATTGCCAAGGACACTTGCAGATCAGTATTAAAACTCTGTAATGATAAAGAATAATAACTTGTAAAAGAGATAGAGGAAAGACCTTGCAGAAATATTGTTTATTATTCAGAGGATTCACTTTGCTTCAGCAAGTTGCAATCATTCCTCCTGGGGGGAAAAAAAGTAAAAATGATTTTTTAAAAAGTTGTAAGAAGATTGGGTAATTAGACTTAATTCTAACCTAAGAATCATATATTCTAGGAGAAATGTGTAAAGTATAATTTCAAGTAAAGATAATCCAGCCAAGATGGAATAATGGCAACCAGATTTCCCTCCCACCTAAAACAACCAAAAAATGGAAAAAACATATGAAATAATGGTCTATAAGACCATGTATATCAGACAGGGAAAGGCAGTGATCCTTGAAATATGGGAAATAAACAAAGTGAACCCTTTGAGAGAGTTCCCAGGATACAGTACAGGGAGTGGTAACTCAGGTGGAGCTTAGGTATTCCACACGTCGTACAGATGGAATTGAGGTTCTGGGGGGACCAAGGAAGCTAATGTCCTAAGGGCAAAGTATCAGAGAGAGCTGCACACAGAGAGAATGTGAGAGATCTGCAGAGAGTCTCCCTCTAGCATTGACCTTAGCTCTGAGGAAACTACCCCATGGCCATAGAAAGAACCATCCAAAAGGATTTGGAAGTCATAGTGCCTGGCGTTCACACAAGGCTGAGAATAGTGCCTATTCCCAAGAGCCAGATTGGAAATCCTGAAGATTTACAGGGTACTGGGTACAGTACACAAATGGGTACATTTGCTGCCTCAGTAGTCGGGAATAATTAGCCATAGACTGAGCACTGCTCTAATTCACCTAACAAATCTTAAAAGCAAGACCCAAAAGGATCAAATTGTTTCTAGCACCAAGTTCAAAAATACCTATAGGAGTTAAAAAATTCCCAGCACCCATGAAGGTAAATTTCAAAACATCTATCAATCAGACCCAGAACAGACACAGATATTGCAACTAGCAGACAAAGACATTAAAACTATTATTACAAATGTTTTCCATTTGCTCAAAAAATTAGGTGGAAGCATGGAAGATATTTAAAAACCTAAGTCTAACTTCTAGAGATGAAAACATCAGTGTGCATGAAATAAAATCTCACTGGGTAGGATTAATGGTAGAATGTATACTACGAAAGAAAAATTAATAAACATAAAGACATATCAATAGAACCTATCCAAAATAAAACAAAGATAGAAATGAAAATTTAAAAAGAAAGAAAGGACAGCTCATCACCGAGCTGTGGGAAAATTTCAAGCAGCCAAATACACACGTAATTGGAGTTTCCAAAGGAGGGGAGGGGAGAGGAAAACTATTTGAAGAGATAATGGCTGAAAGTTTTGCACATTTAATGAAATCTATAAACCCACACATCCAAGAAGCTCAACAAATCCCAAATACTCAAAACATGAAGAAAACTGCACCAAGGCACATATAACCAAATTGTCCAAACCAGTGATAAACAGAACATCTTAAAAGTGGCCAAAGAAAGAAGACACATTACGCAAAAAGAAACAAAGATCCAGGTGGAGGCAGATTTTTTCTCAGAAACAATCCAAGTAAGAAGCTATTAGAGAACATCTTTGAAATATTGAAAGAAAAAAAAATCTGTTAATACACCCAATTCTACACCCAATAAAAACTATCTCTAAAACAAAGGTGAAATAAATACTTTTTAGATATACGAGGATGCTTCAAAGAGTTCATGGATTCTTATCTTTTAATTCTATTTTTCCACAAACTTTTTAAAGTTACATACAAAAGCTGAGTAAATTCATCTTCAGCAAACCTACATGACATGAAATGTCAAAGGACATCCTTCAGATAGAAGGAAAATAATACCAGATGGAAATATGAATCTACAGAAGAGAATAAAGGAGCACTGGAAAGATAACTATGGAGTAAATATACAAGATATTATTTAAATTTCTATAAAAGGTAATTAATTATTCAAGCAAAAATAATATCGATGTAGGAGGGAGTTTATAGCCTCTATAAACATAAAATGCATTGCATCAATAGCGTAAGGATGAGGGAGGGAGAGGCAGAAGCATACAATTGTAGCATTCTTCTACAATGTGTAAAGTGGTATGTGATCAGCTGAGGACAGACTGTAACAAGTTAAAGATGTGTATTACAAATCCTAAAGCAACTACTAAACAAATGCAACAAAGAGGTACAGTTAGAAGCCCACAAAGGAGATAAAATAGAATCATTAAAAAAAATTTTTTTAAATTAGTCCTAAAGAAGGCAGAAAATGTTTAAAAAGAGAGAAAACAAAGAGCAGATGGAACAAATAGAGAACAAATTACAAGATAATGGATTGAAACCTAATTGTAGCAATAATCATGTTAAACATAAGTGGTCTAAATACCCAATCAAAAGGCAGACATAAGATTGGATAGAAAACAAGACCCAACTCTATGCTGGGTACTTCAAATATAAAGACACCCAAATAGGTAAAAAAATAAAAGGATGGGAAAAGATATTTCATGCTAACGCTAATCAAAAGGAAGCTGTAGTGACTATATTAATATCACACAAAGTAGATTTAAGAGAAGAGAATATTACCAGGGATAAAGAAAGTAATTTTACAATGATAGCAGGACCAATTCATTAAGAGGACATAAAAATCCTAAATATCTATGCACCTAATAACAGAGCTTCAAAATTTATGAATCAGAAACTGATAGAATTGCAAAGAGAAATAGACAAATTCATAAGAAAGACAATCCCTAATTATTCATAACATTCATTCAGCAAAAAATACTAAGTGCTCTAAATATAAGACATTGTGTTGAACACTAAGGAGACTACAAAGACTTTAGCCTCCTCAGTTGCATAACAAAAGGCTTATACAAATCTTTACTTACTCTTCCAATTCTAACTTTCATGGTTTTATTTTTTACTAGTCCACAAACCCTTTAAAAATAATAATAATAATTAGTAATAAGAGTAA
The DNA here is from genome assembly GCF_027409185.1 of Cynocephalus volans. Taxonomy (NCBI): domain Eukaryota; kingdom Metazoa; phylum Chordata; class Mammalia; order Dermoptera; family Cynocephalidae; genus Cynocephalus; species Cynocephalus volans. The sequence goes on along the minus strand of NC_084465.1, from coordinate 129,244,509 downwards.
CCTTTCTAATTTGGCATGACCAAGGTGCCCAGGTGTGCTGGTTAATTTTATGTGTCAATTTGACTAGGCTAAGGGATGCCAAAATAGCTGGTTCCATATTACTTCTGGGTGTGTCTGTAAAGATGTTTCCAGAAACATCTTTGAATAGGTGGACTGAATAAAGAAGATCACCCTCACCAATGCGGGGGGGCATCGTCCAATCAGTTTAGGGTGTGAATTGAACAAAAGAGTGGAAGAAAGGAGGATTCGCTCCCTCTCTGCCTGGCTGCTGGATCTGGGAGGTGGATCCTTCTGCTTCCATGATCCTGGTTCTCAGGCCCTCAGTCCTGGACCAGAGTCTTCACCACCAGCTCTCCAGCTCTCAGGCCTTTGAACTGCACCATTGGCTTTCCTGGATCTCCAGCTTACAGATGGCAGATCACAGGACTTCTCAGCCTCCGTAATCATGTGAGCCAACTCATCGTAATAAATAGGTATCTCTCCCATTGGTTCTGTTTCCCTGGAGAACCCTGACTAATATGCCAAGATACAAAATTAAAAGGAGCAGGTTCCTGGACTTGCGAACATCTAAAATGTTGCCTTAAATCTTTTTTGGATCTAGGCAGCTCCAAGTAAATAAAAAATAAGCAACACAGAGACATGTGGTCAGGACTAAAATAACAAAGATATGATAAAAACCCAACCATGCCTGGGGAGATAAGGTAAAAGGACACAGAGGGGGTGATATGAGCGGAGTGCGTAGCTGGAGAAGGACCCCTCCACTCAGAAGTGGACACTGGCAGGGAGGAATGACAGCCCATGCAAAGACACAGGACAGCCAAAGAATACTCAGATCACCAACGTCAACGCCAATGTTAGGAGAACACGTACATCTTAGAGACTGATGTGCAAAGAAGTTTGAATTTCCAGCCGAAAACTCAATCTTGAAGGGATTTCCACATCATGTGAAGAGACTGGTTTCCGACCCATAAGTAGTAAGGAACAATGAAAAGATTTTTATTATAGAAAGAATTTATGTATTTATAAAAAATATTAAGTATAAACCAATGGTTCCCCTCACTCATCTGCCCACACTTCCTCCTCTCATGACAAGATGTTAAGTAGAAGAGTAACAAGTGATTATCATGTTAGCATTTTAAACATATCACTAGCATAGCGACATGTGAGGATGATTGGTGGAAGAAAGGAGATAAGGAATTACCATTTGCAGTATTACAGAAAATAAATAATTCTCTAAGCAAAAGCAATGGCAGTGAGAGTGGAGAGAAAGGTCCAAATTTGGAAGACACTTAAGGATTGTAAAGTCAAAAGAGCCCCTGATTACCACAGGATTACAATCAATCAGGGGATATAAGGCCTATTGGAAGTAACTTTTATGGGGGTAAATTAAAGAAAATATTTTTCATGTCAGAAATGACATTTGAGCTGTGCTCAAATGCTGAGATGAGAAGAAAAGTATTTTAGTTAGAGGTACAAGCATAGAAATGGTACAGAACAAGGTAGGTGCCACATGTATATCTCAAAAACAGCAACCACTCTAGCGGGACTTAAGTAAAAATACCAGGAGATAGGATGTGTGGTTTAGGATGGATTAGAAAGGAGGAGAAGAGAGCCTGGCTACGGAACTGTGATAACAGTCCAGCTGTCAGTTCATAAAGCACTGAGCTAGCGTGGGACACACACAAGAAGCATCACAGAAGCAACGTGTTGAGGGGTGCAGAAGTTGCAGGATTTCTGGAAAGCTAGGGAGTCTCAGGCTCTCAACTATTTAGGTCCTTTTCGAGTTTCCTCTTGTTATCCATGAGCTCCAGAGTGAGTTAGTAATCTGGACCTACTCATGCCAGCATGTCCCATAAAGATATAAAAGGAGATACACAAGTTCACAAATAGACGTATACATAGATAAAAAGATACACAGATAGAGTGATACCAAGGAACATCTGCTTGTAGATCCAGGTACAATGTGTAGTTGGAAGGATGCATGTTTGTTATTCTAGAACTCAAATGTTCATTACAAGGAGGGAGACAATGTTCTAAACTTTGGCTCCAGACATTTCTAAAAACTGGGTGATAGGTCAGAGAGTGAGTAGGAAGAACAAGAGTTCTCACTTTTTCCAAACCAGTTCTCCCATGCCTGCTCTACATACCATCACCTACTGGCTTGCCTGTTGATTGAACATAAATATACTCCCACTCCTTCCCAAAATTCCCTGAGCCCATGTATGTGCACACGTGTATCCAGTCTGAAGTTCTTTTTCTAAATACACGCAAACGGCATATTTGCTGAAGACTCTGAACCGATGTAAAGTTCAAGGTATTTCAAAACCTCAGGCTCAGGCCCCTAGACTAGCCCTAAGGCTTTTATGAGAACTATAATCCCCAGCTGGATGCAAGCAGCAACTTGGTGGGTTACAATTTTGGTGATGGCAGCTTGCATGTTGCTTGAACACTGATCACAGTTTAAGTCACCAAGTTCTGTGTTATGCAACGACTCAAATTACTAGGTAGCTGAGTTGGGTTTGTTAGTTAACACTATCTGATAACACAGTAACAACAATTAACTCTATCATATTCAAAATGAAGTGCCACCAGTATTCCACACCGTGGTTTAGAAAGCAGAGGTAATTATAGCTCTACCTCATAATTTTCTGGTTCATCTGTCTCTATGAGCATGGCACTTGATGGTAACAAAGCAGATGCTATGCAACTTTCATTGAGAAACCAGGGAGCCGTGTGAAACATTGAACGAATTTATACACAAAATTCCAAATTTGTACTTGAAATCCAAAAGTTAAGATCTTATCCACACCAGTTTTAACTAGAAAAGATTTGAAAGGAAGAATAACACAATAGGCAATCAAAGCTTGTCTATAAAAAAAATTCTTAGTTCTACTCATTTGGTTTCAAATTGAGTGAACAGCATCCTGTTTATTAATTCTTACATAGAAAGGCAGAGAAATGCCCTGTGTTCTAGTGGCCTCTGTCCCATGGTATCTGGATATCTTCCAAAATAACTCTACCTCCCCTGTCCTGCAGTTCTCACACAATGATGAAACAGCTTGACGCTAGGGTTACAACCGGGTTGCCAACTCTATCATTTTAGATGAATTACTTGACCCGTCAACCTCAGGTTTCTCATCTGTAAATTGGGAGCAGTAACTCACTTAGCTTATTATTGAGATAGCATGTAAAAACACTTTGCAAACACTAAATGCATTTTTAAAAATTATCATTATACCACGTGTTTGTTACCTGATACACTATGATTGCAAAATGCAACTTATTACATAAGAAACATTAGAATGTTTGTAATCAGAAGTTTGGGAGATGAAATGAGCATGCAATACTTTCTAAACCATCATATTTTTGAAAGGTACTATCATCCTGGCTAAAGGCAGACAATTTCAGATGGATAATAATGCAGATTTTGTTCAGCAAGGCCATATGAAGAAATCGTTGAATTGCAAAGGACAAAAATATTATGTAGTCAACCATGGTTACTGCCCAGATGATGAAACAAAATATGCCTGGACTGAAACAAAAACATCTCTAGCATTGTGTTCTGCAGTAACCTTTCATGTCCCAGGAGAGGAAGTTAAATAAGATTCCCTCACTGGTCTTAAACTGTTAGTCTATCAGATTGGAATATTTGTAAATGTGTGGAATACTTTACAGATGTCATTTCCTGTTATCAAGAGACAAAATTACCTAAGTCTTGATGTCCATTTTCTCCAAATATATGACCAAAAAGATGTTTTGAGTTTATTAAAGGAGGAATGAAATGAAAATTGCAATAAAATAATAATAATAATAAGAGAGATCTAGGGTTAAGACTCTTTAGAAATTCTCTTAGGGCTTTGGAAACTACCAGTGTCTGTTCAACCCAGACTCTAAACTTAACCTCGCCCATTCCCAAGCCAACTTGGATGAAAACCAACTCCACTTTAGGCGTAACTGTATAAGAACATGTATTGTCATTCCCAGCCATGTTTAAGCCCTAGTAATAGATTAGGTCAGGATGGTATCCTCATAATTTAGTGCTGTGAATGGTACAAATAAAAGCTTCAATGACTTCTAATCAGAACATTTTCTTTTCTCTTCTCTAAGACCATTATTCCATAGAGGTCCAGATTTCCCCAGCCTGTCAGTCATTACAACTACACACTGCCCAAGCGCATTTGAAAGCCATCTAGTAGCTAATTTGCCAAGATAGATTTAAAAGAGATCAGACAGCTTATGGTTGTGGTCTCTCTAGCTTCTCCCACACAAAGAAGCAGCCTAAAGCGACAAGGGATTTCCTTTGCTGATGGTGGACCATTGTTTAAACATTGATTGCCTCTTTTTTTCTATCATTCGCTTTTTCTCCCTGTCTGCGCACAGCCACCACCAGTCACAGACTTCACTCCTATCCCATCAGCTGAAAGTTACCTGCTTGATGCACTGACAAAATGAGCCCTGTACAGGGCAGAGCTGGGGAGGAAAAAAAAAAAAACACAAAATGTGTAGATATTAACTAGGCCTTGAGTGAATTTTTCTCATCTATTCAAAAGACTTACATGCTTTTTATGTAATGAACTTGAGCATATACAGCAGAAAATGAAATAATTCATGTTAATATAATTCCACAATAAGAAAAAATGACTATATAAATGCAAGGTATTTGAGAAATATATGGCATATCTCATTTGGGACTTAAGAGACCCTGGGACAATTCTCCCAGTCTATTTTACACAGAGCAACTACATGACAAATGTGATTGGGGACATGCAGATTTGAGAATCAGGTCTAGTGGCAAATCCTCAGTTGAATCAATGACTGTGGACGACTTACCCAATTTCTTGGGGCCTCAATTCCTCATTTGAGAAGTTGGATAACATTAACTCCCTCACAGAGTTGTTGGGAGTAATAATGAGCTAAATTTACATAAAATCTTTAACAATTTCCAGCACATAGTGAACCACAATAGGTCATAGCTGTTATTATTACTAATATAATATTTTTTGTATTCTGTGAAGATCAGAAGCAAAGTCTGTTTTTGTCACAGAAGATAACACAGAAAGAGCAGTAATAATACTAAGCAAGAATATAATATCAACTGTGTGCCATGCAGCATTCTATTAAGAAACTGAGGCACAGAAAGGTCATTTCCCACAGCTAAGAAGTGGTAAATCTGGATTTGAACCCAGGCAGTCTGGCTTCAGAGTCTGTGCTAACCATTACACACTAAAATAAATATGTTCTAAATACAGGCACCTGTTATACATGTGGCCCTTGTGGTTATAAAAAATAATAGCAATAATAAATAAAAAACAGAAGCACATTTCAGTGAACTTGAGTACAAGTTTATTGTAAGCCTAGCAGGGAAGTCAGTGAAGAAAGTCTGGATCACGAGATGGAAGTAAGCTGTGGCCATAAAATCCTTATGTAGTTCCCAAACTATTTAGCTTCTCTTTTTTTGGCAGCTGGCCAGTTCAGGCTCCAAACCTTTGACCTTGGGGTTACAACACCATGCTCTAACCAACTGAGCTAACCGGCCAGCCCCTCTATTAAGCTTCTTTGGAGATCTCTTTTCTCATTGCCAAAATGTTGCTTTTTTTCCCCTAAGTAAAACTTAGAAGGTATTCATTAATTATTTCAATAAACACTTATTAGATAACTCCATTCCAGGTACTATTCCACGTCTCCGAGATACAGAAGTAAACAAAGCAAAATCACTTGCCCTTTTGGAGCTTATAGTCTAGTAGGGGACACAGAAAGGAGAGTCTGAGGAAACGTTTCTTAAGCTTTTTTCTTTCCACTTCAAACCTACTTGGGGCTAGTGGGGATGGAACCCGCAGTCTCCCGCTGCTGCTCTCTGTTAGGTTTTGCCAACAGAGGGCGCCGGAGGGAGACTTCCAGAGTTGGGGAGGACCAAGGAACCTGCTCCTGCCCATCTGTCTCCTGTCTCCTGCCTGCAGCAGCCCAGCCAGGACACTTTCCCCGGCAGCAACAGTGAATTCCAGAAGCAGCAGTTTTCCACACAAGAGAACCAGCCTCCTTGTCTCCCTCAGAGACCCCAACCCAAACCAGCAGTGCCCGAGGGAGTCCCTCCTCCAGGCCTCTAAATGTGAATCATCTCAACCTCTTCCTGTTGTCCTACCGGTCTGTGTTAATAACAAACCACAGACGGGGTTGTGTACAGGACAGAAGCTTCCCTCGCAATCCTGGAAGTCAACAGGGTTGGCTTCTCTGAGGCCTCTCTCCTTGGCTTGTACATAGCCATCTTCTCCCTGTGTCCTGACATGATATTCCCTCTGTGTGTGTCTGTGTCCTTATCTGCTCCTCTTCCAAGGACACCAGTCGTATTGGATTAGGGTCCCACCCCAGTGACCGTATTTTAACTTAATTACTTCCTTAAATGCCCTATCCCCATATACAGTGACATTCTGACATCCTGGGGGTTGAATTGGGGTGACACATTCAGCCCATAAGACCAGCAGCTCTAGCTGTTTCCTGCAGTCCCCGCCTCCCTGAAATCTCAGTTGCCTTGTTTTGCCTTTTCCAGTCTATAATATTTGGGGAAGGCTCTTATGTATTCAGTTCTTTCTGTTAATTTAATTCTGTGGTTTCTGTCTCTTCACTGGACCCTGCCTGATACAGGATGTCAAATCTGAAAGTTCTACAGAGAAAAAAATAATAAAGCAGAGAAAGGGGATAAGCAGAAATGAGGTTAGGGTGGGTTTCTCTTAAGATACGATGGTTTTGAAAGGCTTCACCCAGAAGGTAACATTTGGACAAAAACCTGGAGAAGGTGAAGCAGCAAGCCATTGCTTTACTGGGGCAAGACTATCTCCTGGCAGAAGTGGTAGCATGTAAATGAAAAGCACTAAAACACTCATTGGATATCGTGCAATGGTCACTGCACAGCAAAGGTTATTCAATAATCCTCGCTTGGATGGGCTGCCTTTCTGCAAATGCCTACCAGAATTGCCAGGGGGACGCTGGGAAGAACTGAGCAATTCTCATGTTAAAATAATAATTTTCAAGAATTTTAGGGCTCGCAAGGATTTTATAGCTCATCTAACCCACCTTTTCCTAAACCAGAGAGGTAAATTCACTTAACCAGGTTTGCACAGGTGATGGACTATGAAAGTTGAACTCTAGTCTCCTGATTCTTACCGTGCAGGGGTCTTACCATGACAGCACCATGTGCTTTCAACATCAATCACTGGAAAAAGTATTATGTTTCTGGAGACAGATAATCGGGATCTACCTCCACCGAGTATCCCAAATTCTCAGGTAAGTGTATACAACCTTATTACTTAATCATGACTTTAGAGGGCACTCTCCCAAATCTTTAAAACATGCACATAAAAGGAATGGGAAATAGTTTGCAGCCTTAATAAAGTGGCAATAATACCACCGTATGCTCTTTGTTATGTGTTATATTTCCCGGCCAATATTGCAACATACAAGCCCTCAGATTCTCTTCCAGCTCTAGACCTTATCTCAGTGGCTTGTCTGTCCTCCCCAAACTTGCCTGAGAGTGGTCCCTGCATAAATGGCATTCCGCCCCTCAGGGTCATAAGACCTTCCATGTTATTTCATTCTTGTTAGGCCACAGGAATGCCCAAGGCAGTATTAAGCTTGAAGAAACCAAAACCCTGTCAACTAACAGAAATCTGATGACAATGATAATCGCATGAAGAAAGGATGTGGCATAACCTCTTTTTTTTAGCATCTTTTAGATTATCATCTTGCAGGGTTCCCAGTAGGATGTATATGTTTTCATGCCATTAAGACAAAGGATTTTTGTTTTCTTTCTAGAGAAAATTGTAATATTATTCCTGTGTTTTTTTGGCTGTGCCTTGGATGCTAGAGCACAGTCTACCCATTGCACATTAACCCCTGACAGGGGCCCCAGAGGAGTACAATGATTGCCTCGAGAAAAGGAATCAGTACATCCAAATATCCAATCCATGATAGCTTGCCTTCCAAAGCCATGGGTTTCCACAGTGTTTTTGGCCTAAGTCGGAAACATATGTTTTATATGTATTATCTATATTATATTTTTCTATATTTACTAAGGATTCATTTTATTACAAACGTCATCAGCATCATGGACAAGTATTTATTGAGGTTTACTTACATGCAAGGCACTGGGACAAGGAATGGTGATCACAAGAAAACATTCATAATAACTTCCCCTACGATGGTTACCACATAGCTCAGAAGAGCAGAGGTTGGAAGGACTTCAGAGATTTTCCAGTTCGTTTTAAAATCGGAGATTCTGAGGCCACAGTGATTGGTTTACTTGAACACACACAGGTGAGGAATATGGATCAAAAAAGTAAATAAAAAGATCACAGGGAAAGAGACACCATGAGATTACTGTTGCGTTGGGAAGCCTTAGGAGCAACACATTGTAATTTCTGTGAAATAAATGTAATATTGCTTTAAAGATTATTTCCATAGAGAGATGTTGTCATATATGTCACACACAATATTAGTCTTAAATTTGGCCTCCTTTTTAAATATAGTTGAATATAAATTCAATGTTCTTGGGAAATAGATTTGGGGCTGGTTAGAGGAGGGCTTAGGAAAAAGATGTCTTTTACTTTTTATCTTATGTGTGTGACTGCACTCTATGATACCTTTTTTACCATCGAGATTTTTTAATTTTATAAAAATATTTGAAAAGTAGGTGAATTCAAGCTGACAATCAGAAAAGCTCAACATGCAGGAGTCTGGAAATCAGCTTGAGTGTAACCAGCAAAAGAGAAAGGCTAGAAAAGCTGACCAAATCCTGCATTTTATTCCACAAAGAACTTGTTCTTGAAGAACAAGCAGAATATCAAACAAATCCCAATGTCCAGAATTTACGGTACATTCAGGAAAGTAGCATAAAAGAAAGTCCTAACAAACAGGGCCAAATACCAAAAAATCAGGGTACAACAGAGGAGCACTAAGAAACAGAGCTTTAAAGAAAACTGCACACACACCAAAACAATGTCGGGACATTAGCCCTCCAAAGGAATTCAATAACTTCTGATTGAACAATTATAAGAACTGTAAAAAATGATCTTAAAATTGATACACCTACACATTTGCATATGTGTGCTTATAACATTCGAACTTGGAGCATCAGTTGAAAATTTATCCAAATCAAGTCTGAGATAAATTACAAGTATTTATCTCTTGTGAGCTTTTTTGCGTTTTTTTACTTGTTTTACTCACTATGGGTTTTGGTGTGTTTCTGTTTAGTTTTGTTTAGTTTTGTTTTATGCTTGATTTTTTGGTGATATTCTGATTGCCAAGTGGATAAGATGGACAGTAGTACAGAAAAGACATACTGTGGTGGGCCGGGACAGTTGGGAATTCTTCAGGAAGGAGATGAGACTGGAGCTGAGCTTTAGTAGGTGGGTATGCCTTTATTTTACTGCCAATGGTAAGCAGAACAGGTGAAAATTCGGCATCTTGCCCCATTTCCCAAAATAAAGCCATTTCTTTTTTTCTTTTTTTAAAACTCACTTGCCATGGTGGATTTAGTCAAATAGCTATGCTTGTCTAGAAAACTAGTGCCAGTGCTTCTATTGTTGCTTTAGCTTATTTAGTACCTAAATATTGAATGTTGTAAGGTAAAAATAGTTTCACTTGTTGGACTTTGTAAGACACATAAAATTCACACCTTTTGCATAAATATGGTGTTCTGTAGCCATGGGAAAACATCCAGCCCAAGCAGCCAACACGTCGCACAATTCCATTCCATCTCTGTTCTGACACTTCCCTTAAACCAAACGACTTCCGCCCAACCCACGAAAACAGCCAGCCTAGCAATCGTCCATGCTTTATATCTCAATAAGCTGAAATAGATATCACCACTAGCAGAGACACCCATTATGCAGACGGAAAAGAGGTTGACTTTTCACAGCTTGCTAAATGCCAGCACTGTCACCGTTCTTTCTGCACATTAAGTGGCTGTCCTCAGTTCAGTCCCTCCCTATCTCCAGTCACTCTGGCAGTAAAAGCCTCCCCTGCGCTCGCAGCCACCATTTGGCGAAGCCTATTGGTCACCTGGGCTTTATCAGCCCCCTGTGTCACTTTGGATCCTGCCCCCCCAGGTGATCCCTGCCCTGCCCTAATCATGCACTGTGACTACCCTCATCTCCTTCTCGAAACATGATGCCGAGCCCCCATTCCTACCGGTACTTGCAGGAGCAAAGCTGCAGGTGTCTGTTGGTCTGTACAGAGGTTCCTAGAAGTCAGCACAAATCAGGGCAGTTCCCCTAGCAACAAAAATTAATATGTAAGAGAGTCCCAGGCTCAAGCAATGTTTCTTTCCAATTATATTCACTCATTTTCATGAGGTGTTATTTAATTCCCTGGGTTTCATGATAAAGGATACCAAGGCCGTTCAGTTTTCAGATGCAATTTGTGTTTCACTATGTGAAAAGACACTATATTAAATAAAAATTAGTCTTAATATTAGGCCCCTCTGTTCTCTAAGCAGGAAACTCATTGCCCAGCAATTCTCATTTACAGTAATATATCTTTGCTTTGAAAACCATGATAGCACAAAAGTGCGTAAAGGAGAAGGAAACTACGCTTCAAAATGTCAAACAACATCTGTTTCCCATTTCTGAGAATTACAGAGCTTTCTCCAGCCCTTTAACCCTTTAGCCCACATTGTATCTATCCCGTCATAGTTTATGAGCTTTATCTTCAGAAGCCTTTCAGTAAATGAAACCTGATATAGAAAGTGAATCTCTTCTTTAGGTTCTCTCCGAGGATTAGGGACAAGATTTATGAGAACAACACTGCCCATGCTGCGATACTTTAAGGTTGTGTCAACATTTCAATTATAAACCTGTGCTTCCAGGGGTGTGTGCACAGGCTGTTAAAAAATAATTCTCCAGCTTCAAATTTGGAAAGCGGGGTGGTGATTATGAGGATCCAACGTTGGTTTATTCGCATTTTTAACAGATGCATGTGATTGACCTCTCTAGATGTAGAAAATTATATCCCACAGACTTTGTGTTTTATACTTCAAGACTGTATCCCACAGTCAAAGCAAAAATGTAATGCTGAGATGATACATAAGATAGTTAGAGCCAAGGGTCTGAATATGATTATTCTAGGAAACTGCACAATGAGTCAATACTTTAATATGCAGCAATAGGTTGGTCACATTATTCTTCCAACTATAACTTTAGATCAACCAGTAGGCTATGGTGTCTTTCAAATGATCTGCAGCAAACCCTCTGCCATCTAGGCAAACAACGGTGGAGAGGTCTGACCAAACAGCATCAGGGGACCAAGGTCAGCCGACAACAAAACTGGGAAGTATTTGACTTGATCTCCGGGGCACTCTTCCTTTCGTCTTACCTCTCTCCTCTCTCCTTAGTGCCTTCTGGCTTCACCTCCTCATGCTCTCCCTGCAGCTTGTTGTCCCTAGTCATTGTCCTGCCTTCTCCACTCTGTCCTTCCACCATCCCTCCCACCTGTCCTCACCCTTCAATCAAAACTCATCTCCTGCACACCTAGTCGGTCCAGAGCCACCTATCAGGTGGGAAAGGATCTGCTGGGTTGTTACTGATTTCCTGGCAGCTGCTAAGTCTTAAGTGATTGTCTATCTCAAAGATGTCTGTGGTTTTTAAAGGGGCAAAGCTGATGGAATTTGGGGCATCTTCACAGGTACAAGGAGTTGTTTTTAAATAAAATTCCTAAAAGTACTCTTCAAAGAACATCATACAGGAACAGGATACTTCTCCTGTTATTAAGAGATTTAAATAATTTCTCAATTGTTCTACACCCATGCAGAGAAAAAGCCATAAAATATAAGTTCCGTGAGAGCAAAGTTTTGTTTGTTTCCTGCTAAACACCTGGTACCTAAAACATAATAAATTAATAAACATATCAAATGCCTCTTTATTAGTTCTCACAGCCTTAATAATAAGTGGCCTACAATCACATTGTGTGTGGCGGGGGGAGGCAGTACAGAATTGATTATCTATATGTTGGCATCTGGAGTGAGGTAATATAGGGGAGAATCTCATAAGAAATAAGTAGGTAAGTCAGTAAAAGAAACACCCAGGAGTAATGTTTGTTCTTTTTCTGACTCTTAAATACCACTCACACCTTTACCATGTAGAATCTGAAACTGAAAGAGAGCTTAACTTTTCTGTCTCAGCCTCTCCCATTTCTCAGATATAAAAACTATCTCAAAAGAAATCAGCATTTTAAAAATATGCAATACTTTGCCAATCTGGCCAAATTGATGGTACGTACTTTGAAGGCAGCCAGGTACAATTTCTTATTATTTTTTTATACCTACAAAGGTCCTGAATGGTGGAGCATTTACAGACATGTTTAATAAAGGTGTGTGAAGTTGGATTGATTCTTTAAAACGAAGGCTCTCTCTTTATCCCTCCTCTGTAGCAAACATTTTATCTAAACTGCTAATGAGCATCAGAGTCTGCTTTGATTTTCATGTACTATCTTCCTCTGCCAGCGTTCAGAAAAAGTGTGAAAAAGAGACAGAAGATGGGACAAAAAGAGAAACATTCTGACAGTAAGATCTTCTACGTATTTAGATGATATAATATGAGCATTTGAGAAATCTTTACGTATTGCTTACCTATATTTTCTAATTTTTCTACAATAGACCAGTATTACCTTTAGGAAGAAATGGTGTGTTCATTTGTTGATAAAGTCTCATGTCACTGTAGCTGAGGAACGTGTCTCGGCCACTTGACCACTCTTGGTCTGTTTCTTTCCTCCCTTGTCCCTTGAAACAGCTAGACCAAATGGTCTTGGAGGTATTTCCAGAGCTGCCATTCTGTGCTGCTGTAACTGTCTTCTGTTATTTCTATGTGGCCTTTCTGAAGAACTAAAAATACACTCAACTTCCCATAAATCCCCTCATTCTATTTCAGTTCGCTTACAAAATTCTGGTCCTTTCCGTGGTAAACAAGGGTGCTCATCTCTTAGAAGCTGTGTTCTTCTGGCCCATTGTAAAAAGGGAGACCCTCCACACAGTCCAAAAAAAAAATGTGTGTTGTGTTCCTAAGTGTTTACGTCCTTAGTCTTAATAGCAATTACTTCATAAGAACAAGAAAAAAGTCTCCACGCACTGGCACAATCACAGTCTGATTTCATTCCAGCAACTGACGACAACAACCACCACAACAACAAAAGCAAGGGCTTTTTTGTGTTTAATTAAATTCTTTCAAGCTGTGTGGAGCAACACTGCTGGGTAGATCTTGTAAGAAGAGATAATTAAAACACAAACAAACTAGTTCTTTCATTTGGAATAGCAGCCACTACACATGCTCAGGACTGCTAGCCCCAACAAAATCCCAAAGCATCCTTAGTATGCAAACCGAGTGGGCTTTAGAAATAGGTTCAGTGGTTTGTTAGAGAACTATGAACCCCTTCACACTGGGAATCAGGAGGGATATCTCTGGAAAGTCAGACTTTTTCTGAGACATCACCAAGGAGCTGGGCAAACGAAATGATGCCTTTGGCAACAGGCTCTCCACAGACTTAAGGGTTTCATAAAAAGAGCTTTCTCACTGCACTGTCCTGCGCTGAAGTGAGGCAGGCAGGAATCTCTAGGCCTTTCAAAGGAGAATTAAAGTGAAAGGAGAGAAAAATATTTTCATACTTATAAAAGTATTTTCCCCCAATGCAAAACTTCAGATTCCACATATTATGTGTTCTGATTTTTCTGATACATAAATCCCACCACGCTATCTATGATGTTTCTAGAGGACTGTCAGTACAGTTGACAACCTTATTAAATGTGGTAAAGTATACTGACGTTGTGGATTCTCTGTGATAGCTCTGAGACTGCACAGCATTTGGAGTGAGACACACCGAAATTTGAATCCTGCCTTCCTGCGTGAGCTTAGCAAGGTCACCATCCTTCCTGAGCATCAGTCTCCCCATGTGGAAACTGAGGACAGTGACAGGTGGCCTTACAGCAGATGTTTGTCAGGCCTCATTCCCAAAGTCCATTGACTTCAGCGCAGCTGTGCTGGACAGTTCTGGGCATGCTGAAAGCTGTCCTACCTTGTGTGCAAGCCCTGACGGCTGTCACATTTCAACCTCCTGGCTTTCTCTGAAGGCCCCAGAAGCCACTCAGCTCATGAACCAGCACAGCCTAAAAGTGCAGGGAAATTAGTGTCCCCTCCCTGGGCAACCCTGAACCATCAGGGACAGAATCACCTCCCAGTTCTCTGGAAGGACGATTCCAAAGTGATTTTACACGGCCTGTTTCTTGTCCCTGTCCCGTTCTATGCTCCCTCACGTCCGATTCCTGGGATCAACTCCCAAACAAACTACCAGCCTCCAAGTTCTTATTTCAGGTTTGCTTTAGAAGAACCCTGTAGTGGATTGAAGTATGCCCCTCCAAAACTTCCTGAAGCTTGAATTGTATCACCCAGGCTTTATGTATTAGAAACTTGGCTCCCACTGTGACTGTTAAGAGGGTGGGAAATCCCATTATGGTAATTGAAAGGTGGAGCCTTGAAGAGGTGATTGGAGTAGGACAATGCTGTAGTGAATGGATTAAAAACGGTGGTCGGGGCGTGGTTCCCAGGGCTTTTTAACATTTTTATTTTATTTTATTTTATTTTATTTTACTTCTCAAAATACATTGTACTTGATTTTCATGCCCCTTTACCCATTCCTCTCCACTCCCAACACCCCAACCCCCCCTCCACATCATATCTGTGCATTTGGCTTAAATAGTTCAAGGAATTTTTGTGGTTATTCTTTCTTCTTCCCCCCACTCTTTATTTGTTTGTATGTTTATTTATTTATTAATTTTTAGCTCCCACAAATAAGTGGGAACATGTGGTATTTCTCTTTCTGTGCCTGACTTGTTTCACTTAATATAATTTTCTCTAAGTCCATCCATGTTGTTGCAAATGGTAGTATTTCATTCTTTTTTATAGCAGAGTAGTATTCCATTGTGTAGATGGACCACAGTTTCCTTATCCACTCATCAGATGATGGACATTTGGGCTGGTTCCAGCTCTTGGCTATTGTATATAGAGCTTCAATAAACATTGGAGTACAGGTATCCCTTTGGCATGATGATTTCCATTCCTCTGGGTATATTCCCAGCAGTGGGATAGCTGGGTCATATGGTAATTGTTTGAGGAACCTCCATATCATTTTCCGTAAAGGCTGCACCATTTTGCAGTCCCACCAACAGTGGATGAGAGTTCCTTTTTCTCCACAACCTTGCCAGCACTTATCATTCTCAGTCTTTTGGATGTTAGCTAACCTAACTGGAGTGAGATGGTATCTCAGTGTGGTTTTGATTTGCATTTCCCAGATGTTGAGTGATATTGAACTTTAAAAGAAGAGAGGGGAGAGTCTCTCTCTTTCTCTCTGCTCTCTCTGCTTCTACCATCTTGCAACGTGAGACTCCTGGGTCACTGTCACCACCACCAAAGAAAGCCTTCACCAGATGTGTTCCCTGGACTTTGGACTTCCTATCCTCAGAAACTGTAAGGAATACATTTTGTTTTCTTTACAAAATACCGATTTCTGTGTATTTTGTCATAAGCAACAGAAAAGGACTAATACAAACCCAAGCAGAGATGTTTCTTATTCATTTCTCCATATTTGTTGCATAGGTTAAATAAGATAACATATGGAAAGACTTCTTTGTAAACTCTAAATGTATAGGCAAATGATAATTACATATTTTTAAATGTTTCTAGCTATTATTTGGATCTAAGGTTACACTGAAAACATTAAAATTATATCATTATTCTGTGATTTTTCCTATTACAAACATGTTGTATTTGTTGGGTTTAAGAAAATAAACAAATAATTCAGGGCACCAACAATATATATATGGAAATAAAAGTAAGTAAACAAGTTTGGTGGATAAAATTACTCACATCCTATCAGGCCTCTGTAACTTTACCGGTGTGTTTTCTCCCTAGAAAGTCTGTCTTAGACTAACCCTCCCATCTAGTTCCGACTTATCCTTCCAATTCCAGCTCACTCAGCCATGCATGTATTTATGCGCCAGTGTTCACTGAGCATTGATATATGCAAAATTGAACCATGTTCTAGTGTCTTCCACTTCAGACATACAAACCCACCCTTGACTTCATCTTCTTGAGCTACTGCCGTCTCTTTCCTCCCCTTCCCAGCCAAGCTTCTTAAAGTAGTTTTCTGTACAAGCTTCCCTGACTTGCTCATCTTCCACACCTGCTGCTCAGTAACCAAAGGTCTCTTCCCAAGGTCATGAATTGCTTCCATATTGATAAATCCCAGTGAACAAGGGTCTTTTCTTTATTTGACTTCTCAGTAGCATTTTACTCTCATGGCCCCGCAGCCTTTGTTTGGTTGTATGATGCCTGCGTGCATCATTTCCTGTCATATTTCTAGCCACTTCTTTTCAGTTTCCTTCCAGTTTCTCCTCCTTTACATTAGTTAAGTTTAGAATTCTTAGTTGCAAGCTATAGTAACAAATGGCGGATGACAAATTATTCATATAAAATGCTACAGGTAACTCATAGGATTAGTGGGAGACTCAGAACTATGTAGCTGGGAGAAATACTCAAAATCACTCCAAAGGACTGACTGGTCCAGAGACAAGAAGCCTTTAGCCAGCAGCCAAGCACTGGACACTGCCACAAGCCCACCACATCTGCTGCTCCAGAAACTCGACATGGCAAGAACCTCCACACTGCTAACCCTAGCACACCGCTACCTATGGGACCCAGTTTTGTTGCAACTATTACCACTGCCAAGAACAAAACCCTACTTTCTCAGCTCCTGAATCTAGACCCAGTGCAAGTGCAGCTGGTGTTGAATCTACACCATTCTCCCTACTTGCAAGAGAGACTGCAAAGACAAACACATGACGTTTATGATACTTGTCAGGTGCTGGTGGCGTCTGTCTCCCACCAAGTCTCAATTAAAGCAGTATTCCCCAAACACAGAAAGATGGTTTAGATGAGAGGCAGACAAAAAATAATGGCAATTAGCCAGTAAATCTCCAAATTGTCTTGTCTTAACCTGCTTCTCAATGGACACCTTCCCTTGGGACATCTCATCTGCTCCCATGGCTTTGAAATCCTCTTACATGCCAATGACTCCCCAATTTTGACCTCCAATTCAGACCTCTTCTCTGAGGTTCACCTATCCACACACACACTTGACAGCTCCATTTGGATATCTTGTAGACCTTTCAAATGTCAGAGGTTCAACTCTGAACCCTTGCTCTTCATGTCCATTCTGCCCGTCCTCTTCATCTACGTAAGTAGCAATCCCATCCACCAATTTCCTCTTGCCACTAACCTGAGAGTTACTGCTGACATCTACACCTTTTAACTTCCTCATCCAATTCATTCCCAACTCTTGACATGTCTGCCTCCAAAATACATTTCTAATGTGTTCCCCGTCTCCACTGTTGCCATCCTATCCTGATCTGCCGTCGTCTCTTCCTGGACTATTACAATAGCTCACAATCATCTCCTCACCTGTCTTCTTGACTATATCCAATTCATTCTCCACACAGCAACCAGAGTGATCTTATAAAGCATAAATTGGATGATTTCACTTCCTTGATCGGAAACCTAGGATAGCTTTCCATTTGAGGAAAAGTTAAAATTCCATTTTCAACATGGCCCTTGTGATCTGGTGGCTGCTGACTTCTCCCAGCCATTTTGAGTCATTATTCTTCTATTACCATTGTCGCAAACTGATCTAAGCCAAGGTTTTGGTATAGTATCCTCATTCTTTTTGGTAAATAACAGAAGCCATTAAAAAATTTTGAGATGAGTAACTTCATTTACTACAAACAATCTCACTACTAGTCTAAAATGAAAGTAGGTCTGAGGACACAACCTGCTATACATAGTTATTTATTACATAATTTTTATTAGCAAGTAAATTAATTTGCTAAGATTGTCATAACAAAATACTATAGACCGTGAGGTGGGGGTGAGATGCTCAAACAACAGAAATTTCTCTTTCCACAGTTCTGGAGATGGAGTCATCAGTAGGGCTGGATGCATTCTGAGGCCTCTCTCCTTGGCTTGAAGATGGCCACCTTCTCTCTGTATCCCCACATGGTGGTCCCTTGATCTGTGTGGTGTCTGCATCCTAATCTCTTTTCACAAGGACACTAGTCATATTGGTTCTTTGAATATGACCTCATTTTACCTTGATTACCTCTTTAAAGGCCCTATCTCCTAATACAGTCACAATCTGAAGTACTGGAGGTTAGGACTTCAACACATGCATTTGGTGGGATGGCAGGAGTGGGGGAGGGGGTTGGAGAATGGCACCGTTTATCCCATAACAACAAGTAGAACAGTGTATGTTCTCCTGTGTAAGCCTCCTGAGGCCCTAGTGCTCTGTCCTTTTAGATATTTTGACCTCACTGCTTGAAATGTTCACTGAGGCCCACACGATAACATTTCAGAGGCAGCATTTTGTTACCCTTATTATGGGGAACAGAGACCCAGAAATCCCCTTAAATAGATCCACACAGAATAATTTAGGGACTCAAGACTTAGAGAGCATCTCTGATGGTAAAGTCTGACTTTGTTGGACTCTATAATTTATTCACGTAAGTGTGAAGAGCTTCTAAAATATTTTCGGCCAATCCAGGTAACTTATTTTACCAATAAGCCATTTCTAGCATTCATTATGCTAATTAAAAAGCTACTAATTTCCCAGTAAAATCCATCCCTGGTGTTTACTTGGCTAAGTAGCAAATCTCAGATCTCAACTAAGACATTAATGACAGAAGGACACCATACTGGTGGCCCCTGGAGTGTGGCCTTTCTGATGTCGTTCTAGCTAACCTGCCCAAGCACGTGAATTTTTAATTAGAGTAACTAAAAGCCCCTGGAGGTGAAGTTTAACCTAACCAGGGCATTCATAGCACTGCACTGTCTGTGCACTGGCACCTCCCAGAACACTACTCTGTAGCAGCAGGGACGTCCTCTCCATCCTCAATTCTCACCAGCCTGCTCCCCCTCCCCTGGCATTTTTGACCACCTGTGTGCCCCTCAGCATGGCAGACTCTGCTTCCTATGCCTCACCTGCTAATTCCTGCTCATTCTTCCAATCTCAGCCGAAATATCTTCAAGTCAGAGATTCCATTCCTGATCCCCCAACTAAACCAATTTTCCTGTTGTCCTCTTTCAGAGTACCCTGTACTTTCTCTCAAAGTGTCTATGACAATTTCCATCAATTATTTGTTTGTTACATGTCAGTGATCCTTTAAAGTCCATGAGAGCAGAAGCCACATCAGTTTTTCTCACCACTGTGGTCCTAGTGCCTGACATTTATTTATTTGTTTAGCCATTTATTGTTTTTATTTAGTTAGTCAGTCAATAGATATTATTTGAGCACCGACTATGTGCCAGAAGTGAAAAGCCATGTCCCTGCCTTCATGAGCTTATGGTGTAGTAGAGAAGGTAACCCCCAAACACATCATGAGAACCACCTCTCACCTCAGCCCAAGGGAGACCAGTCCCTCTCCCCAGACTCCCACATCGAAATCATATCAATCACATGGTCCAGGGCTTATTCACCTGCCTCTCTCCTCCACTGGACTGGAAGTTTGAAAGCAGAGACATTTTGTGGTGTGTTTCTTCATCCCCAATATTGAGATCGAATGCCAGACATGTGATAGGTGCTCAATCAGAATTTGTTGGATAAAATCCGAAGTCAAACTTCCACAGTGCTGGGATATCTGATCAATTTAATAAGCCCATCAATAAAATGCTGAATTTAGGAACAATGTGAGTCTCATCACATTTTTTTCCCCTCTTTATTGACTTTTCTTTTTTTTTTCTTAAAAGTGTCTATCTGCAAATGCACAGTATGAGCAAGAAGGAAGAAACACCCTTAAGTGAACCGTGACACTGACCTCTGCAAAAGGCTTGCAAAAGTGTCTGTTTCCATTGGCAAATGCATGCTGACAGACCCTGAATGAAAAACTCAGACTTCAACTAGATAAAAATGTCTCCTTTTAACAAACACATGACTTGAACTATCACTTGTGGACTTCTTGGAAAAATTGGCACCAAGCCTTGAAGACACAACCTGTTTATAGCTTCAATCCACCATAAAGATGTATTTGCAAATTATTATGGAAATATTGATCATGATATCCATGTTTTCTGAATCTCTAGATGGCAAACATAATTTGACAGTGGACTTTTGTTTCTTCAGCACAGTTTTATTATAAAGATTTCCAATTTAATTAATTTGATTACAATTTTTTTTAATTGGAATTTCCTGGATATGGAGGCTTTTTAAGGAAAAAAAGAGATTGAACAATTAAAGTAAAATCTGACCTGGAAAATAATGGCTCTAATAGTCACTACAACTTTCCACCACTAAATGAAGCCCTCAGTATAATTTTTTGGTACCATCATAAATTTTACAAATACTTTTATTTTCATTGAAGGCTTGGCAAATAGGTCTAGAGTGGTTTTAGGACCAGGAAGCTCACCTCACACTTCATTTGTTAATGCCTGAAGTTATACCATTAAAAATTCATCCCTTTGGTTTAAGACTTGGTTTCCTACTAAAATGCAAATATCCTTGGGAAAGGCCACACTCAAAAAATCATGTCAGTCTTTAACCCCTAACTCTTGTCCCAATGTTTAAATGGAGGAAAGAATGGATATGGTAGAAAAAAAGGTAGAAATAAAGAAAAGACTGGATATGATACTTAGGCCCACATGCAGGAAAGGGTTTAGAAAAAAAAAAAATCTGGGTTTCTAAATCAATGGAAGGACATTTTTGCCTAGATTTTGCCCTAGAAAGAGATTTGGAACTCTGGGAACTGAGCTGTGCCAAGCGGTCTTACTAGGCCTGCATGTGGAGACAAGAAAGAAAATCCACAAGAAAATCTTCCTTGAGACACTTCTTAAATTTCTCTCATTACTTACCTGATTATAATGAACACCTGATAATCTCAAAGTAAACTGCTTCTGATATCTGTCGCTCAATTCTAAGCTGCTATATTTAGCATTACTAGATAAATAAATTTGTCTCTGGCCAACACTGGAATTAAAAACCCAAAGGGGCTTTCAGAAATTCCCCTAGGTAATTGATACTTTTAACTGAGTCAGTCCTGAATTAAGTACCTGCTGATGAGATGTAAAACCTTGGGGCCAACCACCTATAGCCCAAGGAGAGTCACCTGTGAATGCTTCAGAAAATCAGCCTCCCAAATGTCCTATTCAAATTGCACCTTGAGGCATGAAGAAGAAAGCTGAGTATAAACTCACTAAGATGATTAGGAAAGAAGTCACCTATGATGTCATTAGAGGACTTTCCCCCAATGCCATTTCCTCCCCTGGCTATCAAGTGGGAATGTAGTTCTCCTTTCCCTATAAATGTCTTTTTCTTCCCTTGCAGAACACAAATGTCACAGGAACACTGTATGGTCTGCTGAATGGTCTTTTCCACCTGAGGCCAAGGCTCCCGTCTACGACTTCCCGGGGCATATTGTTAAACAAGGACTGAACTGAAATGAGAGCACATGTGTCAGAAACACGGAACATGGTTGCTCAGTAATCACTTCTCTACCCTCAGCCTCTGTTGAGTATGACATGCACATGGTGGAGATGCCCCACAGTAAGGTAATAAAGCTTTGTATTTCCTGTTCTCAAGACAAATGGAGTTTGTGTAAAAACTCCAGGCTTTGAGGAGGATGCATTTATGAAAATCTGTTTTACTTTAATTTAAGGAATGAGGCTCAGAAATTATACTTCTGTATAGTAAAAGACTTGGTCAAGGCCAAAGCTATTACTTAAACAGATAGCATGGCTTTGAGAATAGAAAATTGATATACATATTAATATTATGGATTCACAGCAATCTGAGACTAAACTTTCACAACTGTGGATGAATTTGATAAGTTCAAGGTGATCTAATTTGCCAATATTCTGTCTTAATGCCAAGAGAATAGTAGGTCTTACACCTCTACATGACTATAGGTGTTGTGAACATTCATTTAAACCAGTCACAAATTAGGCCACTTAATTTTTCAATCAAATTTGATTTAACTATTACTGAATGGGAAAAATCCTAATTTCCTAATAAAAACCCATCAGATCCAATAAAATTCATAATTTCATTTCTTTCTACACATTATTAAGTAAATTGAGGTAACAGACAATAGCCCACTTAGAAATGACATTATAACAATGTTATTACACCAAGGTCAAGGGTTCAGAGCCCATCACCCATGACATCATAAGATTTTTAAAGTAATAAAACCATTCTGTTCCAAAGAAGAATATGAAAGTAGCTCTTCTCCAGTTCCCAAGAGCCTTTCCTGTGGCTTTTAATCAGGCTGAGTCCTACTTTCTAACGCCCAAGGCATTTCTTTCCCTCCCACCTTCCTGGGACAGCCCCACTCTGCCCACTGATGTTTTCATATTTCCCCTGCTCTCTCCACTCAGAAGGAAAAATCTGAACAATTCAGGACTATTTCAGACCAAGACTAAGGTATCTGTGCCTTCATATGTCACTCCCTGTAGAATGTTTGGAGTTTAGAACATTCTGGACCTCACTTATCATCTCTTGGTGGAAACGAGGGGGGATAGGTGGATATGCAGATTTCCCATCTTTGGACAGGCACTGCTGGAGGTATTTTCACAGAGATCATCTCATCAAACCCTCAGGACAAACTTTTCCAAGAAGCCTAAAGGTCCCTTTTTAGAGGTTAAATTCCCTAAAATCACATAGCTAATAAATGCCCATTTTAAGATTCCACCCTGAGTCTGCCTGATTCTTGCTCCCCTGCATATGGCTTTTTACTATGCCAAACCCAACCAACCCAAAGGACTCTCCACAGGGGAAATTTAGCACTAGGAAGTTTTAACTCTTGTCCATGAAGGTGAGTGGTATTGTTGATCCACGAGCCCCTCAAGTTGCAGTGAGAAACCACAGAACCACCTCTGCCTGAGGCTTTCTTTCCCTGATTGTGCTTTTTCTTTGTCACATTCCAGCTTCAATGCCTTTTCCATTCCAAACCAGACTTGTGTTTTTAAAATCAGTAATTATTCAGTCTGTCTTTAGTGTGGAAATCCTCTAAAGACCTCAAAGCACTATATAGAAAAATATTGAATAATGAACAATAAGCATTTGGATTACCAGGAGGGTACAAACAAAAGTTGTGCTTTCTCACTTTCTTCTATCCTGGGGGAGAGCGGGAATTGTATCAAGCTGAAATGGGCTCTTTTCCCCACAGCTCCTTCCGGTCTCCCTCTCTCTCTTCCTGAATATGAAGCCTCCAGTGGGCAGATTTTCTTACTTGATCTCTACCACCTTGCTGCTGTGTGGATATACAGCTTTTCCAGCATCTGGAAGATATTCCCTCCACCCCCAACTATCAGTCTCCACTGCTTCTCCAAAATAATTTGAAACAACACAAAAGGCCTCCAGGGTCAATTACCATGTCCAGTCAGGGTGAGCTGTCTGATGCCACCTGCATCATCGAGCGTGCCTAGTTGACTATCTCTATCTCCAGTGGAGGTTAGTTAGACAGGAAGGGAGGCTAGACCCAATGTGCACTGCAGTGCTTCGAGATGTAGGCATGAGGATGAGTCAGGAGGACAGCAAGGACCGTTCGGTGGCTTCATCACTTAACAGATGTTATGGTTGAATTGGGAACCTCCCCACCCACTTCCACTGCCTGCCAAATAAATAAATAAATAAATAAGGTGACTGTACTTGGAGATAGGGTTTCTACAGAAGTAATCAAGTTAAAACAAGGTCATAAGAGTAGACCCTAATCCAATATCACCAATGTCCTTACTGAAAGGGGAAATTTGGACATAGAGACAGACACACTAGAGGGAAGACAATGTGAAGAGAAGACAGCCAATGACAAGCCAAGGAGAGAGGCCTGGAGCAGATCCGAACCTCACAGCCTTCAGAAGGTCCTGCCCACACCTTGATCTTGGACTTCCAGCCTCCGGAAGCGTGACACATTAAATTTCTGTTGTTTAAGCCTCCCGGACTTTGTTACAGCAGCTGTAGAAAACTAATATACCAGGACACTAAGTTAACATAACTGGACAGTAGATGATTGCCCTGCAAACCCAAAATTATATTATCTTCTCAAGAGCAGAAAGGGAAATGATGAAGAATAAATTCTTCAGCCCATTAAGTGGTATTCCTAGCCTAGGAAAAGGGGGTCAAGGAGTGCAGTTTACTCTAAGATCACAAGTTCAATGTTAGCTCCCGTATCAGGGTGGTGTAACTATACATGAGAGTTTTAGAACTAAAATTCATTTAAAAGAAAAGCTTATGTATTGTAGGAAGGACATATCCCTACATCCATATGGATAATCTTCAGAATGCTACAGTGGGGTCCTCCTAGGAAGTGGGGGAGGGCAGGACAGGGCAAGAGCTGGACGTATTCTCAGCCTTCCTCTAGTGTCAAGAAGACAGGGCCAGGTTGGTTTGTAACAGGCCTAAGAACAGGGATCCCTCCCATTACAACCTAATTGTCTTCTCTTCCTCTAAATTGTGTCTAACTCTAGTTAGCATAAAAAGTAAGCTGGTAGTGGGCATGGCAGAGAACTCGGATAATGAAATCAGGCATCTTAGATAAATTCCTTTACTGTGATTTTTTCCAGTATCTTCATGCATGAGAATCTCCTTTGGTAGTGGTGGCCTGCCAAGGAGAGAGGTAAAAACTTTGCTTTTCTCTGTATGTGAAGTCCCCATACAGCTCTGCGGAAATGTGTCCTGGGTTTACAGATTGAACTGGGATTCAGAACACCCAATGTGTTTTCTTGGATGGTGTGATGGTTAATTTTAGGTGTTGACTTGACTAGATTAAGGAACCTGGTATGCATTATTTTGTGGTATGTCAGTGAGGGTGTTTCCACAATAGGTTAGCATGTGCTCCTGAGTGGACTGGGTGGGAAAGACCCATCCTTAATATGGGCGAGCATCATTCCAATCCACTGGGGGCCCCGAGAGAACCAAAACAGAGGAAAAGGCGATTCTCTCTCTCTATCTGCTAGCTGGGATCCACTCTTCTATCCTGTGCATGGACGTCCAAACTCCACGTTCCCCAGCCTTTGGGTTCCAGGACTTACACCAGTGGTACGCCCAGCTCTCAGGCCTTTGGCCTCTGACTGAGATTCCCACCATTGGCTTCCCCAATTCTGAGGCTCCGGACTCAGACTGAGCCACACTACCAGCCTCTAGTTTGCAGACAGCCTATCATGAGACTCCTCCGCCTTCACAGTTGTGTGGGCCAATTCCCTAATAAATCCCCCCTAATATTTCTCTCTATATATATCTTATTGGTTCTGTCTCTCCAGAGAACCCTGACTGATGCAGAAAGTGACCTCTATTAGTCTCATTATGTAGGCCCAAAGTTGTTTAATCTAATTGTGCCTCAGGCTTACCATCTACAAAATAGGGATGATATTATTGAGTGCGTATTAAGAACATCGGCTGGAAAGTATGTCAAGTGGAAAGTAATTGCTAAGAAAATAGAAGACAAGGGAATGCTGATGGATTCTTCCAATTGCACCTCTTCATAGAGAAGAGAACTCACTTCCCACACAGGAGCTCGCTCCCTTCTCTTTTCCCACGTATCAGGCTCTGTATTCATTTCCTCTGTATTCGTCAGCTGCTCCAACACATTACCACAAACTTGGTGGCTTCAAACAACAGAAAATTATTCCCTCACAGCTCTGGAGAACAGAAGTACAAAATCAAGCTTTTGGCAGGACCGTAACCCCTCCAGAGGCCCTAGGGGAGAATCTGTTCCTTACCTCTTCCAACCTCTGGTGACTGCAGGTGTTCCTCGGCCACATCACTCCCATGTCTGTCTCCATGTTCACGTCACCCTCTTCTCTGTGTGGTCTCTACCTGATGTCCCTCTACCTCTCTCATAAGGAAACACATGATGGCATTTAGAGCCCACCTGGATAATCCAACACAAACTCTTCTTCTCAAGATCCTTAGTACATAGCTTGCTATGTAAGGTGGTTCTGGGAATTAGGAAGTGAATATAACTTCATGAGATCTTTTTTTTCTGCCTACTACAGGTTCAAACCACATAGTCTCTTAGGTTAATTTGTGGAAGCCTATCTTTTAAAAGTAATCAATGTCATGTTTATTTAAACTCTAGTCCCAGACCCCATGTCAAACTGCATCTAAGACTTGAAAGATTAAGATTTAAATGTTCACTTGAGTCATAACCCTCCTTTTCTTCCCTCTATTTATAACATTTAACCAGCTTTTTTTTTTTTTTCCAAAAAATGAAAATATTAGTTCTCAATCATTCTAAGATCTGATAAGGGTAATAAGGGAAACCAAGTTTTCAATTCTCATTTGTAGTCTTTTTCTAGATTGCCTGTCAGGTATATGAAAGGGTATATAAAAGGGCATTTATAAAATGCCTTAGTCTTAGAAAATTTGTACAAAGCTAAGTATTTTTCTTCTCAGTTGCCAGGATCTTAATGAAGCTTTACGTATAAATGTGTGGTTTTCACATCTCTGCATGCTAAGAGCTTTAGCATCCAAATATTATTTTCTTTAAGAAATTACTATTGTACAAATTTTTCTTCTACTTTTTTTTTCCATTGGCTTCAGCCACTAAAATCCTTTTCTCTCTAGAATCATGTAGCACCAGAGAGTAAATTGAAGGGAAGTAAGAACATTTAAAACTACTACAGAAAAATTTGAATTAACTATAAAATTTATCTTACAAATATCTTGCAAAAGGTGTTATTTGGGAAAATGATAGGTTACTTTATCTAACAGTTAAATGAAGGAGATTGAGCATAATTTAGGATTTGTTCCCAAGAAATGAATACATGTGTATAATTTTCCTGGCAATTCAAGGAATGTTTTAAATATTATATAGATATGTAAATGTACTTAGAAGTGTGGTTCAAGACCAAGAATCATTTGCTACACCTCAAGTAGCAAGGCTTTAGAAAGTCAGTGGACCTCAGCCCCAGCTGGATATTAAAATCATCTGAGAGCTTTTTTAAAACTACCCATGCCTGGGCTCCACCCCAAAATAATCAAATCAGAGTTTCTGGGGGTAATGGTGGTGGTGTTGTCATTTCCAACATCAGAATCTCAGATGATTCTAAATGTGAAGCCAACCTTGAGAATCACAGATTCGATGCTCATTTCACCGTTGAGGAAGTCAAACCCTTGAGAGTAAGGCGACTAGTCTACTTTCTGCCTGTGTGCATGACCCAGAACACAGAAAGAAAAGGCTGTCAATAAGCAGCAAGAAATAGTAAATAATTTAAGATCAAATTATTGTAAGGAGAAGCAAGGGGGCTGCCAACAGCATCCAAAATGCCTCATTGGCTGCCAAGGGTGAGGATCATGAAAATGTAAATCCTACTTAAATCTTTTATCACTGACTGTGCGTGCATCAGCGAGCTGGCTTTGGAAAAGTACATCTATGAAACTTCTTATGAAAAGTTTCAAGTTTGAGAGAAGCAGGGCAGGGCAACAAACTCTGAAACTCCAGAACTAGATAGTTAGGAACATAAATGTAGAAGAATCTCCATAGAGAGTACTTTCACCATGTTAACCATTTTTGTACTTATTTTTATTGTTTTTGTTTTCAATCTTATTGTAATGTGTATATATTCTTAAGACAGTTGGTGAGTTGAAATAGTTCTAACCTGATGGCAATTATATGCCTGTCACCACGCTCCATATTTTCACTGACCTCATTCTGCAAATAAAAGAAAAAAGCTAATAATTATTTCAAATTGATTTTGTCACATGAAGTTTTTGCCTTTCATTTAACAAATCGCTTGGCTATTACTTGATGAATATCAGAATAAACTGTAAACTCCAGTTTCTTTTTCTTTTCCTGGCTTTCTCCCCTGGCCTGCTATTTTCAGGAACTCTTGTCCAAGGTTTTGATGTGCTAATTGGCTCATCTGTACACACTGGCCTTCCTTGGTTTAATTAATAAATATTTTGTTTGGACAAAGGAATGGGAAACAGAAGACTAATTCATGAATTTGATCATCGTGTCCCCCACCCCCCCAAACCTCCCCACCCCCCACCCCCTACTGTGACCCTCTCTTGAAATTGGTCTTGCATCTTATCAGCGGGCTCCGTTTTACGCCCTTACATTTGCATATCAAATATATCATTGGAAGCAGACTGCTGACAGCTACGGCCTGCAGACAGTCACAGAACCAGCTGCCCACTGGAGCTACAGCACATCTGTAAACCCATTGTGATTACAGGAGAAGAATGGGAACAGGGGATTGCCTCCTATTCAGAGACTCTCCTCCAGAAATCAAGATCTTTCAGGTATCCTGTTTCATACATTTTATTTATTTATTTGTTAATGGAAGTATTCACTCTTCAAAAATTAGAATGATAATACAGGATGCTCTATCATTTAAACTTTGAGGTTTCTTGTCATCAACACCTCCCCTGGCCCCTGAGCAGGCAGATCCTTATGGTGACACAACTCAATTGTATTTTCATTACAGAGCGTTACAGACATTGGAGCAATGTCTCCGACTTCAATATATTAGTTGACTTTAATATAACATCCTTTGAAACAATTTTTTTTCCCTAAATTTGGGACAGCCTGATGGCAGCTGCTGCTTCAAATCAAGTTCTTTTTTTTTTCTGGTTTTTGGGTTTTTGGGGTTTTTATATTTAGGAAGTTGGATTTATAAAATTCTGAGTGCCACCATAAGTCAATTTGTGTCCTTTGTATTTGATGTGACCACATCTAGCAACCCACTCCCTGTCCAGAGTTCACTTGCTGTTGTTTGCATGACACCATACATTTGATAAATTACACAGAGGTAATATTCAAAATGTAAGTGGGACCTAAGGGCTGGCCCGTTAGCTCATTGGTTAGAGTGCTGTGCTGATAACACCAAGGTCCAGGGTTCGATCTGGTAGAGTGAAAAATATTTCAAAGATTTTAGAATTGTGTTCCAAAGCTGTTTTATTATTCCCACGACCCACTTATCTGAAGAGCACTTTGAAGATGAGATCTCAGGCACTCAAAAGGACAGTAATCAACCATGAGCCAGCCTTAAGGCTGATGTCTGGCTTTTCAGAATGCCACACACAGCCCCAGAAGCAAGAGTGAGAGGAAAATAATGCCATCATGGACTGTATTAATTATGCACTTAGAAGTAGCATTGTCTCCTTTTTTAAAAATTAAAATATTACAATGTAAAGACACATGTCAGTTTTATTCGGTGTCCTAACTGATTCAGGCAAGAGCACTGGAAAAAATGATATTGTGTTTCTTTATCTCTGGCACTGTTATCTAGAGCACTATTACATGGGGCACTAGAAAGAGCACTTGATTTGCAGGCAGAAGGCCTGAGTCTTATCTCAACTTTACCACCAATTAACCATCCGCCATTTGAGCAAGTTTTATTCCATGTGTGGACATCCATTTTTCCATCTGAATATGAGACATTTGGATTACATGTGTATGTATTAAACTGTGCACCTCAGAAATGTCATCAAGTGTTAAAGAATCTTAAAATCTTAGATCTTAAAACTGATTTATGTAGCCAAAGAATTTTTGGAAATCACTGTATTACATGCGTGCATGCACACAAACACACACACACACACACATGCATACAAGCATTTTTGGAGATTTACAATAAATGTTAGCATATCAAATGCCTCCTTGAGACATTGTAATAAAGCTTTACAACGAATGCCAATTTAATTGTTTAATCCTGCGTTTCCCAAACATATTTTACCAAGAATTGTATATGCGCTTAAACAGTTTGGGCATACCTAGACAAGATTCTTCTAAGGGCCTTCCACCTATAACTAGCTCCGCCCATGATCAGGTAGGCCAGGCCTGTCCATCAGGTGCCCTAGTATGTAACAGTTGAAAGTGGGACTTCAGAAACGAGACAGCCCTGGCTCAAATCCATAGTTTCTCTACTTCTTAACTTTGAGACTTCAGTCATGTAGTTTAATTTCTCTGTACTTTAGTCCTTTCATTTACAAAACTGAGACAATATTTCATAGTGTCATTAAGAGGATCGAATGAATTAATAAGACATATAAAATGCTTAGCAAATTATCTAGCATCTTGTAAGTGATGTATAAGTGTTAACATCACAATATCCAAAACTCTTCTCAGATCTAAGATTCTAAGAGAAGAAAGAGTAGGGGAAAGGAATTGACATTTGCTGAGCATCTACTCTGTTCTATGCCAGATGCTTTACATATGTAATCTCATTAAATCTCCACAATAAAACTAAGATCAAAATATGATCCTTTCATTTTACAGATGAGTAAAATAAAGCCCTGAGATATTAGGGAATTTACCTAATGTTACCCAGATATCAAGGTGATAAATGAACCTCAAACTCAGGTGTCCCTGACTTTAAAACTCAAGTTCTTTTCACCACATCACACTGACTTCAGGGATGAAAAGTAATCATCTTTTTACCATTTTGTAGATGAAGAAATAAGGCACAAGAACTAAAATAAGATTCAAATTAGAAAATAATCCATGTTCTGTCATCCAACTCTATCATGTGCTAATTAGTGGACCCTAAATGCAGAAGAACATATAAAATGAGAAAAAGCAAATATCTCTTAACGTTGATCTGGTTTCAATTTTTTTAATTAAGATTATTTTGTCTTAATTAGGTATGTACTGCATGCTTTATGTCACATGTTAGTAGAGATTTTGCTATCCCCTATTTAACACATTATGTTTCTAGGGAAGCACAGGTCTGAAAAAGAAGTATAAAGGTCAAATTCATTCTACTGCCTCCGGAAAGGATTGGATCAAAATAATTCTCAGTGATAATCCCTTACTGTATTCTACTTTTAGATATTCAGAGAGAAAAATTCTGTGACTTTGGTAAATAAATAAATAAAT
This sequence comes from Cynocephalus volans, assembly GCF_027409185.1. Lineage (NCBI taxonomy): Eukaryota > Metazoa > Chordata > Mammalia > Dermoptera > Cynocephalidae > Cynocephalus > Cynocephalus volans. The sequence goes on along the minus strand of NC_084465.1, from coordinate 129,213,617 downwards.
TTAAATATTAATGATATATTTAAAATATCATAGTATGCAAGAAACTTTGAGACATTGTGAAAATAAAAACACATTCATCAAAGAAACAAAATGAGGAAAATGGAGTAAGAAGATGAATTGATTTTCCAGGATGGAGTATAGTATTGTGCATTAAGAACTGAAATTCAGGACTAAGGAGTTGGGGAAGTAATTTATTGGATATTAATCTTCTGTTTTAGCAGGGAAGGCACAACTTTGCTTAGATATGTCTGCTGCATCCCCAGTTTTAAAATACAGGGTCAAAAACATGTCCCTGCCACATATCCCATCAGCCATTCTGGTTGGTTCATCTTATCACTGAAACTGTTTTTTTATAGCAATGTCAAAGATGATAGAGCTTAGAGAGATTTCCATTTTGCAAGTAAAACTGGGCAGACCTGGCCTGCAGTGTTCTCAGATGGAGCAGCCAGCAGCCTAGTCCCATCATCAGAATCTACCCTGGGATCTCAGGGCATCTGACGAGAAGGCAACTTGCATGGAAACGGAAGGATGCATGGGGGGATTTCTCAGCACCTGAAATTCTCCATTTGGGCTCACTGGGGGAGAAAAGGGAAGGGAATAGGCACTCTGATTTGGCTGGGAGGAAAAATCTCTTTCTTTAGGAGTTTGCAATGATGACAAATTCATAAAGTGGTTAACAGAGAACATCTCTTAACCTATGTAGCAGATAAACCAGGTATCTGTCTGCATAACATAAGCAGTACCTCCAACACTTGGAGGTTGGAGAATGGGTGCAGAATCACAAGGATTTTCTTTGGAAGTCTGGTTCCATCATCTTTTTTTGCCTTCAGAAATATTTTCATTAGGATGAGTGGGCTATCTCCTTGCCATTGCAGAATGCAGCGCCCACCTCCAAAATGAACATATTTCAACCAAGTTCGTACTTTGGATGCTATTTCTCCATTCTCAGAGAACCACTACATGTTGAGGCTTTTTTCCTTCAGGACTAAAAGAAATATATGTTGATCTTGGTCCCTGGGGGTGTGGCAGAAGCTAACTAACTTACCAGAATGTGAAGAATAAATGGAAAATTCCTGAGATACTGAGATTTTTGTGATGCAAATGCAAAAGAATTCCTGGTCCTAGCAATCGCTGTCCTTCTACTTAAGGTTATAATTAAAGGCAAGTGTAAAGCAAGGTGGTGGCTGCTGGGAGAATGGTTCATGAAAGGGACATTCTGTAATCCTGTTGACTTTCTATCATGCCCAGGATCTTTCTGAAAGCTCATCTTCAAATGTATAATGCAGTGAGAGTGAAGAGATCTGAAGAGCTGCTTAAGCTTAAATTGTTCCCAGTGTTTTTACCTTACCAGTCTTATTTATGGTATAAAGTGGTCACATTCATCCATGGAGAGAAATATTCTCTATTTTCCTGAGCAAGGAATAACTCATATTTACAAATTGCCAAGTAGAAATGACGATTGTGAATCTCTCACAAGCATTGAAGAGGAAGATGAGCTACGAATATTTATTTCCTAGGCTCTGTTTTTTTAAGAAAATCTAGCATGTGTTTTTGTGTTTATTTTCATAGTCTTAGGTTCCAAACTACCCCTCAGATTGCCCACTTCATTCTTTTTCAACCTTGAACCCATTGTTAAGATTCTTAAGCATAAACCCTTCCACTCTTATGATACCACTTCTACTTATTGGGAACACTTCTGACTCCTTTTATTTAAAACAAAAACAAAAATACTTATTAATGCAGAAGCCATTTAAAGAGTGCTTATCTTTAAGGACAATTTATGTGTTAATATAATTTTCTATTTGTGTATACAAGGGCCAGACTTTTGAGAGATTTGGTAGTTAAATGGTGCTGTTTCAGGAGGACGTGCTCACACACACACACACACACACACACACACACACACACTCACAACCTGCCCCCAAATCCCTCTCTCCAGCTTACCAAGTACTTATGCAATCGAGAAGTCTCCCAAAAGCCTCCTTTAACATGCAAATATGTTTTTACCCTAGAGGGGCTGCACAGGAGCCCATTATTGAGCATTAGCTCAGATTAGTTTATAAGATTAGCAGAGCAGGGCCCTGAGGAAAAGAAATACAGGGCAGGTAAACGTTGCAAGACAGGGAACTAAACACTCTCTCTCCAGGCAATGGGGAGGGAGCACCAAAGGAGTTCTTCTAGGCAAGAAACTATCAGCCCAGAAATCCAAGTCAAGCAGAAAATCATACGACTCTCAGGCTCCCATCCCCAAACTCTAACCCAGGCATAGTGTGGACTCTAGGAGCCTGAGGCTGTTATCCAAAGGCCTACATGCACCATGTAGACAAGGGTGGAGGCTCTGTGGTTAAATTCTGGCTCTGCCACTCCTGAAATTAACTTCTCTGTGCCTCAGTTTCCTTATCTATAAAATGAAAATTCTAAGAGTATTACTTCCTAGGACTACCCAGAGAATTAAATAAATTAACCTATGTGAAGCAGGTGGAATAGTACGTGACGAATACAGACAATGTGTTAGCGGTTAGCATCAAGAATCTATAACTAATCACATAATCACATGATCCTATTTTTGTAAAACACACACACAAACACACATACACCCCAACAGGAAAATGTTGAAAGAATATACAATAAACATTAATGACTATTTCTCAGGGGTGGAAATATTGCCTGATTCTTTTCAATGTTTTTCCCTGATGCATTTTCTAAATTTCCTACAATGAATATGATTAGTTCAAACAAAACAACTTATAATAGACTAATTAATGCATTATGTAAAAGGATGATGATTTGTATTTTATTTATAACAAAAAAATTAGAAATAGAAAAGTGTCCATTAATAGGGATTTGTTCAATAAAGTATGATTCACCCATATAATGGAATCATGCACCTATGATTAAACAATGTATTGTCAAAAAATGTTTCTTGGCTTAAGAAAATACTTGGGATATGGTATACAAAAAATTAAATAACAATGCTGAATAAAATTTAATACCTAGCTTACTAAAAATAACCATATTTTTGTATGACTATAAATAGCAAAATGTATATATTCCAAAAATGCTACCTGTGACCCCTACATCACACTGTAGGGGTGGAAAGGTGTGATCCCTTCCCTCACCCATCATAAGCGTCACAGCTGACAGTCCTAACAGAGACAGGTGAACAAGAGAAAAGCATAATAGATTTACTTAAAGCTTTACGTGACACTGGAGCCTTCAGAAATGTGGACCCAAAGACTCAAAGAAAACTGTCTATTTTTATGCTTAGGTTTGATGAAGAGTGAACAGCCATGTGTAAATGTGATTGGGCAAACAGTGTGTCATGTGATGTAATAGACTGAATGGGGAAACCCAGTAAGGCCTCTCTGTTCAGATTCTTCTGGGCCTTTCTGTGTAGAATTACTTTCTCCCAGGTATAGGGCAGGACTCCTTCTGGAATGATGGTCTTATGACCTACTTTAGGACAAGGTAGGTCAGAGAATTTCTTTCTGGCCAGCTCTTACACAGAAAGGTGGAGGAAGGTCAGAGTAATATTTCTAGGTTCTATGACTGGCTTTGGGGGAGAGGAGTCCTAGTTTCTATGACCCACCTTGAAGAAAAGGGAATTCTAGTGTCCACAGCCTGTGGTGGGACAGAAAGAGAAGCAGGAGAAAGAAGGGCAGGAGAAGGTCAAAAAGAGACTTTGCTTTTGAGGCTTTCCAATGTCCTTCAGTTCAAAGCACTCGGGATACCAAAGCACCACAGTTGGGGGTATTGTTTTCTGAGCCCCAACCATGGGATTGCAGGTACTTTTCATTTCTTCTGTATATGTTTATACATTTTCCAAATCTTCAATAACAAACATCTGTAGCTTTTTAAAATGGAATAAAACACTAAATATTATAAAAACAAATAAAGACTAATCAGCATTTTAGTCAAAAAATAGAGAAGGTGAGATTCCACCAAGGAATTCAGTAAGTAGAAAAGCCGATTGATCTCAAAGTTCTTTCTCTGTCCATAGTTGACACCAACCAGTTCCCAAATTGGATTCGTAAGGACTAAGGTAGTTAAGAAAGTATACGAGCTAAGAAAGAAAATTTCTGGAAAAAAATCTAGATGCTACAGAAGAGATTAGAACTGAACCATGAATTCCAGACAACACCTTCCCTACATCTATCCAGGGTAGATGTGGAAGAACAAACACAATTTATCATATACACGATTTTATCTACAGCCAACCAAATACAAGCATTCAAAACAAAGGTACCAAGTGGCTCCACAGTCAAGAATCAAACCCAGCCAAGCCAGTCTGCAGTGACTGCTCTGATGGCCAGTGGGGGAGAGAGGGAGGTTGGGGCAAGATCAACCTATCTTCCCTTCAGCCCTGCTTTCCGCCTCCAACTCCCATCTAATAAACATGGACACGTTACAGAACTAGCAACAGAATGTGGTGGCTGGCTTCCTGTGAGAGTAGCATTTTTAAGTAGTGCTCAGTTTACAGGAAAATCTTAACAACATGCTATTGCTCTTGATGGCATTCTAAAAGTCAAAGATGGAAAGGGTTGAATTAATTTTCCCAGGACTCTTCAAATCAGGCAAGAGATTTGTCACTTCTGGGATGACCTAGAGTCCCAAAATCTGTCAATGTAAATCTTATTACTACCTCTCCATCCATGTTAGGTTGTGTGTGTGTGTGTGTGTGTGTGGTGTGTGTGTGTTACCTGTTCTTCAAAATGCAGACAGATAGGAGATTGTAGCATAGTGAAAGATTACAAGCACCAGACAGCCCTGGGTTGGAATCTAGACCATTCCTTTTCCTCCTAGGTCACTGTGACACTGGGAGCAAGTTGCTTAATGTCCCTACCTGGTGTAAAAATAGGGGTCATATGGGCTCGCTAGTTAGCTCAGTCACTTACAGCATGGTGCTGATAACATCAAGGTCCAGGGTTCGACCCCTGTTCCAGCCACCTGCAAAAAAAATAAACAAATGATAAGAGTTATAAAACCTACCTCTTAATGCTGGTCAGGGACTCTAGGGATGTGACGTAACTGAGACAAAGGATAGCACAGAGTAAGCACCCAATTCTTGGTCACAAATGGGAATTTTAAAAATTACAGAAAAGTAAAAACATTTTCTCAGAGTCCTACAACCTGTCTCAGTTTGGTGCTTGTGTTAGGGATTTCCTTGTTCAACAAGGCATTTGGAATGAAAAAGGAAAAAATCTACTTTTAGGGAGCCCTTCAGCCTCCTGAGCAATCCTACCCTCCTGATTAGTGAGGAAGCCCAGAACCAGCATGGAGTTTCCTAACCATCTCCTAGAAAAATCTGAATCAAATAGCAGATGGCCCTATATTTGAAAACAACAGTAGTAGCCTCAGAAAACAAAGTCTCTAGTTTAGGTTCTATGGCTCAATGTGTCCCACAAAAGTTCATGTATTAGAAACTTGATCTCCATTGCACCAGTGTTAAGAGGGTGGGAAATCTAGTGATGGTATACAAAAGGTGGGGCCTTTGAGAGATGATTGGATCATGAGGACTGTGCTTTCATGAATGGATTGATCCATTCATGGAGTAGTGAGTTATCATGGGCGTGGTTCTGATGGCTTCATAAGGAGAGCACACGAGAAGGTTAGCTCTCTCACTCTTGCCATGTGACACCCTGGTCACCAAGGGACCCTGTAGAGAGTTCCCACCCAGAAGAAGGCCCTCCAGATGCAACCCCCCCAGACTATTCCCAGCCTCCAAAACTATAAGAAATAAACTCCATTTCTTTATAAATTACCCAGATTCAAGTATTCTGTCATAAGCAACGGAAAAAGAACTACCATAATAGGGAACACTGGCGCCATCTCTAGTATTTTCCATTGCTTTGGGGAACAAGGTACTACAAGTATTTTTTCCTAACAATTTAAAGCATAAGATATTTAATCCAGAAGCCTAAATAAATATCAATTGTCCAGTTAAACTGATGGTCTCGAAATCTAAAATACTCCTTGTCACTGCATTAGAACTTAAAATAGACTCTTAGTGCTGTTTTATAGGTCCAGGTCTCTGACAGCTTCCCATCGGAGAAATGACTTCTCTGAGTAGCAAATGTTTTCATATCTGTTTTCCTGTCTGTGTGCCTTAATTGTAAATATCCCTGATCCCCTTGTAAATCCAAACACTCCATCCTTTTGTCACCCACAGAAAACACAAAAGCACTTCTCAAAGTAACAGAACTCTACAGTTTTGCAAACTTCCTATTTCATAGCACTGAGAGAGACAGGGAAAAAAAAAAGTACATCGAGTTCCTCTGAAGCCCCCTCCTGACATTTCCAGACTTATTAGCCAGTTTTCACACTGACTTCAATCAACCTCTTTAATCCTCCAAGGAAAGAGCATTTTTAATTCACCGATTGGCTGATAAGCTTGAAGCCAAAAAATGATTTACACGTAGATGAATTGTGCTTACAAGATGGAACTTCGAGCATTAGAAGCGGATCTGAATTTCCTATCTGTCATTTTATTTGCCACATTCATTTTTTCTCTGCCATTACCCTTGCTGATTGTGATCTTTCAGCGCTATTGGGCCCCTGCTTCCACAGTTTTTAATCTGCCTTTAATCCCATAGATTTTAAATATTCCCGGCACCGAGAGACTGGAGGCAATTAACTGCCCTTCTGATGCGCTTCTTATCAGTTGCCTCCTTGTATCTCTCAGAAGCAGCCCCAAGACACTTTCAGGCTGACGAATACTACCAGCATTTCAGATGAAGCATCCACTGCAAATGAGAGTGTGAAGTCCAGCTGTGCAGGCTGACGCTGAGCAATCACGGTCGTTTTTGGAGGAGGAAACCGAGAACAGGAGGTTGGGGAGCAGGCACTGGGTGCTGGAGCCCCTGGTGCCCACGCTCAGAAACAACGCCCTCATAATGGTTCTACACTTTAAGAAAAAAATTTGCATCATCTAATCTGTTTAATCTGGTTGCTGTTTTTAAATAGAAAACCATTTCCAGCTGTCTGGCTTTAATGAGGGATTCAGATGGGATGTCAAAAGGAGAGTCAGGTAGAAAAAACTACTTGAAGCTGGCTCACCTCTCTCTGGGTCTTGTTTAATTTTGTGCCTGATTCAAATGTGTTACAGTTCAAATCTGCCCACTGGATTTCCCGACCACTACTTGATAAATTCCTATCACATTTAACCCATGTCCCTTCAAACTTGAATGAATTCAGGTTTTCGAACAGAACTTTATACATGACCTGCTGGATCGAAGGCTAAGGCACTCTGAGTATAACTGAGGACTAATCAAAGACACAACTCAGTCACCATGAAAGGAAAGAGAACGGTCTTCATTAAAATGAACGTGCTCGTTCACTGGTATGTGCATTTACACACACTCTGAAAAGTGCTAACTTCCTACTTAGAGCCCGCCCAGTGCCCTTATAGGTGAGGTCACATATACACAAGTGCCATATCCTTTGGCCTCTTTTTGAGAATGTCAGCTTGACTTTATCATTGACTTCTATTATTGATTACTGGTTAAAAGTTTGAGCCTATCACTTTTTGGTAATTTAGTATGAAAAGGAAAAACATCTATGTTTGAAGCTATAATCCAAAAGATTATATTCCACCCAATCCTACATCTCCACGTCTCAGAACACTGAGACGTTGATTCTCTTCCTCAGACACGCAGTCTCCTAAGCAGACATAATATTTGATAGCAACTTGGCTTCCATGACCAAGCTGTTTGAGCTTTTCATAAAAAAAAGACATATGTCCTTTTCTGTATTTTCCTGTGGTATATGTGAATGCAAACATTTCTTCTAAATTCTTCTTACAATCAGGTCAGATTGCCATTAGCTCACAGGAGGCCTTTGCTGGTAATTCCTTCTACCACACATTCAGCCACAGACATTTCGTGGGATGCTGACATCCCTTGTGGGTGGGCCATGAGTTTCCCCCCTCAGTGGAGAAATATGGTATAGGTTTCTGACTACTCAATTGAAGGGTTGGTACCCAATTCTAACAATATTTTCTTGAGGTGAAAAACATGCATTAAATAAACCAGCTATTGTGTATCCACAAGAGTTCTCTATCTTTTGGAAGATGCTTTATTTTTTTCAAGTACAAAAATTATGGAGGACAATATCAAACAGGGAGAAAGGATATGGTAGGGGAAACAAACAATGCATTAAGTGCATGTGATTAATTGATTGGCTCCACTTTCTGTACTAAAAGAAAAATGCAAGCTCTTTCATTCAACCACTATAGTAAACCAAGAACATGGTAAGTGGACAGATTTTACAGTGCGGCAACGCTGTGTTGAGAGGTAGTTTATAAACAACACCCAGCCACATAAACAAGGGGGCATCAAGAAAATCAGACAATGAGAAAGAGGCCAAAACTTCGTTATATAACAGGAGAAACACCGGGTAGCAGCTCTCGCTGTGTTGTTTTGCTGTGACTTGCAGCTTTGCTTAAGCATTTTAAAGATTCTTGCAGGTCTTTTTCAAGCTGCCAGCTCTAGCCTACGAATTATGGTAATGTGCCACTTCTGAGCCCTCGGCAGGATTTGCAACAGAGAAATCACATCAGCCTATGCTGATTAACAATTCCATTCCATCCAGAGATTTATATAAAAAAACTATCTTACATTTTGCTTTTTAATAAGAATGATCGCTATCTCAAATTGAGTCCCAGCAAATTTTAATAAAGGCCCAAGGTTGAGTGGCATTTTGCATGCTGATTTAGCTGTGATTGCTCGCTTTTGATGAGCACTAGCTGGCATGTATAGCTCTCCTCAGAGCAGGTTTAAAGACCAGAAGTAAGGAAAAGGATAAAAATAAAAACTTCCAACTAAAATTTGAGGTCTTTTCTTTCTGTGATTGATTACTGAATAAATACCAACATGTATCTTTGGATTCAGCCTAAGAGTGAAATTCCCTACAGCTAAACAGCTGTTTTCTAATGGCTTTTAGTATACCAACCTGTCAAAATATGTTAACTTTGATGACTGCAATTATTATTTTTAAAAGATGGTATCAAACTATTTATCTATCTTCTGCCCTGATATTTCTTCTTAAATCAAATGGGGAGACACAAATAAGTAGTATTTTGGTTTCCCGGTAAATAAATTGTCAATAAATAGATATCTCTTGGGAGAAAGCATTCTCTGTTGAAAGAGAAGGTACATTAATTATTCTGAACAATAAAGCTAGAGGTAAGCTAAGACTTTCAGCCAGTGCCAATGACTGATGAAAAACTTCTCCAAAAAGGTAAAGAATATAGAGGTACATCCCAGATGATTGTTTTGGGGTTTTTATGTATCTTAAAAAACTAACAAGTCAGTGGTTATAGTTTGATGGGATGGTGTTGACGATTGTTGTCTAACAACAATCATCTCAATTGTCATTGATTTCATTGTCATGTAGATTTGGATACAGTGATTCCATGGTACCATGAAAGTCACACCAAACAGTAAAGTGACCCTCCTCTTCAAGCTTGCCTGCAACCCAAAGGAAGGTTTGATTGATGAACATAAAGTAAAATTCAAATAAAGCTTAAGAATACAAATGTGATTCAGTTCATTGACTAAGGATAACCAAATTTTACCAACCTGATAGGCCATGAGTTTCCAAAACAGATATTCTGACCTAGAAAAAGACTGCAACTAAATCACAGAAATAAATAAATCTCAAAATGCACAAAATCATTTTCAGTAGAATTTTAGCAGTAAGAAAATATCTTTCCAATTGCCAAACATTTCTTGGATGCAGCATTTTTTCCCCCACAAAAATTCATGTTTTGTTTCTTCCTTATCTTTAGGGAGAAATGGAGAAATGAGCCACCATAACTTTTATCACAAAAGAAAGTAATCTCATAAATTATTATATTACATAATAACTTAACTAGCAAGCATTGTCAAGAAATTTTTCCAGATAATTAAAGCATATCTCTTTATAATTCTTTGTTATTTTAACCATTTGCATTAGAAATATCACTTTAAGTATTTTATATTTTTATACTTCCTTAAACAAACAAAAAATATATCTGCACTATTTAACTATTTTTGTTTCAGTTGCTCATAATAAACATTTTTGTGATGTACTAATATTATAAATACATTTATAAAAAATAAATACTGATAAGTATTATATGTTATAATTTACTTTCTCAATAAATACATATTGAACATCTGTGATGAACCAAACACGTTGTTAAGTCCTGGGGAATACAATGATAAAAAAGACATAAGTCCTGTCCTCAGCTAGCTTACCAGCTACCTGAGAAAACCAAGAACAGGTGGACATTTATAACACAAGGTGATGAGTGCTATGAGAAAGGAATGTAGTGGGTTCAAAGGACACACACTAACTGATGAGAAGGTGATCAGGTCAAGATTCCTGGTGATGCAACCTGAAAGCTAAAGGATCAAGTTGAGAGAGAGTAGAGATACTGGGGTGAGAAAGCAGAAATATAAATAATTCCTACTATCTATAAATAGCAGGGACTCTTCCATGTATTCAAACCATTCAACAAATATTGATGAGCATCCACTATGCATCAGCCGCCTTTCTACATGCTGGAGAATCGTCATGAACAAGAAATCTAGTCCTGGCTTTGGGAACTTTATATTTTAGTAAAGGGAACTGAAAATCATAAAAAACAAACAAACAAAAGCAAAAACCAATAACATGTAAAATGAAATTAGTGTTATGAAGGAAATAACTATGGAGATGAGGACTATGTTAGATCAGATGATGAGAAAAGACCTAAGAGATTTTATCCTAAGAGAAATTGGTAACAATGAAAGAATTTAAAAAGTCGTCAGGTTCCATCTTGGTAATTCACCACAGCTGCTCTGAGAAGACTGACTTGGAAAAGAGCAAAACTAAACAGGGAGACCAGGTTGGGAAGTGTTGACTTAATCTAGGTGAGACAAGAAAGCTATGTGGGTTAAGGTGATGGTTCTCCACTGAGGCAGGGGCGCCATGGAGAGAACTGGACACTTGCAGGAGCTATTGCAAAGTGAAATTGACAGGATCTGATCATGAATAACGTGTGCCAGACGAGTAAGACAGGATAGCATCGAAGTTTTGGCTTAGGCAATAGGTGGAGAGTACTTGACTGATGCAGGAAAAGTAGGTTTGATCATGTTGAGGAAGAATGTGAGTGTAAATGTGGATATGTGTATCAGTGTTAATATAAGAATAATGTGGGACAGCCACGTGATGTAACAGATGTCTAATTGGATATATAGATCAGAAGCTCACTAGGAAGATCTAGAAACATCTTCCTTGAGCCAATTGGCTGTGAATATCTTTCTTTTCTGTTTATTTCTCCTTCCTCAATATCAGCTGTTACCTCCGTATACAATTTAGCCTACTTTTATTACCCCCAAATATCTTATATATTCCCACAAGTTACTTTTTATTTATGTCCTTTCTTCTACAGAATGATCCTTTCTCTTTTTTAAAAAATTTTAACTGACGCATAATAACTGTACATATTTATGGGGTACTATGTGATTTTTCTGATACATGTATACAACGTGTGATGATCAAAGCAGGTCAATCAACACATCCATCACCTCAAACACTTATCATTTCTTTATGTTGGGAACTTTCAAAATCCTCTTTTCTAGTTAATTGAAAGTGCACAATAAATTGTTAATTATAATCACCTTACAGTGTTGTAGAACACTAGACTTTATTCCTCCTTTCTAGCCGCTCTTTTGTATCTGTTAACCATACCTTCCTCATCCTCCCCTCCCTACTGTCCCCAGGCTCTGGTGACCACTATTCTACTCTCTACTTCTATGTGATCAACTTTCTTAGCATCCACAGATGAGTGAGAACATGCAGTATTTCACGTTCTGTTCCTGGTTATTTCACTTAACATAATGTCCTCCAAGTTCCATGTTGCCGTGAATGACAGGATTTCATTCTCTTTCATGGCCGAATAGTACTTCATTGTATATATGTACCATAGTTTCTTTCTCCATTCATCTGTTGACGGACACTTAGGTCAATTTCATATCTTGGCTATTGTGAATAATGTTGCAATGAACATGGGAGTACAGATATCTCTTCTGTATACTGATTTCCTTTCCTTTGGATATATACCCTTCATAGGGATTGTTAAATCACATGGTAATTCCATTTTTAGTTTTTTAAGGAAATTTCATACTGTTTTCCATAACAGCTGCACTAATTTATAGTCCCACCAACAGTGTCCAAGGGTTCCCCTTTCTCTGCATCTTCACAGCATTTATTGTTTTCTGTCCTTTTGGTAGTAGCCAATCGAACTGGAATGAGATGATATTTCATTGTGGTTTTGATTTGTATCTCCCTGATGATTAGTAATGTTGAGCATTTTTTCATGTACCTCTTGGCCATTTGTATGTCTTCTTTTGAGAAATGTCTACTCAGGTCATTTGCCCATTTTTTAACTGCATTATTTTTTGCTGTTGAGTTGTTTGATTTCCTTGTATATTCTGGATATTAATTCCCTGTCAGATAAACAGTTTGCAGATATTTTCTTCCATTCTGGTTGCCTCTTCACTCTGTTGTTACCTTTGCTGTGCAGAAGATTTTTAGTTTGATACAATCCTATTTGTCTATTTCTGCTTTTCTTGCCTGTGCTTTTGAGGTCTTCTGCATAAATTCTGCAGCATTTCTCATATGATTTCTTCTAGTAATTTCATAGTTTCAGGTCTTACATTTACATCTGTAATCCATTTTAAGTTGATTTGGTGAGAGGTAGCAGACTAGTTTCATTCTTCTGCATGTGCATATCCAGTTTTCCCAGCACCATTTATTGAAGAGGCTGTCTTTTCCCCAATGAATACTCTTGTCATCTTTGTAAAAATTAAGTTGGCTATATTTCTGGGTTCCGTTGGTCTATGCATCTGTTTTTATGTTGTACCATGCTGTTTTGTTTACTACAGCTTTATAGTATATTTCAAAGCCAGGGATGTGATTCCTCCAGCTTTGTTCCTTTTGCTCAGAATTTCTTTGGCTATTTGGAGTCTTTTGTGGTTTCATACAAATTTCAGAATTATTTTTCTAATTCTGTGAAGAATGTCATTGCAGGATAGTCCTTTCTTTACATCACCCTATTTACCTATCAAAATTCTAACCCCTCAATGAAAGACTTAAATGCAAGAAACAAACCATAAAAGAATGTGAAGAAAATAGGAGTTCTATAGAAGTTTTCAGGGAGGGAGAATGCAAAGAAAAGAACTTACCAACAAACAAAAGCAAAGAAAAAAGCTTCAAAAACACTGAAGGAGTAGCCAAAGATAACAATTATGAGAAACTATTTTTACTTTAAAAAGCAACAAAACTTCTATTTTGGCAAAGGTGAAATGAAGCATGTATATTCATATACAGCTAGTAGGAATGTAAATTTATAGCATTTCTGGAATGGAATTTGGCACGTGTATCTAGTCAGTCTTGAAAGATTTTTCCCTCAGAAAATCATTCTGAGAACTTTTCCTAAGGAAAGAATCAATAATGTACATATATCTTTTTTGTATAAGGATGTTCATTGCAGCTTTATTTATATTAGAAAAAAGGCTAAATATTTCATTAATAGACAATTTCTTAAATAAATTACAATACTACATAAGATGGAGTCACATAATGCATAAAAATATCAGTTAAAGATGAGGTAAGCTGGGCATAGTAAGACAAATATTGATGATCTCACATGTGGAATCTTTTTTTCTTTTTCTTTTTTTTTCTTATTTTCTTCATTTTTCTTTTTCTTTTTTCTTTATTTTTTTGTGGAATCTTAAAAAAAAAGAGAAGAGTGGCTCTCATAGAAGATGGTAAAATATGGTTACCAGAGGCTGAGGCAGGGAGAAGGGACAGGGAAGTGGTGGATTAACAGGTACAAAACTATGCTAGCTACTCTAAGGGAATCAATGTACAGCATATGTATATACTGAAACAATGCACTGTGCCCCCAAAATATGTACAAATAAACGTGAAAAAGAAAAGAAAATATATAACTCAAAGAATATTTAATAACCCAAGAAATGCTTGTGATGTAAAGAAAATATATAACTCAAAGAATATTTAATAACCCAAGAAATGCTTGTGATGTATTTTCATTTTAACATAATAATACTTATTGATGACATAAAAAATGAAAATAGAGACAAAAGTCATCCAAAAAACATGTCACAGGAATAACCATTTTATGTACTATTTTGGGTCCTGCCTTTTTTCACACAATATTCTACTGTGAATAGATGCAGAAAGGTATTTGGTTAAAATTAATATCTACCTCTGATTTTATATATAAATAGAAAAAAATTTCTTTAATATACTTAATAGTGAAATATTAGAGACATTTTTATTGAAGTGACTTAATATTTTTCTGAAAGTTTAAGACAAGTAAATTGGATAGGAAAAATAAGAAAGAAATATACATATTGAGGAAAAGATAAAAATTATTTAGAGAAATATGTCTCTGTACCCAAAATCAACTCAAAAAATATTAGACAAAATAAAAAAGCTTAGTAAGGTGGGTACTTAAAAGTATATACCAGTTAGAAAATATGAGAAAAAAATTTCCATTCACATCAGTAATCTCAGATACAACATGCTCATAAATCAATAAATAAAAGACCAATATTCCAATGGTAAAATGGACAAAGAGCGTGAGCAGGAAATTTATAAAAGAAATATAAATGCCTGATGTATATATATATATGAGGAGTATTGAATATCACTAGTAAAGATATCAAAAAAGTTAGACACTATTTTTCTTCTATCTAGTTAAAGTATCATCTGAAAATTTTTTAAATTTGATAGTTCTCAATGTTGAAAGAGCATATGAAAATTGACAGTTCCATACATAAGCAATGGGGTTACGAAGTAATAAAACCATCTTAGAAAGTACTTTTGACAATGTTTCAAATGTGTACATTCTTTACAATAAATATAATATACATAAATTAATTTTTTAATCAGAAATTAGCAAATACCACATAATTTACCTGTCTGCTGATACTTCCAAATGAATGAATTTTCTCTAAATCTTTAACTCCCAGGGGTTTTTTTTTCCTTTTAGCATTTACTTAATTTAGTCTTCTTTTATGATCATTTGCATCTTGTCTTTCTGTTAGGACAGTGTTTCATTCAACTTTCTATGTTCAATACCTAGAAAGTACTTTTCATATAGTGGATACTTATTAAATGTTCCTGAATTAAATTCAAAATTTTAGAAAATGTATATTTAAGTTCAATCTGATCTTTACAACTGAGAAACCAAAGCACACGGTAATTGATCCAAGATTTTGTTAAAGATCACATTTTTCAAACAGCTGTAATCTCAGCATTAATCACTCTAACACTTGTTATGTTTAATAGATTTTAGCAACTTAAAAATACATGTGACCAAAAAGTTAGCTGCTCACAAAAAAATTGCCTTTATAAAATATATGCGTGTATATATTTTATACTCACCTATGGATATTTATATACAGATATATATATCCATACTGAAACTATAATTATAGTTAGCCCCATAGATGACATTCTATGAAAATGACGTATTTTCAAGCCACAACCTAGCAGTTAAGACTCAATAAATTAAAAATATTCACTCAGTCATTGTGATTTTTGTATCAGATGATATTAGCATTTGATAGCCTATCAAGATTATGTAAATAATCTTTAGGCAAATTAGGTGTTATTGTGTTTATTTTGTAGATAATAAAACTGAGATCCAGAGAGGGGACATAATTTCCCAATGTTACACAATTCTTTTATAGGAAACTTAGGACTGAAATAAAAAACCAAATACTCTTCTACTAAACCGTGAAGAATCTAATACACTCACTTGCCAAGAACAGAAAATAAAAATATACTTAGTGCTGGTTTCTTTTTCCAAATTCTGTCGTACAGCGAACGGTGTATATATATTTATGTGTGGCTGAGAGAGAGAAATGTCAGAGATACTGACGAGGAAAAAGAGCATCGTGAACGAGAATGAAAGGGTAATAAGAAGATGACTCCCAAGTTTCAAGTTTCGATTCCTTGAGAATGACAGCTACACCTCATTATCCAGAAAACTATTTTGAAAACTGCAGATGTGAAATCAGAAGTCACCCGGACAGATGGAAAATAATTCCGTAGGAAAAGCGTGTAAAGAGAAAAAGTTAAAGCACCAAAGATTAAATATGGGGCAATCCCGTAAAAGGGGTGCAGGGAAACTAAAAAGTGAGAAGGAAAGCAATGGTTCTCATCATGACTTAAAGCTTCCCCTGCCTCTGTGTGCCCCCCCCCCCCCAGAAAAAAAACAGAAGAAAAGAAAAAGATGAGCAGAGTCGATCAGGTTCTCTTTCTCAAGACCATGAATGGGGACTCAGAACAAGAAGTACTCAGTTGACAGTGGGAGCTGAAGCCAGCAGTTACATGGAGATGTCATGATGGAACTTCCCCAGTCAGCAAATGTGAAGAAAAAGGATCCTGGCGAACACAGCAGCTGGGAGGGGTCAGGGGCAGGTAACAATATCATACAAGACATTCACTTAAATAGGTGAGAGAAACAGAGATTGTAGCCTCTCTGTTCCTCTAGTCTTTCCCGTCTATTTCTAGCCCATGTTTCTTAACAATGTATGCAGTCAAAAAAAAGACACACAGACCCCTCCAAGTGTCAGTCAGTCTCTACTCTTTGAAAACAAAGTGTCAATACTGACTTTGAAAATAAACCATAAATAGAGTAACAGGTGATGAAACAAGTTGCAAGGGGTTCACGAGGACTTTAATTATGAAATGATAAGGAATCGGTGTTTTCTTCACTACACTTTCAGTGCTTTCTGATTTTTATAATACACATATATTACAATTTTTAAAATCAGTACATTTACTTCCAAGAATGGAACTGGTGAAGAGGATGTGGAAGCCAGTGTAACAAAACAGACGATTAACCATGAATGTGAAAGAGAATAGAGAAGAAATGTGTAGTCTCGAAGGAAGCTGATTTCAGCACAGAAGGATCTACAAAGGTCTGAGAGCAGAAGGGAGTATGGACGAGAGAATAAAGAGGAAAAGGATCCTTGTATGGGGCTGGCGTCAATGCAATGGAAGCCCAAGCGTCAGAACTAACACAGACAAAAAAATAAATAAATAACGACACCCTCCACCTCCTCAGCAAAACATGAGGAAGGTAAGAGGATGAACACAAGGAAAGAAAGACTTTAAGGATGAGACAGAGGAGATAATTGACCTTGTAGATTGGGTTTAATTTTCTCTGTAGAAGAAAAAGAAAGAAGGTAGGTGAATGATGCCCTGCTGATGCTGGCACACATGCACACGCTCACGCACGCACACACACACGCACACGCACACACACACACACACACACTCACGAAGAATGAAGAAATCTTAGATATCAATAGAGAATGTTAGGGAGTAAACAACAGATCATCCCCAGGCTGCTCTTAAAGCCCAGTTAAAGTTCATTCCAAACAGGATCAAGCAGGTACCTTTCTGTGGCTTGACCCCCAGGCTGACTTACCCATCAGGCAGAGTAGGCACAGAGCCTACCACCTACTGTAATGTTAGGGGCCCAGAAAAATGTTTTAATTCCTTTTATGATTAGAGGGGAAAAAAATGAACATGTAAGGTAGAAGATTGCATTCATCTTTATGTCAAAGTAGTCATAAAATATACTTTTTACTATTTTTATGTAGGAAGGGACCTACAAAGGAAAAAGTGCCTACGGCCTGAGGAAGCCATGTGGACGTGGGCTGTCAGAGCAGCAGAAGAGCAGCAGTGTTAAGGTGATCAGGGGATTACAAGAGTATGCAAAAGAAAAGAAGATGGAAGGTTCTAGAATGGTCACGAGGGTGTGACATTAGTGGCTGATGGTGTAGATTTTGAGACAATGAAGCCCAGTCAAGAGAGGAGGGTTGATAGGGGACAAGACTGAGTAGAAGAAAAAAGGTTAGCAGGTGCAGGGAAATGGAAGAAACGGCAGGTAACTGGGGCATGGCCGGACATGCGGAGCATCCAGTGAAAGTTCTTAGAAATTGAGATGTACCTGTGACAGCGAGGTCCAAGGAAACAGTGCTGCAGGGAGCCAACGACTTTGCAGGATGAGGTTAGGTTAGGGAGGAAAGGAGCTGTGAAGTCTACAGGTAAACATTAGATAAACTAGGAATCCAGAGGTTCTCAAAATTTGGGACACCAAATCAAGTATTTCCCAATGAGCCTTCTTGTGCTGATATGGCAAAATTAGGTCCTGTGTAATAACAGGAAGAGAACTGAGCTAGAGGCAGATGACTTGTTCCAGAGTGCCTTTACCACTCACCAGGTGTAATTGGATGGACAAATTCTCTGAAACGTGTCAAGTCTAGAAGTGGTTCTGTTAATGCTATGTTTGCCTGAAAGCAATAGACTGGGCATTTTTGATCCTACGATAAGTCTTCAAATGCTCATTTCTGTCGCTCTATGGATCTATCCTGGGTGCAGTATTGGTTGCAATATAGGAGTTGTTTGCATAATAGTTATGAGTCCAAAGCATTAAGAGCTAGACCGTGATTATAAATGGATATAAACCCATAGGTATAAGAGAAATAGATGTTCCTTCTTTTGTTTAAGAAGAGAAACCTTTTTGTTATCATGACATCACTTCTCCCTTTTCAGTAATAAGCCATGAAAGAATATGCCTCCACTTTTCCATTTCTTGCCTTTTGAAGTTAATTTCCAATCCTAACTGTAAATCAGAAATGGTGCAATCTTTTGATATGTTACAGAGCAATGAAAATTTAATTTTATATGATATCTTCCCTTTTTTAAGTGCCTTGTTCAATTGAAGAAGAAGCAGCTGTGAATGATGGCTAAGTTAAGAATAAAAAGTAACATCAAAGTGATGTCTGTCATTATGATTTCAAACAGCATGTGCCACTTGGGAGGGTTTGGGCAAAATACAAAAAAGGATGTGGTCGACCAACTGAACTAGAATATAGGCATATAGAAAGTGAGGTATTCTGTAAATTTCTGAATCTCTCTCCCCATACAAAATCTAAAGGACAATTTTGATAATGGGCAAGTGGATTGGGCATTAAATTCTTACCTGACTCTGTGTGTGTGTGTGTGTGTGTGTGTGTGTGTGTGTGTGTGTTTATGTTAAACTCAAGGGCATCACTGCCCAATTACAGATCACTCACATGGTTCTAAGCTTCAAAAATAAGTGCTTTTTTATTACTGGAAGCACCAAGCCCAGGAAGAATGCTAGCTTCCAAAGTGCTACGAAGGGCACCCAGGCTGGAAGGGTTGAATGTAGAGAAAGAAAGAGAAGCAAAGAACTAGCTAAGGAGGGGCCCATCGCCCTTCACAGGCCATGTCTTCATACTCTATAAAGCATCTTGAACCTACACAGTATTAACCCACTGACAGCGGGTCTATAAATTCCTAAACTAGATGTTAGTATGGAGAACAATGCAAGTCACTTGATGGAATTAAAATTTCTATGGGAAGAGTGGGCTTTTATTGGAAGTGAAACTGGGCTATTTGGAGAACAGCCCTCAATGCCAACAAGCTTTAAATGTGCATATTAATAGACTTCTGAGGATAGGATGGGTCTATTTTGCTGCCAGCAGAGTAATTTGTTCAATGTCAAAGGCCTTCTAACGCACATGCAATGAAATTCCTAATGACACTGGCTTAAGTGGTGAGCCCACCAGGGCCTATCTCATTTCAGTGAACTCTTAAAGCCTGAGAGGAGGAAAAGATAGATACCCTCATCCCAGATAGCAGGGAGGGAAGTCAGACCCAAAGGCGAACCCACTGGGAAACACAGTCTGGTATCTGTGACACCCAAAGACCCTTTGTCAAATTAAACAGCACATTTGGCAGAACCAGCCCCCTCTCCTGGGTTCTCCCCTGACATTGCTGCTCAGAGCCCTGATAAGATGCTATCAGCAGCCCCTCTAAGTACTTTAAGTACTTTAAGCAGATCACTGGGACAATTACCATAAAGAGTGAAAGATATGGGCCTTTATTGATGGGAGATTAATATTGGACACAAGGCCATTGATTTTTCTCTGCATCTTATTTCTGATTGTAAACTTGTTTTGCAGAGACCTGAGGTTGGTTGGTTTGTTCACTATTGCATCAAAGGAGAGTCAGTGAGACTATATTTAAATGCAAATATTTCAGTACAGAATCCTTTTGCATTTACATGTGGTTTTGTGTGTTTGTTTTTCTCATTGAAGTGCTAGAAGAAGGTGTGAGTATAAATAGTTTATATCCAAAGATTCTTATATTCTATAGAATAACTACCATTTCTTAGGTCACTACTATGTTCCAGGCACTGTATCAGGCGTTACATGTACAGGATAATTTATTTCTCACAAAATTATAACCAAAGCAAGTATGCTATCTTCACCCTTCAGATGAGGAAACTGATGTCCAGAATGATTGGGAAACTTGCCCAAGTTCACTCAGATAATAAGTGGTAAAGTAAGGAATAGAACTTGGTATATATTAGGATAGTTCTTTATAATTTTAAAGGTAATTTTACATCTACAAGTACTCCATTACTTATTTAACAATTACTCATTTCAGAGATACTGGAGAGGAAGAAATCAGGGTATTCAAAAGTTAATTGTATATAAAAACTGTTAAAAAAAATGGAGGACAAAATGATGACTCTGAAGTTTCTAGCCTGGATTACTAAGAGGATGATAATACATTTAACTAAGATCCAGGAAAGAAAGAAAATAAAAACAAAGGAGTAGCAGGAGGTATGAAATGACAGGTTCAGTTTGGGACAGTTTGTTTTGTTTTTGATTATTTAAAATTTTTTGATTTTTTAGGTTATTAAAATAATATAAACAAAAGAAATATATATTTTATTATAATATTTATTAGCTATTTTTATATAATATATAGATTTATATATTATAAATCTAGACAATATATATTTTTATATTTATTACAGTTACTAAGGTAACATAATATAAAAGTAAATTAAGAGATGAGAGGAGAAATAATTATCCATAATGTCAACATTCCAGCACAATTATCCTCAATTTTTCTTCAGAAATATAGTGAATTTATTGATGTTCACAATTACAAAAATGTTATATCTAGAAGTACTTGGAGCAATTATCTAATTCAATCTCTTTTTATGTGAAGGCTTTACTTAATGACAGCTGATAGAAGAGATAGACATAAATCTTGTTTTACTTGATGTTTATCCAGTACCCTTTTAGTAATCATTTGTTTGGCAGTACTTTAATGAATGAAGAAAATAACTTTAAAATGTTTATTGATTAACAAAAATATTCTAAGGACTACCCACAGCATGTAAAATACAACACTCTCTGACCACGAGAACCACTGACATACAGTGAAATAAAAAATAAGAAGAATGGATAAAATAATTTTGGACATAATAGAAAAATCTTTTACCATGAAGACAATCAGATTTTCTTTTAATATTTTACCAAGTAATTTTTACTGATGTGTAATGACTGTACATATGTATGAGGTACATATGGTAATTTGATACATGTATACAATGTGTAATGACCATGGATTAGGGTAATTGGGATACCAATCACCACATACCTTTGTAATTTCTTTGTGTTGGGAGCATTCAAAATCTTCTCGTCTAGCTATTTTGAAATATACAGTAAATTATTGCAA
The DNA here is from genome assembly GCF_027409185.1 of Cynocephalus volans. Taxonomy (NCBI): domain Eukaryota; kingdom Metazoa; phylum Chordata; class Mammalia; order Dermoptera; family Cynocephalidae; genus Cynocephalus; species Cynocephalus volans. The sequence goes on along the minus strand of NC_084465.1, from coordinate 129,191,981 downwards.
ACTTTAGTCCCTCTACTGTGCTCTCACACACTACAACGTATTCCTTCTACCTAATTGTGTATTTGTGCCCATAAACCAACTTTTCTTCATTCCTCTCCCCGCTGCCACCACACTTCCCACCTCTGACAACCACTATTCTATTCTCAACCTCCATGAGATCAGCTTTCTTATCTCCCACATATGAGTAAGAACATGTATTTCTCTTTCCATGCCTGGCTTATTTCACTTAACATAATGTCCTCCAGGTTCATCCACGTTGCTGCAAATAACAGGATTTCATGCTTTTCTATGCACCACATTTTCTTTATCCATTTATTCGTTGATAGATGCTTGGGTTGATTCCACATCTTCACTATTGTGAATAATGCCATAATAAATATGAGGATTTAGATACACTGATTTCCTTTCCTTTCGGTATATACCCAGTAGTGAGATTGCTGGATCATATGGTAGTTCTATTTTTAGTTTTTTGAGCAACCTCCATACTGTTTTCCATAACGGCTGTGCTAATTTACAGTCCCACCAACAGTGTACAAGAGTTCGCCTTTCTCTGCATCCTTGCCAGCATTTGTTATTTATTGTCTTTTTGATAATAGCCACTTTAACTGGGATGAGATGATATCTCACTGTGGTTCGATTTGCATTTCTCTGATGATTAATGATGTTGAGCATTTTTTCATATACCTGTTGACTATTTGTATATCTTCTTTTAAGAAATGTCTATTCATATTATTTGCCCATTTTTTAATCAGAATGCTTGTGGTTTTTTGGTTGTCGAGTTGTGTGAGTTCTTTGTATATTCTGTACATGTGTATATTTGTATGTTCTTTGTACATTATGAAAATTTTAAAGGCATTTTTACATCTGTTTCATTAATTATTTAGCAATCACTCTTGGCAGAGATATTGGAGAAATAGAATTCAGGGTATTCAAAGATTAACTGTATAATAAAGACCATTTTAAAAAGTAGCGGACAGAATGCTGACTCTGAAGTTCTATCCTGATTCATTCTGTCCTCTATTTGTTTTAATGCTGAATGGTCACCTAGCTTTCAACACCCTAAAATAAAATGAGTAAGAGACATAAACTAAACAATGAACTACTCCACTTTTTACTAAAATTTGTAGGAAATGTATAATTCGAAGGAAGTGTTAACAGGAGTAAATGTAACAACTGACAAATTTGGAAGAAATGCAACAGATAAAAAAGTGTCCTCAGCGTAAAAACTGACCTCAGAGCAAAACTCAAATCCAAGGCTCTCTCAAGAAAATGTGATCTCAGGGTAAAGACAATTCCTAATCTACAGAATTCATGAGAATAATAAAATGGCGGTTGTTTTATGCCTCCAAAGCCACTAAGTTTTGGGTGGCTTTTTATGCAGCAAAGGACACCCGAAACATGCACATATGAGATTTTCAGAATAGAAACACCACGGATGAAAAAGGAAGAATGATTTGAGGCCCAAGAAAACAAGGAGAGAAAAGATATTTCATAAGCAGAATGAGCAAAGATATTTCTTAGAGGAAGAGAGTGCTCATTAGCACTAAATGGAATATATTCTTTCACTTGGCATCATTACTTTGAGGTTTAGCCATATTATTTCATGTATTGTATGGATGTACCACAATTTGGTTATCCATTCATCTTCTGAAGGACATTTGAGTTGTTTTAGTGATTATGAATAATACATACATGTATACATAAACTCATGCGCAGGTTTTTGTGTGAACCTAAGTATTCATTTATTTAAGAAAAATCCCTAGGCATGAGATGCTGGGTCATATAGGATACATATGTTCACTTTTTAAAGAAACTCTCAGACTGTTTCCCAGAGTAGCTGTACCATTCTGCTATCCCACCAGCCGTGTAAGAGAGTTCCAGTTACTTCACATGTGTCATCACGTGGTATAGTCAGTGTATTTTATTTTAGCTGTTCTAATAGGTTTATAATGATATCTCATTGTGGTGTTAATTTGTATGTCCCTAATGACTAATGATCTTTTCATTTGCTTATTTGCCTACCCTTTATCTCTTCTGTTTAAATCTTCTGCCCATTTTTTAATTGGATTGTTTTTTCCCTTCCTGTTGAGTTTTGCAAGTTCTTTATTCTAGATATAAGTCCTTTATCTGATACTTGATTTGCCAACATTTTCTCCCAAACTGTAGCTTGTCTTTTCAGTCTCTTAAGTGCATTCTTCAAAGAGCAAAACCTTTTTAGCTTTGATGAAATCCATACTATTAGTTTTTCCTTTATGGTGGGGGAGGGCTTGTCTACAAAAGGTCAGAATGAGGAATTCTTCGTGTTGGATCTATCCTGTATCCTGTTTGTAGTGGTGGTTACAGGAATCTATGCACATGTTAAGATGCATTCAACTATACACCAAAAAATGTGAATATAAATTTTTTTAAATCTCTATCACATCTACTAAATCTGGAGAAAAAGTGACTGTAAATGACATGAATTAGATCTTTCCAATGCATAAAATCTTATTTTTATTAATGAAAATATAAAAAATAAAAAGTAGCCTTTAACCCTGATGTGTTTATAAGCATGAAAGTGGCGTAAGTTTATATTCTGACACTCCTCATTGCTTAACATAATTTCTATGCCAATTTTATGCTAATTTCAGCATTTGACCAATAGCAAAAGAATCTGTTCTTTCAGGAATTTTGCCCAGTAGAGAAGACACTTCAATATTATGGATGCCAGTGTTTCACTTGTATGATGGTACACAAGGAAAATGACTTGTGGAGACTGGTCCCTTTGCAGATTGACTAACAACAAATGAGCCCATGGCAGGGGGTCTAAGTGCCCCAAAACATGTAGAACCATTCAAATCTATTCAGATTATTGACTCCACCTACCAATAAACAAGATCAAACAACCCGGTCTTTTTTTTTTTTTTCTCTGTGGTTGTAACTAATAAAAGCATGAAGATCTCAAAAGTACTTTCAAATTGGTTTCATTGTTTTGTTTATTGTGCTTATCACAGTGCAGTTAACATTTGCATTTCCAATGGACCATCTTGACATTTCAGTTGATTTTAAATGACCCTTAATGGTTTTGTAAGTTCTAGCATAACCAGTGAGTCCATTTTTCAGAGGGTAACCTTCAGTTACAAAAGCGCTGATTTTTTTCCTTACAGGCCTTAGAAGGTACAAACACAGAAGTGTGGATTTGTGCATATGTTGGAAGATGTGTATTCATTCTCATCTGGCCATCAGCACTGCAGATGTGATACTGGAAGCACTCCAGAATAGACTACTTGCATTTTACTGGTTATGCCTTGCATCTTCCCACTTCCATGACTTTTCCTGTGTGATTTCCTCCTCTGGAACACCCTCTTCCACCTGTCTCTGTGCCCTGCAAAGCCATGCTGGATTCCACAAGCTGGCATAAAGTGCACCTCACAGCACCCACCACCATCACAATGCTGCATGGTTGGTATATTACCATTATTTTAGCATTAACCACATTCCCCTCTATATATTGTTTATGTTCCTAGTCAGTGTCTTGTCTTTTTGTTCTCTTAATTATTCTTCAAGAAGCAAAATTTTTAACTGTGATGAAGTCCAATTTAGCATTTTTTTTTCTTTTATAGATAGTGTTTATAGTGTCATATCTAAGAAGTTTTTGCCAAATCCAAGGAGTAAAGATGGGGGAACATCTGTCTATGTTCGGTATCCTGTTTGTGGTGGTAGTTAAAAAATCTATACATGTAAGGGCCGACCCCGTGGCTCACTCAGGAGAGTGCGGCGCTGGGAGCGCAGCAGCGCTCCCGCCACGGGTTCAGATCCTACATAGGGATGGGTTTGCTCACTGGCTGAGCACGGTCACAAAAAAGGACAAAAAAAAATAAAATAAAATAAAATAAAAAATCTATACATGTGTTAAAACTTATAAAACTATACACCAAAATATTTATTTAGCACTTTTTAAAGTGCTAAAAAGAGTGTTTGCTTGATTAATTGGTATCATTTAAGAGAATTGTTTTTGCTGCATTATCTTGGAAACAACTTCCCTAACACATTACATTCTCAGGCCCCCAGCAAGCTAAGGGAGAGGCGTGAAACAGTGTCACTCAATTCACAATATAGACTAAGCATCTACTTTGTGCAAAAGTACTTTTCTGCCTCTCCTTTTCAGACTAGCCCCAATAGCAACTGGATGTGTCCCCAGTGACATGTGAACCACAATAAAGAGTAGAATAATTATTGTCCTGCTTTGGAGGTTTTCCATTTTCCCCTTTGCTTTTAGCAATGGAAAAATTCCCCATCTATATTGTCTCTCTACATCATTAGCTTCTTCTGGGCAGAAGGTTGACTTGGACATAGGAAGAAGAGAAAGAAAGAGAACTAATTTCTCCATGTCTTCCTGTTCCCTTCTTCAAAGGCTGCCTCGGAAAGAACCTGAGATAGCTCTTCCCCAAGGTGGCAAGGGTGCAGGAAGACATTTCAGTTCTGACCTGCCATGGTCCCTGCCATCTTGGAATTTGGTCTGATCCACCTTGCAGCAGCCATTCAGCCCCGATTACATCCTGGCTTCCTGCACAGCTTTTTAGGGTGATACCTACAACCCCCACTGGAGATGAGTGCTGGCATCCGCAAAGCAGGCAATGCTGATGGGCACCCAGACCTTACTCATGAGAAGGAATGTTATTGCTCCTGATCTCAAAGCTTAATGGCTCTCCATAATAAAGCCTTTCTCCATTTCTGTGGCTGTGTGACAGTGAGGAAGTAGGACAAGTTTTATGAACACTGTCCAAAAGTTGCCACATTAAGGTTAAAACAATTTTTTTTAAAAAGATAAAAAGTAGAAGAAACGGATGGCTTTGAGTGTGCACAGATTTGCCTATGATCCAATCACTTTTAATTTTAAGGCAAGTGGTCTTTCTTGGGAGAGAATAAATGAATCATTCCTCTGATGACCACCGTCACTTTATTTTGAGGAAACAGTGGCCCAGGTGGACTCCCTTCACTGGAAGACAGCCTGCTCAAAAACGTCACACTGACTTATGTGTATGATTGATTTGTGACATGCACATTGCCTTAAGTCTCTGGGCTTCTGCACAAAATCTAAACTTATAAAAATTAAACTAAATCCATTAATTAGTAAGATGAATTAGAGATTCAATCTCAAATCGGTCTAGAAGAGAACTGGAAAAGGCGCTCAGAGCTTACCCCTAGTAAATTATATACAGTTCTCTACAGCGTGTGTACTCCACCCTTTCCTAAGTGGCTTCAGTTGTGAACATATAGCTCTGTGATAATATAAAGCCAATTAGCCTCAGACAGCAGTGAAATGGAATTCCAATTGCAAACTCCTTACAGCTTAGCAAAACACTCCATGAAAGCTTATAGAAACTCAGGATAGATTTAGGTCTGTGCTTAGCAACCAGTTAACATTGCAAGGACTATCACATCAATTGCCTTCTTTTCCCCTATCATGATTTTACGTGTCTGAGAGTGGTAGAAAAAAAGTGCCATCAACTACCAAATTGTTCCTATGGACAGACAGTTTCCATGGAAAATAAAAATAAAAAAGATCATGCCCGCTTATGATAATACTACATTACAAAGAGCTTGAAAATACCAAAAACAAACAAGCGATCATCCTTTCACAGAAGAATCAATGTGTTTGCTGCTTTTGTTTTCTTAAGAGTATCTGAAACAGTAAATCAAGTTACTTAATATCATTTATTTTACCAAACTATACAAAAAGAACATCCAATCCAATTTAACTGGAATATATAACATCTTTGGAGCTTCTATCCTTAATAAAATAAGTAAATTGAGAAATCCACAATAAATAACAATTGAACTCAGTTACTTAACTCAGTTACTTATTTTACCCAGATAGTAAAATAAGTCATTTATTCCATCGTTTACCAATTTATTGTATGTATGAAGAAAGATGAAGTATAGGGAGAGAAGTATTTACAAGCTCAGATAGCATGAAAAGCATAAAAATTACATTGTATTTAAGTATTCATCTATTCAGTAACTATATACAAAGTGCTTTTTATAAGCAGGGTATTTTCAAAGCACTGACCCAGGAATACAGCTTTGATTCCCAGCCTTCTCTACTGTTCCACACTGAGTTGAAGCAGGAGATTTTAGATCAATAACTGTTCACCTTATGAGTTGCACCTTCCAATTACCAAGCCAAGCCCAAGAAAATGATTTATTTCCATCCTTTTAAATATATGCCATACAGAACTTTATTGTTAAGCTGGAATGAATTAAAACTGACTTCATTTTGATGCTTTTGAGAACTTTACCACACCCCGAAAGATACAAACACCCTTGGATATTGCAAAATGAAGAATAGGATCTCTGCCCTGATTAAGAATATGCTCATAGAATCTGAATAGATGTCTGAGGTAAACACAAGAGCCAAAACCAGTAGCCAATAAATCCCAATCTTCTCTCTACCTTCTATGTCAATGAAATGATGGAGTAATAAAAATATCCAGAGATCCATATTCTGCTGCTCCCAATTTAGCCTGTAGAAATGAGAAAGTAATCTTTTCAGGACAGGCTCCACAATAGGAAAGATTACCCCAGGAAATATTCTTAAATGTCCTGCTAAAATAAACTCCAGTTTTTTCAAAACATTTGTTGGATGTAAGGAATAGCAATGACCTACCACTCATAGAAATTCTACTAAGTGATTTGACAGGGAACAAATTTATCCAGTTTGTCTTATACACTTCCCACATGCATCTCATCCCAAAGTTACCTCATTGTAAATTAATTATTCTTCCTTTTTTTGCTCTTATCTCTTCTTATCTCAGGGATAACATCATCTTCCTGGTAATCTCAGTCAAAACATGGGTGTAATCTTAAACTCTTCTCTCTCCCTTAAACTCTTTATCTACACTCTCACCAACGCCCCACGTCCATCACCAAATTCTGTCAAATTTGGTTCTACCTCCCAAGCATGTGTCACACCTACTCCATCCCCACCCTCCTGCTTACACTGTGGCTCCCACTGCCACTAAATTCCCCAACACTTTCACACCTAAACTCCCCAACACGTTACCCACCTCACACCCATCTCTTCTTGGTGCCACTGTCAAAGATTTTAAAGTTCTAATTATAAAAGTAATGTACATGCTCTCTGTAGAAAATGTAAAAATTCCCCTGTTATACCATCTCCCAAAGATAACTGCTGATTTTTTTTTTCCAGCTAAGACACATTTATTAAAACAAAAGATGATGGTATAAGAATCAATATAGCTTAGGTACACAAATGATTAAGTGAAATAGACTAGCAGCATTTGTTTTTTGTTTGTTTATTTATTATTTATTAAGAATATTCATGAGATACAAAGCTAATTGTCACCCCTCCTGCCCATGAGGTGAGGGCCACATTCCTACTAAGGGCATACCCATTACCAGAAATTGCTTTTGTACCCCTTGTCCCTACCCAATTATCCCCCAACCTCCCACCCCCTTTCCCTCTCCCCTCAACTTCAATTTGTAGTCTTAGGAATGTTCCCTCCCTCTGTTAGACCATGTCACTACTATGGTCTTTCTTTTCTTCCTTCCTTTCTCTCTTAGCTCCCACATATGAGTGAGTACATGTGGTATTTATCCCTCTGTGCTTTGCTGTTTCACTCAACATAAGTTTCAAAAGAAAACATACAAATGGCCAACAGACACATGAAAAAATGCTCAACATCACTAGTCATCAGGGAAATGCAAATTAAAACAGCACTGAGATACCACCTCACTCCAGTTAGACTGGCTATAATCAAAAAGATGGTGAATAACAAATGCTGGTGAGAGTATAGAGAGAAGGGAACGCTACTGCACTGTTGGTGGGACTGTAAATTAGTACTGCTGACTTTTCAAAATCTCTTTTAATATACTACAATTAAGATTAAATAGTGACCACAGAAAATACTGGTTCTATTGCAGTGAATCTCTAAATTGACTCATCTAATTTAGATGAAAATATAAGATTTGGACAGAGAGGAATTTTTTCTTTTATGCTCAGAGGACTTTAATTTTATGTCACATTACTTTCAGTCTTCTTACTCTGTTAATATTGTGTCTATTCTAAGTGTAGTGCTACTTGCTTGAAATGAGAATGACATTGCATTTGCTTTATAATTCAAGAACAGTTTTTATGTGGAGAGAGGGAAGAAATTCAAAAACGTTTTGGTTAAAAAGCACTAAAGAGGACAAAGTTGAGACTGCTAAAAAGAAAAATTAAATCAAGGATGTATGCTGCACTGACAAGTGGCCCCAAAATCTCAGTCACTTCCAGTAACAAAGGTTTGCTTCTAAGCCATTCTACATGCCCATCGTGGGTCAGCTGCAACTCTGCTGTACATAACTTTATTTCAGGACGCAGGCTGATGCAGTAGCTCCTGTATGGAGTATCGACAATCAGGGAGGAAAAGAAGACATGGTGAATCAAGCCTGGCTTTTAGAATGTGATTCAAAAAGAGTGTCACGCAGAGAAACACAAGATCTAAACAATACTATAGACCAATTGGAATTGGCAGATATCTACAGAACATTCCATCCAACAACCTCAGAATATTCATTCTTCTCATCAGCACATGGATCATTCTCCAGGATAGATCACATATTAGGTCACAAATCAAGTCTCAATAAATTCAAAAAAATTGGAATTATCCCATGTATTTTCTCAGACCACAATGGATTAAAACTAGAAATTAATAACAAACGAAACTCTGGAAACTATACAAACACATGGAAATTAAACAGCATTCTACTTAATGACATATGGGTCCAAGAAGAAATCAAGCAGGAAATCAAAAAATTTAGTGAAACTAATGAAAATAATGATACATCATACCAAAACCTGTGGGATACTGCAAAAGCAGTATTAAGGGGGAAATTTATTGCATTAAATGCTCACCTCAGAAGAATGGAAAGATGGCAAGTGAACAACCTAACACTTCACCTTAAAGAACTAGAAAAACAAGAACAATCCAAACCTAAAGTTAGCAGACGGAAAGAAATCATTAAGATCAGAGCAGAACTGAATGAAATTGAAACCAAAAAACAATTCAAAAGATCAAGGAATCAAAAAGTTGGTTTTTTGAAAAGATAAATAAAATTGACAAACCATTAGCATGGCTAACAAAAAAAAGAAGAGAGAAGACTCAAATAACAAAAATTAGAAATGAAAAAGGCGATATTACAACTGATTCATCTAAAATACAAGGAATCATTCGAGACTACTATAAACAACTATACACCAACAAATTTGAAAATCTGGAGGAAATGGATAAATTTCTGGACACACACAAGCTCCCAAAACTGAACCATGAAGACGTAGAAAATTTGAACAGACCAATAACAATAAAGGAGATTGAAGCTGTTATCAGAAGGCTCCCAACAAAGAAAAGCCCAGGACCAGATGGATTCACAGCAGAATTTTACCAAACATGCAAAGAGGAATTGACACCGATTCTTTACAAACTATTGCAAAAGATTGAAACAGACGCAGTTCTCCCAAACTCATTCTATGAAGCAAACATCATCCTGATACCAAAACCAGGTAAAGATATAACCAAAAAAGAAAACTACAGGCCGATATCCTTGATGAATATAGATGCAAAAATCCTCACTAAAAAACTAGCAAACAGAATACAGCAACACATACGTAAAATTATTCACCACGATCAAGTGGGATTCATCCCAGGGATGCAAGGTTGGTTCAACATACGCAAATCAATAAATGGGATACACCATATTAATAAACTCAAACACAAGGACCATATGATAATCTCTATAGATGCTGAGAAAGCATTTGATAAAGTTCAGCACTCATTCATGACAAAGACCCTCTATAAGTTAGGTATAGAGGGAAAGTATCTCAACATAATTAAAGCCATATATGCCAAACCCACTGCCAATATCATCCTGAATGGGGAAAAGCTGAAAGCTTTTCCTTTAAGAACAGGAACTAGACAAGGATGCCCACTCTCACCACTCCTATTCAACATAGTGTTGGAAGTACTAGCCAGAGCAATCAGAGAAGAGAAGGAAATAAAGGGCATCCAGATTGGAAAAGATGAAGTCAAACTGTCCCTGTTTGCAGATGACATGATCCAATATATTGAACAGCCTAAAACCTCTACAAAAAAACTCTTGGAATTGATAAATGATTTCAGCACAGTAGCAGGATACAAAATCAACACACAAAAATCACTAGCATTTCTTTTCTCCAATAGTGAACATGCAGAACAAGAAATCAAGAAAACCTGCCCATTTACAATAGCCACCAAAAAAATAAAATACTTAGGAATTGAGTTAACCAAGGAGGTGAAAAATCTCTAGAATGAGAACTACAAACCACTGCTGAGAGAAATTAGAGAGGATACAAGAAGATGGAAAGATATCCCATGCTCTTGGATTGGAAGAATCAACATAGTGAAAATGTCCATACTACCCAAAGTGATATACAAATTCAATGCAATCCCCATCAAAATTCCAAAGACATTTTTCTCAGAAATGGAAAAAACTATCCAGACATTTATATGGAATAATAAAAGACCACGCATAGCCAAAGCAATGCTGAGCAAAAAAAATAAAGCTGGAGGCATAACACTACCTGACTTTAAGCTATACTACAAAGCTATAATAACCAAAACAGTATGGTACTGGCATAAAAAACAGACACACTGATCAATGGAATAGAATAGAGAATCCAGAAATCAACCCACACACTTACTTCCATCTGATCTTTGACAAAGGCACCAAGCCTATTCACTGGGGAAGGGACTGCCTCTTCAGCAAATGGTGCTTGGATAACTGGATATCCATATGCAGGAGAATGAAACTAGATCCATACCTCTCACCATATACTAAAATCAACTCAAAATGGATTAAGGATTTAAATATACACCCTGAAACAATAAAACTTCTTAAAGAAAACATAGGAGAAACACTTCAGGAAATAGGACTGGACACAGACATCATGAATACGACCCCAAAAGCACGGGCAACCAAAGGAAAAATAAACAAATGGGATTTTAGAAAACTAAAAAGCTTCTGCACAGCAAAAGAAACAATTAAAAGAGTTAAAAGACAATCAACAGAGTGGGAGAAAATATTTGCAAAATATACATCTGACAAAGGATTAATATCCAGAATATATAAGGAACACAAACAACTTTACAAGAAGAAAACAAGCAACCCAATTAAAAAATGGGCAAAAGAGCTAAGTAGGCATTTCTCTAAGGAAGATATACAAATGGCCAACAGACATATGAAAAAATGCTCAACATCACTCAGCATCCGGGAAATGCAAATCAAAACCACACTGAGATACCATCCAACCACAGTTAGGATGGCTAAAATCCAAAAGACTCTGAACGATAAATGCTGGCGAGGTTGCAGAGAAAAAAGAACTCTCATACATTGTTGGTGGGACTGCAAAATGGTGCAGCCTCTATGGAAAATGGTATGGAGGTTCCTCAAACAATTGCAGGTAGATCTACCATACGACCCAGCTATCCCACTGCTGGGAATATACCCAGAGGAATGGAAATCATCAAGTCGAAGGTATACCTGTTCCCCAATGTTCATCGCAGCACTCTTTACAATAGCCAAGAGTTGGAACCAGCCCAAATGTCCACCATCAGATGAGTGGATATGGAAAATGTGGTACATCTGCACAATGGAATACTACTCAGCTATAAAAACGAATGAAATACTGCCATTTGCAACAACATGGATGGACCTAGAGAGAATTATATTAAGTGAAACAAGTCAGGCACAGAAAGAGAAATGCCACATGTTCTCACTTATTGGTGGGAGCTAAAAATTAATATATAATTCACACACACACACACACACACACACACACAAAAAAAAAAAAAACGGGGGGGGGGAAGAAGATATAACAACCACAATTACTTGAAGTTGATACGACAAGCAAACAGAAAGGACATTGTTGGGGGGGAGGGAGGAGGGAGGGAGGTTTTGGTGATGGGCAACAATAATCAGCCACAATGTATATCGACATAATAAAATTTAAAAATAAATAAATAAATAATAAATAAAAAACAAATAAATAAAAAACAAATAAAAAATTTAAAAAAAAAAAAAAAAAAAGAGTGTCACATATCATTGGCTCAGACAGCCAAATAGCCAAGTTTCACATCAATGGAGTAGAAAACTATAATTCTGCTTTGGTAGAAGCAGTAAATATTTGGGAGCATACAGATTACCCCACATGTCTGATACTAGTGTGGTCTAATCTGTTGTGGAAGCCCTAGACACTGAGATAAGACAAGAAAAATAAATAAGGAGTGTAAATTTTGGAAAGAGCATAAAAATACCATTGTTAACAAATGATTTATCTAGAAAACCTAAGAGAATCAACTAAAAAATGTTGCAGTTATTAAGAAAGTTTATTAACATGGCTAATAATAAAACACGCAAACATTAACAGCTTTTTTACATACAGTAATAAGAAGTTTTTAAAAAGAAGGTACTGAGCTCGATGTCACAATTCAAAGTAGGGAATTAGAATTAAAACTCCAAACATTATATTCATATTTTTTTGATAATACATAGCATTGATTTTAAGTACTTTATGTATTTAATTCTCATGACTATTTTTATCACCATTTTATAAATAAGGAAAGTGAATCAAAAAGAGATTAAGCCAAATTTCACACATCTGGGAACTGATGATGACAGGATTCGAATCTATGTACTGTTGCTCCAGAGTCTGTGGTCTTTAGACTATGCTCATATTTACCTGAGAAAACATGTATACACACAATAAAAATATTTCAATTTAGAGGAATATTGTTTTTAACTTTATAACACAAGATAAATATGTTACAAAAGCTTTGATTATTTATGTCTTCTAACAAAATAGTGAACTTGAGTTGCCTGTTTTGTTTTGTTTTTTTTAATTCCTGGGAGGACAGAAGTAAATGCTCTGATAGTAAAATCCACAATGGAGTGGATCCAGGATTGCCGCCAATTGTGGTATCACTCCCATAGGGAATCTTGGCAAACTAAAAAGGAATCCATGAGGAAATAGAGCATGGAGGTATTGTGTCAGGTGAGTCCCCTTTGTGGTATAGCAGAATTCAAGGTGAATTCCACAGCATCCCCTGAAGTCCATAGGGTACATAGGATTTTGTTATATACTTGCTTCAGGAGGGACGTCAGGTTCAGTGGACAGCTGAGCTGGGATGCAACACCTCCCACTGGGAGAAGGGGATATATCTAGGTCTCAGGTACTACCTAGTCAATACAGAACAAACTCTTCTGAGAAAATTTTGCTTTTTGAATCATAGGTGGAAAGACAGCTTGAAGATCTTGGCTGGAAGACATACCAGGTCAGGATTAAAGATTTGTTTCCAAGTAAATTTCAACCTAAAGGAAATTTTAAAAAATAAACAAACAAAAACTAGCTTTTAATATTCTGCAGTGTTTCAAGCAATACATTAATTGCTTTCCATCTACTATTTTATTTGATCCTCCTAACAAACTGCGTGATGGAAAAGTTACACAGATGGGTAAACTTTAGTTCACACAGGCAAATAACTTTTCCAGTGTCACGTGCCTGGTATGCAGCAAAGTGGAGATTTGAACTTAGACTATAATGAGCCTTAAATCAGTTTTCTTAACCACTACTCTGCCCCATCCATCTTAAACTATTGATTACTTTTCTGGAAGTGTTTATAAACTGAGCTGACTATTTGATTTTCCATATCTGATACATATCCTGGTACCAAGGCCTTTAATATATGTTTATTGAGTGAACAAATAGATTACAAAAGCCTAAATGAAGATAAACTAGAATATCTTAAGATTTCTGAATATACTCTGTGTCTAAATGTTTCTGCCTTGATTTGGGTGCATATAAAAACTGCTTTAAAATTTGGGCTTAAAAATAATTAAGAGAAAGCAGAATTTGTGTCAGGTCAGCTATGATAAAGTAAACTTCACCGAGTGATATCAATATCAGTGCAATAATGCAAGAGTCAAATGTCTGTATACTTACTATAACACGCAAGGGCATAAATGAGGACAGCAGGAATGGAAACAAGTATTTTAAGTCCTCTAAATTCGACCTATTAGAGGAGAACACACCTGAAACAAAAAGCAAAGTAATCCAGAGTAAACTCGTTTTATGATAGTGAAATGTGGCAAAATATCAAGGAATTTGGAAACCAATAAAATTCTTTTTACCTTCAGGAAAGAGATGTAGGAAGGTGAACTATGTTCGTAAAGTTAGGAGAACATATGCAACAAAGATCTGAAGATGTCCATAACTTCTTGGATTATCCATGCAAATAGTAAGTCGAAAGAGAAGTCTTTCCTCCTATATCATTGTTTTTCTTTGTAAGAATTGAATGGAGAAACCAATCATGAACTGAGATCAGTGGCTCTGCAGATCTCAAAGGCAGATAGAATCGGAGAAAGGGAAATGTGGTGAGGTTCTGGAGAACTTCATCACAAACATTGAATTCAAATCTTTATTGCCAGATGAACTCGCTCCTGCGTCACCCAAGGAAGCTTCACAGTTGATGCTGGGTAGACATGGCCTAAGTCTCAACTGCTTTATCTACGAGTAATAGGTGGTAGTAATGGTAATGACCTTTTTCTACTTCACAAAGATGTTCTGCAGATTAACTAATTAATGATTATAAAGTGTTTCATCTTATTAAGTTTATTGTGATCATTAAGTTCTCATGATGAAGAGATAAATTTTGAAATTTCATGTTCAGCAGGTGGCGTTCTTCCCTCTGGATACGTACTGAATCCCAGCTATGTTCTAAGGACCATCTCTGACACCGTCTTGCTCCTGAATGTTAGAACGATAGTATCTACTAGCACTTTCCTCCAGATACATGCAAGATTTAAGGAGGACGTAGCTAGAAATATTTGATTATGATCTGAATATCATTTGCACAGGCTTTGACATTGGACCCATAAGTAATATATATGTCATCAACTATATATTTTCAAGTATATTTTTAAAAATATAATATAAAAATTAATATGTAAGTTAAATAAATATATAAAATAAATTTATATTTATTACATAAATATATAAATATAACAAAATATAATAATAGCCAACATTAACAGAGCATTCAGTTAGGTACTATTAAATATTATTTGGTTAAATTGTTCAACAAATTTTTTAACACTGATAAAATGTTAATTTATTTAGTTCTTTTTTCCAACCCATATTGTCAGAAGGATTGAGTTCAACTTTCCTTTTACCTGCCTTGGTCCAGTAGGGACTCAAAATTTCCACCAGCTCCATAAATCATTTGTTCATGGTGTGTGTTACTTCAACAGAACCATCTGACGAACTCTGCTGAAACAATTTGTTTAAAGCTGCATCTTTCTCCAGCTTGTCATTCTTCGTCAAATTTGCCAACCAATTTATCCCAATTTCTTATATACAAAGAGAATTATGGATATAACTTCTTCGCATCTGCCATGAGTTGTTTGGCTTAAGCACATATCCAAGGAGAGGATTTTTTAAAAATTTATTTTACAGATGAAAACTCAGAAACAGAGATGTTAAGCAATTTGCCCAAGGTCAACCAGTAAGCAAAGTGTGGAGCCAGATATGAACCCAGGTTGTCTGAATCCAAAACCTGGCCTCTCAACTGCTAAACCTTACCCTTCCTACAGTGGTCACACATCACCCAGCAGCCTGAGAAAATGCACATGATAATGTTAAACACGGAACATAAAATTTACATTTCTTCTATGATAACAACCATGAAAAATTGTGACTGAATATAGGCAGAAATTTGTTATGGTAGTGATATTTTGGAATTATTTTCTTTTTTAAAAAGTCCTAGTTGCATTTTTGTATAATAAGTAAGTCTTTTTGTTTATATACACAAGTGTATCTTCTACTCTCGCTATACTTATGAGTGATGTTTTTGTTTTCCTTCCCTATTAATTCAGGGAGTGTCTGTGTGCTGAACAGCTTGGGGAGGGAGGAGCAGAGATGGATTATTGGCTTTAGAACTTCTGGATGAAGTTGCCTGGAGATAAGGACAACACCAGACCTTTCTACCTTTCCTCCCCAGGTGGGGAGTTTGGCCCCAGGACATTGTTAGGTGACGGAACTTACTGGCAAGTGAACACAGAGAAATCTCAGAATACCAGGTGCCACTGTATTATCACCTTCAGGATTTTAATCCTTTATGATATAACTAATGATCCTATTAACATCATTTTGACCACCTGCCTTGCAATATATCAATATGTAAACTATTGAATTATTTCGTGGCCTTCCCCAATAAAACTAGAACCCATATATTGAGTTAGGTTTTGTTTTTCTTTTTTCAGTATAGATGGCAATCAACAACTAAGATAATGAGTCCAAACTATATGGCCTCTAACCTGTCACAGACACACACAAAAAATACAGGACTCATTATAAGTCGTTTTTAAAAGATAATGTTTAGCTGTAACTGTGGGCCAAAAAAAAAGTTCATAAAGTGCTAGGCTTCACAAAAGATGTCCCAGAAAAAAAAAAATGGTTCTAGTCCTTATAAAACTCAACGCAGAGTCAACTTAAGAAAACGGGAAGAGTAGCACCGATTTTAAAGAAAGCCACGAAAATCTGTTGGTACTGCCTTTTTGCTATTTCAACAATGACAAATGGAATTTTTGCCCTCTGTAACTGAAGGGTTCAGAGGCGATCCGACTGAAGCAAGGCTCAATTTAGCAGTTCAGACACAGACCTCAAGTCCAGTTTCTTTCCTTCTCTCCTTTCTGCCTTCTTCAGGGCTGGCTAATAAATGCATGGTCTTAATTAAAAAAGAAAGCTTTTAGCTCGCCCTCTCCTCCCAAACTACAAGCTTCCTTATTTACACCAATAGGAAAGGGGTTCATTTTTATTTTTAAAATAAAAATAAATTAGACTCAATGCCAAAGATGTAAAAGATGAGGAAGAAAAGAAAGATGTAAGTGAAATGCATAAAATCACAAATTGTATAGATTAGCAGAAAATGTTGCTTTTCATAAAATAGCTCCAAATACCCTAAGATCCATAATTATAAATAATAGAGCTATAATGAGTTACTAAGGAAAAGTCAGAGGTATTAGGAGTAATTGGTCAGTTTTTTAGGTGGGTTGATTTTGCAAATACGATCTCTCAGGAAATATCCTTTTGGTGGCTGTAGTCTAGAATTCTAATTCTTACCATATCTGTGATTGGTGAGATGGTCCTTCTGGTGGGGGAAAAAAAATGTGTGTGGCTTGGCTTTGAAATAATACGTCTCTCATCAATTTTGAAAGTGCATAGGGCCGAGCCCGTGGCGCACTTGGTAGAGTGCGGTGCTGGGAGTGCTGCGACGCTCCCGCCGCGGGTTCGGATCCTATATAGGACTGGCCGGTACACTCACTGGCTGAGTGCCGGTCACGAAAAGGACAAAAAAAAAAAAAAGTGCATAGTAACTCAACTGTGACAATTAACTTTCTATAGGTGACATAGGTAAGATAAATCATAACCTATATAATTTTTGACATTGCTTTTCTGAATGACATATGTTTTGTACTACTACGGTTTTATAACTACATTTTCTCAAACTTATGCCAAAGTCACCACAGGCCATCTTCAAATTTGATCTCAACAAAGCATCCTAAAAAAATTCCAGAGGGACAAGCTTTCAACAGCCAAAATAACCCTGAAAGGATTTTTTGCCTTGAAATTATAAAATCCCATGACAAAATTTGAATGGATTCACCTGTATTACACAGTCACATCTACAAATCACTTATCTATAAATCACTTATGTAAAACATTTATACTTGGAATGACTTGGGAAAAACATGAAATTTCTGTCCCATTACCTCATCTGTAAAGGGGAGATGATCATACCAGCTCTACCTAACTCATTCGGATTAGCAGAACCTATTTGGAAGTTAGAGCTCAGGAAATAAAGCTGTGCAAACACCATTGATCCAAATAATTCTTTTTTAAATTTGGGGAGTCTATAATCCTCAAGCTAGGACAGTTTCTGGAGGAATAAACTGAGTATCCAGAGAAAAAGAAAAGACATCTGCATAAAATAGAACAAAACCAGGCAAATATTCTGGCCATCAGTCCAGAGGCAGACGCTGAAGTCAGACTACCCAATGCACCTGCCTCAGATAGCTACCACCTTGAAAAGTGTCAAAATATCACAAAAAGGCAAAACATTTTCTTTAAACATCCCCATTCTCAAAAGTGAAAGTTTAATTCATATAAGAGGGGACGCTTTATGCAGCACCCCCTATAAATGGCTCGTCTTCTCACTGAAGCGCTTGCTCTAAGGGTCAAGGAAAAGTCTGACATTCTCATGGGTCCCTAAGCCTTTAGTTTAGTGTGCCAAGCACAGTCCTACCTCAGGACTTTTGCACTTGCTGCTCCCACACCTGGACAGCTGTTCCCTAGGTCTTTGCAGAACTCACATCATCTTCACTTCATTCTGGTCCTTTCTCAGATGAAATTACCATGGAAGGCCTTTGCTGAGCTTTCACCTGAAGTAAGAGACTCCACCTTCCCATCCCTACCCACCTTCCCTGCTCTGTAGAGACGGAGCAGCCTGACTCCCTCAGTTGCTTTCAGCTTATTTAACAGCCAGCAATCATTTATCAAATATTTGCTATGTACCAGATTACGCTAAGCAACTCATGCACATTATCTCTCTAAATCCTCATCACATCACTAAAAGATGTATATCTCCATATCACAGATAAGGAAACAAATTTTAGAGAGGTTATGGAACCTTCCCTAAATTGCACAGTAAAACCAGGAAATCCGTCACCAATCAAAACCGATTAACTGAGCACCTACAATGTGGAAAGCATTTTGCTGAGTGGGGATATAAACATGACCATACCTCACCTCTGTTCTCAAGGAGCTTCCAACCTAGTTGAGAAGAAAAGCCAGTACATTGTTGTTTACGATATGTGATAAGTGAACGGAACAGACAAGATCTGTAAGGATTCAAAGGAGGGAGGAATCACCGCAGAATGGAGTCAGGAAGATTTCACAGGCAAGCTGTGACTTGAACAACCATAGGGAGAAGTAGCATCTTAATAAATGAAGGGGCATTCCAGGCAGGGGAGTGTTTGCCTTTAGAAACACATGCGTTCATAGATGTATAGTATATTAAACAAGCTCTAGGTAAAACTAGATCTAAGGGAAAAAAACTAAAGAAAACCAAATATCTGTATTGCTTTTTAAAGATATTCAGAATAAAGCGCATGCCTCTTTCTATGACATTGGAGGAGAACCCAGGTAAAATCCCAGATAGTAAACTGGAGTTGCTGCCTATGATTTGTAGACGTGTGCATTTCATTTTGTCACAGAGTTTTAGGAAGAGTTTTTCCCCAGATAGCACTTGTAAATGACATTTATTGTCTCTGTGATTTGAATTTGAAATCAGTTCAGTTTTACAAGTTAAAACATGAATTTTCCAGTTGCCAACCAAGTACACCGAACCTGGGATCTGACAGTCCTAGTGATGTTTTTCTGCCTCTTACATCATTATTACCGGCAAGAAAGATACTGCACTCACGAGTTAGTTGACAATTGAGTTCATTATGCCTGTGGCAAAAATATCCAGTTCATGCTCCTGCAGCGGTACTGGGTCTGCCCTTGGAGGCAGCTTAAACACTTGTTTGAGATAGTGAAGTTGCAAAGTGTACTCAACACGAGCAGAGACTAGCTCAGTGGTTCTCAACTGTGGCTGCACAATAGAATCACCTGGAAACTTCTCTAAACTCTGACATCTCTGGGGGTGGAACTTAGGCATGCATATTTTTTTAAAATCTCTCAAGATGATGCTAATGTGCAGCTGAGGTTCAGAATCCCTGTTTTCACTTTTCTGGTGATTTCAACCTGGCATCTACCTTTGAACCACCAGGGGAGATTTTACAAAACACTAAGGCCTAGATGCCACCCTCAGAGATACTGATTCCATTGGCATAAGATCAAAAATATTTAAAAACTCCCCAGGCCATTCTCATAGGCAACCAGGGTTGAAAACTACGGTTGGTACTAATTCCATATTTCTCACTGTAGTCATACAGTTCTTTATCCTGAGATTGTCAACAGGAAAATTTTCGTCAGGCCCTCAGTAATATGAAAACTCAGATTGTGAAAAAGAAGGAAGGTGCATCTTTTGGCCAGGGCTTTCTGAGTCAAAATGTGCTCTTAGATGCATTAGACAAACTACCACATAAACTAAGACTAAGCATAGATCAGACATTTATAATGATAAGAGTAAGTTCTTTGTTGCTCAGAATTTTCAGGTTCAGAAATAAGCCTTCAAAAATGTTTTCTTAAAATGTGGTTTGGGCTGTAGGAAGAGACAGGATTTTTGGACGCTTCTTATTTTGCCTGCTTCCCTCTTCTCTGCGCTAATGGCTCCCAATTGTGGAGCAGCCTGATGAGATTTACATTCTCATAGTCCATCCATCCACCCCCGATACTCAGCATGCCCAAGCTGAGATTGTCCTCTACTCACACTAAATCACCTCAACCTTCCAGTGTCAGCACCCCCAGGAGTGGCACCACGATTCCTTTCTCTGCCAAACCCTAAAGCTCGGTGTCCCTTTGCATCTCCCTTCCTATGTCCTGGATCAAGTCAGAAACTGCATGGTGTGAATTCTTCCCCTCACAGGTCCAATGTCCTTCCTTTTTCTCCATCTCCATGATCTACACTATACAAAACCCTCTTTCTTTTCCAGACGCGAGTTATTGAATATTATGGTCCCTTTTCCCCTTCATGTCCCGTCTTGAGTATATTTTATACATCATTGAAATGTACTTGAGCATACTTTCAGTCTCGTCACTTTCTTATTTATAAACTTCCCTTGACTCTCGATTTTCTACCACTTCTCAACTAAACCTTCCTTTTTCAAGACACATCCTCCATTGATTTTATTTTATTTTATTTTTTAACTTTTTGGGGATTTTTTGGCAGCTGGCCGGTATGGGGATCTGAACCCTTGGCCTTGGTGTTATCACATCATGCTCTACTAACTGAGCTAAACAGCCAGCCCCCTCCATGGACTTTACACTACTTTTCAAGTCTTATATTCCCACTACTCGTAATCATTTCTTCCTCTATTTCCTCATTACAGCTTGACTTGTCTCCCCTTTCCCATCTGCTTGCCCAAAACCTATGTATGCTTAACTGCCCTGTAAGGTCAGTATAAAAGTCACTGTCACAAGGTGCCCTTGTCTTAAAGTTCAAGGTAAGAGTTTAAACAGGCTGAAGTTAACATTTAGAAGTAAATGATGAACTGCATTTTGTTTGGGATGGAAGCAAGGACACCCATGACAGAAAACCGGAGATGATACCCATTTCCACTGAAACCACCTACATCTGTCCTGTTCTGTTGACCCAGATTCTCTGACTCTTGTTGACTTCAAAAGGAGCAGGAATCAAGAGAGAGCAATGCTCTGGGATAAACAAGCCCTGGAGAGAAAGAGCATCCAAACAGTATGTTCAGTAAGACTAAAAATTAAAGACAAGTACAGTTCCCTCGCTCGAGTGGACCTCCAATCTCAGCGAAGGGCCGTTAGCACCCTCTAAGCATGTATAATTCATCAACTTGAGCACTTTGCGATTTGAACGTTTATGGGGGAAACAGAAAGTACTGGTCGCTTGGGATTAATTTTACAGGTCACTGCCATTACATGAAATCGTTCTGGACTGCTCCTCCTAGAATGAAAAAGTTTCCAGAATGGCAGTTTCCACTGAGTTTCTGCAGAAAGCAAAAAGACTCCACTAGAGATGGTGCATCGCATGACATGTGATGCCTGGCAATATGAAATTATGCCGCAGCCCACTGCCTTATGAGAGGGCCCCTGATCACTCCACAAGGCTTGTGTGTTTGTGTTTTCATTTCCAATTGGACCTGTCAGGGTATGCAGGCTGGGGCAAATTATTATCTCCTTGTGATGTCAGATCTTTGTAGGACTTTTGTTTCTTTTTGATATTGAATCACCCAGGGTTGTATATGGCCATTCCTATTAATAAAATGTGTTTTGCTGAGTGTGGGGATACATTTCTTTTCATTATTTTCGAAAGAAACATTGAATTGCTTTTCTGGAGCACAGCTTTCAATCCCTTCTGCCTTTCTGTTGCATGTACGCTATTGTCATCGAGGTTACAGAGCTTGGAGGGAAAAAGAAATTTCAAGAATAGAAGTGGAAGTCATGTTATGAATAAAATGTACATGGTGAGTTTTTTCACCCAGAGAAAGCAGCTTTCCTGACACCTCCCTATTTGAGAGCACATCCCCTGAGCTGCCTTTGCACCAGGCTTATTGCAAATGTACCACCTGTTATGCTGCCTTGTCATTTCCATCCCTGTCTCTCTCTCTCCCACAAGATATGGATGTCCTTTAGGATGGGAACTGGGTCATTTGTCTCTATTGTCATTGCCTGGAACAATGCTCAATCAATGTTTGTGGAATCAATCAGAGACATGTTTATGTGCTTTTATGTGTATACGTATTAGAACACATATTTATATAAGGATTAAAGGGGAAAAAACTATAATAAAATGGAAAGAAGATGCTGGAATAGAACCTAGTCCCTGAGGGGTGAAATATTAGACAGGGTTATAGGAAATTTTGAGACAATTTTTTATTTTTACTTCTCAGAACCGTGGAAGAGTTCATGCAAGACAAAGTAACATAACAGGGACTTTCTTCTGGAAGGCCGGGCTCAGATCCAGTGCTTGTGAATCTCTACTTGTCCTCACTGCTCTTCCTCTGGTGACATTTTGGGGACAAGAGTAAATAGACCTGAAGTACTCCAGTCAAGAGAGAAGATTGTCAAAGGGAGTGGACTAATGAAAATAATTGAAAAGGTTAAAAGTGGAAGGGTTAGGATTTTTATTGGAATGCATAATGTGAACACTAATGCTTATCTAGGGACAAATTTTGGATTTTACTAAGATCAAATAAAGCAGATTAAATCTAATAAACTTTTTGGCACCAGATGTAAATATTGTGGTGGCATTTAAAAATAGGTTTGTTAGGACCTCCCCAAAGGGAAGCAGAGAGATTTGCAAGAGCTCGTTTGTAATGTCCCTAAGAATACAGGGTTTGGAGTATCCTAAGGAGCAGTTGTACATAGTTTTTAAGGCGTGTAGACTCTGGAGTCAATGACCTGCAGTCGAATCCTAGATCCGCTGCTTACTAGCTGTGTAACGCTGAAGAAGGTTCTTAACCTCTCTGAACCCAGTTAGTTCAGATGAAATATGTGATACCTATCTCATTTGGTTTTTGTGAGGATTTAGCAAGATGACACGTAGCAAGCAGTTGACAAATTAATGTAATAATGATCCTATTGTAATTATTATTGTAATAATGATCCTATTTAGTGTTGTCGTCATTGATGTTCTGCAGAAGACCATTACATACTATTTGATAGTTGCCCAGTGAGGATACTGAAGCTGCAAAATGACTGGTATTAAAGATTGACACTGCGAGAGGGGAATCTTGTTTTCCCAAAGATGCTCTTGCATGTTCAAAAGGGGATGGGTTGGATAGAACATTAATGTGATAAATATGATGAACTGATTTTATTAACAACTCATATTTTCTTTATGCAAAATATAAGACTTCAAAACAACAAAAGGAGATAAAAAGCAGTGAACCAAATTGTTAGCTGATATTATCTCTGAGTGAAGAAATTACATGTGTGTATTTGCTTTCTTCTTTATACTTTTTATATCTTCCACATTTTTGTTAACATGAGGTCTGGAGGACAAGAGAATGAATTAATTTCAGATCATCTAGCTTATCTCAACAGAAGTTTGATTTTTTTATTCACTTACTGTGTTTTTTTCATTACCTAGTGTTTTAAAACTTACCAGTATAGGAATGAATCCTCATGCTTCATGTGTCGGACGTCAAAATTCCCCAACAATTAAATTGCCAATTTGGAAACCAAGATCTACTAAGAATACTCCTGGGGAATGTCCCCGAATGTGTTCATTGACTTACCTGGAAAGATCGCTGAATTCCTCTTTACAAACTTTGAGCAGGTTGTGATATCCTTTGTATTATCTAGACATGAGCACATACATATTTTATTGGTGCCTTGTGGGAGGAAACATATCTGAGATAGGGAGTAAGAAAGAGAGAAAATCAGATTGTGTATCTGAGGCACAAAAATATCATTGGGAACTTTTACAGACCTGGTAAAACCTAGCCAACATTTTCATAAAGTTATGTGTCAGATAAAGAGACTTCCCAATGGCATCCTCTCAGGTGTCCGTGATCTGGATGTTAAAAATCACTCCCATAGTCCTGTTATCCAGATAACTGGATCTACATAACTGGCAGCCTTCCTGTTAGATGGACTTGAAGATCCTTCAATGGTCCTTTGTCCCATCTCTTAGAGGATTCCTATTTATAAATGTGTCCACATCATCCTACTGTATAAATTAATAACATTTGCACTTAATGAAATGTAAGTCATATTTCACTTATAACTCAACACCATTCATTCTATTAATTTCAGGCATGTTTTCCCACATGGCAGATGTAAACGAGTATCTCTGGTTCCAAGGTGAACAATGGGCAGAAAAGGATCACTCATGGGGACAGAATCCCAATGTGAAGAGTTCATTTTTCTGTGATGGTGTGACCCAACAGAGCAGCTGAGGATGTCTGAGCTAACAGTTTGTCTACATTAAGGATGGTGAATACCAGCACTGGAGCTATGCATGTCTCTAAGCTCTGCCGTAGTGCCCCAGGCCCCAGCCCAACACGCAAGGTGATTTGGGAATTTAAGGTAAGTCTCACTTGCTCTCACTAGTCTTCATGATATGATTAACTAGGCAGTTGTGAAGTTCACGTTTTTACTCTTGAACAACAAGGACACTGAAATGTGTAAAAAACTTACAACCTAAAATATCCTGTGCTTAACTTTGACTCACAAATCCCACTAATTCTTTCTTGGATTACATAATCCTTTGACTACTTGACCAGTCTCCCCCCTGAAGTAGCTAAATTGAAGGACATGCCAGAATCACATTTGTTAATACAGTACCACCTGATGATTTAGAACAAAGAATATTAATAAAACGTCATGTACTTAGCGGGAAAAGATACAAAGGGGAGAAGGATTGGTTTGTTAATAAACTAAGAGCTATAAATTAACAAAATGACAGAAAGTGGCAAAAAGGGTTCCGAATTCAAAGGGAGGCAGCTGAAATGGAACAAGACTTTGAAGGAAGCCGGACGACAAAGCACACTGATAATGTGGCTGGACTCTCAGCAAGATCCAGGTGGGCAGGACCATGGGAGGAATCCGGAGACCTGCGCTTTAGTCCCAGCCTCACCTGTAATTAGCTGTGTTTCCTTGTCTGAGTCATGTAGCTCTCTGCTCCTATGTGATTATGTAATTTGCAGGGAGGGAAACCTGGAAAGTAACAAGACAAGGGAGCCCAAAGATGTGTAGCCACCCACCACCACCTCCATTAATGAATCCTCTGGAACCCAAACCCCTTCATGTTGGAGTAAGCCACATGGAACAAAACTTCACAAATCACCTAAGTGGGGATATGCTATAGCTCAGTGGAAATAGTTCTACTAAGATCTCTACATGTGTGCAGCTGACAGCAATATAATTCCACACACAGCTTCCATTTGGAAAGTACAAAGAAACAACTCCAGTTAAAATTGTTACACTGTTTTCCAGCCTCATTGTCAGGGACATATTTCCTCCTTCTTCCTCCACCTTGGCTTAACTACTACCGAAATCAACATGGAAAAAAGACACCCATCACTTCAGCTGTTGTTTCGTTCATACCTCAGCATGAACAGCTCTCAAAGTGCTCTCTCCACCATATATGTGCCTTTAATTTCTAACTATGGAATTAAAAGTTTCATGTTCCATTGAAGGTATTTCTGACAAGCAGATAGACAGAGACCAGGAGTGGATCTGAGGGATTCCCAACACAATAATTAATAAGCATAAGCCTTACTCATAAGGTGAACTGATTTGTTTTTTGTTAGGGAGTATGGGAGAGAAGGAAACAGAAAGAATGGCCTACAGTGTCTTCTCTTTCCTCCTAGTGGGGATATCCTGGCACCTGACGGGCTCCAGTTGGCCTGGTCCCATAAGTTGCTCCAGGCAGAAAGTGTGTGTCTGGAGTGGTAACCTGGTTGGGGCCACCCAGCACCATGTCCAGAAGAGCCCTCTCAACTCTGCTCCATTTTACCATCTGCTTTCTTGACTGTCAAGCCTGTTCGTTGTCATTAGCTTTCTAGAAATATATTCCATGTCTTCTAGCATACTTGGTGTATTTTAGTTGCTCTTAAATTCTAATTTTTTTTAACCACAATCCCCTCCCTTTTCTGATATCCTATAATGATCTCTATGATGCTTGTATTTTCCCACTTCTGTAATTAAAACTCTTGGATATCAAAGAGAAGCAGTAAAACACATTCTCTGTATTATTAGAGGTGTTCATTCCCAGTTTTAGCTCTACTGAGTATCCATTGAGAAATTTTTTGTCCTCATCACTGTGGAAGATACAAATAATTATGTCACCCACTTCTATCCTCAAGGAGCTGAAACACTGAGCAAGCCTAGGTATGAACCATCACAGACATGCAAAGCTATCCATCACCACCCATCTTTTCCTTACAGTTGAAACCTAGGCTAATTAATTACTGACAGGTAACAGCTCTCAAACATAGCTTATGTCATAAACTTAGGTCAGCAGCCCAGTGCAAAAATAATCTCATATCCTAAGAGGAGAGTTAGGAAAATCAGCCAATGCCAAATCAGGAAATATATCAAATGCATGCTTTAAATGAGACTTTTTCAGTACTTTATTTTGGCACTTTGTAACCCAATTCGTCTGAACAACTTTTTTTCTGTTCTATATTTATTGCACTAGTCATCAAAAGTCTAGGTAGGGTAGGTTTTTGGTTTGTTTGGCTGTCTGTTTGAAAGGGGAAGGGCTGAGGAGTAGAGGAAGTAATTATTTTAAAATAACTCTGGGAATTATTCTTCCAGGTAAATATGGTTAGTAAGGCAAGCGTTACTGGTATGGTATTAAAACATAAAGCCCAACGACTTGTACACCTCGGGTGACTAAGTAGTTCCTCCAGAAGTTAGAGCACTGTTGAGAATACCCAGGGCCGCCAGGAGTCAGTTCAGTGGTGGACACACCAGGTATAAAGTGTCTTTTGATCTGCAAGTATTGGATGGATACATTACAGGAAAGCTATAACAAATCAAAGAAAATGGGATTGGAAGAGACCTCCAAAATGCATCTCATCTCTCCCGCTGCCTTGAGGAATACTGCCCTTCAATTGTTTTATAGATTTGGGCTTCTATATCCTAAGGTAGCTAAGCTGTTTCCACCTCACCAGCCACATGTGCAAGCGATTATCGTCACTTACTACTAGTGTTTGACTTTATAACTTTAATTCTCCCTTCTGTAATTTTAGCAAACTTCTTTACTTGTCTTCAACAGAGATAATGGGCTTTTGTCCAAAGGTCGCTATATTGAGACATGTTTTGAGTTCGTCAGAGCTGTTCCTTCTCAATGGTCCTTTCTTTCCACGTAAACAATTGCCACTCATTTCACTTTTATTTAATAACGCAATTTCCCAACATTTCAGCTACTGCTGCCTCACTCTTTTAACACTGCTCAGTCCATTGCTAGCTCACTTTTAAACTGAGGAATCCAAAGCATGACAGTTTCAGTAGAGAATTATTACAATCTTAGTTTTGATATGTGTCAAAATTCTATGGGCAGATTCCTGGGGTCACACTGAATGTCAACAATAAATATTTGGGTTCTGGATCGATTGCTAAAGTGGTCAAATATTATGTCAGCTCGTGAAGTCTAATGTTCTCAAAAACAGAGGTTTAAATATATCCTATAATTTCTGGTGTGCACAATATTTATGGTGTTTAGGGGAACATAGAATTCAAGATGAAGTCTGTAGCCTCGTGAAATTTACAATCTGTTAGGAAAGAATTGGCAGGTAAGTAACATAAGGTAGAGTAAGTACTATGAAAAGGAATCGGCCAACTAATTAATCAAAGATTCAGAGACAGACTAAACTATTTTATATAGAAAGAGGTGGCAGGGGATGGAAGGGGTAACGCCATGTCTCAGACATCACCGAACAGAGCTCAGTTCCCTACAGTGTGGCAGGTTGGCCTGGGAGGGGCCGACAACCCCAACTGGACATGTCAACTGGGGTGGAGCAGCTACTGGTGAAGCAGGGCCAGCATCAGGGCGGGGAGCAAGTCTGGTCCAACAGGCAGAACACGACGCATGGGAGAATAGGAAATAGGTAACAACGGAGGCGATCCAGATGCCTTTCTTGGGGGTATGGCAGCAGGGAAAAGAGGTAGCATGTTAAGGGGTTGGACAGAGAGAAAAAGATTAACAGGGGGAAAGGGGAATACTGACACACAGAGAACAGCAGCAGCAGGAAAAGAAGACTGACGCTCCATAGAGGCAACAACTGGAAAAGCCATGGAATTGGGAGCAAGTAACCCCATTGAGGTTCACAGGGACAACCTCAGGGCTAAAGAATGATGAAAATAGTGAGCATTTCTTACAAAGTGTATCAAGCTTAGGCGCATCGTGTGTATTAACTCACTCAACCTTCACAACAATGTTTTTTTTTTCACAACAATGTGTTTAAGTAGGTACTCTTATTGCCATGACACCATTTGTTTCATTATTATTATTTTTCATAGTAAGTACATTCTAAGATGTTGTTGGAGGGGGGGAGTTGGATTGGGGCTCAGGACCCCAGGAGCTTCTCGCCATTGCTCAGTTTAGAAAACTGTGGTTCAGAGAGGTTAAGTGACATGCCCAATGTCCCACTGCTTGTAAGAGGCAGAGCCAGGCTTCCAACCCACCATTCAGGCTTCTGTCAAGCTCTGGGCCACTATCCTGTGGCCACTGGTTGGAGCTTAAGGATGCCAGGGTATGTGTGGAATATTTTCAAGAGAAATATTTTCCTGAGCACTGATGCCTCCTCTGAAACCCTGCTGTCTTCTCTGCAGGAAACAATCAGGTAGGCTTTCTCTTTTTAAGCTGCATTGAAAGGCACATCGCTGCTCCAGAACTGTGTTTTGTTTCCAGTACTTCAGGCATCTACAGGAAGCATATGAAGAGAAAGGGGCTGGTAGAAACATCATCTCGCTTTAAATATTTCCTCTATGAACGAGATATTTTGTCTGAACAAAAAGAAAAACAGAAAGAAGACAATGAAAACAATATGTGATATTGAAAGGCCAGTTTTCTAAGCCAAGCTAAAACGAAAACAAAGCAGCCAAGTTAATCCAAGGAAAGAAAAGGCAGCTTGGAGCTATGAGAACGGAGCCACCCACCAAAGTAACCAACAGCTTTTACTGCTGAAGAAACTGCCCCTCTGCTGTGTGGAGACTGTCAAAACCAGGAAGTCACCAGGGAAAAACCCTCCTGGCTTAAAAAGAAAAATGAAGGGCGAGGGGTGGTCATTGATAAGCCAGGTTAAAGTGGAGGCAGTCTTGCACTGACTTCAAGGAAAATAGAGCAAGGCAAAGACACTGAATGGTTGTGATATGTCAAATTCGCCACACCAGTCATCATTTTACTCTGGATAAACCATAGTTTAGGTTCAGATATGATGATAGGAACACCAGTTTTATCATATTGGGAAAAAATAACTATCCTCTTTAAACCAGGATACTTGCTCCTTCCTTCTTTGCTTCCTTCCTTCCTTCTTTCCTTCCTTCCTTCCTTCCTTCCTTCCTTCCTTCCTTCCTTCGTTCCTTCGTTCCTTCCTTCCTTTCTTCTTTTCTTAGTGGTAAAAGTTTTAAGCCTGTAAAGAATTTGGGATTAATATCTGTGAATTGACTCTCTAATTTTTTCAACCATTTTCCTTTTTATAAAATTTACTTTTCTTGGTAGAAATGTACCAAGGATTCAAATATATATATATTTTTTTAATCCAGAGATTTGAAACTCTAACTGAATTTTTGAAAGTGACCAGGACCGTGTCCCATCTGGGGCAGCAATTTCAGCCAATTTTCTGGATCAATGCAGATTACCACAAATCAATACTACAATGTTGGTCAGCATCAGTCATCAAGGCAGACAAGTGATCGTATTAATTGTGTGGCAACGTGATCCTGAAGTAAAAGATATAACCAGGATATTGCCCAAAGAACCGTAAGTTGGTTCCATCATCATTTAGAAATGTGGAGCATAAGATGACATTATGCACTTGGCCAAACCCACAGAACTCTGCAACACAGACGGAAACTAATATAGACTTTAGTCAATAAAAATGTACCAGTATTGGTTCACAAACGTAACAAACGGGCCACACTAACATAAGACATTAATAACAGGAGAAACTGGGGGGGGGGGGGGCGGATATGGGAATTGTCTGTACTTTCTGCTCAATTTTCCTGTAAGCATAACACACTATAAAAGGTAAAGTCTGTTACTTATTAAAAAAAAAAAAAAAAATACAGAGCATGAAAATAAACATGGAATTCACAAGAAGATACAAAGTATTGTATTGAATCATCCTAAGGAGCCATCCAACCCAGGATTTGGTGTTCCCCCGTGTTCTTAAATATGTCACAGGGGATGCTCTTTCCCTCCGAACCCCACCTGTAACTAGGTCACACTGCCACCACCATCTCTGTTCCAATTGAGAAGAATCGAGCTAGCCCCAAACCTTGGCCCTACCAACCCAGACTTGCCCACCTGGGTGTCGCCCATCAGCAGAGCGATTTGGGGCACATACGTTGGACGTGGAAAGCTAAAACTATGTTTTACTTCAAGCCTTTAATGTATTTTTTTCCTGGACAACTGTGTTAGTCTCCTGATGTACTCTCAACCCCCACTTTCCCATTCTCCCCTATATCATCAGCCCATCAACCCACCACACTCACAGTGACCTTCTGAGTCTAAATAAGATCACCTCGCTCTTCTGCAGAAATGAGGAGGCTGGTGGCTGCTGTTGCCAACTGGAAAATGGGTCTTGTGCCTGACAGAGCTCATAGTCTAGCAATATCTGGCCCCAGCCTATGTCATGATTTGCTTTTAACATTCCTCCTCATGTACCACCAAAGGCATACACCTCCTCCCACCTCTTTGGCAATTTTTAAAGTCCACCTTATCAATCATCTTTTCCATGAAGCCTCCAGACAGAAATAATTATATGGTCCTTTATGTTCCCATACTACCTTATCCATCCATTTATTTATTTATTCACAAATTTAACAAGTATTTATTGAACATCTACCAGGGTCCATGCACTGAGGATACATCATGAAACAAAACTAACATCCCTTATGGATCCTGTATTTGAGTAAAAGAAAACAAACAATAAATATGTAAGAAAATATGTATCAGAGGTAATAAGTACTATAGAGAAAAATTAAGTCTCTAAAGGAGTTAAGAGGTGCCAAGGGGGTAGAATGGGGACACTGCAACTTAAATTAGGCTGCTTAGGGGAGGCTTCATTAAGAGGTGAGACCGAGCAGAGACTTGAAAGAAGTGAGAGAATGAATCATGCAGGATGGCTGGAAAAGGGTGTTCAAGTCAGAGGAAACACCAAGTGCAAATGCACTTCTCTCTCTTGAGGTGAGAACTTACATGACATGTTCAAAAACCCTCTAAGAGAGCAGTAGGCAGAGTGGCGTGAAAAAACAAGGGGTAAACTGGCAGGAGATGAGGTTAGGAATGGGGGAGGGCGCTGCAGGTAAGATAGGGCCTTGCAGAACAGACAAGGACTTGGGCTTTTTAAATTTTTATGTATGTATGTAAGTATGTATTTTTTGAGTGAGATGAGAAGCCTTTGGAGTGCACTGAGCAGAAGAGTGACATGATCCGATTGAGATAAAAGAATGACTCTACAGAGAACAAATGGAAGGGGGTTGACAGGACATATGGGGCTGCCGGTTGCAAAGTAGCTAACCCGGATCCTACAAGTGAGAAATGTTGGTGACTTAAATAAAGGAGGAAAGAGTGCAGGTGATGAAAAATGTCAGACTCGAGATGTAATTTGAAGATAGAGTTGTAGGTTTTGCTAACATATTCGATGTCGGTGAAAGAAAACGGGAGAAAAGAATGACTTCAAGATTCTTTGCTCGAGTAACATGGAGAATGAAGTGCCATTTACTGAGACTGGGAGGAGCAGGTTGAGGTCGGGGAGGAAGGGACAGTCAGTCTATTTTTGTGCACGACACAGTTGAGATATCTATTAGACATGCTAGTAGACATAGGACTAGGCACTTAGGTATTAAGATTGGAGTTTAGGGAAAAGGTCCAGTTTAGAGTTACAAATATGAGAAGTTGTTGAGTTATATAGGTATTCAAATGAAGTCACTCCGGAAGTGAATATATACAGAAGAAGGATCAAAGGACTGAGACCTGGGACACCCCGGGATTTAAAGGTTGTGTTTAAAAAAAAGAGGAACTGAGGTCCTAGACCTACATGAAACAAATATTTCAAGAAGGAGAATCAACCATGCAAAATGGGCCAGTAGGTCTGTCCAGTCAGAAGAGAACTAAGAATTGACCATTGGATTTAGTAGCATGAAGTTCACTTATAACCCCAGCATAAGCTTTTTATTTCCCCTTTTGAGTGTCTCTTTTTATTTTTTTATTTTTTTAAACAGCTTAATTGAGATAGAATCCATGTATCATATAATTCACCCATTTAAACTGTATAATCCAATGTTTACAGTGTTGTGAAAACATCACCACAATTATAGATGATTTTCATCACATAAAAAACAAACTTCATAACCACTAGTAGTTACTCTGTATACCACCCCCACCCCCATCATCTTCCCCCTGTCCCCCAGCCCCAGGCAATCACTGGTCTACTTTCTTTCTCTGTATATTTGCCTATTCTGGACACATTTTTTTATGCCTCCTATCCACCTGTGATTATGTATCCATTGACCAACATCACCCCATACCCACTTTCCCGCTAGCCATTCTGCTTTCTACTTTGGTGAGATCAACTTTTTTAGATTTCACATATGAGTGAGATCATGCAGTGTTTGTCTCTCTGTGCCTGGCTTATTTCACTTAGCATAGTGTTCTCCAGCTTGATCTATATTGTCACAAATGACTGGATTTCATTCTTTTTTATGGCTGAATATTATTTCATTGTGTATACATACCACATGCTCTTTATCCATTCATCTGCAGCTGGACACTTAGGTTGATTTCACATCTTGGATATTGAGAATAAGGCTGCAGTAAACATGAGAGTGCAGATAACTCTTTGACATACTGATTTCATTTCCTTCCAATATATACCTGCAAGCTTTTTGGTCAAGTGGTAGAGACAAATCCTGATTAGAATTAGTTCAAGAGAGAATAAGATATAAGAAGTGAAGACAGTGATTGCAAAAAACACTTTCAAAGAGTTTTGCTATAAAGGAATGCAGGGAACTGGAGTGGGGTCAAGGGGAGGAATTTTTTAGGCAAGAGATATTTCAGCAAGTCTGATGATAATGGGCATGATCTGTTAGAGGGGAAAGAAATTTGACAATGCAGGAGAGAGATGCTGAAGTGATTTTCTGGAGCAGGTTGGAAGCAATGGGATCTGCTGTGTAAAGGCTGAAAAAGCTTGAAAAAAGGAACAGGTCATCTCTCTTGTCCAGACTGAAGGCTCTTGTGGTAGGGTTGTAGTCATGCTGGAAACACCAAGTAGTTCTCTTCTGATGGTCTTTTTTTTTTTTTTTAAAGAATTATAAAATGAGGTCACCAGAGCTGAGGTGTTGGGTTAAAGAGGAGAAGGTATGAAATAGTGGCTTAAGAGAGTGGGCGAGTGAATGGACTAAGGAAATGGGGTAGGGCCGCTGTGAGCGTCCCCTTGAGGTTGTGAACTTGAAGGGAGACTGTCAATTTGGTTTATACACCTGTCTTAGTTGTCAGGTTAGGTGTTTATCTCATCTCTCTCATGAAAGCATAAGTGCTTAAAATATAGATCTCTTCATCATTATTGAAGTTCCAAGGCTTAGCAAAATGCCTAATAAATATTTGTTGAATCACGATTTGATAAAGTCCCATCACATGTAGACAAGGCCCACTCCTGCCCCTCTCATCTTGAGGCTGAGTACATCAGGCTCTAAGCCTCTCGAAACTGTGGCAGTGTCGTTGCAGCTCTATGCACCTGGGCCACTGAGCACAGAGACTGGTGCTTAGCAGGCTAAATAGATATTTGATTAATAAATCAGAGAGCAGAAGAAGCTTTCTAAGCTCTTTCCATGACATATTCCTGTGTATTAGGACACTCAAGTTCCTAAGGTTTTCCCCAGCCTCTTCAGGAAAAGAGCCTGTCCTTATTCTTCAAAATTACAATAGATCTTTTCATTTTGAGATCAGCAAGCACGCTGAGACAAACTTCAAACAAAGAACCATTTCCCGCAACCTCTGATCACCCCCCCATCCCAGTTAGCAGACAGGTAATCTGAGGTGCACAGAGGTCAAACAAGCCTAAAGGTCACAGATCTGAGCTCCTGCTCTGGAGCTGCGCAAATACAATCTATTATATGCTGGCCACCATTTTGCACTTAAACAAAGGATAAAGACAGTCAGTATATAAAATACAATATATTGCTATAATTGAACCACGCTAAAAAGAAATATTTTTTCCAACTTTCCTATATAATCATATAATACTTATCTATATACTCTTCCTTATTCCACAAAGAATATAATTTCACATTTTTCCCCAAACAGAAAAATAAAAAGAAAGCCCTAAAATCCTCCCCAGCGTCTTAATGTCATAGGTGATTGGTCCAGCTTGCTGTATTCATTTTGCATAACCCTATCTACAATGACCAATCCCCCTTCTTTCCTCTTCTCTGCAGAAGTGAAGTTTCCATTGTAATTCTCACCAAACAGGTGAAGAAAAGGGGTCCAGGGAATTTCCATCGCCATCCCATGAGGTATAATCAGAGCCAGATGCCAAACTTTCTGAATCAAGTGTAGACACATATGCCGTAAAAATGAGTGATTTATTTATTATACGCCTCTACTTAACAAAATATGGTTTTGACATACAACCAACACAGTGTGTCCTACTAGTGTGCCCATAAAATATGGCTGGCATATTGGAAGTAGCATAATGGTTAAATCACTGTAATTTTCACCACATTAAGGAGCCCCAACTTGAGTTTTTCATTACATTTACCCAAGGTCAAACCCCCAGGGAGCAAAGTCAAAAGTGTAGTCAGCCCAACAACTACGTTGTCTAAACTTTTGACTCAAATGTAAATCAGCTTACTAAAATGACTGGGGACAGAGGGCAGACTGAATTATCTGGAGCCGTCTTATTTCTCAGTTGTCCCTTTACAGAGTCTGTTTAATTGTAGCCAAATAAGGCCAGTTTAGATGTAGCTTCAGGGCTCATCGATTTTTCCTTAATATTCTTGTTGTTGTATTAACACTTAATAAGAAAGATGGTGATAATGGTAATGACGACCATAGTAAATGATAAAGTACTTCATCTTTGCTAGGCACTTTAACAACTGATATTTTGACACATCAAGGCCGTTGTGTTTTTCGCAGTTGGCAAGTGTATCTCTCACAAAATCCCAGCTCTAGAGAGAGAGACCATCCTTCTCTAACTGCCCATCGTGGTCCACAACCTCTCCTCTGTGCAGATGCAGCAGGATAGCTCCGGAAGTGCGTGGGGCACTGTGCGGGGCTCTCCCCTGCCTCACTCCTTAGGAAGCAGCAGCTGCACCGTGTACAAGCCCAGTATCACCCTAGGCAAAAGCTGCCTACATCTGCCGGCCAAGGCTAAACTGTGCTACAGGAGAATTAAAAAATCATTGCCATTCAGTGCAACGATTACTGTGCAGAGAGCAACCAGGACAGTCTGCCTTCCCAGCATTTGAAACACCTGCAGCCAAAGTAGAATCAAGGATGATTAGCAGGTCAAATAAAATCATGTTTCTGGGGTCACACTTGGTTTTGAAAGCTGAAGGTATCTGATTGTATCCAGCTAACTACATGTGAGTTTGCTGCATTTTCTCTGCTATGAAAATGCAGGTGTCACCACACCAGGAAGTTGCCAGCTTTGGGAGGTTGCTCTAAAGCCCCACTTCTGGGACTAAGGTCCAAAAACAGACCTATAGTTATTAGAGGTGGGAAAGGGGGAGAGGGAGAGAAGATGGGGATTAATTGGGTAAGGGATACAAAAAGTAATTATGATTTTTAATAATGAACATGCGAATAATATTGACTTGGCCATCATATACTGTACACAAATACTGATAGTCAACTTTGTACCCTGTTAAAATGTATAAATAATGATAATACGAATAAATACATAAATAAGAATGTAGTTTCCAGAGAATTTGTCAGGAACAGAGGTCTTATGTTATTTAGTATGGCAGATACTGATTCATTTACAAAGCTACCAAATGTATAATCCATAAAGAATCATAGAAATCATCTGATCTAACTCATTCTCCTTACTGAGTAGAGAACAGAGACCCAGGTGCCAAGTAACTTGTTTAGGAGTGACACTGTGTGGAGCAGATTGTATTTTCCAAGGATGTTAGCAGCAGTATTTCTGATCCCACCTGGTCTTTCAGAACCTTGGCACGTCTTCATCAAGTGGGGTCTCTTTTCCCACTCCTAGTGATAGCCTCAACCAAGAAGATGTGACAGAAGTGATGTGCATGATTTCTGAGGCTCGGTCATAATAGGCCAGAAGGCTTTTGCATTTCTCTGCTCTCTCTCCTCTCTCTCTCTCTCTCTCCTTCTCTCCACACATCACACATCTTTGGAGCCCTGAGCCACCATGTAAAAATTCTGATTTTCTGGAAACCAGCAAGTTAGAGAGAATACATAAAGAGACTCAAAAAGACAGAGAGAGGCATCCGCGAGGTCCCACTTTTCAGCCCAGCTGTTGGAGTCTTCCCAGTTCAGGAGTCGAACTCAGAAGTTACAAAACCTTCACGTGAGAGACCCCAAAGGAAGACCACCTACCAGAGCCCAGAACCATAAAAAACACTCATAAAATGGTATTGTTATTTTAAGCCATTCAGTTTGGGATGGTTTGGTACCCAGCAGCAATAGATAACTAGAACACTGTATTCTTCAAGGGAAGGAAGAAAAAAAAAGAAAGCAACTAGACCTCTCTCTTCAACGTCCCTTTGTTCTGCAGACAGTCCTTAATTTTCTTTCTCCAGAATTGCACTGATATGTGATGATAACAGGAGACCACAAAGGAGAAATTCACTGCTGGAAGTGATCAGATCAAATCCAAAGTCCAAGTCCCTCATCACATTCTTCTACATTCACTTTTTCCTTCTCTGACTGCTGCACACAGGCCTTTAGCAGGCCTTCCTTAGAAATAAACGTCCTGTCCTATAAAAGAACACTTGCATAATCAGGCACGATCTGGCCCTTCATGTTGCAGGCAGTCGCCACTCAGAAGCAGTGTGCTGTTGAGCAAGGAACATAGAATTAGGTATACAGTGAACCTGGGAGCTGCGGGTTTCTCCTTCCAGGTTCATGTCTTAGGCAACCTTTCAAGCCTCAGTCTTTTTGCCTGTAGGTGAAAATCATCTTTACCTCTCAGGTTGCTTTTTAAATGAATGTAAATAATAGATGTAAAATTCTGACACAGTACATGTTCAACAATGTCCTTGTTATTATCATGGCTGTAGCTAATTATGTTATTATAAAACTTTAATTCTTTTCTAACAATAAAATAATAGTATGACCAGAAACTGGACATAGTCCCTAAGCTTATAATCTCAGTGGGAAGGGCAGATAGAGAAATAATTAGGTGTTTATAGGAAAAAAAAAAAAAAAGCTATACCCTAAAAAAATTAGCCTATGCAGTCCCTTAAAATAAAATTAAGTTTAGGGTTTCTGAAGAAACAAATATTCAGGACTGCATAGCTAGATATTTTATAGATTTGATTAAATAACCTTGCCAACCTATTATTTATTCAAACCTAGGTGAAATGAAGCAAAAAGACTGAAGGAACTTTACCAAAAATAATGTTCAGAAGGTTTTTAAATTGTTTATTAGATTTTCAGGGAATTTTGGTTAGTGAGACTGAGATAACAATCTTGGTTGCAGGTAGAATATTCTCTTAGCAACCCAAGTAGGCATTGATAGCTATATAGGGTGGTCTGCGAGCAGAGGAAGGCATCAGAAAACAAGAATGCATTCTCCAGAGAAAACTATTATAGTCCTGATGATTTTCAATGGATAAGTGCCTAGGAAGAAAAGGTAAAAAAATAATAATAATTCTAGGAAAACAGGAACCTTACAATGGAGTTTATTAAAAAGTTATTTTTTAACTGATGACTGATACATTTTATACTCAAAAATTGGTTGAGGCAAATTCTGATTTAATAAGATGCATGGATATCCTTGCCCTCAAAAT
Source organism: Cynocephalus volans (assembly GCF_027409185.1). Lineage (NCBI taxonomy): Eukaryota > Metazoa > Chordata > Mammalia > Dermoptera > Cynocephalidae > Cynocephalus > Cynocephalus volans. The sequence continues at coordinate 129,153,556 of NC_084465.1, read as the reverse complement.
CTGGCATTAAGAAGATAATATTCTGGGAAGTAATGGTGCATCTGGGGAGAGAAAACAGTCCTTCAAAAGCAGCCCGAGGCTTTCAGCACCAGGTAATGCGGGTGGTTTCTCTCTTAAAAAAATGGCTCGCAGTTTTTGTGCATATCTCTGCCTAGGGAAAGGAGCAGCAGGGACTTACCAATGGAATTCCTCCCTGGCTACCAGACACATGAGTCTTCTGTCTCTTCCTCGGAAAAACACTGAGACTACAGGGGAAAAAAGTCAGGAGATGTATCTCCAGTTCATGCCCCAACAAAACTATTCTCAGATTCTTCACCTAAAAATGCCTTCATTGGGCTCAAAGACTTCTCCAGTCACGTCCAGCTCTGGGATGGCTATTTCCAAGATCGCTCTTCAAGCTGCCTTTGTTTACCCTTTCAGTGTTAGGTTTTTTTCAAATGTACAGCTGGATTAAGGGCACCCACATCTCTACAGGGAATATTCCCTGTAAATGTAAACGGAATGGCTGATGGCTGCTGCTGTTATGAGAACACACTCCCCTTTTGCAGCTCAGGGTCTCTTTCCCACACATGACCTGCAAGTGCCACCAGCAGCCTCTCTGAACACCCATGACCATGAAGAATGCCACAGCCTCAGTTGAGGGGGCTGCTGGTGTGCTCCCTGGTCCTCACCCCCCAGCAAGCCAAGCAGAATGACAGCCAAAGGTCTGGCTTGGGATTGGGATTCCTAGGAGGCTCAAGAATTTGTCCACTCCTGAAGAAGTGACTGTCCCCGATGTGAAACCATAGCTAAGTCCCCAGGGTTTTTGTCACAACCCTGAGCTTCAGGACAGAGAAGGAAGAGCAGTTGGGGCTGAAGAGAGTCAGGGCTATCACAGTGAGAGTAGAAGGATAAACAGGAGGGTATTTTTAACAGATTGCAAAGGAGATCTGATCATGGCGTGGAGTGGATGGGAAGGGGACAAGCAGAGGAGGAAAAGTCAGTGACCATGAGGCACAAGATCGGCAGCACAGAGAAGGGACCTGAGCGGGGAAATGAACCCAGAATATTAGAATGAATATGAGTGCCAGAGTGTGGGGACAGAGAAAGTGAGAACAGGATGAGGAGCCAGCAGGGGTGGGAGTTCTCTGGGGTCCCTGCTATGTGGGAATCACTTTAATTGTATGTATCAACTTGGCCAGGCTATGGTGCTTGGTTGTTTGGTCAAACAACAGTCTACTGTGAAGGTATTTTTTAGATGTGATTAGCATTAAATTGGCGGAGGGGGGTTGGGGAGAAATTGGTTAATGGACACAAAGAATGAGTACATTTGCAATGATGAATATGTTAACTATCCTGATTTGACCATCACATGTTGTACGCAAATACTGATAGTCAGCTCTGTACCCCACAAATATATACCATCGATGATGTTTCAGTTTAAAAATTTCATTATTAATCTTTAAAATGAATAAATAAATAAATTGGTAGACTTGGAGTAAAGCAAATTATTCTCCATAGGGTGGGAGGGTCTCATCCAATCCATTGAAGGCCTTGAATAAAGACTGAGATTTCCCCGAGAAGGAGAAATTCTGCCTCCAAACTGCAACATAGAAACCTGCCTTAGTTTCCATTTCCAGACTGCTGGCCCGCCCTACAGATTTCAGACTTGCCAGAATCCACAATCGTGTCAGCCAGTTCCTTAAACTAAATCTCCCTCGACATATCCACATACGTCCTGTTGGTTCTGTTTCTCTGGAGAACCTAACACCATGTATAAAGTACTGTTCACAACTGCCCAGCAAGGAAGGTATCACCGACCCTACCTTATAGATAGTAATGCTCAGAGAGTTTACCTTCCCTGAAACCCCCTGGTAATAACCTCACTAACTTCCCCCAAGGTCTTTCATGTTATTTAAATCCAGGTTTTTCCTACCTCCAAACCCATTGTATCCTAAGACTAGCCAGAGTTTCTGCAAGTCATGTAGGTCCATTTGAGGCATTTGAAACTTTTTAGGAATGTCATTTGGCAACGTTTGACCAGAGGGACAAACAATTCCTTTCCAGGCAGGTACGTGGTCCTGACACTAAAGTGGCCCAGCCCAGAGGGTTTGAAAAGAAGCACCGGAGACTTCACAAATGCCAAGACCTAGGAAAGCTACAAAGTTTACTCACACCCAGGCACACCAGGGCTGAAAGTCTGAGCTCATTCTCCACCCGCTTCATTTATTGTTTCTCACTCTGACTGATTGAGGCATTAATTCCTACATCTGTCCATCTTCCATGTGTTAGAGTCAGGGCAGGTCCTATTCACATGCCTCGTTGAGTTCTAAACTGCACAAGAGTGTAAGTAAGACCCCTGCGCATCCCAGAATATGCAGACCCTGCTCCCTGATAACGAGTTTGCACACGTTTGTAGCACATGGTGTCAGTCAGGTGTCTCACAGGAACCTGAAGAAGGCAGGGGGTTAACCACCAACGGAAGCTCAGAATCCACCAGCCTTTACTGACCCCGCAAGTGATTCTAACCACCACCTTCAGGATACAGCCTTGTAGGACCACAGCGCTATTCAGGAAGGAAAAACTGTTAGTACACCTGGGTATGTCTTATGTGGCTTTTGCTACCAGCCAATGTAATCAATGTCATCTCTTCTTGATTTTTTTTTTTTTCTGCCAGAGGGAAGTGATTTCTCCTACTCAAAGATTTTTCTTATGCTTTCAAGAGTCAACACTGAATCTTTTAGTAATGAAATATCAACCAGCAATTTTCTTAGACTTCCAGAGTGAGGATTGCAGAAATTTGATGAGGTAAACCAGCCTGGTGGTGTCCTGAAAAGAGGAGTCCGGGAATGAGGAGATGCAAAGCAACAGCTCAGTCACTTACTCCCCTTGGAGTCTGCTCAGTTTCATCAATATTTATTGTCTGTTTCCTGCATCCTGGGCATTTCGTTGAGCACTAGAGATACAAGACAGATGAGCTACTACCTTGCCATCAGAAAGCTTATGGTCTACTGTGAGAGGCAGCATGTAAAAATAATAATTGCAATACTGGATGAGCCAATTCTCAACAGAAGTGCATGCAGTGTACTAGGAAGCACTACTGGAATGGAATGACGCATTCCATGAAAGGTGTCAGTCAGAATCAAAATGGAGTTGCTTCTTTAAAAAAAAAAAAAAAAAAAACCTGAAAAATAGAGCTGGGGAAGGCCATATAAGAAGGGTTCTCATGCACAAATGCCTGATAAAAATTATCACAAAGGACTCTGCAAAACCATAACCTTGCACAGAGGCCATCGCAACCTTACACAAAAATACTTCTGTGAGGACATCTGCCCAGAAACTGCCCATCCAAACTAAAACTGACGTCACCCTTGTTATTGATTCTTTTAGCCAAGGGTATTTATCCCAAAACGATTATGTAACCTTCCATCACTTTCCCTTTAAATTCCTTTGTCTTCCTTTACCTCCCTGATTATACACTTAGTCTACTATGGCACACGTATTCCCATTGCAATGCCCTATTCCCACAAATAAACTCATTTTTCTTTTACCTTCTCTGTTATTTATGTTAACAATTCCATCCTGGATGAGTTTTAGGGCATGTTTTTCAAAGAAGGTGATACCTCAGCACAGCCTTTGTTTTCTCAAGTGAGGAATGAAGAGGATGTATGTAAAAAATTTCCATGTCTCTCCCAGATTTCATATAGCTACAAAATCCAGTAATTGTATGGATCAATCCAAGAAATCTTGAAAACCGGGAACATCCAGAGTCAGGAAGGGCGTGAGGGGACTGGTGGTTTGTGAGATTGGGAAGCTACACAAACTAGCCCCTGGTCAGAGATGCAAGCTGCTGGGCAGAGCCCCGGAACAGGTAGCTCTCAAACACTCTCTCCCAAACCACCAGGAATTCATGTCAATCTTTTGGCAAGTGATAAATCAACTCAAAAGGTACCCCACTGTAAGACTCCACTAGGAGTAGACAGGTTAAGATGCTGTCTCTGCCACTGAAGAGCCTCCAGCCGGACACAGTACTAGGATAAGGCAAAGGAGGAGTTGGGGATGCCTGTTCTACAAACCAGGGCACAGTATAAAGAATAGCAAAAGGGGTACAAGCGAGGAGTTCATCAAAGGAAGGGAAATATTTGTCTTCCAGAGGAATCAGAAAGGCATCATGACATACCCAGTTGAAGATTATCAAAGAACAATTACCAGGAAGAAAGGAAGAACATTTCACACAGAACGAACAACTTGAGAAAAGGTGGGGAGATAAAGGTGTTGTAGGAGATCGTAAGCAAAATTAGACTAGTGTTATGGGACATAATAATTATTATTGTTAATGTTGTAATAAATATTACTTATTGAGTGCCTACTCAGTGTGCCATGGTTTTCAAATGTCCTATCTCACCCTTTACTACCCCCTGGGCGATGGCTATCTTCCCCATTTTACAGATGAGAAAACTGAGGGCTTAAGGCTCCAAGCCTGGAGTTTAACAGGTGTTTCTGATTCCAGGCTTCACACTCTTAATAATCATGCTTGTTTATTTGATGTTCTGCTGGGAAATGTATGCTTAACTCAAGGGGCCATGTAGAAAGTGTTGTTTTTAAAGAGAGGGCTAATGGAACACAGCAGGTAAATCTGGCAGCAGTATGGAAAGTGACTTGGAACAGAGAAAGATTGGAGATAAGAAGATCTTTGACCTGAATGCTAGGGTGATGATATCTATGCAAGGGTCACACAAGCTTCTGCACTGAAGCAACAGCAGTGAAAAAGGAAGGGAAGAAAGGTGTCTATGGTAAATCACTATGGAGGGAGAATCACTAGGGCCAAGACTAGTGATTGAATGTGATGGGAAAGGTGAGAATAAGAAGCTTGGAGAGTGTGTGTTTGGTCCCTGGGGACCACTCCCAAGCCAGTCATTTGCTTCTATCTAGCTTCTCATATCCATAAGCAAGAAAGAGTGAGTTTTCCGAATTTTTTGTTCTTTCCTCTAAAGTATGAATCTTATAAATTCGTATTTGTCTTGGACTTTAGTAGATGGACATTCATCAATTGCTATTTCTGTAAGGCCCAAAAAAATTTGGTTTAAGAAAGTTTATTATCTGGAATCTGGATGGGGAAAAATTTTCCTCCATAGATAATCTGCCCCAAACACCTATTTTTAGGGAACATTGCATATGATAGGTACTGAATATGTTCTAAATGAATAAGTAAATAAACCACAAATACTTTCAACCTCTTGATCCTTGTGAGACTTTTACCCCTACCTCTCTTTCAACAGAGCCAGGACTTAAGTAAAGTACATGAAGACATAGAATTGGAATGTAGAAATTTTAAGACATGCAGTCAGAGAACTGGGAAGAAAGCTCTTAGCTGGGTCTGTCTTCTGATATTTGGTGTGGCTCCTGCCACGTGATAAAATCTCAATAAACATTTGTTGAATATGTCAATGAGTGAATGAGTCAGATCACCCAGATTGGAAGATCTAAGTAGTTCATATTTGAATGGGGGAGTTTGTGCAGCCACCAGCCGCACTAACCTAACATGCCAATGTGATTAATGTTGCTTTTTCCAGAAGTCTTGGCCTTGCCTGCAAAACTCAACACTGCACACCTGAAAAAAAAAAAAAAAAATCCCATTGGCAAAGCTTGCTTTAACAGTGGGAGACTCCCGGCAGTGTTGCCAATATCCTGGGGGCCCAATACCTTTCTAACTTTGCAATAACTCCCAAGTTAAACAAATTGCCAAAGAGTTATAAGCTTCTTAGTAGTTGGATGGATTCCTCCAACTGCTCTGGTGGCTTCATTTTTTCTGAGCACATGTTAGCAAGCTCTATCGATAATTCGTGTGCCTGCAAGTTTGCTCTGCAACTGAGGAACTTTGGCATTTCTGGGTTAGCATCTGCTCTGTGATCTATGATCTATGATCTCCACTCCCTCTCACCTTCACTTTGAACTGAAGTGCTGTGTTAAGCAACCCCACTACCCACCACCTAACAAGCTGAGACGTGAGTCTTCATTAGTATTACAACACTTGAGTTCTATCCCAGGCTAACCAGTAACACCAGTATTCAGTCTGCAATGTGATGATAACCACCATGACCTGGATGAAATGGCCCATACCAATTCCATAATGTCAGAGGTTGAAGTGTGGCACGAGCAGCTGGGAACACAGATCACAGAAGGTTTGAACAAGAACACCGTGAAAAGCTAAAATACAGAACTTGCATTAAATTGGGGATCTTACTTTACACAGCAGAAACCCAAAATGGAGAGCCAGTAGAGATGGAGAAAATTTCACTTGAGTAAAGAGCAATCTGATTATTTGTGATAAAAATCCACTTTAGAAATTAAATTATCCATCTCTGTGAATAGCCCTAATTCATAAGTTAATGTCCAAATCTATTTAATTTTGTGTTGAACAAAATTTAGCTACCATACCAATTTTTATTTCTGCCTGGGTCTGTGTGATGGTTTCATTACATGACACGAAATGAGAATGTTCCATCAAAATTTATTCTCCAAGAAAAGCTCCTTGAAAGAAATTATAAGCTAAGTTTTCTGTTTTGTTTTTCCTTGAAAAGCACAAATGTCTAGCGTACCCTGGTTCCACTCTTCTCCTGGGGTGTGACAAGGTTTATGCCAAGAGACCACATGGTTAGTCTCTGTACACTGTTTCTATTGATTTAAGCCTCCTACCTGGGTTTAGAAGAAACAATCATTTTATTAACTGTAGTCGAAGGGCTATGAGAAAATCTGAGTCCACCGGAATCCATAATTCCATCTTTCCTCCTTAGCAGCATTCTCTTATTTCATCAAGAGTTTTTCCTAGGCAAAAAGTCAAATAAGGTCATTCAGAGGGTGGGCAGACGAGCAGAAAGATGGAAGAGGAGGAGAGAAAGCGGAGAGAAAATTCATCTGTACAAGGTGTGTATAAGCAAACAAGTTTCAAATTTCACACAGCATCTCTGATACCCACACCTTCAGTCCGAAGTGGGGAATAAACTCAGATTGAAAATGAATATGTTCATGATCTAAATTCTTCCTGAGCTCCTCTCTGTCCCTGTCCTAAAAAGCCCTATAATTGGGTGAAAGAGGACAGTTTCTCTACAACTGCCATCTGTCACCTGAGCCCTCATTTCTGCTACTTCAAGAAAAAGTAAATGAATGATCTTGTCGTCTACCCATAGCAGAGAGGCTTTCCCAGTTGAGCCTTTTCTAATTCTTTGTAATCACTTCAATTTGTTAGTAAAATAAATCTGTTGTATAAGGTTCTCTAGAGTCTTCATTATTTATACTTCCACATCCAAAATGGATCTTGATAAAGTGGTATTATTTATAACTACTGTGTACCAGACATTAGCCAAAGCTCTACCCATCTCTCACTACTTCTTTCTCTAACACATCTTTTAAATCATTTTATGGGGGAAAAGGCTCTATTAATTCCATCCAACCATTTACTAGTCCTAGTGATGCACATTTGATGTAAAGAAGGTAACCTGAAATAAACTAGCAGGAGTCATAATGAAGAAAACTGCTAAGATCTTCAGATTGCAGAGATGGCCTAATCTATAAACACTGCCCAAATTTAAAGTAGGAGAAGTGACTGAGGAAGAGTCTGATCCTTACTTACGCATGAATGAGTTCAAACACAAAGCTTTATTTCTTAAAATAAAGAATGGAACAAACCCCATTTGGAGATTTTTGAACAACTGGAAACTACTAAGCATTTTATTTATCCTAAGCATTACTGGTATCAACAGGCAATTCTATGGTTTTCTTCAGTAGGAAAAGGAAATTGAGTTCTTAAAATAGGGTGGGAGTTCCAGGGTAATGTAAGGTGTTAACATTAGGAAAACAGGGTGGGGGGTATACGAGAACTCTATTATCTTTTCAACTTTTCTCTAAATCCAAAATGCTTTTTAAATATAAAATGTGTATAAAAGAAATTGGGTGTAGCTGGGAAGTGGGCAGAATAAACTCAGGGCTGCAGGATCACCGAAGAGCTGGTTTCAAACTTGTGGTCTTTATACCAGATAATAACCGGAGGAAGCCCCACCTGAAATCCACAGAGGACCCATCTCTTTGTTAACATAGACAAAAAAAAATCTCTAGATTGTTCTTATCTCTAGAGAACAGAGATTCCCTAACACCTCTGCAGGGCAAAAAAGACTTTAGTCATTCTGCTCAGGGTGGTTTGCTCTTCTAGGCCTCTGCAAGGTATCCTCTCCAAGAGCTATTTCATTCCTTCACCAGGTATTTTCTTCAGCACTCTCTCTCCACTTATACAATGGTGCTTTAATAAGCCATTCTCTCCTTCCAGAAACGCTGTGTATCTTTGCCCACTGTGTCTTCTGGGACTTGTGAATTCCACAACTCCCAGAAGTTACAGTGGGCAAAGATGCGTAGTATCTATGAGCCTCTTGTGTGTGTGTTTTTAATCTGTTATTTCAATTGTAAACCTTAGTGGGGAGATGAAAAAGAGTAGAGAAGAGCTAAAGGCAGCTATGTCAGTTCTGTGAATACAAAGTTAACCATGACTTGGTGCAAGCTGAGATTAAAGACGATTGAGTGCTTCTGTATGAGGAAAAAACCCCAGACCAAAAAATGGAAAACTGCCGCAGCCCTTTGCCAGCCTTCATGAAATAACTACCATTGTGTTGGATTAAAAGACGTTTGCTGAAGTTTGTGAAGAATTATGCTGATTTGCTAGTCTTTTGAAACAGAAATGTCAGTAAAAGAAAAGCTGTTAGTCAACACTGTCTTAGAAGATAAAGCTTTCGAGATACCAGAATATCTGGGTCAATGGGAAGCCTCTCTTGATTGACAGCTCGCTTCAGAATTTCAGCTGCAGACCTGCGGCTTACTCCCCCAGCTGATCGCCTGCCAATTCTGGGGCTCATTTAGACATGGCCACTAAGAAGTGGTCTGTTCCAGTGTCCTGTGGACTGGTGGTATTATCCCCCCAGCAGTTAAGTGGTTACTTCCCCAGTATAGAATTTGGGGACAGAAAGAAAAAGGAAAAAAGTGGAAGTTGTTAGACAGAGAGCCATGAACTCCAGAACATACAAATGCTCTTCAGTGCTTTGATCTGTTGGGTCTTCTTCCATACCTCTGTGACACAACACATTGATTCCAGGATGCTTTTCCCATAGAAGAGCCCCCAGATCCCAACCCCAGTGTCAGCTATGGAAAAAGCCTGCTCAGGCAGAAGCCAGAGCTCCTGCTGCCCAGAGAGGCTCAGGGAAAGCTGCCTTCACAAGCAAGCCCCATTTTCTCCAAGCAAGCTTGGAGATCTCAACAGCTCCTGTTTGAGACAGATAGAAGAGGCACTGCCACACTCCAATCCAGGGCGTGAATTTTGCCCATAGTTAGGATTCATGTCACCTCGAAGCACTTTCCTCAAAGGCCAGAGGATTTAATCCAGATAGCACGAATCCTGTGAGTTCAACAGGGCCAGCTGAGAGTACTTTCTGAAATGTAGGATCTGGGATAGAAGAACACCAGTTTACCAGATGCTTCTAGCCTCCAGTGCTCCTCCCACCACAAGCAGACCATCCCACTCTCTGGTTAAGGAGTACCCCAGGGTCACACAATTGCTGATGGCTCTTTATGTCAGCATGATCCCAGTGTACACTTTGTTCTAGAACGGTGGTTCTCAAGTGAGGTGACTTCCCTCGTCCCTTGGGGGACATCTGGTAATGTCTGGAGACATTTTTGTTGCCACAACTGCCATTGGCATCTCGTGGTGAGAGTGCAGGAACACTGCTAACCTTCCACGATGCACAGACAGCCATCCACAGTGGGGAATTATCTGACCCAAAAGGCACTATTGCCAAGCTTGAGAAACCCTACCCTCGAGGATGGAATAAAAATTAAACTCTCTTCTTTTTCCTATAAAAATATTTTTAAGTATTAAAGCTTCACAAGAGACTGTCGCAGTGTTCAAACTATCCTGTTTCTAAGCTGGCTGGTTAGTTCAGTTTAGAGCAGTAGCACTGGTAACACCAAGGTCCAGGTTTCAATCCCTGTACTGGAATAAAATAATAATAATTATTATTATTATTATTATAAAACAATTTTTAAAATAATAATGATAATTAATTAATTAATAATAAATTATTTTAAATTTATTTTCTAATTGAAACATAATTGATTATAAGAGCTGGCCATTTAGCTCAGGAGGTTACAGTTCAGTGTTACAACACCAAGGTCAAGAGTTCAGATCCCTGTACTGAACAGCTGCCAGAAAATAAAAATAAAAATAAAAATAAAACTACTGTTTCTGTCATCCTACCCTGCACACAGGCTGTTCAAAGAAAAAGACTTAAAAATATAAAAAATTAAAAATAAATAAAAAATTAAAAAGTTTTTTAAAAGACTTGAAAAAAATCACCGAGGGCAGAAAACAGAGATTCTGAAAATATTGCACAACTTGTTAATGTAGATACTTTCATCAGTGAGCCCACCGACAAGCATGCAGATGACCACCATGCACACAGCTCTGTGCTTGCCATGGTAGGGAATTCCAAAAAGTATATGAAGCATTAGCATCAAAATGGAAAGAGAAACACATTTTTAAAAAATTAAAATACAATATAGAAAACTTAAACAATCAAATTAATAAAACATGCATTTAGCTAAGTATTGAAATTAGCACGTTAATATTTATGTTATATGTAACAATTTTGAAGTAATTAAAAGTTTAATGACAAGTAACAAGTTTAATAACTATTGATTAATTTGCTTGGAGGGTGATATTAAACCAGTGAATGCCTACTAGTATTATTTTTAATTTTCAAATTCAGTAAATGGGATTCTTTCTTCAAAGCCATGAGAAGGCCACTGACAGATTGAATTGACCCAACTCAAACAAAGTGATAGTTCTAAGACAATATTCAGAAAAGGAATTTATCAAAAGGAATTTTAGGTAACATCAAAATAAAGAGCTCTTCACTAAATCAAAAATTTGTAATTATACTAGAAAAAAGTAGAGAATTAGGTGACAAAAGGAACATCTTTTTAAAGTAGACACACGAACCCTCTTTTTAGCTTAATTTGGCTCAGAAATGAAAATAAAACATTAAATCATCTGAATTTGAAATACCAAAAGAACTCAAAACTAAAAATTAGATAAAAATGAGAAAATCCATTTGAGTGAAAAAGAATTTTCCACGGCCAAGCAAACTTATGGAACACACTCACTAAACACTGAGCTAGAATAGCATTTAGAAATTTGCACCTGACCCTTTCCTTTTTGTGTTACAAAGCCTAGACCATATAATTAAATGTTCTACACAGGTAGATGCAGGAACTTTGCAGCAAATAGAACTTTCAGTCAAGTGAGATGAAGCTGCTTGCTTCCCTTGGAAAAGCCTCTGACCAGGCAAAGCCAAGCCGAGCTGCAAAGAGATGCCCCAGCTGCTCAGCTGGGAGGCAGGAGGACTTGCAAGGGGACTATCTGGAGCCCTGCCTTTGCCCTGGCACTCAGCAGTTCAGTCCAGATCCATGCAACGGTCTTGCACTAATGAACGGTTTTGTTGGTCCATCACTCTGTTTCCCCATCTATCAGGCAGGAGAGGAATGCAAACTCAACAGAGCAGATGTGTGGACAGGAAGTCCTTCGCCTCTGTCATTGTTGCTGCTGGTCTGTGTTGGGAGGGCCAGCTCCTCACACTGCACACCTGCCAAAATGCATCTCACAGGTGCCCATCAGCATTTCAGTGCTGCCTGGCACTAGGCTATGACTTGCTTGCACGCTTATCCTCAACTGGACAACAGGAACAACCGCCTGCCTTCCAACCAGACTCTTTCAGGAGCAGCACTGTGCAGTTGCTATCTCTCAGCTAGACTTGAAAAAGAAAGATGCACAGAACAAGAAGGACTGTGGTCTGCTATGAGCCTTTCTCGGACTCCCCAGACAACTCTAGCCTTACCAGGAAGACAGACGTCGCAAGAGATTCAGACCTCGGAAAACTGTTGGCTGTAACAGACCATATTTCATAGGAGTGAGCAGAGTCAGATAAGAGTAGCAGAGTTCTGGTTGTTTTTTGTTTTTTTAAAAAATATATATATTATATATACATATATTATAATATATATACAAAAATATATATATATAATATATAAATACACATACAGAGGTCTAGAAAGCATTTTCTTTGACTTTTATGTATGAGTGTATATATATAATCCTTTTTATAATTTAACAATTGCAAAAAATAACTGCAAAAAAATTGTTTTGATTTTTTTAAAGGTAATTACTGCAGCTGACTTCTACTACTGCAAGAGTTTAATAGCAATAAAATAAATAAATACTTCATGTCCAAATGGGTATCCTAGACTGCCCAGAACTCAGAGATGAATCTAACCTTGGGAAGGTGTAGCCGAGGAAGAGTTCATGGAAAAAAGTGAACTGGTGCTGAGTTTGAAACATTGACAACAAAAAGTACACTTTTCGTTGTTTTTTATACTGATGTGGTAATCTCAAAAGTCACCACCATTTCTGCCCTTAAACAGAGTCTGGCAAAGTTTTTGGCTTCAGATTTCCCATATACACTTAGTCGCTGTCAGTACACACCTTCCCGTGCTACAGCAGTCACGGAGACCTGCCTATCCAGGTTTCATTTTTTCACTGTGGAAATGCATTTGCACTGTTGATGCTTCTGTCTGGTCAATTTTGAGACCAACAGCATGTTTTTATAAAATCACCCATCAGGCAGAAAGGGCACAGACTGTGGCCTTAATAAAACTCCCTTGACTTTGATCTATTCATTCCCCATCAACGTCAATAAATTTTTAAAAAGTAGTAATAATTATTATTATAACTTTCCACTTACCAACATTTTATATTATGTCAACCAGTTAATATGCAAAGAGAGGAGGGAAACATGTTGACCCACATAGAGAATCAGATATGTAAACCTTGATCTCTTGAAGTTAAGCCTCTAACCTTCAAAGCTAACCACCTACAACCTCCAGTCAACTCTTACCCCTTACTGAAGACTGATAAATATCATGATATTCCTTGTAACATACCAGTATATGCCGAATAGGAAGTGCACTGCATTTCATCCTGGGAGGAAACTACATGAAGGACCCTACAATCAGTATTACTACATGACCACAGAGACGAGCTAAGGCACTTCAACCTGCATAGAAACATAGGACCTTAGAAAGGAAAGCCACTTGAGAGGCCATTTAATACCCCTCTGGTATTCAGCGAATTTAATGAATATCTGAATTCTCTTCACTACATCCCAAATAAATGGCCTGGTATTTTCCTAAAACACCTGCAATAATGGAGCCATCATAACCTCACAGGGTAGCCTATCCTATACTCAGACAGTTTTAATATTTATAAAGCTGCTCTGTTATCAAGCTAAAATAGACCTCCTTAATAGTCCTTCCTATTAACCATTGGTTAGTCTTCTGAAAACACTCAGTGCTGTGGGCTTTCAGTCAAAGTTCTGGCAACTCAATGTCCATGTCCTGCTGGGACTACTATCAATACATGTCCACTGGGAACAAGGAGTTTCTTTGGGTCCCAGTCCCAGCAGGAGCAAACACCTGTTGAAACCTGTAAAGAGCCATTCTTCAAAGCAAACCAGAGTCACTAACAACTTACAAACAATAGTTTGTTCAGTGATAAGTACATAGTTGAGTGTGAGCCACAAGCATAAAAAAAGCAGAAAAAATAGACTGATTACATATAATCACATATGTTGAACTATTTCTAGCCTAGATATAATCTTAATATAATGAGTATTGTTACAAGAGATAAAGATAACAATAATAACAATAATTTTACTTATAAACCATCTTCCAGCCAATGTGCTTGGGGCATTGCATGATCATATACAATGATTAAAACACAATTAAAAAACATCAAACAAATAAAACACAAACTATTCTTCAGATATAAAATGAAGCAGTGCTAAAAGAATTGAGGGCTAATATTAGAAGTACAGAAAAGTGGCATCAGGTAACAGGAAACATCACAGGACGATCTTTTCTTCATGTTTTTTTTCCACTCTAGTTACTCAACAAAAGAAAAAACTCCTAAATCCTTCTTGCCACATCTTCTAATGCATTTATTTAAGTACCTACTTCCTCTTTAGTTCCTCCTCTCTAGATTAAATTTTCTCTCCTTCTTTAGATCAAGATCTAATGTTTCTGTTCATTCAATCAAATTTGCATGACAAATAGGTTCACCTAAAAAAACTAAGCAAACAAAAACAAAAGGTGATCAAGCCATTTCTCCAATTTGGGGGCTTTTGTGTGCTCATTATGTATCTTGGCTATGTAACCACTGAAAAAATAAAAAACAACAACAAAGAAAACATGATCAATGCCCAGTTACTAAGACTGTATGACTGTAATTTCCAACCTTACAACCATCATGACGTCCTCTCGTTCTGAGTTCTGCAAGAACCACCAACTCTTTCCTGCTTTCCAAAAACATGAGGATGGGGCTGGCCAGTTAGCTCAGGTGGTCAGAGCACAGCCTTATAACACCAAGGTCAAGGGTTTGGATCCCCGAACTAGCCACCCACCAAAGGGGGGAAAAAAAGATGAAGATGGTGTGAAAAACACTGATGGTTACCTACACCACAACCACTTCCTCCACCTCCCCTTCTTTCTTCCTTGCTAACAGAACACTATTTTTGCTCAAGTATCAAGTGGTCATATGCTCACAGAAAATAGACCCCTCTCTCCCCAGGGAGAAAATGTTGAATCTAAGATATCAATGGCAATTCCACCCTCCTTTGCCAGTAGTGTGGTGGGTCCCAGATATGTAATCCAAATCTGGCCAAAGAGAAGTAACAGAAACTCTGATAGCTTTCCAGGAGAGGTTTGCCTCTAGGATGTGCTGCAGACCACATGCAGATGTCATCTTTAGAACCGAGCAGCCATCCTGGGCCCAGGAAAGGAAGAACGAAAGGACTAAGCTGACACAGCCAGGCTCAGTGGAGCAAAAACTTGGGAAGACACTGGGTTCCTAAGGAATGTACCAACTAAACCTGCAGACATCCCACATTACATTTCTTGTTAGATGAGATCATTTTTCCTCCTTGTCTAGACCAATTTGATTAAGCATTTTTGCACTTGCAGCTAAAGCATTCTAATCAACTCTAAAGGCATCTCTTTTTATATAATTGAAGTGAATTACATACTTTTATATGTTTAGGAGATTCGTATGTTTAGGAGACACTTTTATACAACTGAAAACACTCGGGTAACAATCAAGTGCCTAATATCTACCATTGACATATATAATATTTTTAAATGCTTAGAATTACATGAAAGATTGGTGTTATTCCATTTTACAGATGAGGAGAATCAGAGAAATCAAGTGGTTTGCTTAATATCAGACAGTTTGGAAGTGTTAGAGGCCAGATTTGAGGATAGTTTTTTGAGTCAAAGTCCTGCTCTCTTTTCACTCCATCAAGCTACAGTCACTGGATTCTTGTTCCTAGCTGTTCCCAGACCGAATTTTGACAATGATCTTAACCTGCTTTAGGTTCCTGTTGACTATCCATGGAGTCATATTGGAACCTTGGCTGAAATACTCTACTAATGTGAAGATTTTTACTTAGTAAAGTAAGTACTTAGTAAGGTCACTAAAAAAAAATATAGTTCGACATCATATTTGATGAACTGCATGGTCCTATAAGGATTTGGGCTCAATTTGTCATGACAAAAGCTACAAATATGCTGCCTACAGTTGATATACTTTCCATTAACCACTACAATAAAAAGACCACTAGAAAATGTGGGAGTTGTTCTATCATATTTTTTCCCCATCCTGACTGATAACTTCTAGGCACATAATTTGGTCTTTTTACCCTGTGGCATAACCCTCATGAAAAAAAACCACTGGATCACGATTATTAGCAAATATTCTGTGCTGTTCAGTCAATAAAATATTTTTAGATTTCTTACTCTTCAACTTTTTATTGATTCCTTGTCTTTGGGGTGGCACAAGATTGATTTAAATTTATTTATTCACTCAACAGAAATGTACTGAGTATGCAGGCACTCTCCTCAGTCCTGAGAGTGCTGAGGGCAAACAAGACATTCACAATTCCTGCTCTCATGCAGCTGCTGTGATTCTAAGGTAAGCAGACAGTAAACAAGTAAGTCAATAAATCAATAAGAGTTGCAAGTAGGAATGACACAATGAAGAAAACAAAACGGGACAAAGAAGGACCAACATCAGATAGGGTGATCGGGGAAGACCCCTTACTTCACAAAAGCTGATATTTGCATGGTGACATGAATGAAAGAGGAGCCTGTGCAGATATGGAAGAAAAGCCTTTGATTCAGAGGAAACAAGAAAGGCAAATGCTCTGTGATGGCAATAATACATGTACGCTCTGGGATGACTGTGGCCTTCACTCCTGCTGCTGTATTCAGCTGCTCCTTGCCATCTCCACAGGATGTCTAAGATACTTCCACCATCACACCTCAAGACCTGAACTCCTCACCTCTCCTCTCCCACCCCAAAATCTGCTCCCTGAAGTCTTAACCATCCCAGCTGGTGACAACTCCATGCTTACTCTGGCCAGACACCTCATGTCATCCTTGATGGTTCCCTTTTTCTTCCCCTTCCTCATTTAATCTGGCAGGAAACTGTGACTCTACTTTCCCTATAAATACAAAACTATCTCATCTTGCCATTTCCACTGCTGCTACCTAGTGTGAACTGCTGTTATCTCTAACCCAGTTTATTCCAGAGGGTGAGGACCAGAGCAAGGCAAAGATGGCCCCTGGGGTAAAAAATTTAAAGGGGAACTTAGTGTCCAGATCACTTAGATGGCCCTGGGAGTGAGTACTCTTCACGGTTTACTTCACCCTAGTCCTGGTCCTGTTATTGCAATAACCTCTGAACTCTTTCCTAATCGGTCCCTGCCCCTCTACAGTCTATTCTCAGCATGGCAGCCACAGAGATCTTTTCTAAATGGTAATCAGATCATGTCATGTTGCAGGCGCAGGAGTTATTCGTGTGCTTTGTTCTCTGATCTATCCTGGAGGCCTAGAATTGTGCTAAGCATTCCATGAAAGAGTTGTTGAATGAGCTAATTAATACATGTGTCTAAGTGACAATAGTGCTGGGAATTGAGGATAAAAAGATAAACATGGGCCAGATCATTGTAGGAATTTGTAGGCCATGGTAAGAGTTTGGAATACATTCTGGACACAAGCATTTTGTTTAGAATCATTTAAACAGAGGAACGATGTAATCTGACTCATGTTTTAAAGTCGCTTGCCTGTTATATGGGAATGGATGAGAGAGAAAATTGAATGCTGAAGAGGCTAGTGTCTTAGTCCAGGCAATATGTGATGTGGCTCAGGTTGGTGTGATGGCAGGAAAAATTTGGAGAATGATGGATATAGTTCAGAAGTTGAGCCAACAGGAATTGCTGATGAATTAGAGGTACAACTGCCTTGTGGAGAGGAATGATGGATGTTATAGCAAGAAACGCTAGAAGATTTGCAGGAGGCAAGGATAGACACGTTTTCAAGAAAGGTGGAATCGAAAGATTCATTTTTGAAAATGTTAATTTTGAGATGCCTGTTAGACATCCAAGTAGGCAAATAAGAAGGCAGCTGAAGAAGCCTGGTGTACAGGACAGAGGTCATAGTTGGATATAAAAACTGGTGAGTCATCAGCATATGAATGGCACTTAAAGTCATGGGTCAGACAAGTTCACCTAAGCACACACATGGGGAAGAGAAATGGAGAGAGTACAGGATGGAAGGTGTGAAATGGAAATGGCATTGTCTAGAAGACTTCCCTCATGGAAACGTACTACTCCTCAAAATCTTTGTATTTCACTCTGTTCAGAAATCTAGCCTCCTTCTGGATATTTGTAGTCATTGATAGTTTCCTTTCCTTACCATCATTTCCTCGAAAGCATATCTGGTCCTTGGACTTGGTTTTCCAGACCAAACCATTTTTGAAAGTCTTTCAACTCAGTCAATTTGTCAGTTAATTCATTGTTATGACACACACATTAAAACAATTACATAAATCAAAATAGGTTTTATTTCCTAAAGTCTATGTTTTAATCTCTTTTTCTTTCCTAACTGAATACAGTGGTATTTGTGCAGACAAGACACAAGGAAAATCATCACCGGTTAACATTTTCCAAAAATATTCTGGGTGCTTGATACTTCACTAACTCTCTGTTTTAATGTCACAT
This sequence comes from Cynocephalus volans, assembly GCF_027409185.1. Taxonomy (NCBI): domain Eukaryota; kingdom Metazoa; phylum Chordata; class Mammalia; order Dermoptera; family Cynocephalidae; genus Cynocephalus; species Cynocephalus volans. The sequence goes on along the minus strand of NC_084465.1, from coordinate 129,135,371 downwards.
CATGGAGGTGGTCCAAAATCCTATCCCTAGAACAACCCAAGCCATGTTTTGGTGACCTTCAAATAGTTTGTTTTAAACCAAGGGAAGGAAGATAGAGGTGGAGATGAAGGTAAATGACTCCAAGCAGAAGATGGAATTGTTAGCTGATGATGTCCCTGGAGATACTTTCTAATGACTTGACCTACCCATGTAGTTAAGTCATCCAGTCCTAGACAGAAGATGGAAATTATGGTTTGAAACTGACTCACCGGCTAAGAAATTACATTTCCCATTACCTGCCCATTAAACATATCGCATATGGCAAGCTATTGCCAGAGCCAAGCCTAGAACTCTGCTCCAGACCAAGTTCTAAATCCCTGAGCCCCAATACCATATCATTCCTCCTGAAGACCAGCTGAGGGTGGACATCCCCAGCCTCCATCAGAGTCGTGTGGCTCCCATAGCTAATAGTAGGTCATTCACTTCTGAAGGGTCTTTCCACTGTTTGTTTTCTCTTGCTCTTATCACAGAGGTGGATGGTATTAGATATGTTTCTTTTTAGCAAGTATGAGGTAAGCGGAGGTCAACCCAGTGTCAAACAGAGATGTAGAAAAGCAGATATAGTTACAGTGAAAACCCTCCAGCCTAAAGGAAAAACAAAAGAACTCTTTCAGCGACACTTCAAAACCAATTGAAACTAAAGTGATGATCTGGGGGCCCCTTTCTGGACAGAAGTCAAGCCCAGGCCTTCATGCTTAAGGGCTCTTATGTTCTGAGCTGAGAGGTAAGCATCTGTCTCGGGCCACCACTCCACTTCCCCCAACTCATACCCGGCAGTGGGTGCCATCGTAATACCTCCTTCAGCAGTAATTACATTTGAGAGAAGTTGGAAACAAAACTGAGAAACCCCAATGATGTCCAGCCTTTAATCCTCTACTGCTGAATCTATTCCAGTCCGTCAGAAGGAAGGAAGGCAGCCCACTTCTTCAGAGCTGCTGTCTACTCAAGGCGAGAGAGCAGGGAAAGAACAGAGGGTGTTACTGTGCATTTATCTCCTCGACTATTAGCTCCGAGGTGACAATGACCACCCCCCTCCTTCATTGTTCACTTTCCAGCGTTTTGCACATAGTGAGAAAAGTGTTTCTGGAATGAATTCCTTGCCTTTTAAATTTCAGTATCTTAATGTCCTCGTACCTTTCCAGTCTGAGTTAACAAGAAGTGTAGACCCAAAAGAACCTCTTGTTTAATTCTCGTCTTTATTTTCCATGCCATTTTATTTTGGCTAAACCTAGTCTCACTAATCCACTTCTCTTTCCTCCCCACCCCCCTTTTTTATTTCACAGGTCCTGAGTCCTTTTGTTATACACAACATACTCTTTTCTTTCTCTCACCTGCCCACCCTCTTTCCAGCTAGTGGCTTCTCCTCCTTTGTCATGTATTTTATGACACAGTCACCCACATTGCCTCTCATCATGCTTCTGAGTCTTTGTCTTCTCAAGGTGACCTGTGAAAGAATCAAATCCTCCATCAGCCTTTGAGTCCTGATATGATTTTTTTTAAAGTACTACATTAGATATTCTAAGAAATAATGTGATGCAGCCATTGTTTCAGGGCTGGATTCCAGTCTGTGTCCGATTTCTATTGGTCCACAACACTTTACCACCAAAAGCACTTACTTCCAAAGCTCCAAGAATTTTTTTTTTCTTAATTGGGTGGCTGCTGTGACAGGGATCCAAACCACACTCTAACCACTGAGCAAAGCAGCCAGCCCTAAGAACTTGATATACTCAGTCCTGACAGATTAACAGCTTCAATTGGTTTAATCAATATGATTTATTCTCTAATTCGCTGTTGCAATAAATGAATAAAACGTATGTAAGTAAAAAATATTACTTACTGAATTATTTCATAAATACATTATATAAGCCTTTGGAAATTTTGGACATTTTGCTGTTTGAGTTGAGTTGCATTGGTCCAATAAGCAGAGCTTTTGCTAGCTGTGCAACTTTGGGTACATCATCTCGTGTCCCACAGCTTAGGCAGTAGATGCACCAAAATCATAGCAACAGTATCTTTACCTGAGACTCCTTGCCATTTCAATTGATCCTTAAGTGAAATCACTTCCAAAATAAAAGCTTCGGTTTGATGAGTTGCCTGCAAACCCAGCCCAGCACGTCACCCATAACGGATATCCAACTAACAAGATAAATGAATCCCAATATACATTGTTTTTGTGAAGATTACATGTGGTAAGAAATGTAAAAACATTTCATAACTTAAATATAATATGCAAATGGAATGAAATGCTATTGTGACAAAAGTATAAAATACGTGTCTTGAGTCTGGGGGTGTTATAATAGATATTGCAGTCTGGAAAGCTTTGTTATGGCAGATTACTCTTTTATATGGACTAGTCTCGATTCTAATCATGTTTGCCTCCTCTGAATTTCTATAGTACTTTTTGATTGGATCTTACTTAGTTCTTTATGTAATTAATCGGGATGTTGAAGGAGTACTTAGCATCCCTTAATAACATGTTACATTTGCATATTGTTTTTACAGACTGAAATATCTGTTATATCACCCCCAGACTCAATGATGAATATTTTAGATTTTGTTACAATAGAGCTTCTCTTCAGGTACCTATTTTTATATAACTAGAACAAAAGGCTTAGCTACCCTAAAATCAAAGATGGTCACCAGCTTATCAATGTTCCATTTCACAGGAAAAAGCACATGAAGAGTACATGTGCGATAGTTTAAGGACTGAGACTGAGAATATGCACATCACTTCCAAGTATATCCCACTGCCAGAATTTAGCCACACAGATCGTGCCTATCTTCAGTGGCATTTGTGATATGCAGTCCTGTATTAAACAGCTATATCCCCAAAGTCAACTCTGTGGCTCAACAAATTTTAGTGGAATATTACCCAAAGAAGCCCTTGCAAAGAATATAGGACTTGAGGTTGGCCTTTAGGGATGCCTAAAATAAGAGTAGCAAGTCTAGAGAGATCCATAATTACAATCTATGAATTTCAAGGTCCCTACTTTGCTGCTTCCCAGGAACCTATTTCTTACCTTAATCCATGAGCTCTTTTTAGACAAATTCTGGAGAAACAACAATAGAACATCATTCTAAAAAATCATATTATAGACCTTTGAAATAATGTTATGTAGGCACAGAAAAATAATTTCCTCTCAGAATAAACAGGGATAAAAGAATGTGTATATGACCAAATTTACCAATAGCTAAAGTATTTATAGAGATAAACATTAATCTATAAGATAAACCTGCAATACTTGCAATTATTACAACCATTGCTAAATGATGCTCTCTAAGAATAAATACAAATTAGGGTACAAAATCAACAACAACAAAAAAATCAAGTGAATTTTAAAACATTTTTTCCACTATTCGCAGGGCTGGGAGTGATTCAATGACTTTTCTAAATATTCAGTGATCAGAGAAAGTATCAAAGGATGTGATGAGCTGACTCTGGAGCATAGTTAGGACTTTGCCAGATGGAGAAGAGGGGAAAGGTCTTCTAAAGAAGTATCTGCTCTTGAGGGCATTGTCTAAAGCATGATACATGCATTCATGTAACTTAATCTCCATGCAACTCATGATTGTTTTTATTATTCTAAAATGCAATTCCAGTGAAGTTACTAGTATAAGCAATGTGTCTAAGAATATGAAAATCAGCAATAGTAGAGACTAGACTCCAATTCAATTCTTCCAACATCACCGCATGTGTGTTCTCTTGTCTTTCTGTTTACGGCCACTAACACGGCCCCACGTGCATTCATGGCTCACACGAGACACTTGCCACAGCCTGCTCTGTGGTCTTCCTTCACCTGCTCTTTTTCATTTCCAATTTGTTCTCTGCATGGCAGTCAAGAAATACACTTAAAATTATTTGACATGAATTGGATCACATGGCTCACAGGGCAAAGCCCTGCAATGACTTCCCAAGGCTTCCTCGCCCAGCCCCGGGACCCCTCCTGTGTGATCTGCTTTGCTTCTCCTGCCTCATTTTGCACTGTCTCCCCCCACCCCTAGTTTTGTCTGTGGCTCAGAAAACGATGCCCCAAAGCATGGCTCTTTGGCATGCAGAGTACTCTGAACTAAAAGAGATTGGAAGGCCTTAGAAGCAAAGTCTTTCTCTGACCATCTCTTGCCCTCCTGTGTCTCTCCCTCTTTTTTCCCCAACGTGGGTCCTAGAAACTAGAATTCCTCTCTCCCCATGCCAGCCATAAAACCTAGAAATATTACTCTAATCTTTCCCTATCTTTCTGTGTAGGAGCTGGCCAGAAAGAAATTTTCTCTGACCTACCTTGTCTGATAGTAGGTCTTAAGACCCACATTTCAGAAGGGGTCCTGCCCCATACCCTGGAGGAGGAGATGTCACAGAGACCAAGAAGGACCTGAGCAGACAGGCCCTGCTGGGTTTCGTCCCTTGGTCTGTTACATGAGATCATGCCCTTTGTCCAATCACATTTCCACACAGCTGTCCATCTTCATTGCATCTAAGCATCGAAATGGACAGTTTTTCCTGGGTCTTTGAGACTTCATTTCTGAAGATGCCGGTGTCATGTAAAACTTTGACTAAATAAATCTGCTATGCTTTACTCTTGTTCATCTGTCTTTTGCTGGAGGAGCTTCAGCTGGAATCCTTATGGTGGGGAGGAAAAGGATCATACCTCTCTGCCCCCACATGGTCTCCCGCCCAGCAACACAGGCTCTCTTGCTCTCCAGAAGCCCCGATTCCTCTCTCCGCCATTCTATGCACTGTTCCTGATGCGTGAGGTGTCCCTTCTCCTCTCCTTGCCTTGCTCTTATCCTTGAGACCTCAGCTGGAATGTCACTTCCGCAGGAAGTTCCTCACGAATACCTAATCTGATGTATGTCCCAGCCCCTGCCCACCCTAATTTTTTCTCTCGTAGTGCCCTGCCCTTTTCCTTTGTACGACTTTTGACAATTTCTAATTATATATTCAGATATAATTTAATGCCAGTCTCTATCACTACACTGCAGCAATATGAAGGGCAAGGGACTCATCTATTTCGTTCTCCCCGTGAACCCGATACTGGCCGCAGAGTGTAGTACGTAACGCATGCTGAAAAAAATGTTTGTTGAGTGAAGTTAAAGATAATTTAAACTAAAAAAAAAAAAAAAAAATTAAATAATGTATTTAATGTTTTAAAATATTAAGGACAAAATCAAGACTTCAAGACTCTGGGTCTGGAAAATCATTTGCAAGACTGATGCCATCCCATAGATTCACACATCCTTCATCAATTCCTTTGTTCATGACAACTATTTTATTATTTTCTATACTTAACCTCTGCTGAGGGACACAACAAAAATAATGCATTTGGCTTTTCTAATGGGAATAACTTCCTTAAAATCTTGGAAAGTATGGTTTAAAAAAATTGGGCTTACCCACACAGTCCTTTAAGTTAATGTCCATTTAGCCTCATCTCAGCAAAAGTCTCATTTCCTTTACAACCATCTCTCAGAAGAGACGGGCTGTATCCAGGTTTTAGACCTGGGAAGTGGAATATTTAACTCGATTACTTCTGTTTGACGAGAGATAAGAAAGCTCCCTTCTTGCACTAGAAGACAAACCCTGCAGGCATTCAATTCTTAAGGCCCAAGGTGCTCTTCAGATGGAATTCCCAGGCACCCGCCCCTAATGGCTCCAGGATGCCTGCTTCCTCTTAAAGATTATGTTTGTCAACTAGGCCCCCCTTGAAGAAACACACAGTCTCCATTCACATGAGCCGGTGCTCAGCATTTGTTTGCAGAACTGCAAGACAAACAACACATCACACAGGGGGAGAGGGGAAAAATAAAGCTCCTTACATTATCTCCTGAGGTCCACCCCATTTTGACAAAAGATTTCATCCTTCCTACTCGCTCCTAGGTCAGATGCAAACACATGCCCTGTTCTAACACAGAGATGGGGTTCACATGGCAGATCTAAGCGGATAGCTTTTGGCTGTGTCTGCCTTTAGGGCAGCTTAGAAAAACTATCTGGTGAGTTGTTAAATTTTTGATGTTTTTACTACTCCCTCTGCTATTGAGTAAACAAGGAGTAATTACTACAGTAACTTCTGGCATAAGTTGTTAAAAATCACCCCAATCGACCAGTTGCAGCTATCAGGGTTGGGGTGGGGCTTTGAATTCCAAATTAATATATGCCATTCTGAAAATTAAAAATCACCTTAGAGAACATAGCAAATACTTAACAAATACAAACTGATCCTCTAAGTGAATGAGTGGAAAATAGAGTAAATAATCTAATGCTTTGCACCAAGTCAGACAGTGCCAAAATCTCTGTTCTAGAAGAGAACATAGAAATGATCTATTCCAAGTGCTTGTTTTATAAATGACTAAATGGAGGTTCAGAGAGGGACTAAATGCCTGATGCCACACAGCCTGTGAATGACTGAGCTGGGTTTCCTGGCTCTTTCCCAGGGGCTGTGTGTGTCCATGGCCTTAATGTAAGATCAGAAGTGTGATTCTAACATATTCAGGAAATAGAGACAATGGCATGCAACATTTGAAACCAAGACTTTCCCAGAAATTCTAGGTCACCAAAACTAGCTCATACTCTTTGCTCTTTGGTGACTCAGAGCCTGGAGGAAACTCGCGCTGTCCCTGGCCATGCACAGTGGCATCCCATGCATGGGTTCTCCTAGAGCAGCACCCCCAGGTTCTCGTTCTGGTTCCTGAGCCACACACCCACCCAAGGTCTAATCTCAGTTCAGAACCCATGAGCCTTCCCAGCTTGGTTTTCCTTCACAGCTTTTGTCCCAAGTGTTGCAGATGAAAAAGTGACCAGTTTCCTAGCTGCAGGATTACAAAAGCGCTTCCAGTGTTTCTGCACGTCAGTATTATTCTTGGGTCCATCACCCCCAGAACTATGAATAAAAAATGCCAATAAACAGCAGGAAGGCCCGTGCTGGATTTCTATACCCATGCACTCATGCACTGGATTTCTACATCCATGCACTGGATTTCTACACCTGTGCACTGGATTTGTCACACTAGAATGCTTGACTCAGAGGGAACCGTGTTTCCATCATTACAATAACTATAATGTTTTGTGGCATTTTCACCTGGTCAGTGCACAGTATTAATAAAGAGGTCCATATATTTTGTTAGCATCATTGGCTATCTGAATACTTCTATAGCTCTTATGAAGGGCACCTCATTTCTATACTTCATGTCTTTATGTCCAGTGTATAAGACTTGGTCATATCAATGTGCGAAAAGTGGATAAGAATTGGGTACTCACTTTAGGCATATCCAGTTTGGAATAAACTGATTAATTTTACAAGGAGGAAGAGAAAAGAAGGGTTAAAGCATTTTGGACCAATCAACACATCATATTACAAGGTGGCCTTCAATGTACATCCCTGTGTTTCTCAGGTAGACATACACTTTTGTTTAAATTATGGGATTTATCTACTACACATCTACACAATCAAGTCCACAAAGGACTAGCACCAACTTCCAGAATTATTGGCAGATAGGAGGGTTAAGTATCACACCGTTTCAGCATCCCATCAAGTGTGGTCCAAGGAACACTAGCAATGAGAAATTATTTGGGCAAATTCTGGATTCAATAAAGTAAATAGATTTCTTAACTACTCTCAGAGCCTTATTAAGTTAATAACATAATGAACCTCCAAGAAGTTGCTCAGCACGCACCATTTTCCCCAATTAGTCGGTTGTGGGTCATTCAAGGTGTATCTTACAGGGCTCATGCTCTTCAGATTAATAATTACTCTGCACCAGTTCACATTACTTATTCTGTGCTTGGATCACGTATCTCATTTAACGTTTCAAATTATTCTGATACCAGAATTTATACTCTTGACCACTCTATCCTATATATATCTATACACATATATATATTCGTTAATCAAATCAGGAAAATAACTTCTGCCCCTGCCAACTCTTGCTGAGCTTGGATGAGAACAAATTATTTTGAGAGAGAGAGAGAGAGACAGAAAAGAGAGAAAAGAAAAGAAGGGAGCGTAGGCACCGTCTGGCTTGGATTAGATCAAAGTGATTAGACGGAGTCATTATTGTGATTTTGAGGGAGTAAAAACCCACACAAGACCATTCATTCCCTATTGGCAGAATGAGAAAGAGAATTGGTTTCTGTTTTCGGCAGGTATATACTAAATTAGTCTTTTTCCAACAAGGTGCAAAGAAAAGTAAGAGGGTTGTTTATTTTGTGCAAATATTTGACATTGCCAAGGTGACCAGGGTGACATCCCAGCCACAAAACTAGCACAAACCACAAGGAGTCAAGGGAAACAAATATAGCCCAAAAGGTAGATTCCAAAGTGAAACTAAAATCTTTTTTAAAATACACAGAAAAGGGGGAAGGCTATAGCACAGATAAAAAAGAATGTCATTTCAAAAATAGGTTTTTAACTTCAAGTGAAGCAAAAGTTTCTTCTAGGACCCATATTCCCCATAGGGCCAGTCCCTCAACTACAAACCCACAAATGAAATTGCCAACAAAATAGGGGAAAAAAAAAAGAAAAAAACTGCCTAGTACAATTTAATTGAGTTTCCTGGAGGGACAAGCTAAAACCAACCACTTTTCCATACTCTGGGAAGGAATTAGAATCTCGCATGCCCAGTGGAAAAAAACAGAAAAGGGAGACGTCTCCTAGGCATGTTAATATCACTGGAGCTTCTTTAAAGCTTTACAAGTCTCTTCAGGAGCCCAGTAGCATTCGGAAATTAAAAAACAGGGAAAACTTCCCCTGACGCTTTTTTTTCTCCTATTCAAATTAAAACTCTTCCTCACCAAAAGTTCAGGATTCCTGGCCTAGAAAGCAAATTGAGCCAGCATGTCCTTTAAAAAACAGGGATAGACAAGGAAAGAGGTAACCACCGTAGGTTAAAGCCCCAAGGAGTCCATCCCTGAGAGGGAAAAAAAAAAAAAAATCCCCTCCAACCCCCGCCTCCCCATCACCCCCGCTTTATGGCTCTTTGATGGACGGCAGCTGCCTCTGGACAGCTGGGGGAAGGCCCAGCCACTTGAGGCTCCTAAGGTCTAACCAGGCCAAGGGTCATCTGTGATCTGAGCAGAAGTATCTAAAAGGGATTTTCTGCCTGCTGATTTTGTGGCTAAATAAATAAATAAATAAATAAATAAATAAATAAAATCCCGTTTTATTTCTCATCTCTGCCTTGGAGTCAGTGTTTTAGAGAAACCAGAGAACGACCAAAGTTGTTGGCCACTAAACATTCAGGAAAACCAAGAAAGGCTAACTCCAGAATGACAATTCCTATGGACAGATTGTAAGCTGGCCGTGGCTGGTGAATAGCAGCTTGGTGACTGGCTGAATTAGACAGCTTGGTGTGGATTTGGGGGGCTGGGGATTCCCCAGAAACTTTGGATGCCCTATCTGAAGTCATATCTATTATAGGAACAATGTGGTAGGGCCCAGGTTGTCTCAGTTCAAATCAGAAATTAAATACATTTTGAAAGAGGCCTAAATGTCCAAATTTCTAAACCTTTAACACTAAGTACAGACCTCCAAAAACTCACCCAAGCTATAACAGCATCCAGAGGTCAATGCCCTCTTCTGGAGCCATATTCCCAAGTTCTTTGCTGGGTGAGAATTAAAAACTCTGAAGTTAAAAACACTAACTCAGGGGCTTTTTGCACCTTGTTAACAAACATATCCCCACATGCATTCAGGGATTATTCACTGAGGGCCTACCTTATGAAAAGTCTATGCCAGGTACTAGGAGAGAGAATATAAACCCCACGATTTCTGCAGTCCCCGGAGCTCACAATGTAGTTAAGAAGATAGAAAAGGGGGGAATTGGGAAGAAAAAGCCTTCAGTGGAAAAGTGAAACCTAAATGCAGAAACTCAAAAAGATTAGCTCACAAATATTAGGGTTTTAGAATGATACAGGCAATTTTTGAAGGTTAGAGATTTTTCATTCAAGTGTTCAAATATAAAGTAAGCCCAAAGCTGAAAACCTAAGATCATAATCTGTCAAAAGTGTGTTTATTCTTTTTCTTCTGGGTGTTTCAGACATCTGATCAAAGAGACACGGAGGAAGATGAGAGTTCCGCATGACTCTAGAAATGGATTCAAAACACTTTGGTTACTTTCTGGAAACAGCCTAATCTCATAAACATTTTATAAAAAGTCATCTCGTTCCCTTTCCAAATCCACAAAGTGATACAAATTACCTTTAGCACCACTTCCCTTACTAGGATGTTGAAAGAATTAATGAGATAGTGTCTATGAAATGCTTTGAGCTCATTGGAAGGTGTCACAGACACTAAATAAAAAATACTATTGTCATTGGAGCCCGTCTAATCCAGCGAGCTTCAGTGGAGCTATAAAATATCTCCATTCTCTCTTCAAATCTTTTTCTTCCTAACTTTAAAAGGTTGGCATGACTGATTCATCTAATGCCACTGAAAACAGCCAACAAAATGGAAGAGAAAAGTTTAATGCAAATCCTTCTATGTTTCTGCACACGAGGTTATGCAGAGTAAACTGTACCACCTACTTCCTGCCCTCCCTCCAGCTCACGGCCCTATCTGGTTATGTGGCTATAACTTATCCTCACTCATACAAAAACTGTTCATTTTCCACTCTGAGTCAGAAGGTTCTGGTCTCCAAACGTACTGATAAAAATGCATCCACTCAAGCCACTTTACATCTGGGATGCTCTTCCCTTCAGGAAACATTTTGTCTCTTTTGCTCTCTATCCCTTTAGAAATCACACACTTTATCTGCATCTTATCAATTTGTACACATTTGAACATTGCTCCACTAGAAATATGGATCTTTTCCCCATGTGGAGACAAGGATCCCCAATTATTACCTCCTTGGAGGCAGGGGTTAATTTGATACTTTCTCCTGGTCCTGATTTTTTTGTTTATTACTTGCATCTGTCTATTTTACTGTATTCTTAAAATATCCTCTCTATTTGGGGAGTTGGAAAGGGATGACGACTTTTTGGAAGTCCAAGAGTGGCTAATGTCAATCCTAGTGTTACACTCAGCATTAAGGAGAAATGGGCTTGTCCTTTACATATATTACCTCTCTCTGTGTTGCAAATTCACACATTTTTACATGGGAGGTGAATGAGGCTCCCAGAGGGTTTTATGAGCTAAGGATGTGGAAAATACCCACATCCTATTGCAAATACTGACCAAATGAACTCTACAACTGAGTCAACCATTCAACAGAAAAAAAACAACAAGAAGTGAAGCAGAAGGGAATATGCCTAAATACTTAGGAAAACACTTCAAAAGAATGAACATATCATCCTTCAAGGCAAAGAGCAAAAACATCACCATTCACACCCCTGGTGAAGCACGATCTTCTATTCTTGCTGTAACGACCATGACCCCTATTAAATCATCTGAGACTTCCATACCCTCCAGACCAGAGGCAAGAGCTCAGCCAGACCTGCAGTCCCACCAGCTCCATGTCGTAAATAAGAATGGCAGTGTTAATTGATCTCACCCCACTGCTGACCTTCAACGAATAGAAAAAAATAATAGTAATGACAATGCTCCCAGGCCAAGTGGGACTCTTCAGGGTGTTTTTTATTTTTTTAATGCTCCCTCTTACCACTTTCTCCAGCATAAACTTTCTCAAGCTCAGACTGGCAGATTCTCAGTTTACCTATAATTTCCCAGGAGACATGCCCTCCCTTGGTCCTTTTAACCTTTTCCTCTTGCAAGAACTAGCTCAAATACTCTAAGAAGCCTTCTCTGATCACCCTACAGTGACTGCTTCCTTCTTCCAGAGAACCTCAACAAGTCATCCCTCACTTGACACTGAGCACAGACTGTTATTCTCTACTATATATGCCATTTATTCATTCCATCACTACAGACTGAAAAATGTTACAGGTGCCCAGCCCTACGAGGTTCTGGGACTACAAAGATGCATAAACACAGCCTCTGCCTTTGAGAAGCTCCCAGTGTGTTAGGTAGAAAGGTAACTCCTCGGAGTCTGAAAACTTCTCAGGGAAGAGACCTTTTGTGATTCTTTCTGTTTCCATCTCAGCAGCTAGCACACTGCCGTACTCAAGTAGGCAAGTAAGGTTGCTTCAAATATGCAACAGAGAAATCCAAAGGAGACTTTCCCAAACACCGATACATGAAAGCACCTCATTCTTACTCAAAAAATGATCGCATATACCACGATTTAGTCTTCTGAATGAGAGCAATACAGATCAATTCCTTCAGGTGTTTTCTAACTACTATTTATTTACCCACTCTCTGATTTAGTGATTTTGGAGGGGATTGGAAGAGGTGTGTGGGCTGCAGGCTGATGATACATTTGCATAACAAAATATGTTTATAGTAAGAGATTCCAGTCATTCAAAATTCAAAAGAAACCAAAACAAATTTGCAAGAAGGCGAGGCAGTTAATCTTCCTCTTACTCCAGTAAATAGCTCCATCATTCAGAATGTCTTCAGCTCTGTCCTTTTTTTCCAGTGGAGTGTATATTAGCAGAGCAAGTTGTTTACCTTAAGCAAAGGCCTAAGGGAGCACAAAAGAAGAAGGTAGTTATTGCCCCATGACTGCAGAGTGAAGAGCACACGTTTTCCTGAGATCCCAGATGGCTCAGCAGACCGTGATTCATCTAGGGAGCAATGGTATGTATTTATCTTCTCCACAGTCCCAGACAAAGGAATTACGGTCACAACAAAGTGACCCACCCTGTGTGTCTTTGTGTACGAGCCCTCTCTTTTTCCACATTCCCTCCCACTCCCAAACCCTCCCAAACCCTTTGCCACACCTCACACACCCAGAAGAACAAAACAGAGAGACCCAAGCCCATTTCTTCTTATTCCCTCCAAAGCAAATTTCCATCAGATAGTCTCATCAAGATCAAAAAAATAAGAAAATATGACATCAAAAAGACAGCAAGTGTGAGAGCAGAGGGAAGAGGAAAGAGAGAGGATAGCAGAGGATGATCTTATTGATGACTTAATAGCATGAATGTCTTATTGAGAGTCAATATTTGTTAATCAGGTTGGGTTTAGGGCAAAAAAATGAAACAAAATAAAACACGTGGTCTCTGGTCCCATAGAGTTTGTGGATGAGAGTCAGTTCTATCTGCATTCAGATTCTTGACAGGAAGCCTAGAACAACGCTGATTTATTCTGTGGCAGCACACCATGGTGATCATGGATTCCACGATCCACGCACAGGTAAAAAGAAGAAAAAAGAAGAAGAAAATGGTATCCACGAAGCAATTATACTCTTGTTAGGTTTTTACAAGCAGTTTACTCTCAAAACTCCTATAATGGGAGCAGTTAAAAAGACTTGTGTAGAATCAGAAGGACCTGAATTTCAACCCAGCTCTGCACTTTACTAGCTGCATGACCAAGAAAACTACTTCAGTATTCTAACCCTTAGTATAAAACTTTTCTGAGGATTAAATGTGTGATGAATATAATTAAATAAATAGGGTACATAAAATAATGTAATGCACATAAAGGACTTAGCAGAGTACTTGGCATTTAATAAGCACATAATATGTGGAAAACAGAAAGAGATAGAGTGAGGGAAGAGGAGAGAATGAATAAAGATATTAAGCTGTCTCCCCTCCCACAAAACACACACACCCTAAATATGAATCTATATGGACTTCCTTGAGAATGGCAGTTTAATACATCTGGGCATTCCTGAACCCTAGTTCTAGGTCAATCACAAGCAAGCCCTGGAGGAAGTGGGTTATATCACGACACAGTTGACAAACAGAATTCAGCCCAGAATGGACCCTGAGGCTCAGGGATAACTGGACCTACAATACACCCAGAGTAATGCACGATGACTCCCCAAACCAAGCCATTCCCCTTAACTGTCCTCTAGACATGGCAGAACTCAGGACTGAGCAATGCTTTCAAGGGATTTTGCAGAATAGAACAGAGAGCCCTTCTCAAATCCCTAATCAGTGAAAAAGTGGGAATTTAATATTTTTCTCACATCTTCTCTCTCTCCTCCACTCCATTTCCATGTACTGTAGATCTGCACGGGCAGCCTACCATTTATTCTTTTCGTGGGCATCTGTTGATCACTTGTCATGTGTTGTTCCTTCGGCTGCTGTGATGTTCCTGAAGAACAGAGATGGCTTCAAAGGGCTCATGGATTGAGGAAACTGAGAAGTAAGCAAACTTATCATTGATGATAACAAAAAGTCAGGCAGGGGTGTGCGTAGGGTACCATGAGAGCACAGAGGAGCAGGAGCACCTAACTCAAGATGAGAGGATAAGGGAAGACTCCCCAGAGGCAAAGACACCGGGATTAATTTTAAAGGAAAAGTAGGAGTTATCCATGCCATAGCAGCGTTGCAAGTGGGGGGCATATTGAAAGCACAGAAACAAGAAAAAGATCATAATTAGAGCACTAGATGATTACCAGAATCAGGGAGAGAATGCGAATGGTTGAAACGACACAGTGTGAAGAGTCTAGAGGTAGGAGATGAGAGCCAAGGGCTAAGGGTGGAGCCGAGACACATGTCCTACAAGCTGAATCAGCAGGACTTGGTAACTGAATGCGGGTGGGGAGAAAGGGAGGAGCCAAGAACGACTCCCACATTTCTGTATGGACAGTGGGTGGGTCACAACACCATCGACCAAGGAAGGGCAAAAAGGAGAGGAAGAGAGGGAAGAAGTGGAAGGAAGAGGATTCTGGTCTTTTGAGTTTGGTGTCCTAGAGTATATGGAAGTGACGCTCTTCTCCCTGGAGCTGTATGTATTCATTCAGATGAATGAACTCAGGAGAGGAGTCTAAACTAGAAATCAAGGGTTGAGATGCATCTGCTGCACGTGGGAAGTATGCACGGTGAGAAGAGAGGAAGACCGAGGCTAGAACCTGGGAAACAACCCGTCTAGGTGGAAGAGGAGTTGACAGAAGAGACTGAGAAAGAGCATTCAAAGGTGAGAGAAAAGGTTTCAAAGGAGGGAGAGTGTTTCATCTCAAATACAGAAGGAAAGTCAAGTAGGAAATGAAAGGGTGAGTCCACTGCATTCAGTGACAGAGATTACCTCAGGGAAGTCAACTCAAGTGACAACTCAAGTGTGGGTGGATGACATCTACCCTTCCACTTCACTGTGACATTTGACTCACCACCACTCCAGCTCACAACTTTTCTGATGCTGTACAATGCAGATCAGGAGCCACTGGGTCCTGCTGTAAACTGTTTCAGCTCAGCAGAGGTGAAGGGTCAATTACTGGAAGGTCAGCAGAGGTGACCAGCAGACACGGGTGGAGGCATCGCGCTGAGTGGGCTAAAGACCATTTAGGAAAACTAAATCAATTCAACCAGACTAATTCTTACTGTTCGTGGCCATAACCCATGATACACTGTTACTATAGTTATACATAGGATGGATATAGTATAGACTATCAACATAGCATGTCATATATACTATTACCTTAGGATAGAGACTTCAGCAAGGAAGTAAAAACATTTATTTTAGTTAGGAAGTTAAATCCTCAGAATTTCAAAGTTCCATCAAAAACTTGGGTTTTAATCCTCTTTCTCCTCAACAGGCTCTGTCCGTGCATCAAAAACAAAGGGGGCATCGTGCACCTATTCCCTGCCCAGGTGAGTCTTTCAGAAGCACCTGCCGCTTAAGTTCTCAATGCACACAAACCATGGGCTCATTTCTTCCTACCATTCCTGGGTAGGGATACCATATGAAAAGACTTAAACTTGTGTATGGAGTTTCTTAAGCTTTCTTAATGTATAAATAATTAATTCGATGGATTACTTATTGTCAACACCATGATAAATTAGATATGGGGACTAATGCATATGTCAACTTCGTTTTTTTAATTGATGAAGAAGTAATTTTCTATGTATAAAATATAAAGGTCACAAAAGAAAGGTATTAATTTCTATCCAGTATCTGGAACACAGAGAATCAATTAGAATGCAGTCTCAACCAACTGTCCCGCAGGAAAAGACAGAGCTCGTTTGTCACCTCCTCCAACATCTCCAGTCCAACCATTATCATTAAAACATAGATGATC
This sequence comes from Cynocephalus volans, assembly GCF_027409185.1. Classification (NCBI taxonomy): domain Eukaryota; kingdom Metazoa; phylum Chordata; class Mammalia; order Dermoptera; family Cynocephalidae; genus Cynocephalus; species Cynocephalus volans. Next base: position 129,119,324 of record NC_084465.1, on the reverse strand, counting down.
TTGTAATTCTTCCTTTTCATTTTTTGACACTGTGATCTTGTTGTTTCCCATTATTTCTTTTTGTTCCTCTGTGTCATTTCAACGAATGTTGGTAAGAGATGTTCTGTATGTAATTAAGTTATCATTTATTTCAACTTCACTAACAAAAGGCATCAGACAAAGCTGGTTATCTCACAAGTGCTTCAAAGTATTTCAAGCAACTACTGGTGTGACCCGTAGTTACATGGCTTTTCTACCTCACATATAAACACACCCTAAAAGACAATGCTAATCCGAGGAAAGAAACATTTTCAGCACAGTTTATAGTAGCGCCATTCAATAAAAATATAAAGTGAGCCCTATATGCAATTCTACATTTTCTAAAAGCTATAGAAATTAATGTTAATAATATACTTTATTTAACCCAATATATCCAAAATATTATTATTTCAATATGTAGTCCATATAAAAGATTATTGAGATATTTTATATTCTTTTTCATACTAATTCTTCAAAATTTTATACTTATAGTGCTTATTAATACAAAAACTAAATTTCCAATGGTTCAAATACAATTCAGTGCTACCAAAACAAAAAAGGTATGTTTACAATAAAAATACTTTACACTGCTTTAGATTCTAAATCTGAATTTAAATTTAGTAAAATCAAATGCAATTAAAAAGTCAGTTTTTCAATCATACTAGCCACTTTTCACAGGCTGTAAAGCCACATGTGGCTAGTGGCTACTGTAGTGGACAGTAGCAGTCTAGAAGTTAAAGGCATCTCCACCAGTGAAGTACAGCATGACATTGTCAGCCCTCTCTTAGAAATGTACATTCAGGAAGTGGAGTCACGAGATGAGAACACTGGTTAGGTATCTATGATGTGTCAGGCACTGGTATCTGGCCCACCTCAGTTGCTCCTGTAGAATGCAGACCCTTTGAGGGTAGGCAATTCATCTGTCCATCTTTAATGCTTAGAATGTACCTGGCACATTGTAAGCATTCAAAAAATATCTGTTGAACAAGCAAATTTGTTGAATTCTCTGTAATTCTTTTAGCAACCCCACAAGTTAAGAAGATCCAAACAAGCTAAGTACCTTACCCAGGGTTACACAGCTAATAGTGAGAAAGTCATGATTCAGTCCCAGAACCATCTGACTCCAAAGCCAGTGCTATCTTCATAGTGTCATGCTACAACCAAATGACAGCAAAAATTTCATCTTCAGAGTTCATCATGTCATTTGTTAATAGCGGATGCGTCACTCTGTTTTTTGTGTGTATGCTAGTATTAAAGTTACTTTTCATCCTTTGAATACATACTAACCTATGCGGAGAGTACCATAGAAGCAGTTGGAATGTGTTTTAGGTGGAGAGAGAAAGTCAGTCTTGCTCTGTGCAAGATTGAATTGTGTCCCCCAAACTCATATATTAGAAGCTTAATTTCCCCTGTAACTTTTGAAGGTGGAAAATCCTATTATGGTCATTGAAAGGCAGGGCCTTGAAGAGGTGATTAGATTGTAGGACCATGCCATAATGGATGGATTAATAATGGTGGTCAGGAGAGTGGTTCTGAGGACTTTAAAAGGAAAGCACATAAACTCGGGTAAATCCTTTGTACCCTTAGGGGGAAAAAAATGCCTTTACAAAAGTGAAATATATCTCCTATTCGTACAGGACATAGGGCCTCTAAAACATCCATTTTTTCATTTCCTTCCATCTGCTGCCTTCTGTGGAAGAATCTCTCCTCACAAAACAATAAGCCAGGACAGCTGAGGTCTCTGCCAGCTGACTGGCATGAGCCAGCTCCCCTTCCTGTGGCCCCAGCTGTGCTGATGTCTGGGAACCCCTTGGCCAATCTGGTCCTTTGTGCAAACCCTGCTGCCGCCCAACAATGGAAGCTTCCGGAGAGTTACCCAGGTCCCTGGGAGTCAAGCTCCCTACAGAAGCTTCTTAAAGACCACCCTCTGAGCCCCTGGTATTTATAGCACATAGGTAAAGGATGTTGCAGGGCCATTTTAAATAATGGATGTTGTGTTAGGAAAATCCCCCCAGCGGTATAAACTAATAATCAGTCAGTGATGCCCCAGACATGATGCTCGGAGTCCTGAAGCAATGGGGGAGAATTTGGCTCACTAGTTCTGAGGAGTTTGTTATCAAGGAAGTAAAAAGATCCTTAAGGCTTTTCCTTCAGACACTTTTCTGTAGGAAATTATAAAACAAAGCCCAGCCTATAGAACCAAATCCCCAAAGTCCTTCCCCAGTGACTGCTCGGATCTCTGATGGGGCTGGTTCTGGAATAAACCTGAGGAGGGAAGTCACTTGGACTCAGAAGTAAGTAGCATGACTCATTGGTTTATTAAAACTGGAACAAACAGAAGGAAACAAGTGCCTGAAGAAACAATAGGAAATATGAATGGCTTGTCTTCTGCAGAGCATGAGAACTCGTCCTCATTCTGGCAGTCATGGAATCCTGCTGGATGGGAGGACATTGTTTTCCCAGAGCGAGTCCTTTCTGAGCTCTTGGCATGACATCATACACCTCAGTGTTCCATCCGCCAGGGGAGGCCCCTGCTTGTCATGATCCTTCCTCCGGCAAACCAACATAATGGTAACTAGGAGGATGACAAAAGGGAAAGGCCAACAAAAACACCATGTTGACCGGATTAGGAGTAATTTATCCAGCGTTAGAGCAGAGAGAAATCTAGCACAGAAACGGCATAAACAGGGCCACCCGTTTCATGAATGGTGCGTTGCTGTATTTGCAAATGGCAACAAAATTAAACGAGGATGAGGGGTTAGCGATACTGCAGTGAACAGGGGAAAAAAAAAAGAGGAAAATATGAGGGCTGTGAAACCTGGCTGCTGGTTGAATAATTATACAGTATTTTACCACTAGTAAAAATTAGGAATATCAGTAGAGAATAGTTTAATTAGAAGTTGGAGCTGGCCCTACTCACCCACCTAAAAAGAATGGCCACATTGAGGTGATAAGCCCTTTGAACTGTGTCAAAGTACCAGGACTGTTTACTTTGAGGAAGGAAACTGTCAGATCTGTTTGTTCTCCATGAGCCAACTACAATGTGGCTGATGGATCTGGGACTAGTAAAAGAGGACAAGCCAAGGGTAGGAAATGAGAGGCTGGTCACGGGAGTGGATGGAGAGACAAAAGACATCAGGAGGCCGCTGGCAGCCTTTGCTTGCTGAGGAACTCCAGGCATGAAGGTGTTTTTCTTGACTAGGGCTATTATTCCCCGTTTTTAAGAAATGCAGTTTTTCCCCCCCCACAACCCAATATTTGAGATGGTGATTTATTTTTCCTTGCAACAAATCTTATTCATCCTTAACCAAGAGTAACACCAAACTGCATGTTCATATAGTTATTAATAATCAGTGTCAGGAGAATTTCACTTACCAAAGAAATTTCATTTGACATGCCTTAAATGCTGATAACGATTGAACTGCGAAGCTGTTTTTGGAAGTATACCCTTTCTGTTCCCAAGAGCAAAATGTAAAGTAAAGCAAATAGGCAAAGGGATAAAACAAAGACAGCTCTCTCACGGGCCAAGCCTAGACATGTGTGGACTTGAGACCTGGTGAAGTTCTTTCCAGAATTTTCTATGACACGAGCATGTGCAATTCAAAAACTGAGGAGTTTCACTTAAGGTTACACACACGAGTCTCTGGGGAGTACTGCAAGAATTCAAGGAAGAGGCAGAAATGTTCCTTATTTGAAAAACTTTTCCCCAGCTAGGCCATGAATCAAGTCTTGTGATTCAAAAGAGTTCAGTGGCTTCCAAGCTGCTGACAAAGTACGTCAGTTGTAATGACTTATTCTACTCTCCGAAAATGCTCAGACTTAGATACTGTGATCTTTCGAGTACTACAGCCTGGCCTGCTCCTGCTGCATCCTGCTAGTAAGAAAGACGGGCTACTACTATTTTTTTAAACAGATTCTTAAATATTATGTTGAAAAACTTTGTTATGCCTAAGACCATTCTGCTCTGCTTTTTTTTTTTTTTTAATCTCCTACCCTCTTCCTATAAAGATAGAAATCTACTTTTCCTCTGCCGAAATTCTGATTCTCTGCTCTATTGGAACTTTGTGCTCGAGGTGGAGAATCACTTCTTCAGGCCAAGTCAATTTTCTCAAGATGTGTCTTGTGTTCTTTGTGTCAGGAAACAGTATTTTTTCACTTTTTCCAAATTAGAGATTTTGCATAAAGAGTAAATGCTTTTCTAAAAAATATCAAATTTTGGTGGAAAAGTGCAGAAATTGGAACCCTTATGCACTGTGGGTGGGAATGTAAAATAGTGAACAGGGAGGGTCCTCAAAAAACGAAATGTAGAATTACTATCTGATCCAGGAATTCCACTTGCAGGCACATGTCCAAAAGCATTGAAATCAGGATCTCAAAATGACACCTGCACTCCCATGTTCATTATAGCCAAGATATGGAAACAATAAAAATGTCCACTGGCAGATGGATGGATGAAGAAAATGTGGTATATACACACGATGGAATATTATTCAGCCTTTAAAAAGAAGGAAATTCTACCACGTGTGACAGCATGGGTGAACCTGGAAGACATCATGATAAGTGAAAGCCAATCTCAGAAAGACAAATATTGTGTGATTCCACTTATATGAGGTATTTAAAATAGTCAGACTCATAGAAGCAGAAAGTAGAATGGTAATTGTCAAAGGCTAGGGGCTGGGGGAAATGGGAGTTGCTAAATGAGCATAAAGTTTCAGTTATGCAAGATTAACTAGTTCTAGAGATCTGCTGTACAATGCAGTATGCCTGTAGCTAAAAATATGGTATCGTGCACTAAAAAAATTGTGAAGAAGGTAGACCTCATGTCAAGCATTCTTAACACAAAAAATTAAAATAATAAAAAAATTTTAAATGAAAAATGGGACACAAGGACACTTTTAGAAATGATGGATATGTTTATGCCCTTGATTGTGGAGATAGTATCACGGGTGTATGCATACAAGGGTACTTCAAAAAAGTTCACGGAAAAACAAAATTGAAAGACAATACTCACCTTTCCACAAACTTTTTGAAGTACTCTTGTATGTCCCAACTCACCAAATTGTATACATTAAGCATGTGCAGATTTGTTAATTCACCAATTAAATCTCAATAAAGCTGTTTTTAAAAAGAATAAATGCTTCTCCAAACTGTCTTCAAACTAAATATTCTCATATGACAGAATTGCCCACCCAATACCTAATCCAAGTTAGGAAATTCTCCTTGGATTAATGCTTTTCCAAAAACATCCACACTTAATCAGGATGATTTTTATGGCTCTAACCATACTTCTTAGATATTCAAATTCATGGTGGGTCGCAAGGAAGTACAAATTATTTTTTTAACTATATATTCTGTTTATTTTATTTTATTTTATTTTTTATTCTTTATTTTAATTTTGGCAGCTGGCCCGTACAGGGATTGAACCCTGGACCTTGGTGCTATCAGCACCAACTCCTACCAACTGGGCTAACTAGCCAGCATGAAGTACAAACTATTGACTTCGGTGACGATCAGAGAGAAATTAAGCAACAGAGCTATAGTTTTTTCCTGTTAATGTCTTTGTTGGTTTTCAAGCCTACACATAAAAAGCTGTTACTAAGCAACATATAATAAAGTGGGTGAAAACTGCTGTTTATCTCCTGCCCTTTTAGGATTCGATCTCCACTTGGGGCTCCAATCTCAGTAGCTATAACCCTTAAGCCTACACTTAATGACTGTTCTCGTGATGCACTTTTCCCTTCCAAATACACACACCCCTGCTTCTTTAGGCAACTAAAGAATTTGATGATCTGTTCTTTGGTAATGAAAGACAACCTGGGGGCATTTAATTTATGCATCTTAATTATACCACAAGGACTCCCAAGCTGGGGTCTTAGAATCCCAAAATCTTAATGGGAACTCGATGACTCTATTCAATAGTTCAAAGAGCCTCTTAGAAATAGTGATGTTGCTTTTGAAGAATATACGTGATGTAACTAAAGCCATCAACCATATTATTAAATAAATTAGTTTACTATTTATTATTATCATTTGTTTGCCAAAGCACTGCTCTCATTACTGCATGTTCAATTTCATTTGCCTTCAATAATAAAAATAAGGAAATGAATGATTACTTCCTGCAAATGGATTTCAAAAGCTCACGAGGATTCAGCCACTTACCAATCCTTAAACAAAGAATGGTCCTCTTGTCTCTGGGAACTTGGTTCTCTAGGGACAAACTTTGGAGGTAACACCCTTGACAAGGTAAGAGAAAAAGGTAACCCTCCCCCCCCCCCCCATGCCCCACCGCTGTCTCCAATCTGTCAGGTCAGATAATTCAGCTCTGGAGTTCAATGGGGCAAAAGATTCTGTGTGTTTAATGAATACATGTAATTCTTTCGGAAGTTGGAGCTGGGTTGGGAGTTTGTATGTAAGATAACATCTAAGCAGTACTTGTCTTGAAAAGGTGAAAAAACCCATTCTGGGCCATCTGGGAAGACAATGGAGAGAACTGGACTGGGATTAGCTAATCTTCTTCATTTTAGCACATCCGGCACCCAGCTAGCTGCACCTTGCAACCTGGTGCGAGCTCAGAGCTGAAGGAATGATTGACCCATGGCAGGCCCATAAATGCACACACTAGGAAGGAGCAAGCATTTGGCTGGCAGCTGAGAACACAAGGATCCTCAAGGAGCCCACTGCTGGCAGGTGTCAGGAGGGAGCTCCCGAGCCAGGAGTAAGGCTGGATCTATCTTCAGGACTCCACCCCTCCACCTGAAGGAATGGAAGGGAACCTGAGAATGCTCCAGACTCCTGGAAACTCTCCCTTTACGATCCCTTCCTTCCCTCTGTCCCTTCTCTCTTCCGCTGTCTGACTCAGGACCATCAGGACTAACTTTACCACACCCTTGACCCCAGGTCATGCCCAAGCTCAGAACTCCCAAGCCATCCTTTATCCCCAGACTCTAATTGCCACCCAGCTTGCGCCGGCCTTCTCTAAGCCCATCTGTCACTACTCCCCGTCTTTGGAAACCCTGTCCCTGTGCCTCCTGGTGCTCACATTCAACCATCCACAAACTCCTGTATGTCTCCAAGTCCCTGCTCTACCAGGAGCCTGGTAACCCTGGAGCCTTGCTGAGGGCCACCTGCTCACTTTAACCCTGGGCCTGGAGATGGGGTATGCCACCCTCCTCCCCCTCTTCAGTGCTGTTTCTAGTCCATTCTCCTGCATTCTTGTCTAAAAATCTCAGCTTTGAATCCTACATTATTGAATTCTACCATGAATTTCTCCTCTTTGTTGCAGTCAACTATTCAATCCTGCTTCCTACCCCCAGCCACTGCCCCAGTTCCTTAAAGATTCCACCTTCTGATTAGAACCACTGTCTCCAGCAAACTCCTGGTGTCATCCATAGCAAATTCCAGCAGCCATGTGGCCAGACAGTCTTCCTGCTCTGCATTCCTTGCACTCATCCACTCCTGTCACCTGGTCCTCCTCACCCCTTTAACCATGGGCACACGCTTCATTATGACATCACCCAAGACTGAGATCCCTTCACAGGGATTTTAATGTCAACCAGCCCATTCTGCAACCACCATTCTTTCTCTTTCCAATCCATCCCTTCTAATACTGCAACTTGAACAAACTTTGAGTCCCACTGGGACCTTCATGTTATTGCTTCTATTACCGTTTTATGTTCCTTCACCCTTCATGCACTAACTTCCTTCCTCACCCACCTTCATTCCACAGTCACTCATTAAAATTACTCCCTCAATCCCTTCCTTACCTCCCTAGCCTCATGCTCACTTGGCAAAATCCCAAACCTGGATAAACCGAACTCTACCACCATTGCACCACGCAGCTGAGCACAGCTGAAAAGCATGGCTAAGCTAACTGTTCTTCCACTGCTTTAAAATCAATGATCACTAAGATTTAATGTGCCCTTAATGCTGCCACCTGCATGGACTCTCACCACATGTACCCACCGATCTGCACCTGCTCCCCTCTATTCTACCTCTCATCTGTGGACACCTGTCTTCATGCTCCTCACCAAGGTACACCCTTCAGCTGGGCACTGGGTTTCAGTTTCTCACTACTCAAGGGCGTTGCTTCATCAAATCTCTCCTCTCTTCCCCAAATCACTAACATTTCCTGGATTATTAAATCAGCGTGCAAACATGCTATTTCTCTCACCTTAATAAAGCCAAACAGTAACAACATAAAACTGCTTTTGACTCCACTTCTACCTGTCCATCTCTAGCTTTCCCTTTGCAGTAAAAGTCCGTGAAATTCTGTGCTCCCTGCTTACAATTGTCTCCATTCTTTTCCTCTTGAATTACTGAAAGCGTGTTTTCACCCATCACCCTCCACTGAAACCACTTTATCAGGGTCGCCAGTGACGTCCACGTTGCTAACTCTAATCGTGAATTCACTCTTTTTGACCTGTCAGTAGCAGCTGGTACAGCTGATCCCTCTCCTCTTGAAACAAACTTCTTCACTTGGCAGCCAAATATACATGTTTCCCCTTGCTTCCTAACTTCCTTTATTGTTTGTTTGTTTTTCTTATTTTCCCAACCTCTAACTGGTGGAATGAATACCCCAGTACTTTTCCTCTTATCTATTTACATACATTTGCTGGGTGAACACACTGAGTTTTATGACTTCAGACACCATCTATGTTCTGGTGACTCCAACTTTATACCTCCAGTCTGGATCTCTCCTGTGAATCCAGACTCATAAATCCAACATCCTAGTTGATATTTCCCCTTATAAGTCTAATAGGTATTTCAAACCTATCACGTCCAAAAGTGAGCTGCTGCTCTCTTCCCCTAGACGTGTTCCTTCAGCAGCCTTTCTTCCCCAGCTAACAGCAAGCCCATTTTTACAGTTACTGAGACCCCAACACTTGGCATAGGCATACACTCCTCTCTTTCTCTCACACCTGCTTCAATTCCATGCAAGTCGACCAGCCCACCTGTCCTTGACTCCACACCCCCACCCTGCTCCAAGCCATCACTATTTCTTCTGAATGATCCCCTGTTCTGCCCTTGCCACCTTCCAAGCCATGACACGTTACTGCCCTGCTCAGAACCATCTAGTGACTCCTCAGCTCACTCAGAGTAAAATCCAAAATTCCTGCCATGACTGACAAGGCCCTGCAGGGCCTGGTTCCCAGCAACTTCTCCAATTTCTCCTCCTCCTATTCCCTCCCTCCCTCACCCACTCCAGCCACACTGGCCTACGTCTTCTTCTCAATATAGTGAAGAGCTCCCCATGGCCTTTGCACTGGCTGTTCCTTCTGCCTGAAATGCTGTTCCCTGGGGTTGCTGCTTAACCAGCTCTTCACTTCCTTCAGGTCTTTCCTCCAGTGACCCAACACTTACTAAGGCTTGTCTAGGAAATCCTGCTTAAATTTTGATCCCTGCAAACTCAGCAGATACTGTTCGCTCCTGCTTTGTTTTTTCTTTTTTAGTACTTTTCACTAACCTACTGTATGTTTTAGTTACTGATCTTGTTTATTGTCTTTCTTCCCCTATAGAATGTTAGTTCTAAGAGGGCAGGATTTTTGTCTCTTTTGTTCTCTCTTGAGTTCCTAGCACTTAGAATAGTGCCTGGAAAATAGTAGGTATTCCAAAAATTGTTAAATATGTATCACATACTTGACACTTGCCTTATACACCTTGTTCTATTCATAATTTTTTAAAGATGATATGTGTTGTCTTTCTAGATATATCATAAGATCCTTGAAGGCAGAAACTGTTTCATTTTTACTTTTATATCCATTACAGTAGTTTATATCACATTCATAAAGAACATTAGATAAATATTTGATTAATTGAATAACAAAGTCACTGATAATATTTTAATTAGATAAGTAACAGATTTCAGGATAGTGTAACTATCATAAAGTGTCATAGCTCCCCCCAAAATCTGTAAAAACAAAGCAGAATCAAAATCTGCAAAACGGAGTAACAGCATTTATACCTAATTGAATTGTTACGAGGATCAAAGCAGATACAGAACTGCAAACCTACAAAGTATTCATTGTTCATATTGGGTCTTTATTTGAATGCACTACTTGAAAATCACAGTTCAGGTAAAACATACTGTGAGAGGATCCACAGTGTGCATGGCTTTGTACTGGATGCTGAGGAATGCACCTGTTGAAGCTAACACTGAAGACAGACCACACAACCAGAACTGCTCAATGAGATGGTAGCTGAAAGGACACAAATTTTGCTCAGAGTCTAGAATGTTGAGTTTGACTATGAGTCTCAGTGTTTGAGCAGTTCCTGATTCTGGGGCTCAACCAAAAGAAAAAGAGTAGTAAAGCTTCCTAAGGCTCTACTTAAAACATCGAGAAGAAGAGAAAAGAAAGAGGTCAAGAGTTGAGGGATTTGTGTGTTTGGACATAAGAGAAGACAAAGGACGTCAATACAATGGTACAAATCTGGACACAACTTAGAAACAAAGCGCTTCCAGTTTACGTAAACCATGTACTGGGCATGCTCGAAGGGGAGAGGGCAGGCGTGTCCTCCAGGGCTGCCAGCAGAGTTTTCAGCAGTTAACACAAATAAATTATTCTTACAAATTTTTGAACATTTTTCCAGCTTAGCCATCACTCTCCTCTCTCTCTCAACACACAGAAACAATGGATATTACAAAAAACCATGCCCACTGACTTGATCTGGGATGTATGTTTTGACAGAGCACTTTTAATACAAGTTCATGTCTTCGGAGATCTATTGCATAGTTTTTCTCCCTAGGTGTGGTGGTAGTTTGACTCTTCCCAGCTTCTGCTGGAAGCTGCTGGAGACTTACTCCTAAAGGAACCATACTCTGTTCTAAATGTAAGTCCCTTTCATTTCCTCAATCACTTCTAAACACAGGTCCCTTCCCTGGTTCAGAATAGGGATTTCTGACTATGGTAAATTCTAGAATTTGATTCAATCAACATAACATTTACTCTTTAATCACCTGTATGTATAAAAATAGAAAGTATGATATAGTTAAAAGCAAAACTCTGACATCAGCCTGTTGGGATCCAACTGCAATAGTACAGGTGTCGTGGGAACATAGACAGCTTTATCTATGACCTAGAGAAATGGGGACTTGAGAATGTATATTACACACATAGAGCCCTTGGGGAAGGGCTGAGCTTATTTAATCTATTTTATTGTTAAATGGCCAGGGAATTAAACAATTTTCTATCTAGAAGCCTGCTGATTTCATTCTTTCAACTATCCTCTGCCTAAATATGTGTGTGTGTACACACACATATGAATATATGTGTACATGTAAACACACACCCACACACACTTTTTTCTAAGTTTCAGACATCATAGCACTTCAACCCAAATTTAGGGTGCATAGCCTATCAATAAGGATAGTCTCCTACTTAACTATAATAATATAATCACACCCAGGAAAATTCATAATTCTGTAATATAATGTATTAAAATATCTAGCTAATATTTAAACATCCCCGATTGTACCAGGAATGTTTTTGTTGTTTTTTATAGCTGTTATTCTGCAGCTAGGATTTAGTCAGTGCTCGCACTTTGCATTTGGTTATTATGCCTCTGATAACTGTGAGAGCCACCTCCCCCCAATCCCCCCCAAAAATTTTTAAATAGGCCTTCCCAAGTAGAATTCCTTATCCAAAGAAATCAGGGCACTCCTGATTACTTTCTTTCTGTTTACTTCGGCTGCTCTTTAGGCAGCTCAGAGGGACATCTGTTGTTGTTCCTAAGGGTTATACTTCCATTAAATGAAACCTCAATTGAAAACAGCAACCTCTGGGAACCAGTGACTACCTCTGTCCATCCTGAAGTTTTCCTGGGAGTTTTATAGTCCTTTGTGCCCTCGTTATTCCTGCTTTCTTTCTTTCCTTCAATTGGGATTTTAGAACTCCCTGCTCCTTCCTTTTGCTGAAGGACGACACTGGCCATCTGCACAGTCCCCTTCTTGATCAACACTGTCTCTTGATCCATGTGAGGACCTCAGGTCTGGCACTCCATGTCTAACGAGAACTGGAATCTTGCTATGTCAGCCGAGGTCTTTCACACCGACTCTCAACTCTTCCAAACCTAGAGCCAAGGACACAGGAGAAGACTGCATTTTAGCTTCTGGATTAGGAGAAACTATGCAAGGGAGCTACCCAGTTGCTTTACACTCTTCTCTTTAATTTGACCACTATGCGTTGGAGTCCCGTGTTCTCCAAACTCTTCTGAGCCATTTTGAAAGCAAAGTTTGAATTTCCTCTTGTGACTGAAAATTTCCAGCAGCACATTGGATGAGGCTTTCCAGAGGAAAGGGTTTGGTTTGCTCCATCATTAGGGTCACAGTGTTATCTATTGACACATTCCAAAGCCTCATAAAAGCTGTCAAGATCATCAAGTGCAGAGACTGCCCAAGAGAAACACCCATTAAGGATCATGGGCTTGATTTTTACAGCTATTAACAGCTTCTCCCTTTGAGTTTGCCCAGAGCTGTGCACGTAATTAAAACAAACAATTTCTGCCTTTCCCCCTAGTTTGCTGTGTGACTTCAGGAAAGTCTCTTAACCTTTCTGATCCATATTTTCTTCCTCTGTTAGACCAAAAACATAGTGAAATCATGAGAGAATAAGGCCTCCTTGTAACAGTTGAATTGATAAAAAATATATATATATTTAATTCTTCACCTCAAATATGTATTTAAAATCAGAGTCAACTTACAGTTATTACTAATGGCAAGTTTTAAATGACTGAGTTTCTGAAAAGGAGTTACTCTCACCTAACCATATAAGACATTCCTTCAGGACCAAAGATCACATGAAGGGCTTCAGCTTTTTGCAGGATACAAGCTGACATAAAGTAGAAGAAATCTGAAAGGAAAAGGAAATTTCTCTTTTAAATGCCGTATAATCATCATGGTGTAGTAAAAGTAAATGTGTTAATGTGAGTCTTCTTGTATCAAGCATATCAGTGACACTTAAGCTCTGATCATTTTTCTAAGGGACCTCATTTTCTTGGGATGAATTTATCTAGCTTTTGTCCAATACAAATATTACCAGTGAAAACGTTTTAGTCATGGGCTTCCAAAATTGCAAAGTTCTTTCTCAGCTGAGTGTGCATTTATTGTACCTCTCCTTCTTCTGAGCTCTTTGGCAAATGCTTTCCTGCTGTTCCTACACAGAGTTCTGTCATCCCTTCTATGAGTAACAGAGAAATAGCCCAGTGTTTTATGAGTCATTTTGAGGGTATCACCATGTGATGACATATTCCTATCTCATGCTTCTTGTCCCCATTAGCATTCCTCCTCCATCTCTCAACCTCAGTCCCCATTTCTGCTGTTTGAGAAAAGTTGGGAGGATCCAAACAGACTCTCAGAGTCTAGAAAGTTTAAAAATACAAACAGGGCATATTTTCTAAATAGAGAGCTTGAAACCCTAAATTCTAAGTAACTAGGTTACTTCCATCTATTTTCAAAAGCAAAGAACAGTATTTTATCTTGGACTTCAGTAACATAAATAATAATGTTTGGAGAAAACTTTCTGCAAATGTCTAAAAGCCAAAGGGACAGGCTGGGTCCTTGCTTAGGCCCAAAAGAGAATTAGGGGAAAGTCAGAGATTTCCTGTCTTTGTAATGAGTTTACTAATTAAATCTTAATTGTAAACCAAGCTGAGCAAAATTTAAATGAACCTCTGGTGCCAGAAGCCAGGTTATTATGGTGGAATTGTTTATAAGGACAGGAAAGTGACTTTCTAAACATCAAATTCCTGTGCGTTAGCCAAGACCCAGAGGAAGTCCCCATGTGGAGAAGCACAGAATATAGCAGAATAAGTGACTTGGGTCTTGAGATAATTAAATGACACTGAGATGTCCTGAGTCCCCTGAATTCAGTCATTGCCAGCAGCTGCAATCTTCCTGTTTTGATGGGCTGGAAACAGCCACTTCTGTCATAACCAGTGTGTTTCCCCCCCCTTTTACAACAAACAAATGGTCCAGCCATGTTAGCAGTGATTTAGCAGCGATGGAAATTCCTTTGCTTTGTAAACCCTGACTGCTCTACTGAAAATTAAGCCTTGTGCATGTACAGAAGCCCAAACACCCAAGAGAACAAAGCACCATCATGGAAGAGAAAAGAGAAAGTTGATTTTATTTCCTCCTAGTACTTACTATCCAGGAGATAAAAAGCAGGCTGTAAAAGAAATAAAACCAAAACTCCTGTGGCTATATACATGGTTTAACACAATTTATTATAAGATTGGGAGAGTGAATTATCTTATTGCTCCTGTTCTGCTTTGTTTGTCAGGTTTTTTACATTCACTCACTTAAAATGAATAACTTCCCTTATAGACTTTCTTTTTAGAGGCATTTATTTACAGCCAACTTTTCTGTTCACGTGTTTTGCCATGAAAACGCTCCATTTATTATTGGCAATGTGTCTATGTCCTGGGTTCCCTGCAAAGTACCCTCACAAGCCAGTGACATGTCATATATCAGGGACCATGTGGGAAATATCCCACCCAAATCCTAAAAGGAATTAGATTAACAGGAGAATTAATGGCTGACGCCTGTGGTCCAAAGGTCAGAGAGCTGGCAGGAATTTTCCACAGCATAAGCCCATCCTTGATCCTTCTCTCCTCTCCAAGGAAACCACTCAAATAAATGTTGGGAAGGATATGCTATAGAGTAAGGGGTAGAATCCCTTTTCCAGAGAAATTAAGGCACTCCTGGCTCAGATCTCTCTCTCTCTGTTTACTTCGGCGGCTCTTTAGGCAGCTCAGAGGGACATCTGTTTTGGTTTCTAATGACTGTACTTCCATTAAATGAAACTTCAGTTGAAAACAGCAATATAATTTTGTAATACACAATATCATATGTAATTGTAGTAGAGTTTAATCCATTCATCTATGTAATTTTCAAAATGCAAAATGAATTTGCTATTCCACCAAAAAAAAAAAGTGTTTTCCTTTTTTTTTCCAGGTTTCCTCTTGGGCCAGAGTAAGAGAATCAGCTTTCAGGACAAACCATAGGACTAGACTTGCTTTACTCAGTCAAGTGTCACATCTATATGCTTAGGTCTCCTCATCAGATATAGTGGCTTGGAGGAAGTCATATTACCAACAAGAGCCACATTAAACATGAACGCTTCATGTCTCCACTGTTCACAAGACTATCGTAAGGCTAATTTAGAAAAGGCATCGGTGCTATATAATTTATTATTAGTTTATTACCATTTGACCTTTTAATCCAGAAGTAAAGGACCCAAGAAAAGCATCCCCTGGAGAGCTAGTATAAGAGAAGCATCTCTCAATTATCCCCACAGAGAATTTTAAACTATTATTTATTTACTCAGTAAACTTAAATTGTTTTTATGGATCTTGTCCAAAACTCCCAGTTGTTCTTTTGTTTTGTTTTGTTTCTAATAGGAGCCAGAGCCTGAATGTAGATGTACTTAAAACCTCACTTCATCTTTGAAATCTTCCGAGGCTATTTTGAAATATGGAGCAGCACGTATTTCAGAAATGTCGTCTTGTCTTAGCTTTTTCTGTCTTTCGGGTAAATGCTGTCCTAATCACAAGATAAAACTTGGAATGTTTCCAAACTGTCTACTGTGGGTGCTGGGACCCTGGTGGTTCCATCCGGACAGCCTGACTTGCTGCTGATGGTTCCTGTAAGAATGTTTCTCAAGACAGAAAGTATACAACGTTTTAGTTTTAGTTATTGATCAGAACTTTGAAAATACGTGGTGCTGCTTTTGTTTGGAATTTGTTTCTTGTATTTTCTTGTTTGTTCTCTTAAATTATCAGCCAGAAAAATCTCTTCCTCCCCCTCTCTACCATCACCAATGCTATGCTGACAGCTAAAGCGACCTCGATGAGACGGTGTGACTGGGGAATCAGCCATCCTTGGAATGCTTAGAACATAGATTTGCAACAGTTGCTCCTAGGGGAGGACCATAGAGAGCTCAGTCTTCTGTCACTTTACAAAACATGAAGGAGGGATTTGACAAGCCCAGGGCCCAACTGAACCCCAGCAACATAGTCCTACCTAGAATCTAACCTTGGCATCCTTCCACTGAAAGCCTAGTCCTTAGTCCTCTGCTAATTGGATAGCTTTCCCAGGCTAAAGAGAACTTCGCTGTACTTACTGGTGTTATATGACAGGTCAGAAGGCATGCTTTTATTGAAAAATATTTAGTGTGGCACAGAACCCTATTTCCTATAGCATGTAAATTATCTGCAGTGAAGAACCTTTAGATATAGACTTATAAGGGCTTCCTTCAGTTTTTGGTTAATACAGAAATTGGTGAGTTCTAAGAAAGCTTCTGTATTTTTTAGCTTAATGCCTCAATTTTACAGATTAAAAATAAAGTAGAGGCCAAAAGAAATAACCAGTATATTGCAGAGCTGTTTTCTCACAACCTCACGGTTCCCTATACTATTGTTTCCAGGGAGCCCAGAAATAGAGAAGCCATATACACATTTTATTTCAATGAGATGGCTTAGCCCCAGTGTCAACAGGTGAGTGTGGATGGCATAATAAAATCTGACATCAAGATTTTTGGAGACTTTGTTTTATTAAAAATTGATTTTTTTCCAATTAGACTTCCATTTTACCTTAGAAATGGATTTCAGGGATGTCAAGTGATAAACTAAGCTACACTCAAAAGTGCTATTAGTCTGGGGCAGCAAGATGTTAAGCAATTCCAGCTTACCAGCTAAAGGTCAGATAAGTCCCAGTGACAAGTGTCATGGCTGAGTGTAACACTCTGTTGCCGAATAGCCGCAAGCCACAAGATGTTGTGATTGGCCACCACATCCCAGAATAAGCTTAGGTATTCAGCTGGGCCACAGTGTCTAATTTGATTTCAGAGAAAGGACTGGGAAGTTTTAGAAAGCGCAAAACTTTTTTCTCTCTTTTTTTTTTTTTTTTTTAAATCTTTTAACAAGGAGATTATTGCCTTGGAAAGCCAGATTTGGTTTGGATTCAGTGTCCACCTCCCCTTCTCCCCAAGGGCTGTTAAAGATCACATTTTCCACCAAAGACTCAGTTTTGTAGCTTTTGGATTCCAACGCCTTTCAAATACATATGGCGTCTGTGCAGGAGGGGACAGTGTGAGGGAACAAAGCTGTCCTGTTCTGCAATAAGGAGAGGGAGGCAGAGGCAGAGGGTGAGTGGATTTGGAGGTACTTTTCATGTGATAGAAAAAGAGCTTCTGGCAACTACCAGTCTTCCAGGTGCAGCTCCTGAGTCCCGGAACTGGCTGCTGTTCAGCTGAGCCTTTGCCACTTGGAGAGTGAAGGATCAGTCTAGGGCAAGCTTTAGACGGCCAGTGTAAAGCCATTAAAAGAGATATAGCCAATTCTTGACAGCAAACTCCCCAAGACAGAGAATGCTGTCTATTTGCTCATGGCTGTATCCCCAGAGCCTAGTACAGGGCCAGGTCTGTAGTTAATGCTTACTGTGTTTGTTGACAGAAGGATCACCACATTTAGGAGAAACACCCCAAATTCAAAAATTTCAAGGGATTCATTCAAGAAATATTCTCTGAGGATGAGGAGGAGAGGAAGCTCTTGTACACTGCTGGTGGGAATGTAATTAGTACAGCCATCATAGAAAACAATATGGAGATTCCTCAAAAAACTAAAAAATAGAACTACCTATGATCCAGCAATCCCTCTTTTGGGTTCATATGAAAGGAAATCAGTGTGTTGAAGAGATACCTGCACTCTCGTGTTTATTGCAGCATTATTCACAATAGCTAAGATATGAAATCAACCTAAGTGTCCATCAGTAGATGAATGGATAAAGAAAATATGGTATATGTTAACGATGAAATATTATGCAGTCATAAAGAAGGAAATGCTGCCATTTGTGATAACAGGAATGAATTTGGAGGATATTAGGCCAAGTGAAATAAACCGATGCAGAAAGATAAACATTGCCTGACTTCACCTATACATAGGACATAAAAAAAAGTTGAACTTAGAGAAACAGAGTAGAACAGTAGTTGCCAGGGGCTGGGAGTGAAGAAAAAGGGGAGGTGTTGGTCAAAGGATACAAACTTTCAATGATAAGATGAGTAAGTTCTGAGGATCTAATTTACAGCGTGGTGACTACAGTTACTAATAATGTGTTGTATACTTGAAACTTCCTAAGAGAGGAGATCTTAACTGTTCTCATCACAAAAAAAGAAAAAGAAAGATTCTCTGAGTATCTATTAGGAGCAATGTGCTAGAAATCGCAAGAGACACAAATACAACAAAATATCAAGACCGTGGACTTTGAAGATAGAGTTGGTCACTTTCTCTGCTTTGACCTTTTCAGGATCTATGACCTGAGGAAGTCATTTCATCTAATGCAGACTCATTTTCTTATTCTGTAAAATGTGGATAAGAAATGTGCCTGCCTCAGAGTTATTGTGGGACCCATTGAGAGCAAAGTGCATACAATTTCCGGCATATAGCAGGTGCTCAGTGAAGAGGGGAAACTGGACACAGACACGCAGAGAGAAGGCCGTATGAAGACAGAGGCAGAGATTGGAGTGATGCTGCCACAAGCCAAGGGACTCCTGAGCCAACCAGAAGCTGGAAGAGGAGAGGAAGGATCCTCCCTAGAGGCTTCGGAAGGAACCAACACTGCCAGCACCTCAATTTCAGACTTCAAGGCTCCACAACTGTGAGAGAATAAATTTCTGTTGTTTTAAGCCACCTGCTTTGTGGTCATTTGTTACAGCAGCCCTAGCACACTAGTACACACTATTCAGGAAGTCAAAGTCCATTTAAAAAATTAAAATTAGAATCAAAAAGAGTCTGTTTATCCAAACTTCATTTTACACTATTCCCCAGCTTTGCATCTTCATTTTCGTCCCATAACAAGGTCAATGTTTCATACACCTGCCAATCTCCCACTCACCCTGGCAGTTTTATTCACATTTGGCTCTATCAATCACCACCTAGTTCAAATCCCACCTCCAATATCTCACTCACCAATGCCTTCAGCATTTACAGAATGTACCCCATATCCAGTTTCTTTCATGAATCTACCAGCACCTCTGAGCTCTGTCTTCTCTCTGTTCCCCTCCCAAGGATCCAGTCTCCTTAAAGATGGCGTAAGAACAAGTTCTTCATCCTTTTGCTCTTCCATGGTCACAGTAGGCATTCAGTGAATGACAGCTGCAGAGACTGTGGGGATTAGAGATTTAGAAGCAGTAGTAGCAGGGTCTGCTTTCCCCACTTACAGCCACTATTTATTGAGTGCTTACTGTATACCAGACATATTAAATTTATTATCTCAGTTAATTCCTACAACCATCTTGGTAGATGGGTCACTATTACTTTATCCCTAGTTTACAGAGGAGAAAACAATGGCTTTGGAGAGATTCGTCACCAGTCTAAGTAAGTGGTAGAAATTAGAATTAAATTCTTGGACTGGTTCCAACTCTGCCCTGTAATGATTTGCTGCTGTCCTTGGTGTTTCCCGATCCGTTAGAGAAAAGCAGCTGGATAAAGGCTTTTCTCTTCTCCTTCCCTCACCCGCTATAAAGGACACAAGTCAATAATTGCAAGGAAATGAGGTCACTACTAACATGATTTTTGGCTCATGCCATCTCTGGACTATTGTTGAAAAGTGGGCTCAAAAGAGTGAATTTGGTTTAGTATTCAAGCAAAAGCTTTGGTGACTAAGGAAGGCTCCTGGGAACACAGGGTAACAAGAAGCTTCAGGGGTCACCCCATTGAACATCTGGCCTCAGGCAGGACCACACTCACCCAGATGACTATCAATCCTGTCTTCAAGATTTCCAGGCACAAGATCCCACAGCCTGCTTTGGAAACCAAAGCCAGTGCTACATTTCATTCACCACGAGGGTCTTTTTAATATGCTTGTAATAATTAGCATGCGGTTGGTTGCCTGTGGTAGCTGTGGTTTATGTTCAGGTGAGAAGACCAATAATAAAAGACAATGTAGAAGGTATTCTGAGCTCCTCCGAACCAGCGCTTCCATAATTGCAATAGAGAATACATGTGCAACAGACACAATACTGTATGCCCACTTGGAGATATTTTTTTTATTTTGAGTGTTCACTTTATGATACATTTTGGGGTACAGACGAGCTCACTTTGTGTTTTTGTCAGAGTCTGACATAGTGCAATGCTTATCAATTTAAACACACTTATGAATTAGCAATTTCTACATTCTGTATTCTATAACTTCCTTTTCTTAATTTTTATTTATATTTATTTTTGTGGGGCACAGAGTGCTGTTTCAATACATGCACATACTGCATGATGATTCAATTGGGGTAGATAGCATAGTTTTGTACCCATTAGTCCACCACTTCTCCTTCCCCCCACGCCCCTCTATAACTTTCTTTTATGTGGATAACCATATTACACAGCTTTTGAACTACAAAAAGTTGATTATATGGTCAAAGATGGTTAGCTATTTTTGATCCCTGTTGAAGAATAAATGAGAAAAAATTGAAACATTAGATTTTAAACTTAAAGAGCTCTTCTCACAGTGATGTGGATTAACACATGAGAATGATGTTGGATGGTAGAAAGGAAGGGCATTTTGTTCTAGGTTTCAACTGCTAATCCAAGTCTTGAAGATGCTGACTCCATTCAATGCACCTGGTCACCTCCTCTCCTCACACCTTATGCTTTACTGACACTTTCTGTTCTCTCAGAAAACCTGGAAAGCTGGGTCACTGATTCGCTGATTGCACAGCTCTGTGCATCCTTCAAGAACCAGCTCAAATATCACCTTGAGCCCCATTAAACAAGTCCCCTCCTCTCACTCCTATGGCACCTTGCTTATGCCACTTTTACAGTATACTATTGTTGGTCTTGTATGAATGGTCACAAACAGCTCTGTTTTCTATGCTAAGCTGTGAGCCCCTGGAGAGCAGACACTGTCTTCTCACCTTGGCATTCCCAGCACCCACCACATCCTCAATGCAAAACCGATTCTCGATTCTCTATATTTGTGCAGTTAATGACTAAACCCATTCTGGTCTCATTCCTGACACTCAGCTCTGCAGAGGAGACACGTCTGTGAATGTGGCCTTCATCGAATAAACGTTACTTTCCCTACCGAGAAGAGAAAAGGCTTGGTTCCCCCTTCAAGGCTTAAGGAGAAACAGTTTGCCCAGTTTAAGCCCAGACAAAAAGTGTTCAAAGGTCACAAAGGAAGACAGTGAGCCATCCACGAGGAATCCCACCCTCTGCTGCTTCCAAACCGCACCAGAACAGGTTTCTGAACCCTATGGCTTAATGGGTGGGCCGGGAGGCATTTGGCTCCCAGACCTGTGTCAGGACTTGAAGCAGGCAAGCACAGCCCCCCGCCCTCAGCTCATGGAAAGTACCTGATCCGATCCGTGTGTGAATCATGCCTGACTGCAGCTGCAAGATCCTGCAGCCTCTCACCCAGTTTTTTAAAGACTTCTCATGAAACCCATATCTCTGATTAAGTGCCTTAATGCCAATGCAGTTTCGTGGCCACAAACAAGAAACTACAAGGAAAAAAAAATGCAAAATGGAACAGGCCTGGGAAATTGGGCCTTTGTAAGAGTTGTGGTTAGAACTTAACCACATGTTAATTTACCTGTTTCTAGGGCAATGAAGACTGTGTTTTATAAAAATATAGACAGCTGCCATTATAAATCATGTTGACAACTCTTTAAAACACTTTACATCCAGCTACAAATATTTCATCTTAACAAGAAAAACATGTATTTTCAGATTGAAATGGATCAACTTATAATTTCTGCTTCTGAAGTTGTAGATGTCAAAGGATCTTCAACTAGATGAACCTAGACAGTGAACAAATATTAAAAGCTAAGTTTAAAATAACTCCCCAAACTTTGATTTATAGGAATATGATAAATTGTCCACTATTAAAATTATACTGGTAATGGATATATAATATTAAATCAAATAAACCAATGTTTTAAAATTTTCAATAGTTAAGTAAATATCTATGATTGACAAATTAGCTGTCTACATTATGCTTTTAAAAAATTAAGTACTGAAATTACAACTTTTTCTGGACCTAAATTTATTTATTTTTCTTCCAAAATGAAAAAAAAAAAAAAAAAGTTGAAGGGAGGAGGGAAAAAAACAGATTGTTTCATTTTGCTTATAAAATTACTTTTGCTTTTGTCTTAATAAATAATTTATTTAGAAAAATCAGTTTCAATAAGCATAATTTTATGGTGATTTTCTTCTGCACTCCTAACATTCCTCAGAGGAAGTATGTTTTGGGATTCAATTTTATATCTCCTAACCATGTTCCCACTTCCAAGTTTATCAACAATTTGGAGATTACAAGAGAACATTTGTGGTTGACAGTGTATATCAAAGTAGTTTACACAATTTCAAGAAAGGCAGAGAAAATGGGATAAAGCTATCCTGGGAATCATGTATCTCTTTATTCATCATGGCTCATGAAAATGCAACAGTTACAATTGATATGTCTTGTGGCTCCAGAAAGCTTCACTAGAACGAACAAATGGAAGTTACAGGGCAGATGCATTTGGGGGCTCCATAAACACGAGTTGGGGAGCCACCAGCTTCTGCTCAGGCCTGGGCTCCTGAAAGGGACCCCAGACTGGCTAAGGATAAAGGGTGGGAGCCAGGTGACCTATGTCACCTTTGGATGCTAATGTCGATGTAATTTAAGGGGCACTAACCATTCACTGGCCATGAGTGTCTCTTCTTTCCCTCACAGCCCAGCTTCATTAAAAAAACAGCAGAGAAAAAAAAAAAACTGTTGAAATGCACTGTCACCATGTGTCCCACCTGCCACTGCCTCCTCAGCCAGGACCTTCTGGCTTCTGCTCTCCCTACAGTCACACATGACCTTAGTCGCCAGGTCTGATGGATTCTTCTCAGTCCTGATCTCGATTAACCTGTGATGGCATGTGACACCGTGGCCACACCCTCCTCTTTGACACTTTCCTCCTGTGTGTCCATCAGTGGCCACTGTCTCCTCATAGGGCCCTCTCTTTCATCTGGGAAGTGTGTGATTGGGCATCCACCACGGGCAGGTGACAACCAGATGCTGGGACACAAGATGAGCAAGACAGAGTGTCCACCCTGCAGAAATGGCAGAGTTCATAATTATTAGCTGAGAACTCACTCACCGTAGACACACTTAGGGCTGGATGTTCTGACTACAAAGCCCAAACCCCTCAGCATTGCACGTCCGCCTCTGCCTCTGGTGTTTCCCCAGATAGAGGCTTCACATCTTTTTCTTCTCTCTTTACTCTTCTTTGAGGAGCTCATCAACACCCGTGATTCGTATATCAATGATTTTCAAGTCTCTGTCCCTAACACAAACCTCCTTTCTGAATGCCAGAACCGTATAACTCTTGTGACCCATCGTCTCTACCTGAAGGTCATACCAGTGGCTCAAATTCAACATCCTCAAAACCGAACTCACCCTCTTTCCTCAGACCCCATTGCTCCCGGTTTCCCTTCTCACCCATGCCTCTACCATCTTTTTAGACCATCCCAGGCACAAATCCGTGAGTCATCTTTATTCCTTCCTCTTTTTCAGTACCCACATCCAATCACTCATCAATCAATCCATATCCTAAATCAATTTACAGCTGTTGCAATTTTTCCTTTCCTCTTTATCACAGCCTTGGTCAGGCCCTCATTGTTTTCTTACCTAGATGATTTCAAAATCTTCCTAAGCAGGCTTCATGCCTCTGATTTTAGGGGCCCCTACCACATCTCGCACAACTCCCCCCCTCAGCCATCATGCACACAGCCCATCAGACTGATGTGGTAACAGTGCTTCTCTTCTAAATGCTTCCATGCATCTTCATGGACTTTAGGAAAAGTTTTAATTTCATGATCAGCAAACTGCCTGTTTGCATTGTTTTGTGATTGGTCTCCCTAACTTGACTATGAAAAACATGGAAACATGAGCCTCTTTCTATTTATCTCTGCATTTCAGTGCCTAGAAAGCTACCTTATGCATAGGCAGTATTTCATAAACATGATTAAATACATGATATTTCTTTTCTACCAGTCTTCAAAGGTTACTGAAGTCTCTTACCATTTAATTACTCCTTAAAAGCATTCTGGATATATACGTATATTTTTGTCACTAGATTAGGCATTGAGTAACCTGCTGCTGAGGGCTTTACTGATAAAATCCTGTTAGCATCCATTGCTCCCCGTCAGACAGAAGTACCTCAAGAAATGAGACAGGTGAGTTTCGATAAGTGCAAACAGGTAGGGAATGGTTTGAACTAGAAGATATACCATTGTTTTGGCAAAATGAACCCTAAACTGAACACGCCATTCAACCAGGGACAAATAGGAGCCTCAGTACTAAATGCTTTGATACTTCAATATATGGCAGGAAAATAGACTATAGGAGGAGAGAAGGACAAAACCTGCCTAGGACTATATGGCTATAGCCTTGCAACTCCCCATAAGGCACCCTTTTATGCTATGAATTAACTTCTCCCCAACACATTTAGAAAGATCTTAATTACCTGTCATCCCTAGGAAAATCTAGAAAACAGTCACTCAAACAATTTCCTGTGTTCTGTAGTTTAGGTAAGGAACACTAGTTGAGAAAGGCTGGTTGAAGGTAGATAGAATTAGGGATAAGAATTAAATCTATGGGACTATTCAGCACTTATGAAAGAAAATATATGTATACTCTCAAAAAGGAACAAAATATCAGCAGTTAAGATTGCACGATGTCTGTTCTCTCTCTCTCTCTCTCTCTCTCTCTCTCTCTCTCTCTCTCTCTCTCTTATTTATTTATTTTTTAAATTTTTTTATCCAAGAATAACTGGGAAAATGCTGTGGAAAAATGCTATGTTGTGTCGGCCTCTGTTCTGAGAGTAGTATTTCATACAAGCAGACATGAGGTTGAAAGTAAGAGTATGAGTGGTACAGGGTATTCCATCACCACTTTCATCAGCTTTTAAGACCAATAGGCAGCCAAAGCAGGGAAACAATGAAATAGCACTCCCCAGCCCAAAGGGCAAGATACAAATCTGCCCACATGCTCAGAAAGTGCAGTGGGACAGAGGATCCTCCAGCTAGCTCAGATCATGCCAGGCAGGACCTCCTCCTCCAGGCAAGACCTTAGAGACTTCCAGACTCCTTCAAGAACTCAGCTTCTTGCATAACATTGTTCTGCTAGGAGGAAGAAATTCCTTTCTGACTCCTGCAAGTGATCAAGGTATGCCCTAAAGCATGAAATGTGATTACCCCTTATCATTATCTCAGTTTACCAAGCTACACATGTTATCGGTGACTAGTCAGCAATTTTTTTCATGCTCTTAAAATATTACATGCCCTGGTTAACCACATAGGAAAGCTTTATGCCAATAATTCAGGTTTAATTCAGTGATAGAATATTTTTCTTGAGACCTTGTTTACAGTCAGATACTCTGTACTCTATGGCAAGGTGATCTCGTGGGCTGTCATTTTCCCGCTACAAGAAAATGGTTGAAAAAGAAAACATCAACAGTTAAAGGAATGTAAAAATTGTATCCTGAGCTTTGCAGATGGTTTCTCAAAGAAAAAAACTGCAATCATATTAATGTGTGGAAGTTGGCCTGCCCCAGAAAGTTTACATGCCAATGCAATGGGTATTTTTTTGGTGTGTCAGTGTGTGTGTGTGTGTGTGTGTGTGTGTGTGTGTGTGTGTGTGTGTGTTGTATTGGGGAGGTAGGAAGAGGGAATTAATTATGCAGATTAGTACTGTGAAGACCTAAAAAAAGGCCTCAAAGTAGGTCTGCTATTAATGATCCTAAATTAAAATAAATTCAATAAAAACTATCCCCCATCTTCACTACCCTAAAAGAACTAGAATGTAATTACTTGTGAAGAGTTTGGCAAGTGCATTCAAGCATACATCTTCCTACACATATAAAGAGCCCCATCCACTAACATACAAAAAATAATGCCCTTCTATTCTCTTAAAATTTCTTATACAAATATAAGCTCATTTGTGGTTCACTGAGTATGAAACAATTACTCCCACAAACAGACCAACAGAAAGCAAAAATAGACTAGTGTGTATTTTTCAGTTTGTGGTCTCCTCTGAGTTGAAACACAAAGAGAGAGTTAACAAAATGAATGACTACATTACACCTGAAGGAGATGGGGAAGCCAGATAACCTGCTAGAGTGTCTCTCTTTGACAGCCATTACAACATATGTACCTAGAAATATAATTTGGTCGGTTTTCAGAACACTGGTGTTGTCCTTTGAATCAGAACCGTTAGCTTCAGGGCCCTGGAGGAAACCAACTTCTGCCGGGGACAAATGGAGATGATAGGTGTGTACTGGGTGGTCCATCCCTGCAGCTCACCACTGGGTAAATAATGACAACAGCTTTACTTTGAACATTCTCAGATCACCAGAGCTGCTATGACAACACACTGGAGAAGATTGCTATGACGTTTATTGCTACTTAAAACTTTGTGCTTTGGGATGCCAAAGAGAAAGAAAGAAGCTTATCTCTTCAGCTATTCTGGATTCTAGAGTAATTCACTGTTCTTATTGTTGTGTATCAAGAAAGTGACAAATTCAAAGGCTGTCATTTATTTCACTAATGGAATTAAAAATGAATGTGGCCAGAACAGTAATCAATGCCTCACTTGTTGTGATGGATTATGGTTTGGCTAAATAGTATGACCTTTAATTATCTGGGAAAAAAAGGCAATTTTCCAATGTCTTTGCTGTTTTCTCCGTGATTTCCTGTACAAATACAACCTGTCATGTGCTATTTTTATTTAAATTTAGTACTTTAAAAGATGCTAGATTAACAGCCATAGAGTGAAATTCTTTATTCTTTTAGTCCTTTATTATTAAACCCTTTTAGAGCACTTTGTTCTAGTTTGAACTCCACAAAGCTCAATTCATTTGGTTACTTTTAATTATATCCTTTTATGATGGGTAAGTATTGTTATTCTTATATTTAGATTAAGAACCTTGAAACATAAAAAGTAAGGGATGGGGTCTGGGTCACAAAAAGAGTTAAGGATTGAATTGTTCTCCAGACTTTGGATGTAGCCCTCTAACTCGCACTGCAGCTACTAGGGTAAGGTGGTTAAAGAACCTAAGAATATTTGATTACAGCTTCACAGATGACATCAATCAGCTTATATCTAATAAACAGTAAGAGAAGCTAATGTTTGACATTGGATGAAAACCGAAATTAATTCATTGGATGAATTAACCAAAAGTGTCTACTTGAGACTGATACTGGAAAGAAAGAAGCAAATCATGGTTTGTTTGTTTGTTTGTTTTTTATAAATGTTTGTAATGTTGCTGCTTTTTTGAAAGAGATAACTGTTGACCTCATAAAATATACATAAAAAGAGGTAAAAATTACAACCCTGCATCCAAGTATACTTATTCTAACAACTAAAGAGAAACTAACTAATTTTCCCTGGAGATATCTCTGGCCCCAGATATTGGCTCAACAATATTCCTTATCACAAAAATGTGTTTTCTTCTTATCTAATGTACAGATTCAGCATCAACAGGGTAAATAATTTGAGTTGACTTTCCAACACAAGGTAAAATTTCCAAGATTCCGTCTATAAAAATTCTACCAGTCACTAAACTGGATATATTTTCTTAATCATTGACAATTAAGTAGGAGAAAGTGGAAAGGAGACAAAGTATTTTATTCTTATTTTTAATTTGCATTTCTTATTAATATCTTTATGTTTGTAAACTATTTTTGCATTTCTTAAATTTATATTACTTACTCATTTATCTATTGAGATCTTACTGTTCTCCAAATCAATTTGTGCATAAATTTGTTGGCTATGGTACTGGGTTGTAAACATTTTTACATCTTGTTGTTTGTCCTTTAATTTTATTTCTCTAGAGAGATTGTGATAACTAGAATCTTATTTATTTAAATCTTCTATGGTCAAGGCTTTCTTTTCCATAGCAAATTTTTTAACTTTTAAGCATAAAAAGTTCTCCTCCATTTAGGAATTCCATGATGAGTCACTTACATTTTCTTCTTGGCTTTTTGACAGAATACTCATGGAAAATTCCAGAGGTAAAGCCTAGCTTTATCATTAGATTTAAGATTGCCTTGTAGAGGCATAAAGGTGTGATCCCTTCCCCCTACCATCATAAGTGTCACAGCCAACAGTCTTATAACAAAAAACAGGTTGACAAGAGAAAACCATAATATATTTACTTAATCAAGGTTTTACATGACACAGGAGACTTCAGATATGAAGACCCAAAGACTCAGGGACAACTGTCTATTTTCATGCTTAGGTTTGATGCAGAATGAATAGCCGCATAGAAACGTGGTGGACAAAAAGGGTGTACCCTAATGGTAAGAGAAAGAGAGGGGAAACTTAGCAAGGCCTGTCTGTTCAGACTTCCCTTGGCCTCACTGTGTGGCATATCTTCCTCCCAGATATGGGGCAGGACCCCTCTGGAGTGAGGGTCTTACGATGTACTATCAAATAAGGGTAGATCAGAGAACGTGCTTATGGCCAGCTCCTAGACAGAAAGACAGGGGAAGATTAGGGTAATATTTCTAGGTTTCATGTCATACTTGGGGAAAAAGTGGTTTTAGTTTCTATGACCCACCTTGGGGGAGAGGAATTCTGGTGTCTATGACTCACTTCAGGGAGAGAATGAGGGACAAGAGACAGGAGGGCAAGAGAAGGTCGGAGGGACCTTGGTTTTGAGGCTGCTTCCGAGGTCTTCCGATGCCCTTCAGCATGTCATCGCACCATACTTTGGGATATCGCTTTCAGAGCCCCGATAGCCTCCACACCCAATATCCATGTGTAACACAGAACATAAGCACTTTGATTTCCCATTACCTAATGCCATTAAAAACTTCTCAGACAGCGTGCACACACACACACACACACACACACATTCTCATTGAAAGAGGATTACCCAAAAAACTACTGCTGAAGAGATGAATGAGTGGCACACGACTAATTCAGCAGCAGTTCTTTTCTGTTCACTTTGAAAGCTTTCTTAGAAGATGATGTAGGTAGGAGATGCCCTCCTTGATACAGAAGAGTCTTCCCAAGTGGCATTCTACATGTAAATATAGAGGCCCCCACATATAAACAACCCCCAAGAAACTGATCCCCTGGCCTATACTATTTAAGTGGGAGACTCTCCAGGGGAGGGGTCCCAAACACCCTTCTGCTCCTATATTCCGCTTCGGGAACTCCTTGGGTGGCATTTTACCTACATTCCCTGTACTCTGAGAGAAACCGAGGGCTGTAACCCCATGGCTTATTTGGCCTCCAAAGTCATTTTTTTCATTCTAACTCGTTCTCCATGTCCTATGTACGATGTTTCTCACTTGATGAGCTAGTTAGCATTTCTAAGAATGCCTCAACACATCTCCTTAGAAATTATTCTTCCTTGGTCTGTGACTTCCCTGGTCCCCGAAAGAAAAACAGAACCAAGTCCAACCAGCATCCACTGAGGAAAGTGAAGAATGAAGGAAAATGACCCAAAAAAGTTTTCCTCCCTACATAACAGCACTTAAATGGAATCTAATATGGCAGTTTCTCTAATTGTCAAATACGATTCCTCACTGATTTTCCCAATGTGAAGAGTATTTTGTCGTTCATCCCAAGGCAAATACCACCAATTCGGACCGTCATTTTCCTCTGAAACTTAAATGTGCTATTTTCCTAGGGGAAAGGAATGAATCTGTGATGAAAACCACAGAGAAACACACTTAGATGGAATCAACGCAAGGCCTTTCCAGCTATGAGAGGCTCTAAACAGAAAGCCGAGTGAGCTGTTGATGGTCAGATGGTGACATGAAGGAAATTTCTTGGAGGGGACTCATTAGAAGACTAGAAAGGTGCTTGGGCCAAGGTGGGTACACAACCAGTCCTTGAAGTTTGAATGGAAGTGTTGAATGGGGAAAGAGAAAGGGTTGGGAAGGAAGGAAGGAAAGGAGGGACACAAAAGATGTAAATTATTGAGGGAGGGAGAGAGAAAAGGAAGGGCTTGGGAAGGTACGCAGGGTGGAGGGAGGGGAGAGGGAGAGACAGAGAGAAGATTCTGCATGTGGTTTGTTTCTAGTTGAGTAAAAAATGACTCTGGATTTAAAAATCTGATTTTCTTTTTTGAAAGGAATAAAGGTGGAAAAAACACATATTTTATTTCTAGAGCCCTTTAATTTCATCCACAAATCCCCGCAAATTAAAAATTCACACCCAATATGTGTGTTCCGTTTGTAAGCTATGTAATAAAAAAATAAAGAAAATCAATGGGTTTCTATTAATCTCTCAAAATACTCTCCTTTCCACAGTCTAATAGAAACAAATTGTGTGTGTGTGTGTGTGTGTGTGTGTGTGTGTGTGTGTGTGTGTGTGTGTGTGTGTGTCCCTGTTAAGCCATGGCCTATGCTTCTTTTATGATCATCTCCTTAAATTAAGTATTAGGTACCTTGGGGGTGGGACATTCGCAGGGAGAGGCTCGCCCTGAGGCTGGCTGTGCTGATGCCGTTTCTCAGTAAGCACATCAGGAAGGGCCTTCAAGAAGACAACACATCAAATACCTTGCCAAGAAAAGTTTTCTTTTTCATCCACTTACTTTTAGTAGTGCAGCTGGGAAATCAGACGACTGGCTAAGTAGTCTGTTAGACCATAAGGCAGGAAAAAGAAAGAAATAAAGAAGAGCAGTTGAGTGGCTATGGGATTAAAACCCCACAGTCCAAGAATGAAAGTCCTAGCAGAAATGTGTCCAGGGTTCTGAGGACGTCTGGCCTGGAGGGAGAAATGCTCTCCATGCTGTGCCTAGGACAAGCCATGTGGATGAGACACGTCCTCCACATGTCCTGAGTGCATGTTCCTGCCCAGGGAAAATGAGGATGATAGCCTATCCCTTCCTCACTGCCATGAAGTAGCTCTTAGGATCCATTGAAATATAAGATATTTAAATGCTTAAGAAGTTTCATGTATTCCGAGCTAGAATTTGGGGGGCGGGGGTAGTAGTCAAAAATAAGATTTTTTGATACTGAAAAGTCTTTAAACCTTCAGCCCTCCCTCTTCACTCCACAGCTTCTCCTCTCCCACATCCCCACAGGTCCACTTCCCTCCCTGTCCCCATTTCACCGCTCGTGCACACAGGTCAGCCAGTAGTTTCCACCTAATCCTTCATGAATGGTTTGAGTGAGTGACAACATTCCTCCTCGGGTAAAGTTAGGTCTGTGTCTCACAGGTATAGAGCAATACCCAAAAAGCACTGGTTATGAAAATATTTTCAAACACAGCTCTGCTTCTGTTCTAGTTCTAGCCCTTTCATATTTGATGCCTTGATGAATAACCCAGAAAAATAGTTGGTGAGTGTCTGGGGGAAAAGGGATGATCCTCAGAACCAACCCAAGTTTCATTTAGCTGCTTTCATTAGCACTGCTGGCCTGAGCAATGGACCATGCTACAGACCTGTGACAGGACATTCCTGAGCACAAGATGCGGAAATCAGACAACTTTTATATAAACAGCTGTTCTTTAGCTCATTGTATGTACCTGAGAAGTTCCAGTTATCAGACTGGTGACATGTCTTAAAATTCTCAATCTATACATAATTTTTATTGATCATTTAAATGAAGCTATATAAAGAAATGTGTTTAGTTGGAAGATTCCCTATTAATAAGGAAATGGGCTCAGTTAACTTTTGGGATCACAGTCAAGAGTCTTTTGTGTGTGTGTGTGTGTGTGTGTGTGTGTGTCTTTTTCGCTCAGCCAGTGAGTGCACCAGCCATTCCTATATAGAATCCGAACCCGTGGCATGAGCATCGCTGAGCTCCCAGCACCGCGCTCTCCCGAGTGCGCCACAGGCTCGTCCCTCAAGAGTCTTATTTTAAAAAAACTGCTAATATCTTTAAGTCATATTTATAGGTTTGGAATTGAGTATTGGCCATTTCCCCTTACTTCTAATATCTTCTGTGTATATTAGATTATAATAGTGTTCTCTAAACAGTTCAGATCTATAGCAAGGTATTACTTATTTAGTCATTCACACGGTAGGCAAGAAGCTAACCATTTATTATACAAAGTTCAATAAGCAACTCCATCAAAGTGCTTATATAGCATAATGTGTTACCATATGATGAGTGCCTAGTATGTGGCATATTCTATATTAGACATGTTACTCTTAGTATACGTTATTTAATTCTTATGACCATCAGGAACTAGGTATTTTATTATTTCTGCTTTCTAAATGAGAAAATTAAAGCTTGGAGAAGTTAAATAGCTTACCTAAGTCATTCCACTAATCAATAGCAGAACTAGGATTTGAATTCAAGATTTTCTGCAAAATACAGCCTTCCGTTTCTTTTGCTATATTCTCAATGAGCCAGCATCATCTGGAATCATAAGCTTGGTATATTTGTTCTATTAAGCATATTTATAAAGTTATTTGCCCTTGTGTTAAAAATAAATGACTAAAAATTCAAGGTAAACATTAAACAGGTTAAGAAAGTTACAAACCCCTTGTGGAGAAAAAAATAGCAATTCAATGGAAATAACATTAAAATAATGTATTACATAAGGTAACTATCAAAATAAGGATCATTTCTGGTCTTCTTAGATATATGTAGTTTTAGCCTTATGGTACTGTTTTCAAGATGTAGTAGAAAGTCCCAGCAATGGTTGTGTAAAGCAGTTTTTGGATCTGTTTGATTTCCCTGCATAAGCTGTTTCTGAATCTCTGCAGATAAGATTCCAGTTCTAGGGTTGAACAAAACTCCATTTAGACCTAGTTTTATGGAAGGGAACTAGATTAGCTGCCTTAGTGTTATACTCAACCACCTGCTTTACAAAGAAATCCAAGTACAGGGTGTGGTCAGAGGGTGCTTAATATCTCAAAAGCCTCCTGCTCTGAGCATTTGATGTCCAATGAATGTCCTAAAGGAATCTACGTGATGAAACTAAAAAAGAACTCCTGTAGTCCTGACTCAAAAAGAGGTTTATTTTGATAAATAAATACTATAAAATTCTTTAGAAATTTCTTGGGGGAAAGCAGATGATGAATGCCAGGTGCTAAGAACCACTTCCCATTTGTCTCTTTATACTAATCAACATTGATTATAACTTTTAGGCCTTCCCTTATAGGGTAGAGGTCTCATTTGCATTGAAGATCCCCTTACTTTCTGGGCAATTTATTTGGAGAGCAGGGTTATTAGAAGCAGTTCTTCGACTTGGATGTTTACAAACATAGAGACAGAGTATTTTTCTATGCATGAATGGTAAGCTGGCCTTTAGAAAAGGTACCAGGACAAACTTTTTAGCTTAAGTGTTAAACATCTCATGTTAGGAAAATATCTCCTGATATTTACTGTTTAATGACTTTTTTTTTAACATGAAGGTACTTAAGGAAATACATCTTTAAACTATTAAACAATAACTCAAGAAATGTTGAGTACCATTGTTTATCCCAATAATCAAGCATCTAGATAAAGGCTGGATTTACTTAGAATGTTTCCAAATTTTCCAAACATATAGTGCATATCAGGAATCAAATCTAGATTATCTCTCTGTGGCAGGTGGGCTCCTAATTTTACAGATCAGGAAATGATGGGGTCAAGTGTCCGGTCAAGGGTCTGAGATGAATCTGTGGCAGAATCTGGATTAAAGAGTTTATCCAGAAATATGGGCTCCCATTATTGTGTTCGTTCCAATTGAGCCTTAATGTCTCACAAACTTTAAAAAGATTCTTTTCTTATATAATAATAGTAATTCTGAAGTAAGAAGGTTGCATTAGAAATCCTACCTCATATTATTACAGTAAACTAATTAAGCTGTTAATTGGTCTAAGTTATATTGTGGGGAATAGTTTAATTTTCTTAAATTCACCGGGCTAATTATAAATGGATGGTTCCAAAGCACCTTAAGTACGTTCTCACTCACACAAACTCATTATGGTGAAAATGGTCTTGATGATTTAAAGGTGGCTGGCTTGCCTTCCCGGTCCTCCCCTCTGTCTTCTGGGATGAGTCACCTCTCTCTCAAGTGAGGAAGACTTTTGCCGCTGCTGCTGCCGCTGGAATGGCAGAAACTGCAGCCAGCCACACATGGGGCCCAACATAGACTCTTCTGCCTCGCACATCATTAAGCAAATTGTCAGCTCAGTTTTAATTACAGCACTTTTATGACTGCTGGTGATGTAAGAGGCACGGCAGGCACACCTTGTTTTTTTCCAAACTGGGCTGCGTTTGTAGTGCTGGCAGTTAGGGCCAAAGCATTTTTCATCTTGCACAAACTGAGCTAATTTATGTGGGAACCAGACCCTCTCCATGTTGTTTGTACTGCATCAATTTGCAGAGTCTAATGAGCTCTTTTCAAATGATGGAAAAACCCTCCTCAGTTGCATTACTGAATACCCTTTTAAAGCCTGCCACAGCAAACAAAGATGCCCGATCAGAAAAGAAGCCAGGCTCACCTTGCCTTAATTTATTGCCTAACTGAAGAGGATGATGCTTAGGCATCATAATAGCACGAATGAGTCCCTAATGGCCTATGGTCTCTAGTTTATCCTATCCTTGGTGGTGAGAATCCCCATTAACTAGTCTGGTAGAGAGTGCTTGAGGTCTGAAAGAGTCTATTGTTTATCTACCAGTTAATAAAGATTTTATGTACCCAGTAGATTGTGCAAGCCAACCCTCTGGAAACATCGTGTGTAGAACCCGCTGAAATTAAGCTATCTTCAATGACTTTGTGAACTTTGAGCATAGTGAGGCAGAGGTTAAACTCTAGTCAACATTGTCCTGATGGCTTGCAAAGAAAGATCAGCTGTCTCTAAGGATGGACAAAGGCTAGCATATCCCAGCCCATCAAAAGCTATAAAAATAAAAAGGGGTTCGCACTACTAGAAATCAAGCAGCAGTACGGACAGAATAGGAGATAATGCCTTAAAATAATAATTTTATGTGCTAGACACTATACTAGGGGATTAATACTTGTGTTTATCTAAAGATTTCCTCTAAACTTTTCTACTGAGGTCAAAATTATCCCACTTGGCTCTAAGTTCATACCAATATTGGAGATTTAATGGTACTCTACTGCCTTTAAAAATTATTTTGTTATCTACACTCCTTTCTAAAAAGACTTCAAAAATCGTGCCCAAAATAAAAGCAGAGCAAATTTTCCCTGAGCTAAAACTAGACAGACTTCGCAGACTCACCAATACCGGAATTCAACATAGGCTAAAACTTCTCTGAGATGACGGCAACATTCCTAAGTTAATTTTTAAAAATTGTTAAACTACCATTATACGTACGCATCATACCACCATCTCAAAATGTAATATTATCATTATAAGGCTGTGATTTGCATACAGAGGATCAAGCGACCCATGCTCCTAACAGCTCTATGCCAAACATTAGAGTTTTGCTTTCATACAGGAACTAAAAATCACCAAACTGCAACAGTTGGCAACAGTCACTTCTCTAAGTTCATGTTAGCCATACCCACATGACTAAAGTTCTTTCTCATTTCAAAACCTTCTTATGAAACAAAAGACAAGAGAAGGACAAAAAGGTCACCTAGAGGAATGTAAAATGGGAAAAACCACTGCTGATGTCACATACCTCCTAAACTAAACACCAAACACACGGGGTTGGAAGTATTTTAATTATTTTTGTTAAGCACACAGCCCACTGACTTGCCCCAGCGTACTGAAAGAAGTTTAAACATTAACAATTTTTCTAGGAAAAAATGTGTTTTCTGATAAAATTAATCTGAGTCATCTTCAGCAATTCCCCCACCCCCAATCTGATGTCAGTGGGAAACTGCTAGAAAAAGCACTGGCAGTAAACATTTTCAACAAGAATCCAGGAAAGGGATGTAGGCCAACATAAAATTTTCGTTCAATTGTATTCCCCATCTTGTGAAACTTTATTCAGCTCAGTTTAATGGCAATGACTTTTCCTCTATCTTTTGATGTTACATTTTACTGGACTCAGTAAGCCAAGACTGAAAAATAGAGGTTCTGATACTGAGAAACAGAACAACAGAATTGCTGACAGAAGTCTCACGTGTTAGATAGATCTTGAGAGTTTTCCAGCCTGGACTTGCCAAAGTCAAGGGGTAAACTTCAGATAAAGATCTGAGCTCTCGGGTGTTTAACTGAACCGAACCTCCCAACCTTTCTGAGGTTTGCCGATGACTAGTAATTATATTGTCATTTAACAAAAGTATCTGCATTAAACCAGAGATGCTACATTAATGGTTAAGTTCACATCCATTAAAAACATCGAGCATCTGCAGAGCATGCAGGGTCTCCATGATTTTGGAACGGAATGGAAACTAATGTAGTCAGAAGCCATAAATCAATGGCTAAATACTACCTGTCAGGTTTGGAAGGTATGCTAATGCAGGATGTTTTACTTCTTTCCAGTGTAGAGAGGTCAAAGGAGGAGGTACAGACGTGTAACTTAAGTGGAAACACCGAGGAAAACCCCCAAAGAATAAGATAGTCAATATACATATCTTGAAGAAACCGATTCTATCTAAGTCAGGATTTTAATCACCCATCGCTAAGGTAAATGCCAAATTCTTGAGTTTCTAGAGGAGATGACAAAAGGACTGAGGATTCATCCCTAGAATCTATAAACCTTTCTTCGAAGTGCTTCTCATTTTGACTAAAGTGTATATGGGGGTAGAATGTAATTTGCCAATTTTCTTACTCATAAACTTAGAGCGTGAACATATAACCCTTAACTGCTTCCTACAAGATTATGGTAATAAGCACCATTTAATTCATAAGGTCTTTTAAAATTTCTTGTATCTGTATAATTATTTTCCTCCAGGATTATATGATGCCAGGTAGCTATATGCTAAAAGTCAAAGTAAGCATTTTTAATGGAGGTAGGATAAATTTAAAGTTAACATAAATAACATATCAGTGAAAAAGCCACATAAGAAAACTTCCATTTTTTCAAGGGCTATACACTGATTGATGGTTCCTTGTCAGAGACCAGAGCTCCGCACCAAAAAGAAAAAAATAAAATGCATAAGATAGAACCTGGGAAAAAGACCCGTCATCCAAAAGTGAGCCATGGCTCTTAGTACCCAAGTGGGCCAGAGTCCAAGCCAGAACATGGACTCCTAAATGTCATGAATAATAAACACAGCCAAAGTAGAATTAGAATTGAAAACCAAAGTTAAAATTTTTTGAAGGGCCACACTAAGAAAGAGCAGATAAAACTCAGGGAGGACAGAGGAGTCGAGTTCTCTCTTCTTTGTGTGAACAGCTGACAATAGCCGCAGTATAAGATCTGCTTTAGTATGCAAGAACCAGAGATAAAGACCAGTTCCTACTTTAGGCAGAACCAGAAAGTTACTCTTACCCAGTTAGTCTGGTGTCCACCACTGACATTCAGGACTCATCAGCCCAGCCCTGACATTTGTCTCTAGTGTCCAAGACCAGAAGGAAGAATGCCGGCTCCCTAGCAGTCTCTGAAAATTTGGGGCTTGTCTGCACAAAAGATAATATGTCTGTGTGCCAAAACCTCCAACATCCTAGTTGTATTAGTCCATTTTCTGTTGCTTATAACAGAATATCTGAAGCTGGGTAGTTTATAAAGAAATGAAATTTATTTCTTACAGTTTCAGAGGCTGGGAAGTCCACAGCCCAGAGAGGGTGCATCTGATGAGGACCTTCTTCTGGGTGATGACTTTGTACAGTGTCCTGTGGTGACACAGGGAATCACATGGCGAGGACGGCAAGAGATTTTTCATGTGCTCTCCTTACAAAGCCACCTGTCCACACCCATGATAACTCATTACTCCATGAATGGATTAATCCACTCATGAGAATATGGTGCTCATGATCCAATCACCTCTTAAAGGCTTCACCTTTCCCATACCATGATCAGATTTCCCACCCTCTTAACACTGTTACAGTGGGGATCAAGTTTCCAACACATGAACTTTGGGGGAACACATTGGACCCATAGCACTAGTCTTCCTGAAGCCAAGTTCTGCTCATATCACTCCCTCTATAAAACCTTTCAGTGCCTCCCTACCACCTACCAAATCAAGTTCAGATCATTCTGAGATAACTTCAGTCTCTAACCTCCACCAGACATAGATTCTACCTTCTACCCAAACCAAAATTCTTGCTCTCCTTCCCTGCATGTACTCCATGGTGTCTAAGTCCGTGTCACTGCACATGCTAGTCCCTTTACCTAGAATGTCCTTGCCATGTCCCTTCATGGCCCTATACCTTCATAGTCCAACTCTACCTCCCCTCCAAGGCTTGCTCAGATACCACCTCTTAGATAAGCCTTCCCAGATTATCTATCTCCATCAATACTCTATTTCATAGGCCATATTTTTTAAGAACACAGTCTGCTGGTTTGCCCCAGCATACTGATGGAAGTTTAAAAATTAACGATGTATCTAAGAAAACACTGCCATACATCTGACTTATCTTCTGTTGTTTCCCCAGGTAGCTTTCTCCAATAGTCTAAATTTTTTGTATGTCCATTTCTATTTCATTTTTATGTTCCTCTCTGTTATTTGCAACTGAATGGCTACCACACACCTTCCAAAGGTGGATAACCTTCGGTGCCAATTTACTATTTTTCTGTTTGGGGGTGCCAAAACTACTAAAAGGAAGTGTTCCATATTACTAAATGCAATGACCTTCAGTTTGCTCGCACCAAGTATGACGCTTGACTAATGATCTGCTTGATTAGGTTTGTACAGTGCTTGCTTTACAGACACCTGCAAGTCTGGGGGCAGGCAGGAAGGGAGGTGGACTAGATTCAAGGAGAACTCCCATGTCTTCAGAAACAGATCCCCAGAGGCTCCGGCTCTGGCATTAGTAGTCTGACACCCCAGCACACTTGACAATAAAACCTATTGTGATGCCAGTCAGCAGGGGGTGGAGAAAAATTGAAAATCTGTCTAGAAATGCAGGAAGCATTGTAACCAAAGCTCAAAATGCTCCAAAGAGTGTTTTTGTTTTGTTTTGTTTTTTAAATAGGAAAAGTCTAGTTGATTCCAGTAATACCACGTAAAACTGATTTTTAAGGCTGAAAACAAGATTGAATTCAGCTCAGGCACATCACCTTGTATGACTAGCTAGAAAAACCCAATCTATAGTTTAATTTAACAAGTACATCAAAATCAGACACTATTATGAGGAGGAAGATAGAATGTCAGATGGCTGAATTTCATCAGCCTCTTTTTCCCCTAAATCTAAGAGTGTTTGTTTGACAAATTCTTCAAGGTTGTGGGTTTGAGGGGGTCTTGTTGTTGCTGTTCTTGTTAATGTTGTTGTCATAACTTTCCAGTATAATATTATATGTACAAAGCTAAGTGTGAGCACATAAGCCAGAATTAGCTAGAATGTCTTTAATTGTCTTTAAATGTCTCTTTAAAGTGATACACATTTATAAGTATTGAAATCATTGACTTTTGATTGGATCTCTCTATCAGCCCAAATTAAATTCCTATCACATTTTTAAAAGAGGGAAAGTCGGGGGTAGTGGAGTTGTTCAAGAGTATAACTGAAAAGGAAAAGCTAGAAAGGAACCATTAACCACTGGCTTAGTCAATTGGACACTTGGTATAGAAAATGCTACACTTAGTATGCAAAATGCTCTGATCTTAGCTAGCTCAGAGATGGGGTAGTCACTAGTTCCTTTCTCAGCTTAGAATAAAAACAACTATGGCCACAAAAGACCTCTCAGAACCATAAAAGGACTTCTTTCTCTTAACTTATGAGAAATGTGGAAATACTAGAGACTATTTAGAAAAGAACAACCAAAAGGGCTCATAAGGTTAGAGGATATTTTCAATGACAGATAAATGAGACTCACTTTAGTGTAAAGAAGAGATCGTTAAGGTACATAGTAAGACCTCAATAGTTTTTCAAGGAATCAATTTATATGAAGTAACACTGAAACAGCTCAAAAGTGATTATCATGAAAGGAAGGAGATATAAGGTAGAGAACAGTGATCGCTCCTCCTCATTTGGGAGAGAAAGAAATAAGTACAGACTTCAGCAGAAAAAACTAAGTGAAGTAAGGAAGTAGTTATGGAGCAATTACTAGGTCCTAAAATAGCTTCCTGAAGGAACTTTTAAATATTCTTTTCTGGGAGTCTTGTGAAACAATATCTTCTAGTTCTATAGTATTCAGAGACTAGATGAACTCCTGTTCCTCAGCACCCAAAATCATGTTTCAGTTTATGAGAAGACTGTTGTGGAAAAGACTGGAAACATCGGCTTTGGTTATTTATAAAAATAAATCAACGAAGTGGGAGTCAGAAATCTGGGCTTTTTTCCTGGTTCTGGTTCTAACCATTTTTATGATTTAGAACATCTTGAATATTAACATTTGTATCTATGAAATGTCTGTCCATCAAAGTGGTATCATGAAACTAACTGGTACCATACAAATAGTGTAAGATTGTTATTGCTATTGCTATTAGAATAATAATTAGAACAGGAGGGGGCATGCAGGCAGACTTAAATTTCTAATATTCTAGTCTTAAGGTGAATGAATGATTAGAGGATATTTGTTTTTATTTTTGTGCTTCATACTTACATTTAGGTTACTATACAAATAGTACATAATCAACATTTTTAAAAGTATAGCTGCCCATATGTTTATTAGACAGTGTTAAATATTTTGCTCATAAAATACTCTAACACATGTGATTTGTAAATTTCAGCCTTTATCTAAATTGAACATCATGAACTACAATACTGTACAATACAATAGAATCAATACAACAGCTAAATAAAAAGATAAAAGACAATGGCCAGAAGTTTAGAAACGGGTTCGCAATTTGTCATCTCAAGGACTGATAAGCCATATACTTAGGACTTTCGAATTTTAAATGCAGGATTTAAAATATGTTACAAAGATCCTTCCTGGATGCTTACAACAAACACATTCTGCGAAGCATTTCTGCTTAGAGGCTATTCACTCATCTGTTTTAGGCTATTGAACAACATTTAGTTGTTTTGAACTGTAAGTCCAATCACTTTACCACTTACCCTGCCTAATTGTTTAACTATGTTCTATGTTTGTGTTTATTAATTACATAATGGCTTTTTTTTCCCCCATTGGGGTGGAGAATTTGACTATTCCATTAACATCTGCACCAATCAATCAAGGTTGCTTGGTAAGCAGAAGGAAGGTTTCTGAGCAGAATGGAGAATTCCAGGGAATAGAGAAATCACGATTTGGATGAGGAACCACTGACTCAAGATAATTAACTTAAACTATGTGAGAATAAGATACCATATTCCTAACACAGATCTTGTAAAGCTGCTTCCAGACTGCAGGCTTAGTTAAATTGTACCTGTGTAGAAGATACTTAGCTTAAAAAATATAAGATGATTTTAACGATGACCTGGAGCTTCTTTAGATATAGGTATTCTGCACCTGCAAATCAGCTAAAGTCATGCCCATTGATAGCTGCCCTGTCTCCCTTCATCTGACTGAGATGAGAAAATATGATCATAGAAAACCACATTGGTCAGTTTGGGTGGAATTTCTGCTTCCAATCTTCCTGTGTTCACTGTCATTTTTAATGATTTGAATACATTATTCTTTCCACCTGGAGCGCTCTCTACTGCCCATTCCTGCCCTCTCCTTTTTCAAGGTAAAAATCTCTGCTTGAAGTTTAGATTTAAGCTTAGATATAACTTCCCCCAAGGATCTGTCACAGAACCCTCCCAAGGGGACCTCTATGGCACCATCCAGATGGCCCCTTCAGGACAGAAAAGCTTTTTCCCAGCTGCTGAGAGTGCTTAGCTATGGAGAAGCCCCTCACACAAGGTCACAGCCTTTCTGCCCCAGGGGCAGCCTACAGTCAATGACTAGTAGATGCAGGAAAGTCCAGCCTCTTGCCCCAACTCTAAAGGGCCACCTCAGATCCAGAGCTCCCTGTGGGTTTGGCAAAGGCTTTTGTTGTGAAAACATCACTATCCAGCTTCTTCCTCTGCCTAATTCTGCATTCCTCCCTTCCTCCAGGATAAACACCTTGCATATGCTAATTTCCATCTCAGAGTCTGCTACTTGGGTCACCTGACCTGCAGCCTGTACCTTTCCCAAGTCTGGGATAAGTACCCCTCTAACCCCTACATGTGTCATTATCCCTCAACATTGACCACCATGTGCCAGTATTTTAATTGCCAATTGATTTGTCTACCTCCATATCAAATCCATAAGCTTTCCAAGAGCAAGAACCATATTTCATTCACTTTTTTACAGAAGCTCCTTGGTTTACGTCTTACAGTGGCGTTATGTCCCAATAAAACCATCGTAAGTTGAAAATATTAAGTTGAAAATACATCTAATACACCTAACCTACCAAACGGCATAGCTTAGCCTAGCCTATCTTAAATGTGCTCAGAGCACTTATATTAGCCTACAGTTGGGCAAAGTCATGTAACAACACAGAATATGTAGAATACTGGTTTACATCTCTGATGGCATGGCCAACTGAGTGCTGCAGCTCACTACTGTTGCCCACCATCATGAGAGAGTGTCCCACCACATATTGCTAGCCCAGAAAAAGATCAAAGTTCAAAATCTGAAGTATGGTTTCTTCTGAATGTGTATTACTTTTGCATCATCATAAAGTCAAAAAACTGTAAGTTGAACCATCATAGGTCAGGGACTGTCTGTATTTGTAATACTGAGAACATATTAGATGCTTAATAAATACTTGCTGAAAGAATACATCAGTTTATGAAAGGATGCAGAGAGGTATAACATTTATGCTTAGGGAGGTATACTAGTTATGGTAATGCTCATTGCTATAACAATTAAACCTCCAAATTACAATTGTTTAATAGAATAGATTGGGTATTGGCAAACTTTTTTGGAAAAGGACAAGATAGTAAATATTTTAGTCATTCAAAGTCATTGAGTAGATCCATCTCTGTTGGATCTATTCAACTCTGCTGCTATAGTGAAAATCAGCCATACACAATATATAAACAAATGGTTATAGCTGTGCCCCAACAAAACTTTATTTACAAAAGTAGGTAGAGGGCCAGATTTGCCACTCCCCTTCCTGCAGTTGTTGATAAACTCTTGTTCATGTAATAGTCAATGTGGGTGTCACTGGCTAGTGGGCATCTTTCCTCCTTGTGGTAACTTGGAGGCTCACATTGCTTCCGTTCTGTGACCCCACCATTCCCTAGGGTCTCAGAGTCCTCTATTTCCAGCTGTTGGCGGGGAAAAAAGACACAGCTGCTTCCTAACGTCTTTGACCTAGAAATTAAAAACATAGCTTCCACTCCCAACTCACTGGCAACAACTAATCACATGACTACACACGAGTGCAAAAAAGTTGGGAGATGCCATCTCAGGCAAGGTGACAGCATCTCAGCACTCACTCCAAATTGTCAAAAAGATGCATGAATTTGTGGTGGACAGCTAGGTGTCTCTACTACAGAAGGAAATTTTCTCCATTTTGATAAAACAGTCCTATGTGGATGTTTCTAGTCTCTTTCTTCTGTCTTTGTCCTAGGAATGTGTATAATTTTCATGAAATATATTATTCATTTATTTATTTATTTTTTCATGGGAATTCAGTGATAAGCCAAAGACCCATGAACCATGCTCTCAGGAAATAATGTCTGTCTAAATAAATCTGATAATCATGCAAATGTGAAATCACCACAGTGATAAGAGCAGTCATTAACAACTTTGGTTTAGGAAATCCAGAAAGATTTAGCAAAGTCTTATGAGAAGTTATATCTGAAAGGAATCAATTTAAAGAAGTGTAAAGAGAAAAGAACTTCCC
The DNA here is from genome assembly GCF_027409185.1 of Cynocephalus volans. Taxonomy (NCBI): domain Eukaryota; kingdom Metazoa; phylum Chordata; class Mammalia; order Dermoptera; family Cynocephalidae; genus Cynocephalus; species Cynocephalus volans. The sequence goes on along the minus strand of NC_084465.1, from coordinate 129,075,550 downwards.
AGGCAGAGGAAACAGCATGGTCTTGTATCCTAAAAGCAATGAAAAGCTATTGTGTATTAAGCAAGAGGTTATCATGATGAAATGTATGTTTCAGAAAAGTCACTTTGGCTCCACTATTGAGAATAGCTTGGAGGGTGCATGGAGACCGATGAAGAGGACACTGAAATTGGTTATGATAGAGATGAAGGGATCATGAGGAGGGTACAGGCATGGGAAGAAGTGGACGGATGCAAGTGCACAGAAGGTGAAACCAGAAGGACACAATGTTGCGGAACATATGAAAGGGTCAGGAAGAAAGAATTAAGGGCAACTGGGTCATATGCTAAGAACAAGTAAGTTGGGGAGAGAAGCAGGTTTGGGCAAAAATGAATCAGGCTTGGAATAGGAGATCTTGGAAGATTTTGGAATAGGAGACATGCTGAATTGGAAATGCCTTTGAGATGTTCATGTAGAAATGACAAGAAAATGGCCATTGGCTTTAGCAACAGGGAGATCGCTGGTAACTTTAAAGAGAGCTGACTCAAAGGGATGGGATTTGGTTGAGTGAGTGGGAGATGAGGACATGTGGACATTGAGTATAAAGAATGCTTTCAAGGAAACAGCTGAAAGAGAAAGAGAAATAAGGAAGAGAGGTACAAGGGGAAGAGTTTGAAACCTTGTGGAAATGAGTATAATTAAATGCAGAAAGGTTCTGTTCTAGAGGGAGATGTTGAATACACAGGGGAAAGAGGGAGTCATCAATATTGTAACTTTTCCAAGATGGTGGGAAGGAGTCAGATGCAAAGCAAAGATGAAGAGACTGGGTTTGGCTGGGAGAAGGGACACCTTCTCTATCGCACCAGAGGGAAGGGAGAAACAACAGATGTAAACAAAAGAAGTTTTCATGTTTGGGTCTCAGGAAGTTGAAGAAATTTCCATCTGATAATTTTAATTGTATTTATGATACAGAAGTCAAAGTCATTAGCTGAGATAGAAGGAGCAAGATGGGGCGGGGGAGGAAGGGTGATTAGAGGTTTTAAGGGTGGTGAACATTTGAAATAGTCATTATGAAAAGCAGGAGAACTAGCTGACTCAGGAAACATAACGTATGGCAGAGCTATCACAGCCCACTGAAGGCCAATGACATTGATTTGTAGTGGCACCAACCTGCCCGTCATTGGACTTTCTACTGCAACACTAGAGAACGAGGTCTCAGATAAATTGATTAGCAAAAACAGAATTAGAATATCTTATTGCTACATTTCTAGTCCATAGATTTTTACACAATCCACCTTACTTATTAAAAGGAGAGTGAGGGATCTAATATATTTTGAGCAGTTACATGCATTAATAATTTCATTCCCATGACACCTTATGTGGTAAATATTATACTGATTTTATAAAGAGGAGACAAAAGATGATGTTCAGCAATTATTGCCTAAAGTCAGAGTCAGAGCCTACACCCGTTCCACTGTGCCGTGCTGCTTCTCCTTTCAAAACTGTGTGTGGATCTAACCACACCTGTTAATCCCAAGGAAATGTCAAACCAGCTACATTCAGAATTCACCTGAGCTTCCACTGTGATGGTGTGCTAGCAGGTATCCACTGCTTACGACTAAAAAATTCATCAAACTTCAGTGTATCCCTTGAGATTATCTACTTTTTTTTTTTTTTTTTTTTTTTTTTTGTGACCGGTAAGGGGATCGCAACCCTTGGCTTGGTGTCGCCCATACCGCGCTCAGCCAGTGAGCGCACCGGCCATTCCTATATAGGATCCGAACCCGCCGTGGGAGCGCCGCTGCGCTCCCAAGTGCTGCACTCTCCCGAGTGCGCCACGGGGCGGGCCCGAGATTATCTACTTTTAAGCAGAAGAATATGAGCTGAATTCTGTCTAACCATTCCCCAAATATTAACCTGACTCCCTCCAATGTGTAAAAGTTGGCATTCACTTGCACAGAGTAATAAACAATTGGTATGATATTTTGATAAACTAAAACCTAAGAAGGACAATGAATTGTCATCTTCTTCCAAATATCACCTCCACCTTATCTCCCTCCCCTCCAAATAAATGTAAACTATAGGCCTTCTATGGCTTTATAAGGAAAACGGCTGAGCTATATGATAAAAGTCAAAAATATCACTAACAATCATTTGAACTCCTCATTCTTAATATAGGCTCACAAATTATGATTTGTCCAGACGAATATCTATAATGTGCCAAATCTGTAAGCTCTTTTTTCATTAAGAAGAATGCAAATGCTCTCTGACACTGTCAGAGGGATTTCCTCTTCAACATACTTTCCTACAGACGCATCTAGAGTCGAATGTGATTGATTGCTACTTTTATGAAATTATAGAGAACAAGATGGAGAATACTTGCTTTAAATAAGATTCAAGATTGAACTCTTCTCGCAAGAAATCCATCAATTTTGCCCTCTCCCTGTTTTTCTCTAGCAGACTTACCCAGGAGTTTCAGCTGTTGAAATAAAATTTTGTGATGCTGCATCCTTGATACTTGGTGCAAATGACCAACCAGCTCTAATGAACACCTGGCCCTATAACATGACAAGGAACTTAGACATTGTTTTTCTAGCCCGACATAAATAGTTCAGAGATGAGAAAACAGAGATCCCAAAAGATGGAGTAACTTGTCCAAAGACACACAGCTTGTTAGCAGCAGACATGGACTAAAACTCAGACCAGAAACTGTTATGTGCTACTGAGAAGACTTATGCTCTAAACAGAGGGTGGCGAATGAACATGAAAGAACCGAATAGTAATCTATGACTCTAAAAATGACTCTGAGGAAATTAAAGAGAAAACTTACAAATGGAAAGCACCAGTAAAAGTCAAGTATGTCTTCCTGACACAATACCCAAAAGCAGCAAAGATATAAAAGTGGTGAATGTTGATGTTACTGTGGCCACCCAGGTGTTTAGAATAAGGTACAGACTCCATTTTTATTGATGGAAAAGGGTCTGAGGAAGGAAAATGAAATGTCTTTCTCTTCTGCTTTCACAAATGGAACTTATACCTTTTTCTTTTCAAAGGAAGAGGAGGAGGGAGTGTTTTTCATTCGAGATAAATTTTTAAAGCTGGAACAGGAATATGCCACTCACTCCTAAAAATAGAGCTGCCGTGTGTGATTTTTAACATATCGATATAATCTCAGCTGGTATACCTTATAAAACCATAGAAGGCTTATTGAAATCACTATTGAATGGTACTGAAAATATTATACTTTTATAAAATTTCTGGTTTACTTTTCCTTAGTGAGAATCTATGCCAAAATCATTATTCTATCATTTCCTGCTCTCTAATTTGTTGGGTTTTAATGTGTTCATGTTGAAACAGTGTTTCCCTTTCCATTAAGAAAAAGCCCTCATAAAATGATTTAAAGGGGGTTTCACTTCTTAGAGTCAAGCCGTGAAATTGTTTACCTCCCTGCAAATGGACCCATCAGCCCTGCCCAAAAGTCATTCCAAATCCACTGAAAGTGAACATACTTTTTCAGAGGGCTTTTAACAATACAGACATTAAATTACTTGTACTGGATAAATACCCAGAAGTGGGATTGCTGGATGAATTGGTAATTCTACTTTTAATTTTTTGAAGAACCTCCTTACTGTTTTCCATGAGGTATCTAAAGTAGTCAGACCCATAGAAGCAGAGAGATGGTTGCCAGGGGCTGGGAGGACGGGGGAAAGGGAGTTGCTATCTAGTGGGTATAAAGTATGAGTTATGCAGGATGAAAAAGTTCTAGAGATCTGGTGCTCAACACTGTGCCTATAGTGAACAACACTGTACATGCGTACTTAACTTATTAGGAGAGTAGATCTCATGTTCTGTGTTTTTCTTATCACAATGTTTTTTGAAAAGTAAATTATTTGTACAGGTGATAAGCACAATCAACAAAACAACAAAACCTTTTTGAGGTTCCTGTGAGGCATTCATGCTTTGAGAACTAGGCTCAGGTTAGTTTGAAGGATCCAGAAAGAAATCTGAGGTCACAGCCACTCAAGGAGAAGTTTGTTTAGTCCTGTTTGTTTAATGTCAAAGGCCATAGCTCTTGTTGTTCTGAAGTGTTCTAGATGGTTCTCAAAGAGGTGTGTTTTTCTGCTGTGAGGTCACAGGTGGAACTATTTCTACACACACACTATAACTGAAAGTCAACACTGGGAAACACCCTACAGAAACAAGAGGATGCAGATCAAGCCAGCCCAGAGATGAAGGCTGGTTCTCCTCTGGGCCTCCTCTCCCTGTTGCTGTAATGAAGTCATGTGTTGGCTACAGACCATTTCCAGAGCGTTTACACCTGTGCTCAATAACCAGGCCTTCCCAACTTCCCAAAACAGCCTGGGATCTAATTTTAGGATGAGAGGTTTGTGATTCCATTTTGCCGTTTCTCAGACATGCCTAGATACGAATAGTTCACGTGGCCAAAAAGCTGTTCAAATTTTTTTATGTTTTTCTATTCAATAAAATAGTTGTAAGAATACACACATATACATATGTTCCCCCTGAGACCTAATAAAGTTACTTTCATTCTGAATAGGGGAAAAAGGAAAGGCCTTTGGGGGTAAAATAATTGGAAGAAAGGAAAGAAGAAAGGAAGGAGGGAGGGACAGAGGGAGGGAGGGGGGCAAGGAGGAGAGGACAGGTTGCTCACAGCTGGTCTGCACAGAAGCTAACAATTATGTTGTCAGGAAGTCGATGGCCGCCCACACCTTAGCATCCTATGTTTTAATGTGGGATCAAATCCCATCACTTTGCTAACACGTTTTTCCTATAAGTATGCTTAATGCAGGAAAGCAACATAAGAGGCACACTTGATTTTTTCCATAAAACTCTCTACTTCTGTGTGGGAACAAATAGTAGGAGACAGAAATCCCCTGAGAAGAATCCTTCATTTTGTTTGTTTCACAATTCAGGTTATTATTGCAAGTCAAGAAATCTTCCTGACTCTCCAATTGGACACATTTTTTTTTTTTATTTTAACAGGAATAAAAAAAGCCCTGTGAATTTTGCCTTTAACTGACATATGGGACAGTATTCCACTGTCCTTACCCAGTTAAACATTTGGCAGCCACCATCCAGGTGACACACTGCCTTCATCCAAGAAGAGTCATTTTATTTCTTTTTGAATTAACTGAGCTTCTGTAACTAGCAGGTGATGAGCCTCCAGTCTTGGGGGCAGAAGTCCTGGCCATGGGTTCCAGCTTTGCTGAGTGATGTTCGGAAAGTGACTTAACTTTTCTGAGCCTCCATGTGCTTATCTGTGAAGCAGAGGTAGTGGTGTCTACTTCAAAGTGTTGTGCCAAGGCTCAAGGAAAGCATACGAAAGTGCTTTGTAAAACTCTAACGACACAACTGAGAGCTAGAATACACCTGCTGGGTGAGAGGTGGGGACTGCCAAGAGTAGATTTCTAATAAGAAGTGACTATCAGAAGATGTCTACCCTTAACCAGGCTGTCTATCTTTTTCAAGGCAAATAAGGTGATGCAATATGATACGATGTGTTTTTGAACACCGTTCTAAGAGGCCTGTGTCAGAATATAGCTATAGGAATAAATAAATATATATCTACACACTCACTCACAGGCAAAATCCATCATTAGGACTGTGAGCTCCCAAGCCAGACCATCAAGTCTGAATCCAAGCTTTGCTACTTCCTTCCTGTGTCTCAACCTTCTCATTTGTAAAATGTGGAAAACAACATCGCACCTGTCTTCTAGGGTGCTGTTGGGTGGGATGTGTTCATACATGGAAGGTAACTTAGAATGGTGTCTAGTATGTGATAAATGAGGGCAGGGATTTTCGCCTGTGTTTCCACCGCTAGTAAACAGGGCATAGAACGGTGGCTGACATGCAGCAAGTGCTCAAGGAACACCCACAGAATGAATGAAGATCTCATCACAGCACCGGTGAGCTCCACTCTGTCTTCTCAAGCTCGTGTGGCCTCTCTGGGCCTCAGTGAACATGTCTCCTAAATTCAAGGAGTTTGGACTAGACAATCTCTAAGGCTCTCTCAAGTTCGAGATATCCAAATAATTTTAACTATATTTAGAAATCTCTATGCAAAAATTCAAATTCATGTACCTTCAGACTTTGCTGTCCTCTTCCCTTTTTCAAACCAGAGATAAAAATTCCCTATTTTAATCTACCTTTTCCTTCCTCCATCCCCAGAGAGTGAGTGAGTGTGGAAACGGGACAGTCCCTGTGGACTAGCAGGAGTAGTTACTGCAGCTGGTGAATCTTGAACCATGATCAAGGTGAGAGCAGGAACGGAGGGGAGAGCGTTGCTGCTTTTCTGAGCTCCCATTCGCTTTATACTATGAGCAGGGAATTGACTTTTCTTTTTTATTTATTTATTTATGCCTTCCCTTGATATACAAGAGCAAGGCACATTAAGGTTATTGATTCAACAAATTACCTGGATCTAAAAGGACGCAAGACGTTGACAGAAAGTGTGTTGCAGACCATCCTGTCCATAAGGCAGATGAAGTGGCTGCATTTAGACCCACGTTGTGGAACATGCCCAGAATCTAAGGGAGGGGAAGGAGAGGGAAACAGGTTGCAAAATGAAAAGATCCCAATTTTGATGGGGAAGGGGTAGGAGGCACAGAAAGCTGGAAAGAATATCAATCAAGATGATGTATATTCTACACAATGGTTATATTCTTGTGGGATGATGGGCTTTTTTTTTTTTAACTAAAATCTTTGTTTAAAGTGCTGTTTAAAAAGAGATCCCTGTACAACAATGTGAATGTACTTAATGCCCCTGCACCTTAAAAGTTAGATTAAACAGTAACACTAGTCATCTTTTCACAATCAAAAGATAAAATAACAAATTATAAAATAAATAATACAAAAATAAAAGATATTTGATATTGAGAAGGGCTTAACCAAACCCCAAAGATTCTCAGGTTTATCTCAGACCTGACAGGTTACAGGGAGCTGGTCTCCCTAATTCTGCACTGGGTTCTGGGTCACTGGTTTGCTTTTTGCAAGCACGGGGCTTCCCACCTATCAACGAAGTGGCAGGCAGCCCTGTGTCTGGGCCACCAAGAACTGACCCTATCTCTGGGGTCAGAGCTGGTCACCTTGTCCCACAGCTCAGGGTCACACCCACAGACATTCCTCTCAGTTACTTGGCCAGGTGCTTTCTTGGTGCCCTTTAGTTTGGGAGCAATAATAGCACTCATCTGCTAAAGAAAAGGACAAAAAAATCAGAAATGCTGATTTTCTCAGGGGCAGGGCGGAACTGGCCAATGCCCCTAACTCTGAAACTGTCCTAACACTCACTGCACCCACCGGATCGTCCCTGAAGGGGCAAGGTCCCTAGCAGATGTTATATTTCGATGCCTTCAGAAGCCAAACAGCACTTCTGATAGAGATGGGGGCTGGGGGTGGGGAGCAGGGCGAGAAGCGAACGCTGACCAACAGGGGGAATGGGCAAGGGGCTTAGGGAGCAGGCCTGGGTGGGTGAGACACCTCGAGCCCAGTGCTCTCGCTCCCGGGGCCGGCTGGAGCTGGATTGGGCCGGCCGCGCGGGGTGCAGGGCTGGGCTGCGGCGGCTTCCAGCAAACTCCAAGCCGGCTGCTGCAGGCGCGGCGCGGGAGTGCAGAGCTCAGCATGTTTCTGCAACTGTTTTGACGATGCTTTTGAGTGTTCCCATCACTACCGAGATGCTACCGCGCTCCTCACGACCACAATCTAATTAGCTCCAGTAGCTTTTGAGCGACTCAGCTCGGCCGCAGCTTCCTGCTTACGGCGCGCGCTGCCTGGGTCGCTGCCAGCCCCGGCCGCGCGCGGAGACCTCGATGTCACCGCCCCTCCACCTGCCCCGCCCGGGGTCCTGGCTCGCAAGAGATGTTCGTTTTACAAAAGCCATCGTAAGCGCTCGTGAACAGTTTCTAACAGTTCGTAATAAGCTCTCGTCGCAGACATCCTTAAGAAAACACGTCCTTGCGGTCTGTGATTCTAACGCGGGCATTAAAATCCAGTCACCGGGATCCAGGGAGGCCAGGCAGCGTGTGAACTTGAGCAAGGGACAGGCTTCACCCTCTGCTGGCAGCTAGGTTCTGTTTCTAAGGCGCAGTTCTGCCCTGGTCCTAGTTTTGCTTTGTTTGTGGTTCTTTGGTGAAGATTTTGCAACTGTGTGCGTGTGTGTGCGTGTGCGTGCGTGTGTGTGTGTGTGCACGCGCGCGCGTGTGTGCATGCGTGTGTGTGTGTGCATGTGTGTGTGTGCGAGTGTGTACACCTTGCACACAAGCTGGAGGAGGGCAAAACGTCTGAGAGAGAAATGCTTGGCACTGCACTTTGTTGTTAATTGGGATAAATTTGAAATTGAAAACTCTCGAACGTAAATCATAAACGCCCCTGAAAGGGGGGGGGGGTGGTACAGTGAATTTTCTTTTTTAAAGAATCCAGCGCCCTTCACAAGACCAGGGATGGAACAAATGCCTTTGCGGACCAGGACGGAGACTGAACGTTGGAGGGGTCGCCCATCTGACTTCCTCACCTGGTGGAGGGGGTCGGGTGGCAAGCGGCTAAGTCATCACTTTTGTATGTGTGTCAGTTAAAACTACAAAGGCGACCAGAAGGAGGTCTTATCCGTTTTTGTGAGCTTCAGTTGGGAACAGCAGGTAGAAGCTGCACTTCGGTTTTACTTTTTCACCACGGGCAGCTATAAATAGATGAGCGCCTGTGGCTTCTGCTCTGTTACCTGCACTTGCTGCTACTCACGATCCGGGGCTCCAACTCCCACATCAGCACGCGCGGGCCACAGCCCCCGCACACATTTTCCACAACATGCCTGTGACAAGAAAACGTGCTTCGCAACCTGGCGTGTGTGTGTGTGCTGTTATTTTTGTTTTACCTTTGAGCTTTAGTCATATTCCGCCCACACTGTCGACTCTGGAAGCAAGGCCTCCTAAATGCCTTGAAGAGTTGACACTCAGTATGCGTCGAAGGAAGGAAGAAAACATGGCTCTTTGGTGTTTTTATTTTTCATGCATCCAAAAATACACTGTCTTTTATAAGTATTCATGAATGGTCTGCAAACTGATTTTATACGACGTATTTTCATTTTTAGTAAATGGCATTCTGGGTATGGAGAGTCAGAATTGGTTTCTATTTGCAGCTGAGCCATTATCCCACTAAGGGTAGGAGGAGCCGCTTGAAATCTCTGTCTCCCAGGACTGGAGTGGCATGACTCCCCCTCCCCCGTCAGGTGCTCGGGGCATTAGACAATTTAGCAACATGAACCATACAAGGTCCTTGGTGCTTTTACACATTAGAAAAAAGACAGACTTCTGGTCCATACTTCCCTCCAGTTTGTCCAAATGTAAGCAAAATAAATAAGAAAAGAAGACATGCCCCCACCCGCACACACACACACACAATTTTTTCTTCTCTTTTCTTCCTAGTTCCACCAAACCTGCCTAAAAATGAAAAAGCAACTGCTGTAGCCGTCCTATAATTCCATTCTCTCCTCCTTCCCCCAGTATATCTCCAGGTGAATGAATAGTTGCATGCTCCAGACTAAAATATACAAGCCAACCCATGCTACATTCTAATAATGGGATTCCAGAGTCAGCAGGTCAGCAGACATTTTAGTCATTTATAGTGAATTTATTTAAGTTTGATTATATGTTTCATAGGTGCATTATCAGTTAGTGCACTTGTTCAAAGCCTGACACTAATGTGGTCAGAGTTATTCACAGGTTTGAGTCCCTAAGAGCCAGCTCATGCCTATCAGGCCCACGAACACGCTTTCCAATAGCAATGCCTACACTCTTAGAGTTGTGAAAGTTGATCACTGCGGAAATACACAGAGAGAGGAGTTGGGGAGCAGAAACCGTCATTCCACTCCCCCCACTGGGTTGCTTTTTGGATACGTGTGATAATGTACGTGAAGTTCTTGAAGTATATTAAGTGCTCAAGAAGTGGTAGCTTTTATTATCCCAATTTCAGCAATTGTGCCATCCTTCACCAGCCCGGCTGGAGGCAATTAGACTCCCAAAGAAAAAAAAATTCATCTTTTCCTTTGCATAAATATTGATTAAATATATTCTTAAAATATGGCAAAAATGAGTCTCATTTTTATAGGCCAAAGTCCCTCCAAAGCTTTCTCTACTTGACTCAAGTTCAAAGACAGCAGAATGCTACATAGAATCCTATAGCAGGAAATGAAGCCAAAAATAACCAACCTGACATCTAAATAATTTTTAGAACAATCAAATTTGGAAACTTTACCTGACAACTGCCCTAGAAATTTGAAGATGTTGAAAAATGAGCAATTATTCCACAATCACTCCCTTTTCCTCCCCTGCCTGGCTTGTCCCATTTTTTTTTTTTTTTTTTTGACATTTCTTTAACACACCTTATATGCAGACATCCTGACAATTAATTAACTAACCTTCACAAAACTCCTCCAAGGTAGATGGATGAAAAGCACTGTGGCTTTATCTCCATTTTTCAGGAAACTAAAAACAGAAAGGTTACGACTTCCTCAAAAGTCACACAGCAAGCTTGCAGAAGAGCTGCGATTGGTACCCATGAACTCTGCCTCAAGCCAAACTGTCACAACTCATCCTAAGGGAGTATTCCTGACTCACCCCAAAATTCAGTTTAGTTGCCTAGACCAAGTTCAAATCTCTGATACTTCCTAAAGGGAGTAGCCTTCAACAGGGTTAGCCAGAAAAAATAGAATTAAATTCAACTTAATAGACAGAGAAAAAGGATGAGGAAGATTGTCCATAAAGAATCTTTCATGAACATGGCCAAGCTGTCAACCAGTCAATGTAAGCTGGCATGGCAGGGACAATGAATACAGAAATATACCTGAGTAGGAAAATGTTAGGTTCCTGGTACTGTCAGAGGAAAACAATGACTTATATAAACAAAGGCCAAGGTATCTCTGGGGGCCATTCAAGGCAGGTTTCTAAGTTCAAGCTCTTGCAGTATTTTTGGCTACAGCTTAGAGCACTGTAGAGATCCCTGCTAAGGCCACCGTCATAACATTACTTTGTGCGATGATGTACAGCTTCCTGTCCTTTTGTATCCTGAATTTTATCCTCGGTCTTTTTCCATGTTATTCCCAAATCATGCTTACTCTTGCATTCCTTATGTGAAGCTAGAGTACAGACCTTTGCTTCAAAATGCCTTACAGTGCACTATAGTTGCCATCGGAAGTAATTGCCCTGAAGAAACAATAACTGAACAAGTTATTGCTTAATATAGTCTGGAAAGATACCTGTTTAGTAAAAGAATGCGTTGTTCAATTGTGTGTGGTTTGTGAATGTGCTTAGCCACAAGAAGGCAATGTCACTTGTAGACATTATACCAATCTTCTGACATATAAATGTCCTCCCTAATGGAGAGCCAAACATTAGAGGACAATCGGCCAACTCAACACAAACCCAAAGCAAAATGGCCCCATGATGATCGCACATTATTACCTGCCTGTTGCTTGGAACTGTGCTTCAGGTAACCTTTAAAAATTTGTAGGCGAGATCTGTATTTTTTCGGAAATCATTTACCACCTGCACCTGCCCATGAAGTCGCACTGCAATATGCATCTCCTTGGTGCTGGAAGATAAGGAATGATTGTTTTTTTTTAGTTTGAGGACTGCTCAGATGCAGCAGCAGTGAACAGAAGAGCTTCATGGACAAAGAAGAAGAAAAAGCCTTTGAGTCAACGTGCCCGTGAAAAGGCAGAATCATTCCAAGGACCAGTGTGGCCAGAGATGCAAAGCTGCTATGCACAGCCCAATCCAAGTAAGAGGAAAGTGGTTCAAAAGTTAACATCTTAAATGCTATAAAATGAATTTATCACAGCAGGTCCAAATCAAAAACACGTTTTTAAACTGGTCCTTGTGCTGGTCCTTTTTCCCCATAAGTTGTCATTATTGATAAACTTTTGAGTTTCCCACAACACTTAGTTAGTTAGAATATCAAAACAGTTGGAATTTCTCAGGCCAAACATGGTTAAGTTTGTATTGTTGGTTCCATTTTTTTCAGTCTCCTGGAAAACAATGCAGCTTCCTGATGAGAAAATTTGACCAAAGGACTCAACAGCCCCTGCAGTGGTGACCAATTGGGTTTTGAATACATTCTCTCAGGGGCAGGGGCAACTGCCTTCACTGTCAATTTGAATGAAACCAGGAAGCATGACCGCCTTTGGAAAGACTACTAGTTAGTGGGGATGAACTGGGGACTCTTGGCTTGTAAACAAGTTTGTGGTGCCTAGACATAAGAAGGCATGGGCAGAGCTATATACTGCTTTATAATAAATCACTATAATTATAAACTTGATAGCTTTTATAGAATGATTGTGTTTTGTGTAAAACAGCATCCCAGGGACATCCTTTGGTGATAGTGCCCTTAATCATTTCCTGTTTAGTTTATTTATTATGTAATCTTTTGATGAAGCGAGTGATTACATTTCCTATTATTTTTCTGGCCTCCACGATATTTTTATTGAACATTATTGTACAGCAGTGTTACTCGCTCCAACCTGCTAGCCCATTTATCCCTTGTATCTATCCAGGTTGAAAGGTGGGAAAATTCCATTGTAAATTCATTTGTTTGATTGCTTTTTAAATTACACCTAAGTACAAAGCTGCTTTCATGGAGGAGGTATTGTCTGTTGTTTTCTCCTGATCACAAGAGCAGCCCTTTTCAGCTCTGCACACCGGCTCCCTCCTGAATATGGAAAAACGGGAGACACCTGAGCAGTGTGCGTTTCATCTGGCTTCCCTCCTCCTCCTCTCCCTCATCTCTGCTCACTAGAGCATTGGGTTCTCATCTAGCCGTTTCTGATTCTCATTTTTCAAGATTGGCACCAATAGAAAAAGAGCTTACGAACACCAGGCTAGATTCTTATCCTCCACAGGTTTCCTCTAAAGGGTAGTGAGGAGGGAGAAGAAACACAGAGGAGACAGGAGGAGATCCAGGTGGGTGCAGGTGAATCAGTCGTAGGCAAATTTAATACAGAATCACAATAGCCATTAAATCAGACGTATGAGAAAGTAGGCTATCCATGCCTTGTGGTGCCCAGGAGGGAGGGGCAGCTGGCTTGCTCCTGAAATCAACAGTTTTCCCCCTTGGCAGTCCATTTTATAGCTGTCTGCACTTGGGAACGATTCAGCTACCCCTTGAAGCCACACTCCTGGCTTCCCAGCAGTTGGGATCAACTCCAGCTACATGCTGTTCTGTGAACTTAAAACGACTGTGGAAAATTAGTTGCCCCTCAGGCACCCTTCGTACCAGCACCCCATCCCATCCCTGACTGGCCTAAGGACCTACACTGCTTTCACCCCCCAGGTCCCCCCCCCCATCAGCCACCGAGATCCCCTCGGATTCGTCACCCATCAAGCTGATCCTGGCGTGTTAAGCAAAACTGCTCTTCCTCATCTAGGAAGATGGGGATCAAATGGAAAGTGAATGAAGGTCACAAAGTGAGTCAGGGAGAGAGAATCTGATTCACAAGTAAAACCTAAAAAAATAGGAAACTTTTAAAAGCATATGGAAACTATACCATTATAACTTCTGTTTCAGCAGGAAACAGACCGCTATTTTTGTGAGGTTATAAAAGGGCCAGTGTTTTTAGATAGACACGTCTGTGCTTCCATTCTTGATTACACCAAAAAGGTGTTATTTCATGGAGCAGCTCTTTCTAGCAGTATGTATATGGCCGTGGACATCACTTTTACAAGACACACTACTATAGGTTTTTCCCACGTGAATTTGAAAGGCTTTGAAATGTCACCAAGCATACTTCAATGATTTTCTCAAAACACAGTATATGAATTTCTTTGACCCATTTTACTTATTTTAAATCAACTTGGTGTGTCTTCCAAAAGCCATGAGATATGGTCGAGGCAATGCATGCACCTCAACTATGCAAAAGTTTTAGGGCTGGTCCAGAGGGTGGAATACCTACCGTTCTCAAGATGGGACTGACATTAGTGCTACATGTCAGGACTTGTGTGAGATGAGTTAACAGTGATTTCTTAATTTCTTTCATTCTAGAATGTCTTACAATTTTCATAAATGTTTATAAATTGAAGAAATCAAATTCAAGTTGGAAACATGTGGGGGGGGCAGTGTGGAACGTAGTATATTTTTGAGGACGTAAATAAAAGAGAGCTACTTTAAATGAAAGAGTCAAGACTCTTACTCATTTTGAAAATACCGTGTCTTTCCCTAGAAGAGCTCAACTTGACTTTTCCTTAAGAATGATCAGGTCACTGAATCACTCATTTTTGCCGTTCAAAGTACCAGCCTCAAGGCAGTAAAAAATAAAAGCAAGATTCTTTTAGAAGGAGAGAAACAATATAAGAAAGTGAGCAAATCAAACAGATTTCTTTCAGTAGGTGAAACAGTAGAGCCAATTGATTTTTCTGAGGTCTACCATCAAATTAATGGTGTTTCTTTTAGTCCATAAATCAATATCCTATGTGTACACATATATGTAACACACACTCTGATTGCTTCTCTGTTAGCTGTTATCTTCACATCAGTATTTTATGTACATACATAGTTTACACATTGATATAAATGGTCCCCATAGAGACTTTAAACATTTGAAAAATTTAGTTGCTTAAGGTGTAACTAGGATACAAAGTCTGCAAATGACATTAATGATTTTTAAAACAACTCACTACAAAATAGTATGCAAGGTATTTTTCTTATTTCTGAGTTTGTGGTGAACGAAATACTATACAGTTAATAAGCTGAAGCCTATTTCATCTGTAAGAAAAGAATTCAAAATTCATTACCAGAATAAGCTGCTGCATCGTAGACATCCAAGAATCATTTCCCTTATTTTTTTTCTGTCTCTTAAGAAGTTAATATTAAAAACTGAACAAGGATTCTAGGAAGGTTCTGTGCATGCTTTATTCATGCATATATATTAATATATGTGTATTATCACCTGGCACATTACTGAGCAGACATTATTCACCCAAAAACTATGTGCTTAAATGAATATAAATACGGTATTAGCATACAATTCCTCTTTTCAGATGGTTAATTTGATTATGGGTCAGAGAAACATCATCTTGTTTATACTGTGCATATTAGCTCACCCCCTTAAGCAATAAAACTTCTGTAAAGACACTGAAACCAACTCCAGCCACTGTCTTTCATGCAAAACCATCATGAGGGTAGCAGAGTAGGAAAAACTACAAAAATTAGAATTGGGTTTATTCTCTGGAAACCAATTAACTTTGCTACATAGATAAAAATACAACTGGCTATAATATAACACTAGAAAATAACAAATTTGCAACAACTACTGAAAGATCTGCATAGATGGTCATGTTTCAGTTTGTCATCGAGTTCAGGGAAAAGCCTTCTAAGGCAGCATTTTATTTTCTTAGTATCAGTTAGCCTTTATCTGCATGTCTGCTTGCATTTAGGTTACACGACTTCTACTCTCTTTTATCTTAAAGCTCTGGTTTTATTGCTGTTATTGACCAAATGCCAAAACATAAATATATCCCTAGAATTTGTGCCAAGAGCACAAACGTAACTTTTACAAGCTCTTAAATATATTTTTCTATTTAACTAATCAAGCGGAGAAACAACGGCTTGTCACCGTTCTTCCATCCTTAGTCTCGTTCATGTGCAGCCTATTAGCAAACTTTCCCATGTAGATGCCTCCTTGGCAGAGATTGTAAATCATACCCTTGGATACCTCACAGCTAGACAGACTTACTGACTACATGGATGGTTTATGGCTTCAGACTTTGAGCAGGATCTGCAAAATAGCCCTTGACAAACTTATCACCAGGAACTGCTGGCCACACGAGCTAGTGCTCCACCAAAATAGGAATCTGTCTGTTTTTCTTTCTCTGGGGCATTTCGAGTTATTAGGCAATAAAGCCTATTTCCTTCCTTCCACCCAAGAGGTATTGTAAGCAAACAATGAAAATCCAGCTCTCTATTCATGTTTGAATTTTGCCATTGTGTGTCCTTCTGTATATTTGTCTGCCTGGCACCACCAAAGTGCAAGATCTAATGTGTTTCTGGACACAGTTCAGCTCTGGTTACCTGATCACATAAAAACACTGAGGGTAGAGGCGGCATCCATTTGTAAGGCTATTGAAGGACATTTTGCTTTGCGTATTTTAGCAATTCTTCTTTATGTCACTAAGCAAATCTCTCTCTATTCACACACTTAATTGTTTGCTCAGCACAATATTTTGACTCTCCTAATACTCAGCTTCAGCGTCCAGCCATGTGTTCTCAGCATTCAAGCACAGTCTGTACAACTGATATATGACATCCTTCACTGCAGAAAATCCATCAGGGAAAAAATATATGTATTTATTGTAACTTTTAGACATACAGAAAGCAGCTCAATAAATGGATTTAATGCTTACTCAAAATTTAAGAATCCATTAGGAAGTTCAGTTTTACTGTGTCAGTGCGATGCATTTCAGACCGTAATCATACCCTTTCCAAATCCCATTTAAAGTAAACCATTTATTTTTTCTACTTTTCCCACAAGTGCCTTAATGTAGAATTTGGATACCTTTCAGAAGAGACCTGTGAGGTAATGCATTTGAGAGACATAACAATATTTATAAAGTTTGGGAAATCTTTTGCTAAATGAATGGGAGAAATAACCTTCAGTTTGGCGGAATGGATAATAATATTGATACTGAGTTTGGTTGTTTCCTATGATTTTTACAACAGATGTGGGGAGTGAGTTCCCATTATTATTCTTCAGTGGTTTTTAAGGCAAGATGAGAATTTTAAGCGTTCAGGGAAAATTATTATAGTGCCAAAAAATAGCCTTATTATTCTCATTTTTCCAATATTGCCTTTTTCTGCTGGTAATGCAACATAAATTTTGATTAGGTAGACAATACCTAACATTTGTCTTTGCATTACATATAACTTTTACACTCATGGAATAAAAAAGAAAAGGAGTTTTATTCACATTCTCTGCGTATCTATTTTAAAGTTTAAGGCAGGAGTCCGGGCTTCCTTGTATCACAAATGGCGTCAGTCTCAAGAGAGAAGGCAGTTTTGGTCTGTCTGACTCATTCAGTTCCTGGGCCACTGTCACTGAAGGTGGAAACTGCAATATGAACACCTGTCCATGAGGAACTAGACTTGAGATAACCAGCTCATTTCACACAGACCATTGTCCAGCCATCAGGTGGTGATTACTTTTAGTCCACATCAGCCTCGCCTGGATTCCAGCCAGTGGGTTGTGGGTGGAAGGGTCTGTATCACATTTCCATTCATCTGAGCCATCCAGTCTCCTTCTTGCTTGTTTTCAATTACATTGACATGGTGGCTTTGGCACATAGTAAGTAAATAGCAATGTATTCAGAAAGAAAGGTCTGAAAGCCAATATCTGAAATATACTCTTGAGGTTTCCATGAGCACAATGAAATTGGCACAGAAATTCTGGCATTCTGACCTAAAGTCATAAAATACAATTAATTAAGTTAATTATAGTGAATTTGTTGAATATTTTGTGAAAGCCAAATGCAGCAGACGAAAGTCTAGAAAGCAGTGGAAATGTTACTGGATTTCCTATGAAGTACATAATTAGTAAGCTAACTAAAATATTGACTAGGTCATAAAAGGGGGGAGGTTGATGTGTTGTTAAAAGATTTACTGTCATTTTTTACTTTTTAACACCTACCTAGAAAAAAAGAAAAAAACATCCCTGGAAAATTCTGATATTCTAGAACATTCCAGAATTGATTTTAAGATGATTTCAGTAATGCCGCATTCTTCCCTTACTTTTCCTCTCTTCAACATGCATGCACTCGCTCTTCTTAGCCCACTCTGAGATCGCCCACACCAAAGCTAACACTAACAGCTTTGCATCGCCTTGTTGTATTGTAGAAACCATCAAAATTAAAATAGAATAACTGCTTTTTTATGACATGTCCCTTGTGTTAAATTAATCATGGTTGCCAAATCTCCTTCTCCTCGTCCTTAACTTTCTCTTCCCCTCCTCGAAAACTCAGCCATGGCGATCTTGCCATCCCTCCCTGATTAACCTCGATACAACCTCCATCTCTTTTCACCTTCTTCTCTCTCAACCCTCAGTAAATTAAAAATACTGTATTTTAAAATACCAAATATGCAATAACATTATTTTTTTCTTTGCTGTTGCTGTTTTATCTCACCCAAAAGCATTTTCTCTGGAATGTGAAGAATTGTTTTCAGTCTTTGTAGAGTCTTTTGAGATACTTAATTAAATATTCCAGCAAACATTTATTAAAAACTAATGTACAAGTCCTGTGCTGGGCACTAACCACACAAAGACATTTACAGTATCATTTGTGCTCTCATAGAGCTTAAAGCCCAAGAAACAAAGAGAGATACTCTTTGATATTTTGATATTACAAAGAGAGTAAATAAATAAAGTTGCCTTCAATATCATGGGTAGTCTAACAGAATTCTAAACAGGATGGGGTAGGGGCATAAAGAAAGAAGCAATTAATTCTCATAGAGGTATTAGAGAAGTAGTTCAAAGTTGTGACACTTGAGGTGGATCTTGAAGTAAAGATCACTAAGTGCAGAGGAAGTGTAGGTGATAATCCAGAGATACAAAATTGCATAGTGGGTCCTGGTGGTAGTTGGATATGAAAGAGGCATGGCAGAGATAAAACTAGAGGAATTATAAAAGGCTTGCTGTGCACCTCTAAGAAACCTAGATTCCTCCAGCAGTCAATGGAGCATCATTAAAGGACTTTAAGTTGGAAGATCCTACAGGTGCCAGTGGAGGATGTGTTTGACACTGTTGTATTGGTAGCAAGTAATGAAAGCCTGAAATAAAGCTAAAAAATGGGGCTAGAAGGAGCTGGAGAGGACAAACAGTAAAGAGATAGAATCTTGGACTTGGTCACAGATTAAATGCCGTCAAATGAAAGCCATATGTATAAAAAGAAATTCTGCAATTTTTTTTTTACCATTTCACTCACATAAAACTGAGGCTAAAATGCCACTAACAGTGAGAGTCAGTGTTGCCTGGCAGGAAGAACATGGAACACAGGAGTCAGAGAGCTGGGATGTGATCCTGGCTTCTCCATTCTCTAGCTCAGCTACTTAGACTCTTTGAGCCTCAGTTTTCTCATCTGCAAAATGGGGAAGTAATGAAATATGTTTTACAAAATTACCCAGCACATCATAGGCATTCACTAAACATTATTCAGTCTAAATATCTTTAAGAAGAGGGGCTCAAGGACACTGCCTCATATGTGCAAGCCATATGGCTGAGCCTGGAATGGTAGGACCCAATAGAAGCATCTGACTAGCCAAATTAGCAAGCAGCCTTGAAGGTGAAGTGGCTACTGAGAGTGCGTGCACCAGGCAGTCCATAGGGTAAAGCACCACAAACAGTCTCTATGCTCTTTGGTTATAACCACAAACCAAAGGAAAGTCCTCACATGTGCATAGGGTGAAAACAACAGCTGGGAACTAGGCAGGGCTTTTCACCTGCATAAAAGACTCACACCCAATGGTGTCATCTTCAAGCACAAGCAATAGGCTCTGGAAAGACACTCATGCAGAGCATAACAACTTTCTAACTTAGCCAATGTGGACTGTTTAGTGGTGGTGGTGGTGTTACCATATTCAGCAAATGAATTTCCAAATATTATTTCAGAACAAAACAAAAATTGACAAAACTATAAGAATAAATAGACAATTCTTCATCACATTAAGAGATTTTAACAAACCTTTCTCAGTAACTGTTAGAATAAGAAGACAAAAAAAAAAAAAAGAAAGAAAAATATACATGATTGGAGCAACATAATTTACAAACTTGATCCAAAGAACCTGTGGAAAACAGTCTACCCGATATCCAAAAAAATACACCTTTTCAAGCACATCTAAGGATACTTCAAAAAGTTTGTGGAACAATAGAATTAAAAGATAATACAAATCTTTCTATAACACTTTTAAGTACCCTTGTATAGAACTTTTGCAAACACTGACCATATGGGGAACTATAAAGCAAGTCTCTATGAATTTCAATAGATTGAAATTGTACAGACTATATTTTCTCGCCATAACATAATTAGGCTATAAATCAATAACAACAACAAAAAAAAGCCCAGAAAATCCTTGCACATTAATTGAAAATCAAGAAATATATTTACAAATAACTCACAATTTAAAAAGGAATAATATCCTGATACCAAAGCCAGATAAGGATATAATAAGCAAAGAAAATTACTGACCAATATTCCTGATAATTATAGATGCAAAAATCCTCAACAAAATACTAGCAAGCTGAATTCAACAGCATATGAAAAAAATCATACACCATGATCAACTGAGATTTATCCCTGGGATACAGGGATGATTCAATACATGCAAATCAATTAATGCAATACATCACCTTAAAAGAATGAAGGATAAAACCATATGATTATCTCAATAGATGCAGAAAAGGCATTTGACAAAGTTTCAACATCTTTTCATGATAAAAAAAACCCTCAACAAATTAGGGATAGAAGAAATGTACCACAAATATAATAAAGGCTGTATATGACAAGCCCACAGCTAACATCATACTCAGTGGGGAAAAGTTGAAAGTTTTTCCTCTAAGATTAGGAACAGGAAAAAGGAATCCATCTCTCACCACTTCTATTCAACATAGTACTGGAAGTTCTAGCCAGAGAAATTAGGCAAGAGAGAGAAAATAAAAGACATCCAAATAAAGGAAGAAGTAAAACTGTCCTGTTTGCAGATAGCATAATCTTGTATACAGAAAATCCTAAAAACTCCATCAAAAAACTGTCAGAACTAATAAATGAATTCAATAACATTGCAGTATACAAAAACAAAAAACAAAAACCATTTGCATTTTTATAAACTAACAATGAGCTATCTGAAAAAGAAATTAAGAAAATAATTCCATTTACAATTGCTTTAAAAACAATCACTTAGGAATCAATTTAACCAGGAGGTGAAAGATCTGTACCCTGAAAACTATGAAACAATGATGAAAGAAATTGAATAAAACACAAATAAATGAAAATATATACCCATTTTCTTGGGTTGGATGAATTAATATTGTTAAAATATCCATACCACCCAAAACAATTTACAGCAATTTCTATCCAAATTCCAATGTCATTTTTCACAGAAAGAGAAAAAAAATTCTAAAATTCATATGGAGTCACAGAAAAACTCAAATAGCCAAAGTAATCTTGAGAAGGAACAAAACTGGAGGTATCACATTTCCTGGATTCAAAGTATATTACAAAGCTATAGTAATCAAAACAGTGTGGTACTGGCATAAAAACAGACACATAGACCAAGGCAACAGAATAGAAACCCCAGAAATAAATATATGCATCTGTAGTCAACTAATATTTATTTGACAAAGGTACCAAGAATACACAAGAGGGAAAGTATAATCTCTTCAAAAAATGGTGTTGGAAAAACTGGATATCCAAATACAAAAGAATGAAATTGAAGGGCCGGCCTGTGGCTCACTCGGGAGAGTGTGGTGCTGAGAACACCAAGGCCCCAGGTTCAGATCCTATATAGGGATGGCCAGTTAGCTCACTGGTTGAGCATGGTGCTGACAACACCAAGTCAAGGGTTAAGATCCCCTTACCAGTCATCTTTAAAAAAAAAAAAAAGAATGAAATTGAACCCCTGTCTTACACCATTCACAAAAATTAACTCAAAATGGATTAAAAACTTAACTGTAAGACCTGAAGCCATAAAACTCCTGGAAGAAAACATAGGGGAAAAGCTTCTTGACAATGGCAATGATTTTTTTGTATATAACAACAAAAACACAGGCAACAAAAGCAAAGTAAAACAAGTGATATTATATCAAACTAAAAACTTCTGTGCAGCAAGGGAAACAATCAACAAAATGAAAAGGCAACCTGGGGAACAGGAGAAAATATTTGCAAACCATATTTTGATAAGGGGTTTGCATTCAAAATGTATAAGGAACTCATACAACTCAATAGCCCCCCCCAAAAAAATCTGAGTAAAAAGTGGGCAAAGGACCTAAATAGACATTTTTCCCAAGAAAATACAGTACATGGAAAGGTGCTCAACATCACTAACCATCTAGCAAATGCAAGTCAATGCCACAATGAGATCTCACTTCACACCTGTTAGGATGGCTATTATCAAAATACAAGAGATAACAAGTGTTAGTGAGGTTGTAGAGAAAAGGAAAGCCTTGCCCACTGTTAGTGGAACTGTAAATTAACACGGCCATGATGGAAAACAGTACGGAAGTTCCTCAAACAACTACGATAGAACTGCCAGCAATCCAAGTCTGGGTATATATCCAAAGGAAACAAAATCAGTGGCTTGAAGAGATATATGCCTTTCCATGTTTACTGCAGAATTATTCACAATAGCTGAGATATGTAAACAGCCTAAATGTTCATTGACAGATCATTGGAAAAACAAAATGTGATATATAATACAATATATAATAATATTCCATTGTGTGTGTATCCACACACAAACACACACACATTGAAATGTTATTCAGCCATAAAAAAGAAGGAAATCCTGCTATTTGCACCAACATGGATGAACCTGGAGGACATCATGCTAATTGAACTAAGCCAGACGCAGAAAGACAAATACTTGAATACTGCATGATCTCACTTACATGTGAAATCTAAAAACATTCAACTCATAGAAGCAGAAAGTAGAGTGATGGTTACCAGGAGCTGAGGAGTGGGTGTGGGGGAAATAAGATGTTGTTCGAAAGGTACAGACTTTCAGTTTTGCAGGATGAATAAGTTCTTTGAGATCTAATGTAAAGAAAGCATGGTTACCATAGTTGATAGTACTATATTGTATCCTTGAAATCTGCTAAGAGAGGAGATCTTAAATGGTCTCAACACACACACACAAATGGTAACTATGTAAATGACTGGATATGTTAACTAACTTAATTATGGTAATTATTTGGCAACATATATGTGTATCTCAAATCATCACATTGTACTCCTTAAACACATGCAGTTTTATTTGTCAATTATATCTCAGTAATGCTGAGGGGGCAAAAACCCCCAAAATAATCACTTTGAATGAAAGAGATAAGGAGGAAATAGAGGAAGACTTTTACTTTTCAATTGTATAACTTTCTTTTTAAAAAACAATTATGTGCATGTCTTACTTGCATGTGTGTATAACATAAGCAATAGCATACAAAAAAGAAATCATAAAAGAAATTAGAAAGTATTATATACTGGGACAAAGCCAAAGCTTGTACTTACAGAAAAATTTACAAATTTAAACAAATATATTAGAAAAGAAAAAAAGGCTGAAATTTCAATGACTAAGCACCTATCTCAAGAAGTTAGAAGAAGAAAAGCAAATAGAATTAAAGGAATATGAAATGAAATACAGATAACAGAAGAGAACTCTGAGATGGAAAGAAGCCTCTAACAGAAAGGAACAGCAAAGCCAAAGGTAAATTCTTTGAAAAGACCAATAAATTTGATACAATCTGGTCAAAGTGATCAAAAAGAGAGGGAGAAGTTACAAAAATAGAGAGTATCACTATAAATCGTGCAAACACCGAAAGGATGAGAAGAGATTATGAACAATTGAAGGTCAATAAATTTGAAAATGTAGGTAAAATAGACAAATACCTAGAGAAGTAAAATTTACTCACACTGACAGAAATGCAACAGAAAATGTACATTGTACTATTACAAGAACAGAATCCGTAATTTGAAATCCTCCCACAAAGATAGCACCACTTGAATGGAAGAAAAAGGCTTAAATGCCACAAGAAAATAGAAGAGGGAACTTTCCCAAACTCATTTTGTCAGCATAGCATAACAGGGATACCAAAGCCTAGCAAGGACATTTCTTTATACCAAACAGTAGTAATAATAATAATTAAGAAATTAAGTTTTTAAAAAGATGCCATTTTTAATAGCACTAAAAAATAAATCTAATATATGTGTACACAATCCCATTATAGAAAAAACTTTTAAAGCCTTAAATAAATGGATGAATATAACATATTCAAAACCTGGAAGACTCGGTATTGTAACAATGTCATTTCTTCTCAAATTAATGAATCCATGGATTCTAAATAATAGCAATTTAAAAAATCTCTACAATATGTTTTGTGACCTTGATAACATGACTTAAAAATTTAGATGAAAATGCTGAAAAGACGATCTTAAAACATCCTTAAGATTTGCAGTTCCTTTTCATTCACTTTGGAAACATTCCTGGAATATGGATAAAAGAAGTTCTGCTTGATATGAAAGAATCATCCCAACTGGTATCCTACGTTTAAATTTGGAGGACTCTAAAGAAAAATAAACTCTAAGAAATTGATCCTCTGACCTATAATTTCCAAATGAGCAATGAGGGGCTGGCCAGCGAGGGATCTCATACATACTTTCTGCTGTCAGCATGGTGGGATTTAGTACGAAGACCACCACCCGCCTGAAAGCCATCTACCCTTTCCTACCTGTTTCTGAGCCTTCGTACTCTGGAGATGCCAAGAGCCTTCATACTCTGGAGAATCAGAGCCAGCCTTATTCAAATGCTATAATATAGATAATGATACAAAAAGGGGAAACATAAAACTGAATGAGACACAACACACTGTAGACCTTCGCCCCAGTCTGTTCCTGCCACCCACAGCCAGAGGAGGAAAGAACTGGCCTCACTACTTGATACTTAGTTTCTTACAGATGTGAAATGAGCTATATCCGAACAAACCCACAACTCCCAGGAGAGATGACGTTCCCCTGGCTATTCAGATCATAAGTATTTGTTATGCTTACACAGAGCATTTCTGATTATCTTGTTTCTGGTTTATTTGAGGCTTTCCAGAGATGAAGAACATTGTCACCCTTCCTCCACAGGACAACAAGGTCAAAGGAGAGGCCCCAAACCCTGTTTATTCTCTCATCTCCCCTACACTGGCACTTGGAAGCTCACCCGAGCCAGCTAATAAGAACCTGGGAGAAATGTTTTTCAAAAATGTTTCTGTGTGGAGGGGAATTTGGGTTAAGTTTTCATGGCAATCTGTGGCCCAGGGTGGAAATGCCCAAGCCACAGATGCTTTTGCCTCTGATGGGAGATGTAAGATGCAGTAAGAGGGGCTCTGGATTCTCCATAATAGTTACAGGTGGGACCAGCAATTACCAGCAGAGATGGCAGATATTTGGGGAAATTCTAATTTAGTTCAGTATTATTTTAAATCTGTAAGTCTTTCATAGATTGCCAAACTAAGCAACTCCTAAACCATCACAAAAACCAATGCTTTGTGCCAAACACATGAAACCAGCATCTTAAGTGTGTGTGGTTTAAAGCATGCACTATTCATATAGGTCTTTGAAGAAGTCACATGGTGCAATTTGAAAGACTCTGAAACAGCCATTCAAACATTTCCCTAGTGACATTAAAAGGATTGCAAAGTTAAGTAAACTGCCTACTCCATAATTATGTCCAAGAAAGACAGGCTCTTTTCCCTTCATTTTCAACTATACAGATGGATTTGGCATTTCTGATTACTGATTGTACTCATAATGTTACTGGTTGTTCCAAAAATGCAAACAACATTTTTCTTAAAAGAATTTTATATGGCCATGTCCACTGTAGCCCAAAGTGGAAAAGTATTTAGTGTTTTTCCCTTTAATTGTATACATACAGACACCAAAAAGTCTTTCTTTGCATCCTAATTGGTAATAATCTTACCATCTTCATTGATTAATTTATGTGGCTAATTACCAAATCTACACTTCAGTTGGGGCAACGTAGACTCATTTTTAATGTCAACAAGGAAGAATGAAATATATAGCACTTGAAACAAAAAAAAAGTGTCTGAGACTGGAGTGGTTAGCAACCATGTCCATGACTTCTCTCAATCACTGCTGGCTTGCAGTTGATATTTTGTAACAAAAGAAGGCAATGGGGAAAATGTTCTCATACCACTGGGATTTAATAAAGCAAGTTCATTGTTAAGGTCTTCGAACTGGTTGCTGCTTTCCCTATCAAAATGCCAAACACCTCTTGGGTAGGTAGTTACCAAACATATTTTCAAGATTTAAGAAAATTGCCCACTTTCTTGCTAAAGAGACAGAGCTAACTTCCCACACTATGTCAACAGAGGGTTGGGTGGATGGGTATGCAAGAAATGCTATGAAATCTCCCAAAACATATTGGAGGAAGTTAAGATTGAATGCTGGCCTGGGAAGAACAAAACAGAGCCCAAATCCACCATGACTCTACACTGAAAGCTAAAGCAAGAAGGTCTTCATTTTAAAGAAGGCTTCTGAAAGTCTCCTAAATTGCACGAAACTCCATTTTTTTCCACCCCTGAAGGTTCAGTGTTGTGTCAGTTCCTATCAGAAAGTAGAATCTCTGCTTCCAAGAAGTCAGGTTATTTCAAGCCTTTTCATTTGTCTAACCCGGAAAGGAAACTTTTTTCCAAGAATTATCTTATAAGAACTCTTGTTCCCCTGTTTTGCCCTGCAGACTATTTCCTTATTTTATTTAAGTCCCTGTCCTACTGACTACCCCAGCCTCGGCCCAACAGCACCATGAGGAAGCTG
Organism: Cynocephalus volans; assembly: GCF_027409185.1. NCBI lineage: Eukaryota > Metazoa > Chordata > Mammalia > Dermoptera > Cynocephalidae > Cynocephalus > Cynocephalus volans. The sequence continues at coordinate 129,049,004 of NC_084465.1, read as the reverse complement.
TTAAACCCTTTACATATCACTCAAGATCAAAGCAGTACAAGTCCCCTTCAGATTGGGTTATTGGCTAAATAAATTTAAATCTCTCCTTTTGCTCATTTTACATAAAATATCTTAGGTATTTGCACACAAAATAGAATAAAACTAACTAATTATTCAAGGGCTCCTTGTCAGTTTCTAGATTAACCTGACTTTTTTTGCTTTAGTTATTGCTTTTTTAAAAACAGCTTTCATTTTGATCATTTTATGCATCCTTTAAAAATGGACCAAAAACTCTAACTTGGAAGTATTTTTTTCCCATCCAGAATAACTAATGTGAAGAGTCTCCCCAAAAAGCAATGCCTATAATTCAGGCATTTACAATTACACTAAAATGCCAAAGTATACTCTGCATCTCAGAAAAGCTGTACCACACTGACTAGTTGACTTGACTAAACTCCATCATGTTCACCACCATGGCCTCAACACCTAACTTAGTTCTGTACTTAACACATAGCAGGGATTTACATCAATCCGACTAAGGAAAAATTTTACAGTTTGAAAGGTGAAGATAAGAGTGGGTTCCTGTAAGAATCAGGAGCCAGGATGCACAAGCAAATGTAACACACAATTCTTTGAAAACATAGATATTTTTTTAATTCAGTTGGCTTCCAAAACCAAAGTTCTCCTCTTGTCTTTAAAGGTATCTACTCAGCATCCCTATTGGAAAGGAAGTCATTATTTATTTTTGAGGGTTTTTTTTATTTTTAAGGATGAAGTCAAGATATCAAGAACATGAGTATTCTTCAATCATCGTGCTCAATATTATATTCCTTTAAGACCCTAGATAAGACATACTGGACAGTATAAGTCTACTCATGACATCTGAATTCCACTGTAAACTTAAATAATTCCATCTGAGGGTGAGCTTGTGGCTATGCGAACACACATCCCTAAAGAAGAAATCTGATTGGTGTAACTAACCAAACATCATCTGGCCAGGACCAATAGCGTTTTTTCCTTCATGTTTTGAGTGTGTGTATGTGTCTGTCAGTGCGTGCACTTTCTCTTTGCAAGGTTTTAGAGCTGTCTTATTGCCACTTCACCAGTATACCAAGCTGTTTCTCACTTGAGATAATAACAAATTAGGATGTTACACTATTTAACAAACAAACCATAATAAAACCATGTAAATCCTAAGAACAGGGCCAAACGCTGTGGTGTTCCTTCAACACTTAACTGGGATTTGCTCCACGGCTAAATACAAGGCATCTAAGCCAGTTAAGTGGCTTGCCAGGGCTGCTCTGCACAGATGACATCATCACTTGGCTTTCCAAACACACCTCTTTGGCTCTAGCTCTTTTGGCTTCTTTCCACGTAAACAGTGCCTGATTAATGCTGCAAAAGGACTGTGAATCACGTATTCCACTCTCGATGGGAACTGAGAATGTCACTTGTTCCTCATTTCAAGCACAGAGCATTGGGATATTTAATGCAGCATCCCTAGCAACCACATAGAAACTGCCTTGGTGCCCTGCTGCCAGCTGCATGATGCATTTTATGTGAGAGCAGCTGATGGGTCACCCACTGGAAGGCCTGCACCTCAGCATGAAGCTGCATTCATGGCCTGACCATTACAGCCAGATCACAAGCACATTACAAGGCTGCCCTTTGACGAGGAGACAAGGGGATAAAGAGAAGTCTTTACTGCACCCCCAGAGAATAAATGGGACTTTGCCCATTTGGTCACAGGTGTTCAGGATTGATGAGAGCCTGGGTGGGGGGCGCCGTCCTCCTGGGGTACCTCCTACCACCACCGCCTCCAGCTGGCAACCCCATTGAACACATCTAATCATTAAATCAAGTAAATCCAGGAAAGCTGAAAGCAAAATCGCTCCCAGAAAGAAGAATGCCATAGATGTCAAACTTGATAACCCTTCAATAAAAATAGTTTAACTGTTGTGAATAGTCCAGAAATGACTTGGAAGAATTCGATTTGGAAGAGTTAGTGCTGGCGACTATCAAAGCATCCTGGGGCCATGTTGGGCTTAACCGCAGCAGGTGAAATGCTATCCAGTCTTATATGGTTACCTGGAGGGCATGGGTCAGTTATGCACACAGTTGTTGGGGAATGAATGTTCCCATACATGAACTGCTTCTCCTGGATGACTGACAGTGCAGCCTCTGAAAGCAGAATATGTCAAGTGTTAAAATAATATACTGCAGCAAACTGATGGTTGTTTACTAGTTTTAGTTTCCTGCCTGCTTTGAAAATTAGAAAACTATAAAGCATTCAGAAGAGCCTTTCTTCTCCATTCCTTCCGCATTACATCCAAAAAAGATTTGAACATTGCAGGCATGCATCACATGTTTTCTGAAATTTTTCCAGAAAACCATATTGTTTTCTATTTTGATAAGCCAGGAAAGGACATGGTGGTTTTACCACCACTCTTAAGGTCAATTAAACTAAAACTACTCAAGTCAGTCCAAGGGAGGAAGTGAATTTCCATGTCAGTTCCAGGGTTAATGTCTTTCTAATGAGGTCTACAAGAAGTCAGACTTCACAGGAGTATGAATGCAATACTAAAAGGTAACAAGCAAATGTTTAGAAGTTAGCAAATCATTTCAGTTCTTTCAAAGGTCCTCAAGATTTTATAGTTCTCATCTAAGGGTATGCACGAGCGTCACATATGCGTGCATGCGCACGCACGCACACACACACACACACACACTCCACCAAGAGTCCAGGAATAGGTCATCTAGAGGAAGGATTTAATTGATCTGGTCAGAACATCAACTTAGAGTTCACAGGCTTCTCAGTAATTCATAAAACAGACTTGGAAAACTAAGTCACCAATCTAGGGTGATATCATTTGCTTAGATGTGAACGTATAAAACAAGCAGAGATGACTGTAACTGCCACTATACTCACTTGAGAAGGTAAGTGGCAGCCTGGGGTCCCTGGTACTTGAGGAGAATTCACAATCACACCCTTAGGATTATTTGTGCTCACTCGATTTTTTCAGGAGAGCTCATTGCCCCAGGCTCTGCCTTACAGATAAAGAGCCTGCAAGATTCTCTAATCTTGCCCAAGACCACAGAAATACTAATATCCTTATTGCATAAGATCCACTTTCACTGCCTCAGTGAAACACAATTAAGGCGATTTCATGGGTGCAACCAAAGTCCTCCCTCACCCAATTCCGAAATTGGAGACTGACCTCAAAGTGTAATGTCATTTTTAAGATTTGATGTTGGTGAGCAGAATTTCTACAGCTCAGAAGCTAAGAGAGGATCAGTAAGGATCGTTGCCTTTCATCTCCACTGGCAATGTTTAAGGAAATGCTGGCGTAAAGAAGCCAAATGGGAAACTATAAAGAACCGAGATGTGGATTTGATTAAAACATAAAATTTTTAATGTCACTCTAGCCAGTTGTTATTTCAATATAGATATTGGCTATGCATTATTGTGTTGCCAGAACAGTATTATTCATAGATTCCACTACAAGGAAACAAGAATGCCCTCTTTTCCTGTCAATATTTAGAGTCTCAGTCTTAATTCAAACTCCCAAAAAGGACCCAAGGACCTGAGCGTACTTTTTTGTTTCCTCTAACAGATATTTTCTTCAGGAAATAAAACTAAAGCAAATAAGAATACTTTCTGCATTTCATTTGAAGCATTTTGTCTTCTGCTTATTTCCCTAAAGGCTTTCCATAATTTGGCTATAGTTTTCAGGAATTAATAAAGCCCAACTACTCACCTTTCGGGGGGATCAGTTTCCCCATCTATAAAGTAATTCGTTAATGAACTCTCCATTACCTTCTAATTCTAAGTCAATGATTCTAAAGTCATATAGAATATAGTATCAGTCAGATTTGGTTAGGCTGCATGTAATTAATTAATAAATAGTAGTAGTTTTAATAAAACAGAAATCTATTTTTCTCTCACATAATATGTCTGGCTAATTGATAATTGGGGAGCCACAGTATTACACTAATACCGACCAAGTATTATACTAATACTACGGCTCCCCAATTATCAATGACCAGTGCTAATACTGTGGCTCCCCAATTATCAATGTACCAAGCTGCTTCTGTCTTGATTCTCTACCTATCTTTAGCATGTTGCCAGATAGTTTACAGTGGCTGCCAAGCACTAGCCTCTACATCTGCATTCCAGCCAGAAAGAATGAGGAAGGAGAACAGTCTCTGAAACTTCCTGTCAGGGCTCATTTTTATCTAGAACTTAGACATATGGCCACACCAAGTATTAAGAGAAGCTGGAAAACATAGTCTTTATACTGGCTGGCCATATGCATAGCTAAAACTGAGCATTCTGATTTGGGGAAATAAGGAGAAAACATTTTGAAATAGACAACAGCAGTCTCAGCCACCAATATCAAATACACGAATAGTTAATATCTGACTTTTATTTTCCTAAAATATTAAAGGTATGTTTATTTTAAAAGAATGTCAGGAAAAATGAGCAGATAAATAATATAAAAATAAATGATAGCTATTGCATATATATAAATAATTAGTAATATATAAATAAATTACTGTATGTATGATATATGGTATCACTGTGGCATATTCTTACTTATCCAATTATTATAGCTCAGAATTTAAATTCAAATAAAATTCTTACCTTGCATTTCTTTTATATTATAAGTTTAGAATAATCTGAAGATAACATGAATGTAAAATAAAATAAGAGGCAGACTTAGGGATTAACGATGTAGGTTTAGCAGTGAAAGGATTATGGACTTGAGTCTGCCCTGAGTCCCAGCCTTGGTCCCGCCATTTACTTGCTCTGTGACTTTGGACAAGTCACTCAACCTCTCTGATCCTGTCCCATTGTCTGTGAAATGAACATATGTATTTGACTAGGGGGGCATCTGAGTCCCTCCCCAAAAGAGGAATGAACCCAGGTTATGGAACTTGGAGAGAAAGAAGGGGACAGAGAAGAGTATCAGGAACAGATTACATCTCTTATTTGTCCAAGTTTCTTTTAAAGCAGGAAAATGTTTGAACCAATAGCTTTTTCTTTATGTAAAAGCTCATGAATTTTAATATATAACATGTGCACCAAGCAACAACCTAGGGAATATTCCAGTGACTACCTTTACTGTAATTTTAACTCAAACTAAAATAATCACAGGATCAAAGACTCCTGCATTTACTAGATTAAAACTGAACACATAGTCTTACGTTTCTTTCTAAAAGTTGATGGCACTTTTAAGTCCCTAAATCAAGGCTTTAAATGTAGATAGATATTCAAGAATTTGGAAATGAGTTAAGTTGGGATCTGAGTATCAAAAATAAGTGCATTTGAAGCAGTCACTAATCAAGCCATCCATACCCGTGGCACGCCCGTACTATTTCAGAAGAGAGCAAGTCCCCAGAGTAGTCTCAAGGAAACTAGGATGTTTATTTGTTTGTTTTTAATTTTTCAAGATTTTCTCTGCTATCACTGTTCTTTGAGTCTAAGAGTCTCTACAGATTAATCATGATTTTCTTACTTTTTCATCTGCATAGAACAGACACTGGAAGCAGAATATAAGCATCCCTTCATAAATAAAAAAACATATGAATTGTAAAAGGGAATCAGGTATTAATAGACCTCATTTTTTGTTTCTAGCGCTTTTGTTCATTCTTTCATCAGTTATTTACCATGCACCTCTTCCAGGCTGAACACTAAGATCAAAGACGTAAAAATGAAGTAGCACACTTCCTACCTTCCACGTGCTCATCTGGACTGCGAGAGGCTCCCTGTGTGCCCACAGTGAGCCAAACACAATTTTGACCCTAACTGTCCAGAGGAGAATGATTGGAAACATGCAGGTATAAAGATGGTTAGGACAGCACTGAATGTTATCAAAGAGCTGGAGGCATTTGAGTCCCACTTCTGCTTAACTACCAAATTGCATGACTTTTCCATCTCGTTTTTCTCATGTGTAAAATGGGATAGTAATAGCATCTATTTTATAGGTTGGCTTCTACTCTATAGGTCTGAAATAGGACAAGAACTCAACGTTTGTTGGTCATGTTTAGTATTATCATTGTCGTTGATATCATTTTCAATTATATTATTAATATAGAAAAACCCAGAAGGAAAGACTTGAAATTCCAGTGTACCTAAAGAAATGAGAGAGGATCGTTTCTTTAACTGTGACTGTCCGACAACAGAGGAACGACCCCAAAATGCTTTACAGGTCTAGGGTTGAAGAGCCAGAGACTCCCGAATCAGCAGAGAAATTATATTGCAGGCGAAGAATACAGGTTTAAAATTCCTTCTTAGATAAAGGTCTTCCGATTAGTTTTGCACTGAGGGCAGGAAGAGGAGGAGGTTACTATGATATTCTCCTATTCTGTTTTCTTCTGCATCCAAACCTCCAACCCACTTGAATCTCTGGATTTCTAAATATAACTTTGAGAAAACTACACTTTTGATACAGATGAACTACTTAGTTTCCATAGTAATCACATCAAGCTAGTTAACATGTAATCATATATCTGGACTGCAAATCTTACTAAAAGCAATGCCATAGAAAATAGTTTTACTCTGAACCTAGAGGGGGAAAATTTCTGCTCAATGGCAAGAAATAGACAAGCCCTATATTTGTAGACAAGCCTGTTCAATAACTTCATTTTCATAGATTGATATGTCCCTTCTTATGAGGAAGTCAGTTGTTGCTCTCACAGCTGCTGAGACTGGAACGGCTTTTTGTGATGTTAAAAGCATGAGTCAGTATTTTACCAACAATAGCCGCATTTTAAAACTAGCCCGCAGCTTTTAAGGAGAGCCAGGAATTGAACAGTCCCAGCACCCAGACTTTCGAGACTGACCATCTTTGCAAGCTTCTGGCTGATTATCTTGTTCTATCTTGAAACATGCATTTAAATATTTGAGCATGTAAGAAGCTTTGGAAATGTTTGCTCCTGGGTCTCTGAGCCCCCTCTCCTGGTCTCTGCACCCACCCTTAACTCCCACCAACCTCCTACCCTGGCAAATTTCTACTTGTCAGTGTTCACAGAAAACTGATTTTGACAATGCTTGAAATGATAGAATGCTGAGTCATCACCAAAGTCATGGTGGGACTGCTGGAGCCTGGAGCTATGGAATGGGTAGGGGTGTGTGCGTGCACGTGTGTGTGTGTGTGTGTGTGTGTGTTGTGTGTGCACACCCTCTGAGCTGCCTGTAGTGGGCAGTGACTCAGAGAGACAAAGAGAAAAAACAGTGGCTTACCAGCTTGTCCTAAAAACATCTAAGTATTCTGTACACACGATCAGCCCACAAACCACCACCGCCACCACCATTATCAGCAATTGAAGATGCCCTCCCCTTTGATGCCATCTCTAAACGGGATGCACATTGTCCTTTTTATTTACATTCTGTTCTTTATCAAGCAACTACCTTACAACAGGTGCTAGGTTAGGGGATGGAGATGCTTGTTCAGACAGGGTCTCTGCCCTCGAGGCACTTATATTCTACTGGGGAAGACAACATTAATCAAATTATCACACAAATAAGTATGACACTGCACCTGTGGCAAAACAAAGCCAAGGGAGATGTTGCTATGGAAACCTAAAAAGGAGGCTTTGGCTGAGGCAGGTGAGTGACAGTTTCCCTGAGGATGTGATGCTCCCTGAAGGATGAGAAGGAGTAAAATGAGAGAGAAAGGAAGATGTTTTCAAGCATAGAGAAGATCACACGAAGGCCCCAAGGCTGGAGTGAGGTCTGAGAACAAGGCACAGAGAAAAAGGGGGAAAAGGATATGAGATGAACAGGGAGAGGCAGGTACAGACCATGCAGGGCCGGAGGGGCACATCAGGGTTTGTCCTTTTCATAAGAGCAACAGAAAACCACTGAAAGTTTTAAGCAAAAGGGTAGCCTGATCAGAGTTAGGTTTAGAAAAGATTGTTCTGGTTCTAAGAAAGAAAAGAATAAGGAGGAAAGGATGAAGGGAAGGACAGGTGTGATATATTTCATTTCAGGAAGTTTTGGGGACTTCTTGCTGCTTTGTGTGTGCCCTCGATTCACTTACTCTATGTATTTTTGATTGAGCATTCACTGTGTGCCAGACGTTGTATTAGGGCCTGCGCACAGGGTGAGCACAACCTCAACCTGAAGGAGCTTCATTTTGAAGAATGCTCTACGAATCCCAGCTTCACAGATAAAAAATTACTAAGGCAGAGAAAGGAAGTGTTGGGTGCATTTCCCAGATCCAATGCCCTTTTATGAAGGCTATGCTCAGAGGCAAAGGGGGACTTTATATGACTTAAGTAGAGAAAGAAGAGGTAAGATTCCAGGCAAGTAGCCAGAATATGCCATGATGTGCTGTGTTACCCTCCAAGAGATGAAACCCGGCACATGACATTGAGAGCAGTGGCCCTTCAACTTCCAGATTCTGCAAACACTGGAGCTTGGACAACTGTCAGTATGTATTTACACTCACCAAAACCAAACCATCATTTTCCTGGCTGGTATCCTTCCACCCAATAGGTTTCAAAATGTACAATATTTTATCAAAGTCAGATATACACATTGTTTCAAAAGGTAGATATTACTCTAAAACCTAGAAAAATGAACAGCCGTCCTTGTCCCAACCCTTCGATAGCTGAGTTCCACTCTCTAGAACTAACCTCTTAAAATTCCACAATTCTTTTGCAGTTATTTCTAGTGTTTACCTTCATGCTCATAAATAATATATTGCTATTTCTTGATTTTTCATTTTTAGATATCTGTTCTGACTTCCTATTCTGAAAAGGTTCTCCTTCCCACGTCCACCCTGCTTCCTTCCATTGACATCACAGCATAATTTTGGTTAAATCAGAATTTGGTGTTTATCTTAGTCTTACTTATGTAAAAGTTTTCAAGGCTGGGCTATATGATCTATTACCCTGGCACTCTCTTTCTTATCTAAGTTTTCATTTTTCTTAGGATTAAGATTGGGTGGTTTATCAATTGCTTAGTTTTCTATGCACCTATCACTGCTTTAAACCTAAACTGTCCCAGAGAAACCCAAAATTTCTGTCATGATCTTCAATCATGTCTGATCATGCACAAGTTTCATTTTCTCATCGACATTCCTCCCGGGCCCCCGATCTTCCTGATTTGATCTGGTGGTGGTTCTCCTGATCACTCCACAGCTGACATGCTGTCTTCTCCCTTCATCAGCCTCCCGGGGCATTTGTCACCCCCCTCTCGGATCGGTCCCTACTCCCTGGTTCCTAGGTCTTCTTTTCTCTTGGTTTTCTCACTCTGCTTGGAGAAGCATCTCTTCCAGTAGCTCCGCAGGAGGTAATGCTCTGAGAACTTACTTGTCTGAAAAATATCTTTGTACCATTTGTACTTTACAGTTTACAACGTAGAATGCCCCTCCCATCCATCACCACACTTCGTCCTCACTATAGTTTCATAAAACCTCACCACCCAGTTCTATCTACCATGAGAAGTGAAGTGACTAGCCCAAGGTCTCTAGCTCCTCACAGGAAGTGTGGATAATCTGTCTCTGCCGCTACCTCTGTGAACTGTGCAGAGAAACCCAAGTAGTGGGAGTACAACTATACGAGCTAATGGAGTGGATGAATTTACTAAGTTGATTAAGCAGGCACCTGCTCATACATACATTATCTGTTTCTTTATAGAAACTTCAGCCATCTGAGAGTGTGTTATTAAACACTGGATCTCTTATAAGCTTAAAAATTTTTTTGGCGTAACAGTATTGAGACAAAATTGTTTCAGAAAAGGCTGTTTTGTGAGCAAATTATGGAATGCCCAGTGGGTAGATGCCGTCTATGCAAATGCTGTTTCCCAATGTCCCCCAGCCCCTTCAGAGTCCCCCAACACCTGTCCTACCCTGTCTAACTTTTCATCTCTGAATCAATGCTTTGATTTAGAATGACTTTAAAGCAGGTGTCCTGAGCAAAGGTACCAAAGGGAAGAAATGTCAGAGTCCTGAAAGGAGGAACAGACGTCATGGAGGCTCCCCCAACTCCGTGGTGAAGAGTCCTGGCAACGAAGAGCACACTGGTGAGACTGGAGCTGATGTCGCTGCTCACTCCTTTAACAGCAACAACAAAAACAAGATGTCCATTGTGTGTTTGCTCATGCCTTGGTAACAAGAATTTCAACAACTGCTTCCTTTGAAAAGTAGAAAATGCTTTCCCTAACCTAGATGAATTTCCCATCAGTTTCCAGCATTTTTATTCATCTAATTGTTGGGGGGATGCAGAAATTTGAAACCTAGTTGTAGCTGACAGTATGAGCCCTCTTTTCCTTTTATAAATCACAGTCACAGAGTTATAGTCTGTCAGATCCTGGAAGAACCCCAGTGATCACTGCACATCCCCACCTTCCACTTGCAGGGAGCCAGGAATCAGAGCCATGCAGGACTGGCCCAGAGCCACACACCTGGACAGGGCGGTATCAGGACCAGCACTCGGCTGGGAGTTCTTTCTTTGAGTCATTAGTTGTTTCAGTGGCTCCTTCCTATACAAAAAAATTTTTTAAGTTCAATAAAGTAACATTTTGGTAAAAAATTAATGAATGCAATTTAGATGTGCCATCCAAGAATCAAGGCTATACTTTAACAATTTGATGAGCTGCAGAGTCTCTCTATGCAATTAGCCTTTCCCCTTCTAATTTCCTCTGTCCCTTTGAGCTCTCGAGGAGAGGATCAGTGGGTCCTTCGTATAGTCATTCCATACCTCTGAGGTCTGTTCTCTCCAGCCTCATGTCCCAGGTACTCCCTCCGCAATACTCACCAGGAAAACAAAACAAAACTATTGGTTGCTTTAATTTTCCCTTTAAGAAGCTCTTTGCATTTCTCAAATCATCTATCTCCACTCTTCCTCTCCCCTGGCCTAGGCTATGTGCCCCTTTCTGTTGGCTTGATAGACTGATGCTTGCTGCTGCAATGCAACACCCACACCACGGTAGCAAAAGCCATTTGGGTTTACATAAAGAAAGTGCCAGGTATTCTTGGATAGGATGTCAGGGAGCATGCTGCAAGCACCTGCTAAATAAAGCAAGCTTCAGGAAAAATCTAACTCCAGGTTAAAGAGAGTGTGGCAGGGAAGCCAGTCATGGAACAAGAGGAGGCATGTGGAAGGTAGCTGCTTCACAGTTCCCCAGGTCTGGTACCAAATCTCACAGCTCCTCTAGACAGCAGGCCCAAGACCCCTTAAGGGATGTTACACAACTACGATTTCTGCAAATACCAAATAAATGATGATTGAAGTGTATGTCAAGCTCTACCATCAAAACAAAAGTGTCTGTGTTTGTTTTACCGTGTCCAGACTTATTACTACACTTTTTCGTCTATTCAAATGTTGATTGCATATTTTGCAATGAGTTTTCTTGAACATGATTTATTTAATCTTTGCAATGAAAAGAAACTATAACTCAAGAGAAGACAAAAATGATGCCTGCCAGGATGACTCTCCTTAAACTGGTTTATTTCTTTTTAAACCACAAAAGCACAAAGGACCCAGAGTCTCTGATAATGAACGTAATATATGATTGTCATAAAAAGTTCACTCTCCTTTCAATTTCAATTTACCCCACTATAAATCAGTGATCCACTTAATCAAATATTCTTCCACTTTAATTGTTTTATCTTGCTTTTATGTTAAACCTCACTGAGTTACTGCTGGCACCAGTCTTCACATTATAGAAAAAAAATGTCAGTGGTGGGCCCATAATTAGTCTAAAACTCAAACATTGGTTCTGAACATTAACCAGATTGGAGGAAGCCCTCCCAATTTCACTGGGCCAGAGAGACAAATCCATGTCGGAAAGTAAACCAGGATTAGTCGAGCTAGCCATCCATCCACTGTCAAAATACAGAGTGTGCACCCCGGCTTTCAAACTAACTGAAATTTTTTTTTTCATAAATGTCTTTCATTATTATCTTACAGGGCATTAAAACTCTATTTGGTTGTCTCTTAAATTCTCCAGCCTGAAACTGTCCGTTTAAGAATTGCAGATGCTTGCCTGAACTAGCCCAACAGTTCCCATGAGAAAATATGTCAGCACAATGTACTGTGTAAGGCCACAGTCTAACTTCAGTGTTTGTGATGAAGGGCACTTCCTGGGTATTGTAAAAGACAAGAAACTGTCCCTAGTGGGTAATCCGGTTCAGTAAACAAGAAAGAAAAAAAATGAATTCCATGTTATTGATTGATAAACACCTTTCTGACAAGGTCTTTGGGGACTGTCTGATAGAAGTACTGTTAAATTCAACACTTAGAGCAAGGGGCAGTCAAGTGTTATTTGGACATGGGTTACCTGAATGTAATCTTTGACCTTCAAACAAATACTAGATATAATTTTTAAGTTAAAATTCTAAAAATCTTTTTAAGTAACCTGAGAATGAAGATATATCCAAACCAATCCATCAGCTGTACTCAATAAATGTAAATATTTTCAAAGCAAAGAAGCTTCCTCCAGAGTTTTATACACTTGCTTTGCATTTCATAGATAGGCAGTGAAAAGTCATCTTGAGTGTTCAGGGGATAACCAAGACACATGCTGATTACGAACTTTCTTGAAAATATCTATACCTTAAAATTTATTTATGCCTCTTGACTTGTTTTATAAATACTTAAACCAATTACAAAATTAAAACTTCTTAAATTTGAACCATCTAGCTCAAAAGTGAAGTATTTTTCATATTAACCAAAAGCTAAACATTTTTCTTAAAGTCTGGGAATGAAAAATGGCTTAAACTCACCCAGGAAATGTGAGCTTCATTTCAGACTATCTACAAAAATTAATCAGTGTCAAAAGTTATTTTTAAAAGGCATTTTTTGAAAGACTTTTTAAAAATCTATTGTTTAAATGATATCTAAGATATCAGAAATGTTTAGAAAAAACTTGAAGACTTATGAAAAACTTATTTACCAATAGACTTCATTTATGGACCTGTTCATAAAGTATGGTGATAAATTATTATGGTAATTATTTTTGTTTTCATATTTATCACATCAGACAGGTATGGTAAAATGATATGTACTAAATACATAGATATAATTATCACAACAGAGTGAATCTAGAAAAAAAAAGACATGAAAAACATCCCATTAAAGAAAAAGCCTTTATATGGGACATTATTCACATTTCTGCAAATGGAATTTTGTGATTAACTGCCATATAGTATATTATTTGAATAACTTTAGGAAAGATTAATTCCCAAGCTCTGTCCCCAGCAATATTTTTTCCTGGCTGAAATTGGGCTTTAAAACAAAACGTCAGCAATGCAAGCCGACAATTCAAGTTACAGGTTCAGAAACTTCGAGTGCAGGCAGTTAAAAGTGATTTAAGAAAGGTAAAATCACTCTTTCACAAATGTGAATGTTAAACTTGTAAATTGATATATCAAAACCACAACCGGAATATAGCAATTTGTCTCTCTTTGCCTGCTATGGTGTATTCCACAGCTGCCTGCCAGATAATATACCGATTGTAACTTTCCTAATTTACAGAGCCTTTAAGTCTAATCTCCTGGGCCAGCCTAAAGGGCTTCTTCATCCATTGAAATGCCAGAATAATTGAAATTGTCTTCAGCAGACAGTCAGGCAATAATGAATATTTTCTCTGCTGATTGCATGCCAAGGTTACGCACAGTACTGCAAACAGAAATGATCCCAAACCAAGCCTCCCCCGGGAGGGGCAGCCACTAACCTTTGGCAGCAGGCACAATACCTATGGCTTCCCCTGCTCAGGGGCTCCTGAAGCCAGCAACGCCCACCAAGCTTCTGTACACTGAAGGACAGCACAGTTGCCCAGTGAACAATGATCCCGTTTGCTCTCCTGACTCTCGAGAGGCAGATGAAAGGCTGGGAAAGGTTGTGGTTATGGATTTTTCGATGGGGACAGCAGGAGAGATGAACAGGGCAGGCTGCTTTGGGGATTAAGAGGAAATACACAAGGAGTTAATCAAAAGAAACACAGCATCGTTGGGGCATGGGAAGCCGCTAGCTTGTCCTCCCTGAACAGCCGTTCCCATACCTCTGAGTGGGTTTTGTGAATGCCGGAGCCGTTCCCTGATTTAGAGTCAGTACTGCTTCACTGGAGTCAGAACGACGCGTGGATTGGAACGAAAGTGTTCAGGGGCCGAGGTGAATCAGTAACATCTCTGAAAAATCTAAAGACTAGTGAACCTCTGTCTGCAGAAAGGTTAAAATGTAAAATGCCAAGAAGTTTTGAATAGATCTTCAATTTAGGACATTCATCTTCGATTATTGCTACTCTTATGACTTGCCTGAAAGGAGGAAATTTGGGGATGAGAAAGAAACAACCCTGAGACACTGTGGCTTTAAAGCACATAACAAAAGATATGTATTAAAAAGAAGGCATCATAAGTTACATGGGGGAAAAGAGTACAAAACCTGTCATTTACGTGATGCCTGAATTGTAATATGTGAATTAATAAGTAATTGTTCACCAAATATATGGAATATGTATTAGTTACCTATTTCTGCTTAATAAATTACCCCAAAATTTAGTGGCTTAAAACAGCCACAAACATGTATTATCTTGCATAGTATCTTGGGTCAGAAATTCGAAGCAGTTTACTTGGGTGATTTTGGCTCAAGATTTTATCATGAGATTGCAGTCAATCTATTGTAGAGTTGGGGCTCAGAAAACTCATAGCATGGCACTGTGACACACTGAGTGCTTTGGAAGTCATGGATATTGGAAGACCTCCGGAGCAAAGTCTCTCTTTGACCTTCTCCTGCCCTCCTGTCTCTCGCCCTCTTTCTTCTACAAGGTGGGTCATAGAAATTAGAACCCTTCTCCCCCGAAGCCAGCCATGAAACCTAGAAATATCACTCCAACCTTTTCCTACCTTTCTGGGTAGGAGCTGGCCAGTAAGAAAGTCTCTGACCTACCTAGGGTCCTGCCCTATACCTGGGAGGAAGGAATGCTACAAGGAAAGGTCAAGAAGAATCAGAGTAGACAGGCCCTGCTGGGTCTCCACCTTGGTCTGTTACATGAGATCATACCCTTTGTCCAATCACATTTCTACATGGCTGTCGACTCTTTATTGAATCTAAACATCAAAATAGACAGTTTTCCCTGGGTCTTTGGGTCTTCATTTCTGAAGACTTCCATGTGACATAAAACTTTGATTCAATAAATCTGTTATGCTTTTCTCTGGTTAACCTGTCATTTGTTACAGGAGTGGTGTCCGTGGCCTTCATCATGGGTGAGGAAAGGGGTCACAGCTTCCGGCCCCTACAGCAATCCTCTGAAGGTCTGACCGGGCCAGAAAGGTCCTCTGTCATGGTGGCTTCTCACATGCCTTGCCAATTTGTGCCGGTTGTTTGTTAGCAAGGGTCTCAGGTTCTTGCCACATAGATCTCTTTACAGGGCTGCTTGAACATCCTCGTGACATAGCAGCTGCCTTTACCCAGAGCAAGCGATCCAAGGGCAGGCAAGGCGGAAGCCACATCACCTTCCGTGCCCAGCCTCGGAAGTCACATGCTGACATTTCCACGATGTCTTCCAGGCAACACAGGCCAGCCCTATCTAAAGTGGGAGGAGAACACAGAAGGACATGTACACCAGAAATCACCACCTCGGGGGCTGGCCACCAGATACATGGTACACTATCACACGATCTGCCAGTTTCAAAGGCCAGAGTGGTCTTCTCAGTGCACCCACCACCACCAAAACCATCTCCTTGCACGCTCACTTACCCACACAGTGGTCCTTCACTCTGCCACTTGTCATCTAAGAAATCTTTCTCAGATAGCCCTTACCAGATTCCAAACCACATGAGTATTTTATCAGAGTCCAAACAAAAGGGAAGGAAGGAAGGAACAAAGGAAATGAGGGGAGGAAGGAGGGAGGGTGGGACAGGTACTTCACCGATACATGTTTAAATACAGTGAAAATAACACAGGGAATTGGTCACACAATTGACAGCAGCACTGAGAAGCCAGAATGTGAGGTGCTGCTCCTACCTAGGCTGGAAAACGAGGGAGAGGCAGCAATGTCACTGCAGACAGGGCCACAGCCAGCAGGAGCTGGAACCCAGGAGGGCATGTCCGTGGATGGGAGCAGGAACCATGAAGATCAGAGCTGGAGAGAAGGGGGGAAAAAGTGTCCTAGCTTCTCCTTTCTCCCCACTCTCCAGCCTCCTGCCAAGCCTCCATTGGTGGAATCCAGCCGGCAACTAGCCAGCAGGGCAACCTGTGGGGCAAGCAGCCCGTGCCACACAGAGCAGAGCAAGGGGACAAGGGTCGACACACACAGCCGGCCAAGGCTGAGGCCTTACACTGAGTTGCACTTTTTCACTGAACATTTGTATGAACATTTTTGTGTTCTACCTAGTTTTTGTAGTCATTATTTCAGCTTGGTTTGCATCTTGTGTATATGGACCCTACTTGACTTAACTATTCCCATAGATTTGTATCTTTAGGTTGTTTCCATTTCTTTATTAATGTTGTTATTTTCAAGTGACAATTCAACTAATATCTTTATTGTTTAGCTTTTTCCTTCTCTGATATGTTCTTAAGGTCAATTCCCAGAAACGATCATTATTGGATTAAAGATTATCAACATTTTTATGTCAACTGATACATATTTGGGGACATCTGCTTTTAAACTAGCATTCTGATCCCATAGCTAGTGTGCATCCCTTCCTACTAACAAAACAAAATGAAGGCCGAAAGGTACATAAACACAAGGACTCAAGTCCACTATTCTAAACACAAATCAGAGACGTTCCAGCGCTTTATAAAATCTCTATTTTGATATTGCAGCAACAGCAGTAGCAAAACCTCTCGTAAGAGCTGTGAGATCCTGGAGGAAGCTCTGATTAACTCTGAAAAGGATGGCTGACTTCTCCTGGATATGACTAGAATAATTTTTAGTTTAGTGTTTGTCTTAAAGGAAAATGAAACTTCATCCTTGTTTCTTTCAAACAATAGAAAGCCTAAAGCAAATTTTAGCTGGAACGTCCTATTCTTGACTGTGATGTTATTTAGATGTCTGGGAATATCCAAATCTGAAAAAAGTGTATAATAATGGAGTCTCTAGCACTCTCTTATAAGACAATTGCAAACCAATAGGCAAGGACTCATGTGTAGAAACTAAAGAAACATCGAGAGATCTTCTGGCCAGAGCCTTTTAAAGCCCCTCAACTGTCCATGAACTATCTCTAACCAGCCTGCAGCAAGGTAAGCACAAAAACTGAGAGCAAGAATTTAGAAATTTTTGTAGCAATTTGCCATAGTAGCAACACTTTTATTGTATTTTACAAAAGTATGTTTACCAAGTATTGAGAAAAAAAAATCCTTCACCAGTGAAAGTTGAGGAAGTATTGTTATCCTCCCAGAGCTGAAATTGGACAAATATCTTAAATTTACCTATAGCCATTGATCGGAGTTATTTTATTTACATCAAGAACTCAAACAAGCAGACAGGTAACAAACAACATACGTTAGAATAATAGTTTACGGTAATCAATATTTTACAGCAAGTCAAGTCTCTCTGAGATTATTTTATACTCCAAGACTATCATAAATATAAATATCAAGTGATTTGATTTGACTAATTAGGAAAAGTTATGCTCATCAGCTAATACATATTGAGGAATTGGATGATATAATCTCCCTATTAAATGCTATCAGTTGCTCAGTAACATGGGTTAAGCGTCAGGTAAATTCCATGTTTCCATGACACGGTGCTAAAGCTGGCTAATTGTTCAGAGGTGAGAAATGCAAAGTTCAGTACACAGTGACCAGCTGTCTGCAGAACCCACAGGCAGAGCTCTGTGTGTGTAGGGGTTTATTTTGGTCAAGAATACTAGAACCAGGTTACAAAACAAGTTAACAGCAAAGAACAGACAAATACAAATCACTCCAAAGGATGCTCTCATCTTAGCTGTAAATGATTTTTGGTTTGTATTGTCAAGTCTCAGAAAATGATGGTCTGAAGTCTGGGGCCTTGGCATGCGGGACACTTCGAACTGAAGGACTGAATGCTCAAAAGTTAAGATCTTTCTCACCTTCTCCTGTCTTTCTTTCTCCTGCTCCCGTTTCTCCCCCAAGGCAGGCCATAGAAACTAGAATTCCTCTTCCCCCAGGCAGGTCATGATAACTAGAACCCCTCCTCCTCCCCCAAAGCAAACCATAAAATCTGGAAATACTACTCTAACCTTCCTCCACATTTCTGTCTAGGAGCTGGCCATAAAGAAATTCTCTGACCTACCTGTCTGATAGTAGGTCATGAGACTCATTTCAGAGAGGTTCTGCCCTATACCCAGAAGGAAGAAATGCCAAACAGAGAGGCCTAGAAGAATCTGAACAGACAGGACTTGCTGGGTTTCCCACTTCATTAGATTATCCCCTTTTGTCCAATTGTAGTTCTACACAGCTGTCCATTCTACACTGACCCTAAGTGTAAGAATAGACAGTTTTCCCTGAGACTTTGGGTCTTTCTTTCTAAATGCTCCCATGTAACAGATGACTTGTATTAAATAAATTTGTTGTGCTTTTCTCTTGTTAATCTGTTTTTGTCAGGTTTTTTTTAAGACCTAGTCAGGAACCCTAGGAAGGTTGAAAAAATGTTTTCTCCCCTTCAGTATCTACACTGAATGGGCAAATGCAACTCAGGCACAAGTGTGAGCTGCAAAGACTTTTTTCAGATCACACGTGGAAACCAGACCTCACAAGCTCCTCTAAACTGAAGTTGCTTACAACTTACATTTCGAGTAACGTAGATGGTTAAAAGTACAGGCCAGGGTTTAAGTCAGGCTGACCTGGGTTTAAATTCCAACTTCACCTTTTAGTAGCTGGGTGATCTTGGGCAAACTGCTTAATTTTCTTTGCCTCAGTTTCCACATCTGTAAAATGAGGCTAAAAATAATATCTATAACCCCAATCGTAGCTTTGGCAGGAGGAGTAAATGAAATGAGATGAACTAGAATAAGTGATCGATAAACATTAGATTGTTTTCCTTTTCAACCTTTTCCACCTTAGATCCAGCCTTGCTACACTTCCTCTCAGTCAAGGATTGACTCTTCCCTACCAGTACTCTGCCACATTCTCTGAGAATTAAGAGTGTCTGGGGAATTACTAGGAAATTAGGAGACATAATCCCTGCTTTTGAGGTATTTATAACATAATCACGGAGTGATATAATTAGAAATAATAAAGTGAACAAACTAGTTCATAGCAGAGTGTAGGAACTATTGATAGGCTAAAAAAATTAAAAATAAAAATAAGAAGAAACAAATTTAAAAACCTACTGATGAAGAATTACAACCTAATAAGAGTAGATATAAGATGCTGAAGGTAAAAACAGTGAGACCAGACAAGGACAAGGAAGAGATCACCAGAAAGTCAAGCAAATTGGTATGTTGGGGTAGTGGATTATAGGTGACAATTCTTTTTTAAGCTTCATTAGGTTGATATGAAGTAAAAGCTAGCATAGTGCAGTGGATAAGAGATGGACTCTGAAGCCAGACTGCTTGAGTTCGAATTCCGACTCCTTCATCCACAGCTGTACGACCTTGGGTGTGTTTCTTAAACTTTCAATACCCTTATCTGTTAAATGGGGTAATAACAGTACTATCTCACACAGCTGTCAGGACTAAATGAATTAATATATGTAAAACAGTGGGACAGTGCCCAGCAAATGTTTTAGCTATTAGTACATCTGTACATGAACCTTGAAATTAATAAAAGTAAAAAGGATGCTACTAAGGGAGACATTAAAATCTAATATGTCAATATGTGAAGAAAAATTAAAGGAAAATTATTTAATTCTTTCTAAAACCCACCAACCACTTGGGAATTGTTTTTGATCAGGTTTAGTGAATAGCATCTATTGAATAATGCCTCCTAAACTGTAGAACGTCCTTTAGAGCTACTCTTATTCTCGCAATTAATTCTACATGATAACACATACATGTAAAATCTCAAACACTCAAAAGCAAAGAACTGTCTGTGGTTGTAGTGACTTTACAATAAAGATTCCATTTCTCCTATTCCCTTGAAGTTGCTCTCATTCTATCCACATGCAAAACTAAACTGCACACACACACACACACACGCACACACGCACGCACGCACACACAATCTCCAGTATACTAACAATGCGTCCTATTGAGCATCTAACCCCAGCAAGTTCATCAGCTCCCCTTCCTGTATTCTTTCGCAGGAAATGGCAGGTACATCCATCCACGCAGCTGCGTCAGCCAGAAACTAGGGCATCGTCTCTGTCTTCTCCAGCTTTTTACCCATCCCCCTTTCTAATGAACAACAAAGTTTTATCAATCCCTCCTTCTTAATAGCAGTCCTCTTTTCTTCATCTCCACTGCCAACATCCTTGTCCGAGCCACCACCATCTGTCACCTGAATTGTTAGAACAAGCCTGGTATTTGTCTGCCTCCAGTGGAGCCCTTTCCAAACCATTTCCTACCAGAATAAACTTTGCAAAACATGTACGTGTATCTAGTCACTGCACTCCCTTGCTTCAGTGGTTCCCTTTGCCCTTTGGATAACCTGAGTTCTCCAGCCGGTTAACCCCTTCTGTGGCTGGCTCCTGCTCACCTCTCCAGCCCTCAGTTTTACTCTTCTCCCACCTCTCCAGCGTCAGCTCTGCAGGCTTGAACCTCTCTCACTTTTTGTCTCTGCCTGTGTTTTCCTTTTCTGAAAAGACCCTGGGCCTAGCCATTTCTACCTCTCCTCCAAGAACCAGCGTCTTCTCTGACTCCCAAAGTCAGGGTGCTTTTCCTACATGCACAGAGCAGCCCTTGTTTATTTCTTTCTCTCCCCAAGGAATTATTGCATCGTATTCCCGGGGTTCTCCCAGAACCCAGCACTATGACACATAGTTGGCCCTTAATGTTATGAGTGAATGAATAAATGAATGAATGAGAAAGGTCATTATAACTCTTTTCAGTGACTTGCTTTAGCATAGGAGAGTTCCAACAAGAGAAAGGATTGTGGGCACCCAGTCAGATGACATTGTAGATCGCTAGTTCATCAAACTTTTTTTTCCAACCAATCAAGGAATGTATATTACAATTCCTGTCAAGTTTTACTGCAATGATTTTATATTAATGCAACTAACACTTTAGCATGAAAGATCCAATTTAAAATTATGTTTTCCCATAAGTTCTAGATCTCGGACGAGTAGATGGCAGGAGAACTCCTATCACCCAGAGCTTCCTGATAAGGAAACAGGACAGACTCCTAAGGAGATCCAAAAGCTTCAGAAGGACTGCTGCTCTGCATTTTTCTTAATTGTTCGGTGCAGGCGTCCTTACTCAGAAAGTTCCCAGATTAAAAGCTAATTTGCTTTAGACTAACCTGATGCAGAGCCTGTCTCCTGCTTGGGCTCTTTGTTGTTCACCAGGGTAAAGTGTAATTTTCTGACTCTTCCCAACTCCTTAGTTAGAGACAATAATCCACTCTGTCTCCTCTTAATTAAAGTAAATAGCCCCAACTCACAATAGTAGTTCAGAAGGCCTTGGTCTTCTCATCCCCTCCGTGCAAGGAGCTAATTGATTTCCAAATGATAATGGTGTTTACATTAGAAAGCCAAACTCCTTGTATTTAGTCCTTAGCTCATCTTAAACCTTCCCAGTCTCATGAATATCAAATGGCCAAAATACCTCCATTGTGGTTGGGGCCCCTTAAGGGGTCACATCTCAGTCCCAAAATACTTAAGGAGCTCATTGGGTGATTTCTGATTTACATGCTCAGCTCTTACATTCTCCTGTAGTCCAAACGAGGAGCCTTCCTTGGAATTTTCAAGGAATTGCTTTTGCTATTTTATAACCTCATTATCTTAAGTAAAGGACCCCAAGGCAACTCTGAGGCCACGGGTGGGTCTGGATTTTAAGGATGATTTGTAGGTCACTGGTATGACAGTTTATGAGAGGAAGCTGTGAAGAAGGAAAAAATAGAGAAGCCACAAGACAGATGAACCACAATTCATGGCAATGGAAGTTAAGACAGTATACACTACCGTGGGTTTGAAATAATTTGCCTGTAAGGGACATACACGTATCTAAAGGACTGATTTTTCTGTTTGTTTGAAAATCACATGAACAATGCTTCACAGTACACATTCTGTATTTCCATGATCACAACAAGTTTTTCTCACATCTTGGGTTTCAATTAAGTCAGTATATGTCTCAAATGTCCCTGCTTAGAAGTTCAAACAAGAGCCAAGACAAATCATAGTTATTATTAATCATTTTCCTGGCTTTCTGTAGAGATTTAGATAAGTATTAAAATTCACTTTTTATCACAATGTTTGAGACAAAGTTCAGGCAAGACTCATTGACTGAAATGGGTGCTTGTCGTACAAGAGAGGAGCAGGAGTTTCTTTTTCCTGAAACCGAGTTTTGTTTTTAAAGAAACTGTTCTCTGAATATGTTCTTGATCATAGTAAATTGCTTAAGCAACCCAAAGGGAAGGGGGGTCGGGCAACACTTCAATATAATCACTTTCTAAGTAATTAAAGCAGTAACTAATTTCTCTCATAATTAAAAAAAGTTTGCTCATTGGCACACACATCCATCCTAATGCCATATTTAGCAAATACTTTCATTTTTTTTTTAAAATATCACTTCCAGTGCACCAGACTCTCTCCTATCAAGAAAGACACTGCTGCAATTTGGGGAAGATTCTCCTTCCTTTTCATTCTCAGTTCAACCTTCCATTCTCTCTTCGAGTCACTGCATTTCAATCCATGCAAAACAGTTTCCCCTCATTCATTCTGTTGTAGCTACAGTGTTATTGTACTAGTCCCCAAAACATGTCACCTTGATCAATTTTAGAAAAAGAAAGATGAAAAGAAAAGAAAGAAGAAAAGATAGATATGGGGACTAGTGCAATAACTAGTGCAGTATATATATTTATTAGCTCATATGGGATGATCTTTTACAGATAAGGAAGAATTAAGTCTTACCAAGATTACTTCATTTACCCAAGGCCTCTCAGCTTGTTCACGGCAGAGTAAGCACCATGATCCTTGAGTACTAAAATAGCACATTTTCTACTACATAACATGTTCTTTAAAAGACATCAGTAAAAGACAACTTTCATAGGCCCTTTAGGACCCATTTAGCATCATAATAAGCCTGAGAAAAACAAAAAAAGTTCTAAAATTTAATGTTCTTGATAACTTCCTATCTTTAGGGACAAGAGTATACAATCCATGCCTGTGGGTAAAATCCTATACTAAGAACCCTAAAGGTTTCTCCATTCCTCGATCACAGAATTTCACATTGTCAAATATTGTTTTAAAAATGAGTCCTTGGTTAAGGCTTGAGATGTTTGGAGTTTTGTTTTTTTTAATTAGAAAGGTTGCTCATTTTAATTATATTCTTTAACAGGATTGGTCGTGGGGCTGTTAAAATAATAGCACAAGTCCTGATGTGTCCATGGCTGAAAACAATACAGATATATAAAGAGAGAGATATAGTTCTTGTCCTCAAAAAATGTATAGGTGAGAGCAGAAGTGTCCTGGAAATCAAAAAGAACACCTAATCCCTTGCCTCTGGTGGGTGAAATTGACAGTCACCTTACACAACATAAGTCTGTCCCTGGCCTTGCAGATCGGCATTCAGTTCCCACTTAAGTAGAGAGGGAAGGTTGGTGGGAGCCTTGAGTGGTATGTCTAACAATCCTTTGATGTAGCAGGGACAAGAAGGAAGGAGAGCAGAGTGGCGAGGAAGTAAAATGTACAGCAAAAATCCACAGCACGTCACATTAACAAGGAGAACAAGCAAACATCAGCGTCGATGCTTTAAGAGTCCGGGAAACTAAAAAGCAATTTTCATAGACTCTCAACTATTGCTTTAAATAATATAAAGCTTAAACCATCTCTTACAAAGGAAAGTCGCCTTTGAAAGGATTCCAGAAAACCATGAAATGCTGTTGATAAGACTGTGCCAATTTGTAAAGCTTGCCACAATCTGCAGCTCACATTTTCCCCCCTTTTTTTCTTCTTTCTTTCAAAAAAAATTCACTGAGCTTTGTTAGCCTGAGAGCCCACGACAACAACAACAACAACAACAAAAAGTGTTTTGTAAAGCTGAAACCTCGTTTGCCCCACAACGAGGGGGGTGTGCAGTTGACGCAGCTGATTTATTCCCTGGAAATAATGTCAAAATAGCATTTGCAAAGCCAGAGAAAAGATTTTTGACGGAAAGCTCCAGTAGGGATGTGTAAGCTAACTCACCAAGTTTCTCGCCCTTATCAACCATTGTATTCAGGATTAATTATAGGTTTGCTTGAATCTCACACTTCGCTGGAATGTTTACCCACCAAGACAAAGTAGGAGATGGGCTTTTTGCAACTAAAGTAAACGTTTAACTTAGTGGAGTCTTAACTTCCTTAATGTTTTGCTTACTGGTTGTTATAGGTATTTTTCCTCCTCCGAGCTGACCAATTATTTTCAATTAGACTGATAATTGCATTGTATAGTTGAAAGGCCCAATTAATATCTTTAAAGCAACAGTGTTAAGTAGTATTTAGTGGAAATTTTATATTTGGCTGTCCAGAAATAATCATGGCTTACATTTATGGAGCACCTTTCATCCTGAAGGACATCAGACTGCTATTATACATTTCATACACTCCATTACTAATTATAGGTCAGAATCCTGTCACTCCAGCACTGCAGCCTCCCGCTGGAGGTGAAGGATAGACTAACTCGGTAGCATTTAGAAAAAAATGTTAAAGTCTCTTGTACAATTGGAACAGGGAAGGCAACTGAGCCAACAAAAGGCAATTGGTCTGGGGATTCCTGGAAGATGGTCCCCCATCGGCGCCCCTGCCAGTAGCTCCTGATCAGGAAGGAGGTACAGCCAGTTGCATAAAGGACTTACATGTGAACACGGAACTTCCTTTTCAGGGACGGAAAAGGGTGATCCCACGATACCACAGCAAGACTGTGATTACTGGCTTTGTAACAACTACAACAAATTCATCACAGCAAGTCAGCATCAGCCAGCCTCCTCAGGGCCATCCATCATAGCAGGGCACTCCATCCTTGCTCAGAGATGCTTAGCTGACTGGCTTCAGCATTACCTGGGATTCCAACCCCGTGCACAGGGAAGGCAAAATCTTGAAAGTTCCCCTGGCAGATCTGAGGACATGTTTACACACTGGGGAGCTACAGGTGGGACTGTGAGAACAGAATCCTCCCAACCTCCCCAGAGTGACTTATCTTACAATAGATCAAAAGGCTGAAAAGTAAATGTGCTTCTTACAGATGCTAATAATCCTACTGGGAGGACGGAGAGACAAGTGTGAAGGAGACCAGTCCCTGAGGTCTGGCGACCTGAAACTAGTTATTCGTGTGTTCATTCAACAAATACTTATGGATTGCCTGGTAGGTGACAGGCACTGATCCAGGCCGTGAGAATAGCAGAGGAAAGAAAACAAACAGAAATCCTTGCTCTCAGGTATAAAAAGGTAAACAGGGTCAAGGAGGGATAGAATGAAATGCCCGGATGGAGAAAGATAGGAGACCCTGAGGAGAATGGGTCCCTTTTTTCATGGAGGTTTGGAGTACACGCAGATCACAGATGCCCACAGCTCACATTTCATTCAAGCGAATAAAAGCGATGAAGGAAAAGTACCAGGTATGAGGAAATCCCGAAACAGCAAGAAGAGACAGCAGAAGATTCCATGGAGATGCAGGGATTGCAAAAACAGCCAAAGGCATGCAAAACTCACCTAAAGCAAGTCAGTTAGAAAAGGGCAGGCGGTACCTGAAGGGCAATTTCTTCAAACAATGAAAAAATTCTTTGCAGAAGAGATTTGATAAAGAAGAAGTTGGGCAAGAGTCCCGGGGAAAATGCAACCATGAATTCTTGGCTGAGGTGACTTTTTCCACGTGGGGCCTGTCGGGAAGGCGGGATGCGGGCTGATAAGCAAGGAATGACTGGGAATCTCGGGATCAGGTCAAAGGGAATGAGCCATGGCTTTTTTGTTTGCTGGATTTCTGATGCATGAGACTGCTGTTAGAGACTGCACACAGACACTTCTCGCACTAAGTTCAAGTACCTTCAATAGGCCCCTGAGCCTGGAGTGAGGAAGACACCACAGCAAAGCAAGAAGGTGGTCCTAAAGAAAGGAACTTTTTTCAAAACCTCAGGTTTTGCGGGAAGAGAGGGAAGAAAACGATGTCTCTTCTAAAGATCACCCAACATTTGGAGGAGAGATTGGAAGGCCCATTTCACCTGTGCATTGGAGAACAGAAAGGAATCCAAGGCAGAAATCCATCAACACTCCATGAATCCCCACCGTTTTTCCCCACCTGTCTCGTAGCACACTGCTATAAAATGGCACCCATTAACACCAACTCTTTCTCCAATGGGGCTGTGGCTTCCTCGCCATTAGATTGCAGCAAGTGCCATTAATGCATACTGCTGGAAGAGTTAAGTAGAAATCTCATGCATAGAGAATCAATCTACTCTTCCCTATTTGGTGATATCTGAATTATTCCAATTAATGATAGCACTGGTCTTCTCTAAGAACCTTTTACTTTTCTTACGGTCCATTCATATAACCTTTTAGCAATGGTTACTTTCAGGAGCTGAAAACTCTTTCCTACTCCTAGTCACTGTGTTTCTAAATTCTTTATCTCTAATGTACCTGGACAGGCAGACAAAGCCAGGCATGGAATAACATTTACAGGAAGCCTTGGCCTGAGGCTTAGCTTCTCTCCAAATGATACCTTTGGTCATGTGACTTTGAGAGTTAACATTTTTGCCCCTTTTTCAGACTAAGATACTAGTGGAAGGGACTCTTTTCTTCACATGAAAGTGGTTTGAGGGCTGACCGGTTGCTCAGTTGTTCAGAGCGTGGGGCCGATAACATCTAGGTCCATGTTTTGATCCTTGTACTGGCCAGCTGCCAAAAAAAAAATGCTTTGAGCCCTAAAATATCAAGAACATAAGACTCTAAAATTGATTGCATTATCCCTCCCAAAGATTCAGAACCCTAATATACAAGAGGGATCTTCAAAAAGTTCATGGAAAGATTCGTATTATCCTTTAATTCCATTTTTCCATGAACTTTTTGACATACCCTCATATATTATATCAGGGATTCTTACAACATACCTGCAGAGTAGAGAAGTGGGTATTATTATTTCTATTTTAGAGATCAAAAACTAGATTCAAAAATATTAAGACACTTAGCCATAGGTAGGTCTGGGACTGGAACGTTCTCACCGCACTCAGAGCCCAAGGTTCTGACATAATGTCATAATAATAAAAATGCAGCAAGCACTATGGGAAGTGCTTTGTATGGAATATCTCATTTAATCATCACAACTACCACGGGAAGTCGACTCTATTAATTAGCGTCCTTGGCTGAGGTCAGGAAGTAGGGAGCCAGGACTTGAACCCAGGCTGCCTTTCGCCACTTCCATCTTCTTCACTCACATGTTAGGCAAGCTTCTATTCAAAAATACATGCATTAACATGATTTAGTTCGGGTAATGATTCTCGATTTCTGGAGAAAAATGATCCCAAGAAATATGGCAACTTCCAGAAGAATGATGATCAGGAAAGCTATGGTAGAGAAGGGAAGACTGGGTTTGATTTTAATCCGGGGACAAAAGAAAAAGAAGGAAGATGAGGAGAAAGTAGAAAGTGAGGATAGTCTCAAAGCAGAAATACCAACAGGAATTGGGAGGTTCCTTCAAACCCGCTTGCTCTTACCTTCTTACGCTTCTGCCTTCTGGACCCTCCACCTGGACCAATCAATCTTTGTACATCATCCCCAGGTCAAAAATACTGTATCTGCCAAAATCTCCCATGCCACAACTTCAGGTTCTGTCTCTGAATTTAGAGTTGAGTTGTTATTAGTGTTAAGTACCTAGACATGCTTTCCTTTGGATTTTGAATGCTCTCACCTCCTGATAATAATCCCCACACTCTCTTCAATTATTTTCTCAATCTCCCCCCTCCCTATCTATCCTCTCCTGCCCTTCTTCTTTCTTTTTTTCTTTTTCTTGAAACTTCTCTCCTCATCTCAAGATTCATATTTCCTTGGTAAGTCACAACCTAAAAAAGTCTTATTTTTCCAGTTTCTAGTCAGATCAGTTGCCCAACCAATGCTTGTTGTATAATCCTGGGGGTCGTGCCAGAGGGACTATAAGAAGGGATATGCCAAGACAGGTGTCCTCAAGGGATTTAGTTTGGGAGATAAAACATAATTTTAGGGGAATAGCACATCTGAGCTTCCTGGCCCCTAGATGGCCACAGATCACATTCTAATCACCTCTACTTACTCCTTCTAATGTAACCCTACAAAACATGACATTAACTCCCAAGAAATATCCCATGATCTAACATCCTCCACTTGCCCTAACTTCAGCCCCCCAACTCCTACCCACCTCGTCCCGTCAGTCAAACACGATTCTGCCTGATTCTCTCTGATTCTCCCTTCTTCCTGCACTAACATATCTGAAATCTAAAATACTCCCCATTTTGGTTCACATTCAGCCTGGAAATCTTCCTCACAGGGAAATCTGCAGACTAATTAGGTCATGTTGTTAAAGCAGTTTAAAATCCTTAAATTATATAATCCCTGGCTTTTTTCTAAATCTCCTCAAATTACTCTAATTTTCCGTTTCTCCTCAGTGCATGCTACTACCCAGAATTTATACCGGTAAGTCTCCTAAATCACCTAAACAGCAATGGTCTTTTTCATTTCAAATTCACAAAGGGTTTCCCTTTAAGTGATTGTTGAAGGACTTCTTTTTTCCCTCCCTAAAAACAAGTTTCTGGAGAATGTTCTTTCCTGTCCTCATGGAGTCTCAGTGACAGCCAAAGTTGGTGACAAGCTGCCATATCAGGTCTCCAAAATGTTTGTTGTTTTTTGGTACTAAATTGAAGACGGCAAAGAGCTATTGCCAAATCTCTGCACACAGATTTTAGAAAACATTATTTCATCCTAGAGATTGCATCAGGAAATCTCTACTCTCCTTTTGTGCCTTTGGCTTATCAGAGCCCAGGGAAGTCATGGAGCACAGAGATGCAGGGAAAAGAACTTCAAGTATTTGAGGAGATCGCTGATTGGAAGATGTCTGGGTAGGCTTTTCCTGAGAAACATTGCGCAGCTATTACGAAACTAAATGCGGGCCTATTCAAAGGCTGTTCCAAAAAGCCTCAAATGCTAGCCTAGGGGGTGGGGAGATGGCGTCAGGCTGGCTCCACCATCACGGAGCCGAACAACCTCATGCAAGTCACATGATTTCCCTGGACTTTACCCTCCTTAAGTGATAAAAGTGTTGGAGCAGATGATCAGTAAGATCTATTGCAGCTCTGAAACAGTCTGTTATCAATGAAGTTTATATCGAACAAGAGATTCATAAATGGGGCATGGGTAATTCGTTTCAGACAGATTTGAGCTCTTTCCAGGCAGTTAAAAAAAACTGAGCTGCAATATTGAACAATTTTTAAATGATTTTTTTAAAAGTCAAAGTCACCAGATCATATAC
This sequence comes from Cynocephalus volans, assembly GCF_027409185.1. Lineage (NCBI taxonomy): Eukaryota > Metazoa > Chordata > Mammalia > Dermoptera > Cynocephalidae > Cynocephalus > Cynocephalus volans. Next base: position 129,019,528 of record NC_084465.1, on the reverse strand, counting down.
TGGGACAGAGTTCTTTTTAATAAATTTCAAAGTAGGCTGAAGAATTGGGTTTGGTGAGTTTTACACAGACCAGCATGGTTATAACATAATGCAATAAATACAACTTAAAAACACAAATTTGAAGAGTTCCAAATATAGAATCCAACCAAGCTTTCAGGCCAGTAACCCCAACAGACCCAAGACCCAGTGTTCCAGTTGTTCCACAGGAGTAAAGACTCTCTTTTTTCTCTCTTCCTCCAGCCCTTCTTCCTTCCTTCCTTCCTTCATTCTCTTTTCTTCTCTCTCTCTCTCTCTCTCTCTTTACTTTAACTTCAGTGTCTTTGAGCTCACAAGCTCATGTAGGCAAACAATCAGAGGTGAAAATCCTCTAAAACCATGAAGAGATTCTCATCATTGATGACTTTGTGCAAAAGGGCAGCCACCAGCCATATGTGGGTACTTATATTTAAATGCAAATTAACAGGTTACATAAAATTAAAAATCCAGTTCCTCAGCTGCACTAGCCACATTTCCAGTGCTTATATTCAACAGCTACATAGTGCAGAGATAGAACATTCTCCTCATTGCAGAGAGTTCTACTGGATAGAGCTAGGTGGCTGCCAGTTAGAGGTTTAAGAAACTTCTCTCAGAAAAAGCTTTTTTCTGAGCCTGAAGTCAGGCTGTCTGAGTTCAACCTCGATCACCACCACCTGCTTGCTCTAGTGCCCTTGAAGTTTCTATGCCAGTTTCCTCTTTGGTAAAAATAGACAGTTAACACATGGTTTCTACTGTTGCCGTGGTGATTAAATGATGTATTACTACACATAGGGCTCAGTGCCTACGATCTAGTGAGTGCTCAGTGAATGTTAGCTGTTGTTTTTACTATCGATCCTGAAGAGGGAAGGTGAGAGTGAACGAACGTGGCACTAGTTCCTCTCGGTGCTTACGGATAGGCCTGTTCTCTGTCAAATGCTGCTCTGTTTGGGTGCAAAGACCACCCAAGAATATCTTCTTCATTAACAAAAGTTCTGCTCGTGACTTATCCTTCACCAAACCCTCTTACTTTCAGTTTGACTCCTTAGGCAGAATCTTAAAATTCCTGGTGGCGTTCTTATAATAATTTTTTTCTCCTTTCTTATCACTTTTATTTATTTTTTAATTTATTGAATCAAAATTGATTATACATATTTTTGAGATTCAACATTGAGATATGTTGATCAAATCAATATTACTAGCATACATATTATTACAAATCATAATTATTCTTTATGCCCCTTGTCCAATCTCCCCATCCATAATAATTTTTAATTTAAAGAAATGGGGCTAAGGGTAGAAAGTCAACACATAATCATATCTTATGTTTCTACATGTGTACTAAAAACTTATGGCCAGCTTTTTACTCAGGCAAATCCAAATAGAGAATTCATTTCAAAGCAGTGTAAGATACATTACAGAAATAAATTTAAAAATTGGGGAACAATCCATTTTTGGAAAATTCTCAGAAACACCCCCTCCACTGGAATAAATTCAAGGTGATGGCTAACATCTCCAGAGAGTTTTGAGGTTGCACTCTCATGCCACACAAACTCCTCTGCTCTTTCTTCCATGTTGAAACCATGAAATTATATGGTATCTATTCCAAATGTCCACTGACCTCTCGTACACGTCCTCTGCCTACCAACTAGTAGAGCTCTCCACTCAGAGCCGAGAAAAAACAGGGAGACTACTGCCCTTCTCCTCGCTTCCTCTGTTTCCTGGAAGATACAGCAGTCATGTCTGAGCCGCACATACAGCCAAACTGCCTTCACTCGTAGTGAGACCGGGAGAGAGCCCACAACTACACGAGTGAGGTGCCACTGCAGACGGAAGACGGGCTTGACAGGCAGAAGGCCTGCAATTCCAATTCAGGCTCAGCCACAAATTTTTGGTTCTTCTCTGTAAAGTGAAGATGTTAACCTAGATGATCTCTCAAATCCCTCTGAGAATCTGTCATTTCTATAGCAAGATTGAGTTGAAACAGAAGACCAAATTGTGCCTTTCCTGGTGGAGCATTTTTTTGGGGGGGGGGGGAGGCCGGTAAGGGGATCGCAACCCTTGGCTTGGTGTCGTCCGCACTGAGCTCAGCCAGTGAGCGCACCGGCCATCCCTATATAGGATCTGAACCTGTGGCCTCCGTGCTCCCAGCGCTGCGACCACGGGTTCGGCCCATCTGGTGGAGCATTTTTAGTGAATAGAGAGACAGATGAAATACAGCACAGCGTCCAAACACTACATGGCATTAGAAAACAGGATCAAATTTCCACTTCTCTTCTGCCTGGGTCTGTGGCCTCCCATGGCTCCCTCACTGGCAGGAGTTTTCCCCTTCCTTGGTAGGGGCAGTGGCCCTCATATACACATCTCAGAGTCCCCAGTCAGATCCTGTTATGCATTAAGTAGTAAAGTATTAAGAAGTAAAGGGCTTGTTTTCATTTCTGCGTGGATTTTTTTTTTTTTTTTTTTTTTTTGCATTTAAATAAGAACTAAACCAAATTCTTAAGCTGAAGAAACTGTAAATACCATCCTAAGTGGATAAAAAGGAGAGTTCAGGAAGCTGAGTGCCTTTCCCCAAAATCATATCTACCTAGTAGATATCTTATTCTATCCAGTATAGCTTGTCTTCACTTTATCTGCAGCGGTAAATCACAGACAGATGAAGTCATTGCTTTTTTTCCATTTCAATGATTTTTTTCACACACAAAAAATTCTTTTTTTCATTGTTCTACACTTTAAGAGGTAGCTTCTTTGCACAGTCTCACGAATGCAGGATCTAGGATAAAATATGATTATTTTTGAGAAGCCACACTTTGGCAGAGGGTAGGATGGAAGGCCAGGGTCATGAATTAATTGTCACCTATGCCAATGTAAATAATTTCTTTGATGACACTCTTAATTTTTAGGTTCCTTCACCATCCTCCCACTCAACATAGTATAAAAACAAGATAAGCAATGAATAAAAGAAACTTCCTAGAAACCTGTGAAATGGTTCTATGGTTGACCATTACTTACTGGATCAGGTTTTCATTCATCTCCGTATTTGCCAGAAGTTAAAGGGCTCCTCTGGCTTATGAAAGAGAGAAGAAACTGCCAGAAACTACAAGTCCCAGCAGGCAATGGTCCACGGAGATCAAAGAAACATAACTGAGATGATAATACCTTCAATTTAATTAAAAGAATTTTCTTATCTTCAAAGAGCTTTTCGAACACTCCCATCACTTCATAAGTCCCATACCATTATAACTCTAATGTAAAGATGGATAAGAAGAGGCTAGGAGGTCAATTTGATTGGACTTGACTACAAAAGTTGTCCACCATTGGGAGCCTCTGGATCCCACAATGTTTCACTGTGTTAATGTTCTCTTAAGATTTTAGCTGCCAAATAAAACCCAAGAGCTCTTTTTGGACAACTTTGCCATGTAATCAATTACTTTCTGGGAAAAACTATCAAGAAGGCAAGAAATCCTGATCTTCAAATCTGATTCATCACATCCCAGGGTCTCAATGCTTCCCTGTGGAATGACAGTTTTGCTGCTAGAAACAGGTGAAGAAAGCTTTCGAGTTAAAGCTGTGGTTAAGGAAACCAAAAGCATAAAAGATCAGGAAAGCTACAAACTACAGAGATCAATTGCTAATCCCCAGAAAGCATGATATGGGGGCTACCTGAAATTAGCCATCAAAACTTACTCCTCACCAGACATTATTATAAAAAAGCATCCCTCAACATCAACTGTTTCCTCTGGGACATGGGATGAGATAATGCCATGTTTGTCTTTCCACAGATTGTTGGCAACTCATAATGATATGGGGTTAATGACAGATGGCCACTCAGAAGAGACCCACCAGAAACAAAGTATCTGCATCAACACCCTGTTTATTACCCAGCAAATTCATTCACAGCATGCATGCAGTCCTTCATTCTCCCACACCCTTTCTCGTGTTTTCTTCGTATTTGTTTCTGATTTGGTTATCACTAAAACACACATTTTAATTGAATTATGCAAGATTCAAACTTCCATTGCTTTGAACATTTCAGTAAACATTTCTACACATTTACCTACAGCAATGCCACAAATCCCTGCAGAAAAATTGGGGGCAGTTCTGACAGCTCCTCAGTAGGTAGAATTTTTTTAAATGTGTAAATGAATTTTCACTACCATCTACTCGGCTGAAGTTCAGTATATCTCTTATTTTTGCTCTTCCATTTCAACTTCCTAAACCATGTTCTGTCCCTCCGTCTTTTCTTTTGTGCTTCCAGACCATGCACAGATTCAGGAGCAAGGCAGACTATCATAACCTTGCTGTAAGGTCTCCTTCTCTAGAAGGACAAGCATCAAAACTAACTCTGTCTACCTCCCCTCTGACATCAGAGATGGCAACCATTGGCCCAGTTGGGCTCCCTCTCTTGTTCCCTAGAAGTTATTCACACATGTCTTCTCTTAACCACAAAGCCTTGGCCTCTGCTCAAATTTCAGTCCAAGGCCTTTGCTGTTTCTCTTCTAAGAGATATCGTCAGCCTTCCCTAAAGGCTCCCCTTTGCTTTGACCCTCTTGATTGCTCTCTTTTATTTCTCAGCTCACACTCCAGAGCATCAATTCCAATGTAGCATCTTGAATGCATCAACTTTTTATTTGAGCGTCCCTTTTAAACTCATTCACCTTCTAAGGTTTTCTTACAGCAATGTTTAGGAAAAAACGCTGTATAATATTTTTAAATTAAATTTCTGTGGTGCTAAAGTGAATCCATGTCCAAAAGACTTTCTGACTGCACTGGTTGGCTCCTCTGTGATCACACAGAGCTGAAGAGGTTGAAATCAGAGTGGTTATCTTTTTATGGAGAAATGTTTTTGTTCTGCACTCACAAACTGAATCAGTAATTCCATTGAGCATTATAAAACCATGTGACCCTCAGTGACAAGCAGAGGATGAATCAGAAGATCATCAAAGGTCTTGCACCCATCACCACCAGAGGAAAAGTCCATTTCAGGACCCATGTCCTTCTCTGTGCTGTATCTTTCATAAGGAAAAGTTAACCATGAAACTTATTTCAGAGAGCAAATTTCTTCTGGGCATGATATCTCTAGTACTATGAGCTATGTAAAGCTCCATTGATTCAAAAGCTGGAAAGACAGGGATTGAGGAGACTTTACAGTTACTCACTGACTTAAAAGTCATTGTCTGCTGTCAGCTGTGATGATAAAATACAGACCAGGAAGAAGAGAAAATATGATATAATCACGATTAACATTTATGGACCACCCCCTTGTATGCTAGGCACCAAGCTATGTACATGCATTATATCATTTAACCCTCACAATAAAACTAAGATTCTACAAGACTGATGACTTAATAGAACCAAAGTAATTCATCCACATTCAGGAATACATCAAACATCCATCTATCCCTGTCCTAAATTGCTTTGGGACCAAACACTAATTTGGCAAACTACGGTTAAAAGGAAATGAGGATGTTTGGCCTGACTCCAAGAAGGTCTGACAGAGCCTTGAAATGTCATGTGGAGAAGGGATCATATTTGTTTTGTATGGCCCCAAGTGGAGAGAAAGATTTCAGCTCAGCATGAGGGCTGGCTTTATAGCTGTAAAGAGAATGAGTTTCCTTGAGAAGAAGATGGCTCGAGACTCTGAAGGAACTTGAATTGTATTAAATAATAATGACTCAGCGTAGATAAGTACTAAGCACTTTGCCAAGCACTGGTGATAAGATGAACGAGATACACATGCACATGCAGTAAGAATTTGGCTAGGTATTAATCTAGACTGGGTATTTTGGGGGACACAAAGAAGGGTCACCAATCCCAGCTGGAAGGATAAGGTAGGGCTGGAAGACGAAGCCTCCTGAGGCAGCACCCGAGCTGCACCTCCGAGAGGGAGGAGGAGTTTGTCAGATGAAGGAAGGGGAAAGGGCATTCCAGGTATTGGTGACAGGATGATCAAACCTGGAGGGAAAGAAAGAGTATGGAGGTGATTCAGACAGCAGGTGAGTGCTTGGCCTCGCTGCCGTGGAGCGTCCAATTTTGATTCTGTAACGTCTATAATTGACTAAGAAAACAAGCACCAGAGGCAGAGTTCACTCACATGGAGTCAGCTCTCCTTTGTCTCTGAATAAGGAAGGGAATTGCTTCAGGAAGCTGGGAAGTAGCCCAAAACAAACGCCAAATTCCCTGTCTTTCCAGGAAGAGGAACAGAATAGGAGGTGAGGCATAATGAGGATAGTCAGGAGAAAACATGTTGTGAGGTCGTTTGAGGCCCACGCTCCAAAACTGGGCTGAGCAGAGGGCTGGCAGGGAACTGCACAGAAGAGAAAAGGTGGCATTGAGAGTCGGCTAAAAACAAAATGCCATGCAGACATAAGGGAATTAAACCACTTGGTCTGACCCTAGATTATGAAAACGTGGTCCAGGGAAAGAAGGCATCTTGCTTGATCTCTCATGGCCATTTGGGAGGAGAGTGTCTAATCCCAAACCCAGGAAGTTTCCATGATGCTATGCGGTTTAGTTTGGTTTTTTACTCTAATACAAAAATTGCTACTTACACTTCTTTGAGTTTTCTTATGCTTCTTTGGGCTTTCTTCCCTAGGGACCGGGATGGTAATTATTTGTTTTGATTTCAAACACTTTCCTCTTACAGTTCCTGCTGGCATTGGAGGCTACAAACAGAGGAAGGAGTACATGGAGATGGTGGTCAGCGGTTCGCAGTAAGGCGATAACATCAACAAGACTTTTAAAATAGATTTTCACATGACAAATCCATGATGAGAATAACCCAGAATTGACCACATTAACTATTTGTTGGGCCCTTTTGCCTGAAGACGGTTATGTCATAAAGCATATAAGCATTATGGTTTTCTCAAAGTTCAACTCTATGGAAAAGTAATAAATATTTTTCTTTCTCAAAGCTGCTCAACAAAAAAGATGAATACAAAGAAAGACCATGTTTTCTTGCCATTATTTTCTATTCATATTGGTTCAAAATGCACTTGCTTGTTTTGCATAAACTCACCAGTAAGTAGAAACTTGTGGGCACCTTTGCAGAACACATGCAATTAAATTTTCACAGATTTGAAAGCCAATAGGTATGCCTGAATAAATAAGGAAATCAATGGTTTTTGGCATACAACCACCTTAGGTAAGTCAACAGGGAAATAATCTAGCTGATGGACAGACAAAACTGGTGACACATAAGCTTCCAAATCTCCACCTGCTAGCCCAGGAACAAGTGACAATGAAGACCCATAGGGAAGGTGCCTCTTGAAATCTTAAATCACAATAAGAATTACTATATAAACTCATACTCACGCTCATTGAATATGCTATGTATCAAAGTGCCCTGAAACAAAAGATTCAGTAGCAGTATAGCACCTCAAGTCTTTTTTGGAAAAGGGCATGATACACACACACACACACACACACACACACACACACAATAAATATAAAAGTAATAAATACATCAAATTAATAAGTATACCAAATAATACTATTTCCCAAACCTTTAAGTAAATTTAATATTGAATATTAATAATTTATATTAACATTAAATATTAAGTGATTTAATATTTGGCAAATCCATGTCAAAAGTTCTCTTTTTTTAATAAAAGGGGGCATTTTTCATTTTCAAATTCCCTGGCTCCTTTAAAAACAACTTTACTTTAAAGCTCTTTATTCAAGACTGGTTATTACTCCCAAACACTAAAAAGCAAAACACGGGTTCTCATATCTTCTTGAATGCAATATTTTCAAAACTGTTTGAAGACAGAAAACAGAAGAGGCGAGGAACATAACGAAATAATCTGTACAAGTCTGCAGTTCATCTCTAGAGCCATGGTCCACAGCTTCAAAACACGCATTTCATTACTGCTCCAGACCCACTCACACCCCGCTATACAGTTGTGTGTCTTTGTGCTTATTTTTGTGTAAGCAAGGACTCAGTCACATTGAGATAGCCATACCAGTTTGAACTTTTTTTTTTATTCGTCCAAGGCAAATTTACTTATGTAACTCACCCCCTGAGCTACCCAGACAAAATGTCCCCCAGGGTAGACATTTAGAGAGGAGGAGGAGAAAAATTAGAAAACAACTGAAAGAGACATATTCATTTTAATTAATTTATTATAAAATGCTCTTTATTTGGTGTGATTTGAGGCGCATTTTACAATCAATTACATCAAGTGAGACATTTATTAAGCACACTGTAGACTCTGAAACTCACCACCTGAGCTACACACATATAATTCGTTATCTGCTGGTTGAACCTAAACAAATAGGTTTATAATGCTTGCTATAACTTTCTTAGTTATTGGCCAGTGGCTGGACCTGATCGTGTCAATATAATATCAGTGCTGAAGTACCCATTATATCGTTTCACTTACCCCCAGTTCAAGAAAAAAATTAACTGTCCTAAACATTTACATAGTAGTTATTTGTCCCCAAGAAGTTGGTATTGTTCATTCAAAAAACATTTACTGAGTCCTTGGCAGGTGTCAGGCACTATTCCAAGGCAACTGGGATAGAGCACTAAACTACAATTATAAAATATCTGTCCGCAGGGAGCATACATTCAAGTAAAAAATGATAAACCTCGTGAAGAAATCAGTATCTAGTGTTTTAGAGGGTGAGAAGTTCTATGAGGTTAGGCGGACTGAGAAATCAGGTGAGGAGGGCTGTAATGTTAAACAGGTGCATCAGTGCAGATTTCATTGATAAACCTAAAGACTCAAGGACATTTGATGGAGTTACTGCCCTTCCATCCACTTAGAGAGCAGGAGAATGAACAGACCATGGACTACTGTAAGCATTAGCAGCTATTGTTGTTATTGTTGGGTTTTATTACTTCTGCTGGTGTTCTTATTCTTATTTTTGGTTTATTTTGAAGTTTTATTGTATGTGGCATGAAAAGAGACAGAGAAGGAAAGAGAAATCCATCCAAACTTTTTATTTGCTGTTCAATACATAATGAGTATTTGTTGATGATAAGAAGATCCCTCAACTAGATTACTAAATTTTGCTTCTATGGGCCACAAAGCAAATCACAAGATTGTTGTTATTAAACATTCATAGAACACCCACCATATACCAAGTATGCTGGACTCTGGGAATGTAAGAATGAATAGGCCACAGCTTATGTTTCAGCTGAGTTCATATTCAAACTGCAAGTGCTACGAACTAGATTGCTCCAAAATTTCCCTGACGTATAGACAACTTAGTAACGGCCACCAACACAATAACCTCATTCTGGCTACCTGCCTGACATTTCAGAACTAAGGTAAGAAAGCTAACAAGCATGCAAGAGTCCAAGGGGACCACTAACACTTGCATTTAAAATGCAGTTTCTAGAAAATCTATTCTCTATGCCATTCCCGAAATTTAGTCAAATGCACACTCTTAAAACTTTAATATAACAAAAAACTGGGCATTGACATGGACTTTGTGTTTGTGCTTTCCAGAACTAAGGATATTTGCATGACACGGGAACAGGAACAGAATTCTTGTCATTCCACCTAAGTCATGGACAATAGATTTTATTTTTCGGTCTTTAAGTTTGCTTGTATAATATATCAAAGCCATGTGAAGAGAAATTAGTCAGCACATTATCATTTAAAGATGTCTTTCAATGCCCTTTTTATCCTTTTTCAGTCTTTCAAGATCTCTCCACTTGGGCACCTCACTGTGCAGTGAGCATTTTGATCCATTATAAAGGAGAAATATGTTGTTTTGCTTTGTTTTGTTTTGTAGAATTAGTACTTTAGATCTACTTGTACTGACACCTAAATATGCTTTTGAGTTTTCAGGTGTTTGGATCAAAAATATATTTAGGAAAGGAAATCATTTTGATATTTGAGGAGGCCCCTTCTCTCCTTCCCTCTGGAAAAAAAAAATGTAGATACAGGGAAAATGAGCTTTTTCCTTAAAATAAACATTTTTTTATCTTCTTGATAAATTGTAAACCATTGTCTTGGGTTTTACAGAGAAAAAAAGGATTACTACTAAAACAGATCTCATTTTATAATTCCTGACGTAGCAAAATCTGAGAGGGAAATAAGTCCCCCAGGGTAGACATTAAGAGGGAAAAAGGAGAAAAATTAGGAAATAATAACTGAAAGAGAAATTTTTATTTTAATTAATTTATTGTAAAATGGTCTTTATTTGGTATGATTTGAGGTGGATTTTACAATCAATTACATTCAGTGAGACATTTAATACGCGCACCGTAGACTCTGAAACTCACCACCTGAGCTACACACATATACTTTATTACCTGGTTGGTTAAATCTAAACAAATAGATTTATAATGGCTTGTAGACAATTCCCATGCAATAACTATGTTATTAAATCTAAAGCATTATTAAAGGTTAATTATATTTAAAATTATTGAGATTTAACAATGATGTAATATATGGAGAAGATATTTATCTTCTCCTGTTCATACTATAATTACTAAACCTCAATGAATTTCTCTCTTTAATTCTGCCATTCTCCTTGCTAAATAGCCTGTCTGATTGAATCCTACGCATACAACCCAAGATGACTCTTTCTGCTGTAGACCTTTAAAGCCTTCCTTATCCGTCTCCCTTCTTCTCCATCTTTACCCAAGATCTTGTCAATATCTTCAAAGAGAGAATTGTCACTTTATGGAAGGCATTCTCACTCCACCCTTACTTTTCACCAGTATTCATCTTTTCATCACCCCGTCTCTCCCTCCAAGTTCTAAACATCTAAAGCATTAGCTATATAAATGTATCTCCATCAGACCATTCAGTGATGACCTCTGTTATTTTTCCTTGCCTCATCTGTATTTTGCTGTTGGTATTATGCTTCTGTTCCTAGCTTTCAGAAGTATTTTTTAATCCAGTCCTAAACTAAAACCTCCCTTGCTCCAATTTGTGTTTTCAATGTTCTAGCTCTAACTTTTAGCTGTACATAAAATCTCCTAAAATACATTGTGCCATCACAACTTTCATTTTTATCCCTTAAAATAGGATCTAGTTCCTACCCTCTGATGCTGAAATTAATATTTCATAATTGGGTCCCTGATTTACATTTTCTCTTCTTTTCCTCCCCTGCAGTTTTTATCTTCTTGCTGCAAATGTTCGCTGATACTGTCAGAGACCTCTTTTGACCTCTGTCTCAGTCTTTCACCTTCTTGCACTTCCTCTTCATTCAAATACAACAACCTTCATTGAATACCTACTATGTGTCAAGCACTGTTCTAGATTCTGAGGCCACAGAACAGATTAACATCATCAAGGTCCCTATCCTCATAGAGCTTGCGGTGGGCAGAGACAAACAGTACAAAGAATATAAGAAAATAGTAATAATAAAAAGTAAAGAGGTTTACACATTCCAAGAAGAAAATCTACCTGGGTAATGTAATAGAAAGTGACCAGAGAGGAGGGTAGCCACTTTAGACAGAGTGTGCAGGGGTGACTTCTTCAGGAAGTGACATTTAAGTAAAGACCTAATAATAAAGAGAAGGAATTAGCCATGTGAACAGAAAGCCATGGGAGGACCTGGAGCAAGAGTCTTCCAAAAAGTAACGACGGCAAATTCCAAGTTCCTGTGGCAGGAACAAGCTTGATGTGTTCAAGGAGTAAAAGAAATCCAGCATTGCTGGAGCATAGTAAGCCCCTGGGGGAGAGAGGGCGGTGGAGGCTGACAGGTAGACAGAGCCACACACGTGCTGCATGTGGATTTAGATCAGATGGCAACGCTGCTACCTCGTGTTTATGGCAGTCAGCCCTCCTGAGACTGGATGTGGTATATCCCAGGTTTCAAACCTGAGTATTTCCAAACTTCAGTAAACACAGCCCCTGTTTTTTCCAAGTCCAGAATCCAGAGAACAAGGCACATCCTTTTCCCTGACATCGGCCGACCGCTACAGCAAAACGTCTGCAACCCGCTCCTCCTGCCTGTGTCTGTGTGAATGTCCCAGATGAGAAACAGGGACTGGAGAGTCTGGCACCTCAGCCTTCTCAGCCTCAGAGCCTTCGACCATGTCACCCTAGTCACCCACCAATACGATCATAGTCGTCCATTTCTGTTCTTATAACAGAAGACCTGAAACTGGGTAACTTATAAAGAAATGAAATTTATTTCTTACGGTTCAGAGGCTGGGGAGGCAGCTGGGGAGGCAGCTGGTGAGGACCTTCTTCTGGCTGGGAACTCTCTACAGGGTCCTGTGGTGATGGGGTGTCACATGGCGAGAATGGGTTGAGCAAGAGGGAGCTGACCTTCCCACTCACTCTCCTTATACAGCCATCAGAACCACGGCCACTACTCCACGAATGGATCAATCATGAGGGCACAGTCGTCACAATCCAATCACCTCTTAAAGGTCCCACCTTTCAAATAAATAAGTGGATTTCCCACCCCCAACACTTGCAATGGAGATCAAGTTTCCCACACATGAACTTTTGAGGAACACATTTGACCCACGGTAATAATCACAGCTTAGGTCTCATCATCTGAAACTGTCCAGCTCCCAAGAGACTGATCTCAGAGCACTCTGCTTGCCGTCAAAACCTCTTTCTCTTCCTTCCCTTCTTCCATCTCATGTTCACTACATCTGCGCTGTGTTCCTTTGAACTGGCCCTTGCTCCGTTTGCTCCCTTTTCTACCATCCATCAGTAGCCCCTGGCTGCCCTTGACTCCCTACCAGCCAGAATCCTGCTGTCAGCTGTCTCAGAACCGCTGATGGCTATTCCTGGACTTTCTCACTACCTCAACCCATCCAAGTGTTCCAAGCCAATCCCCAGTTCTCAGTTGTGTCACTGTCTATTTCTTTAATCACATTTGCATCCCAGGACATAAAATTCTACTGGAGAAATCATGAGATGAAGCTCCTTGAGTACTGAACTAACAGGTTTCATCTTGGATGAGACCCCACCTACTCCCTTCGGCAGTTCTATTACCAGTCCCCATCCTGTTCCTGCAGAGACTGTCCCTAGTCTTTTCTACTCTCCCTAAAGCCCCATTCCTGTCTCACCTGCACCATATTTTGAAGAATGACTATGCCCCTAACTCAGCCTCGGCATTTTCACCTCAAAATGTCCCTGACTTAATCTCCACCTTCTCCTCCAGTCTAATTTCAAAGGGCTGGGTGTTCTTCAGAAGGTGAGGACAGTATGTATTTACCAAATGAATAAATTGTCTTGTCCCTGCTCTTTCCCAGACTTGTCATCACATCCTCCCTGGGACTTAATTTCATCAAAATATCCTCTTCTCTCTCTTCCATCTCAGGCTTTCCTTGCCTACTGCGTTTTTAATCTACACAAATGATTAACTCATTAATGCACACAAATTTCTTCTGACCGTCAGAACAATCTTTTGCTACAACCCTTGTCGACCCCTTGATTCTCACTCGCTTCCCCTGTCTTCTCAGCTGACTCTACATTCTACGGTTGGTCCCTTCTTTAGTCGCTGTCACTGGCTTCTGCCTACTAACTGACCGAGATCCCCCCAGTGACCATCTAATAAATGAGTCCTGCAGCCTTTCTTCCTTTTCACCCTTCTCTCCTCCCTCATCATGTTGGAAACTGCGGAAAGGTTCTGTGGAGTTTCAGGGGGATGGGAAGGAATGTATGGGCTTCGTAGGCAAAACCAGCCTGCGTTTGAATTCCGGCTCTGCCACTTAATAGACGCACACTCACAGAACAGTCACTTCATGCTTCTGAATTTCAGCTTTGTCCCCAGCCCACCAGAGCTGTCAACATCAGCTTTGCAAGATCGTTCTGAGGATTGATAGTGACACTTGGAAAGTGCCTGGCTGAATTTGTAGGAGCTATGGAAGCCCTTCTCTCCTGGTTCACCTACCACCTGGTTACTTCCATGATTCCCTAAGCAAATATTTCCAGACCATCTGTTATCCGTGTGGGGCTACATCGGTCCTTGGGACCCCGTGCTTCCCCAGCATGCAGAGATTCTGTATGATCCTTTGTTTGGCTCTATTCCTATTTTCTTCACAGTCTTCTTTCATTCTCTCTATCTGTTAGATGTTCTTATCTATTTACAAACAGTATAACAATTCATATGAATTCTAAATATTTTGACAGAAATCTTAACATTGATGCCAAAAATATCAAAGAAAATACACGAAAATGTCACCATACTTAACTCTTAACAATGGTTTATAGGCAACTTTTTTTTTCTTTATATTTTCTAAAGTTTTCCAAATTTTCTATCATGCACACTATATGTGTAATAATAAAATAACACACTTCAAAGATATACAGAAGATACAAAGTTGCTTGTGCATGTTTGCTTCCATTTGGCACTTATGATCAGCTGATTTACCCATTTTCACTATTAATTAATCTAGTGCTCTTTCTCTGAAGCCTTCTACTTTCCTTGTGATTATTCTGAAACTCTGAGGTGACCTGGTTTCCCAAGAGTGGGACACCAAGGTGTTGCCTGGGTACAGAGGGAGGCTGCACCTGTGGAACAGGCATGTTTGCATCTCACGGGGACATGTAGCTGCACGCAGAGGATGCTGTCGATTGCACAGAGGCCTCTGACGCTTGGTGCTGGGGACACTTGTTCTCATTTAAATGGTATCAGAGTAAACAGGATGCTACATGTAGAATGAAACTTCCCAAGCCCTTACCTGAAGAGATAAGGCTGAAATCACAAACATCACACCTAATTTAAAAATGAAATCTGTGATCAGTTCCAAGGGCCCAGGTTTAGATCCAGAGCAGTCACCTGACCTTTCCAATAGTCAAGAGCAAAGAAAAGTGGACCACCATTCACTGGAAATTATTTCCCACCCATTTTTTCCAGGGACCCCATGCATCAAAAAATTCCATATTTATTTGGAAAAGTCAGAGTAAGAAAGGGGAGAAAAAAAGTGTGAACTCCTGCCAAAAGCCTAGGGTCCCTATAAAAAATAAAAATCCCCAAAGTACGCCAGTTCAGCCACAGCACATCTGGGAATTGTTTGAAGGATAATGACAGTAATAATTATGATTACTTACACTTAATTCTCCCTCACAGGGGCGTTGTGAAGATTAATGAGTTAATGCTCATAATGTGTTTTTGGTTCCTCGATGAAAGCTCCCATGAAAGCCCAGATTATTATTATGGTTATTATTGTTTACATTAGACTGTTCCATGGAAGAGCTTCCTTGTCTACCCGTCTACGTTCCCATTGTGAATTACAACCATTTCTCTGATGAACAGCCCTCTGACTCCAACAGCAGTCACACTGGGTGGAAATCCTCCACTTTCAGAAAGAAAAAGGCAGAAAGAGCAGACAGAATCACAGTCAGCAGCAGCCTCAGTCCCTCGTGTCTGGGAGACTTTGTCCCGTATCTTGGCTGTTGGGCTGAACCATGAGGATGAGAGCAGGAAGGCAAGTGGCGTCAAATGGAAAGCGTATGGGCAGTGAAAACGTCTTTCAGAATGGGCGGCTGCAGACAGATCTGTAGATACAGTCACAAACTAGTAGAGAAAGCATTCAGCTAATTTTTAAACAAGGCTTAAAGAATAGCTTCCGATTGTTTAAAATCAAAGACACGTAAGGATAATAAATTGGTGGATTGCTATTTATCATTTACTTTTCCATTTTGTAAAGAAAACTATTGCAAACCTGCTTCTCTTCTGTGCTTAGGCCTATACCAAACAATGTTTGCTGAGCAAGACAGGCTTCCTATCCTTAGAGAAGCTGGTTCCTGAATGACAGCACATTAGTCATCTGCCTGTGGTCTGGTCAGGAGGGCAGGGTGCTGTAACAACTGCACCTGTACCTCAGCAAAGGCAGGGACAACGCACTCCCTAGGAGAGTCTCTAGCCCCCATCTTTAGCTGCAATTACAAATGGCCACTTATTTGTTCAATAATGAGACCTTTTTTTGTAAGGATAGAAGAGGAGTATGCCACCAAAAAGGCCCCTTTTGCATGGTGCATATATTAAAACAAATGTGTATAGTATGTCTAGTTCGTTTAAGACATTCAATAATACGTAAATGAACTCAATTGTCCCGGAAGAAAAGAAGAAAATAAAACAGAAAGCCTCATTTCTAGCCTTATTTCTCCACTTAAAACTGTCACTCTATCCTACACCTCAGCTCTGGAGTGTCATGGGCTCTCTGTGGATGAAAGAAACTACGAGAAGATCAAGACCCTCTCTCTGCTTGTCTGTGGTGGAGGCTGCTGGTTGCCGACCCAAAAGCCATTCCTCTTCCTTCCATAGAAACAGCATCTTAATTTTAGCTGAGCACTTAACCACCAGGAAGAAAAGACCACACTTCCCAGTCTCCCTCACTGCTAGGTGTGGCAGGGTGACTAAGTTCTGGCCAGGATGAGGTTGGCAGAAATGTTGTGTGGGTGCTAACTTAGCTGGCAAGTGTCCCCTTTCATCCTGGCAATCTGACACAGCAGCAGGGACTGTGGTAGCTATGAAGGACTGTGAGTTATCATTGGGGATGGAGGGCAGAATAGCACTCCCCAACAATGTCCGTGTCCAAATCCCTGGAACCTGTGAATAAGTTACACGACAGGGAAATTAAGGTTGCAGGTGGAATAAATGTTACAAATCAGCTGACCTTAAAGTAGGGAGATTACCAGGGATTATCCTGGTGGGTCCAAATTAATTGCAAGAGTCCTTAAAAGGGAAAGGAACAAGAAAACCAGAGAAATGACAGAGGGAGAAGGACTCAGCCCAAAATCACGGGCTACAAAGATGGAGCAATTAAGCAGCCAGCCAAGGAATGGGGACGGCCTTGAGAAGCTGAAAAGGTTCCAGAAGGAACGCAGACCTGCCAACCCCTTGACTGTGGCCCAGTGAGGCCCCTTTCAGAATCCTGATCTCCAGAACTGTAAGATAAATGTCTTGTTTTAAGCCACTACGTTTGGGGTCATTTTTTATAGGAGCAATAGGAAACTAATATACCAGCACTAAGGATGGTGGAGCTTGGTCAAAAAGATGAGAGGAGCTTGGTCCCCGATGGGTGCAGAGCTGCCACGCTGGCCCTGGGGGACCTCACTCTAGACTTCTCGTATGTGGAAGAATAATGCCTTTGTGTTTAAGCCACTGGGATTTAGGATTTCCTTTTATATGTGGCAAAACACAGCTCCTGATGAGTGCACTATATCTTAGAGATGAGAAACAGAATCCCTAAAAGTGCAGTTATGTATTTAATGCTATTCAGTATTTATTCAGAATCAGAAGTAGAACCCAAGTCTCCTAACCTCCATGCTTCTGACCTGCCCAGTACCATACAACCGTGGTCCTCAAACGTCAGCTTGCATTAGAATCATCAGGAGGTCTTACTAAAACACAGACTGCTGGGCCCTACCCTACAGTTTCTGAGACAGTAGATCTAGAACTGGGGCCGAGGGACATTTTGAGAACACTAGTCTACACCATCATTGAACCACCTCCTGAAGACGACTTCTCTATTTCCAAATCCGTAATCAAAGTCCAGCCTTTATGGCCACCTAACATGGAATATCATAGCAGCTCCCTAGCTGGCAACTCTGTCTCGGGTCCTGATTACTGACTCCCCCTGATTCCCTCCCACCTCATTAATTTTGCTTTCATCATGTCATATTTCTGCCTCAAAACCATGATAGCTTCCTATTGTTTATTAAATTAACTTCAAATCCCTCTGCAGAACTTTCAAGTTCTCCACATTTGCCTTACGTCCCCTACTCACCACGAGCCATCATTTCTCTGGGCATCCCTACAAAGAGGCTGAGAGCAACCAAAGATTTTCTTGTTTTATAAAAAGGCAGACTGAGAGCACCCAGCAAGAGTGGGCCAGGTCAAAGCCTTTGGCAGATGCAAACTGGAAACAAATGACCATTCTCATGCCCCACACACTATCCCAAGACAGCCAAACACCTTCCCTTGGGGAGCAAGGCACCAGCACCCTTGGGAGCAGCCCGCAGCAGGTTCTGATTCCATGGAAACTCAGGATGAGGTGAGAACATAATGTGCATTTCAACTAATTACTCCAGAAAGGGAACGCAGCCAGGAGGACCTGAGACTGTTTGTGTGCTGTTATTCGGAATTTTGAAAGAGAGGGCAAACTTAGAGGAAATTGGCAGCAACTTCATCCAGCTCCAGCCAAAATGGCATTCGGTTCCTCCCTGCAGCGGCCACGCGGTTGTGTGGCTGCTGGGCAGCAGCTCCTGACTGGCTTTGTATGCAGAGATGGATGGGGGGTTGGGGGTCGGGAGAGGCCACCTCTAGCTGTGGGAGGCAGCTTTCAGCTCCCCGCAGGACAAAGGATTCAGCTCGGGGCAAAAGCAGGCCAGATGATCTTCCACTTCCAAGCCTGATATGTTTTAAGGTCTTCATTGGTTGCTGTCATCAAAATCAGTCTACAAATAAACATCATATTAGTTGGGTCCTTGCCAGGGAATCTGGTACCTGTATCACTGAGAGCTGTTCTTTAAAAAGGAGAGCTTTTCATCTGTTTATGGTACATTTTTCTCCTGCTCCATTAAAACAAAAAACTAATTCTTTTGTGTCTTTGTTCTCAATCTGGTCTGCTTTCTTCCATTTTTCCTTCCCGTTATTATTCATACAAACCATTCTTTGCTCTAAAAACGATTTGCTGCAGCTTGGTTTTTCATTGTCTTACCATAGTCCCTAATTGCTCTTTCTTATAACATCCTAGAGGGACATATCCGAGGCTCTCGCCACTCCCACGCATACAAAACTGTCCTGCTTCCTTCTAAATGTTCAGGAGGGCCGGCCGGTTAGTTCAGTTGGTAGAGCAAGGTGCTGATAACACCAAGGTCATGGATTCAGATCCCCATACCAGCCAGCCACAACAAAATAGATATAATAAATAAATGTTCAGGAGACCGTGCTTTCTTTAATGAGTTTTCCAACAAATACTTATTGGGTTTTCTGTCTTTTGTGGATAGTCCTGTCCACCTTGCCTAGAGATCAGGGTTCATGTTTTCTCACAGGAAAACCACAAGAGCCTCCCTTGAACAGTTTCTGGTTAAGGCTTAAAGAAAAAAAGCTCCTCCCAGGAACTCTACAAGGTGGCCAGGCTGTTACAAAGAGATTTCCTTCCCCAGTCCTACCTTTAATGACCTTATCAGAATAGTCTGGAGAAAGGAGACATAACTGAAAAGTTTAATAGAAACCCAATAGAAAAGGCAGTATTCCTGCTGAGATTCCTTTCCCTCATGTTCATTGATTTTTTTTTACTCCTAAACTCTCCATTTCTTCCTTTCTTCACCCAGATACCTACTGTTTTTACCTTCTCACAGTAACTCATCTCTGCACAGTTTAAATAAGAGGACAGACAAACCTTGCTTTCAGTACTTTTAGTGAATTTTATATTCTCCAACCCTGGACTTCATTGTGGGAAGATAACTGGAAGATCTCAATTCAAAAAGAAATAAAGAAGGAGGTAGAGAAAGAAGGAAACAGTACTTGAGAATATACACTCCTGCCAAGAACTGAAAGGCAGGTGCACCCATGACAGCCATTCCCAGAGAACAGTTCAGCTCTGTAGGCTGCAGGATAACACAGCCTGAGAGTGATGGTAATTACCTCGGGGTTATTTAGGTTTTCCTTGTGTAGTGTGCTGAAGCGAAAAGGGGAGAAAGTGGCTGACTTGTAAATGAAATAGGCGATGGAAATTCCAGGTGAATTTAAAGCACCTGGCAAGCACGCCACTCTTCTCAGTGTTTCCCAGGTTGGCCGCAGACTGAGAAGCTGTCCCCTTTCTGGCTCTTTCATGGAATTTCTGTGTGGTCCTGGTCTTGCTCAATTAACCTCTCCCTTCTGCATTTCATCATGTGTATAAGGGTATAGGATCAACTTCAAAGAGGTCCAGGGCCTAATTAATGTGTCTAAGGTGTCTCAAGATTCTTGGATGGATGGAAAAAAATAAAACCACCACCTGTGTGCATACTTTGAGACTACATGACAGCAGGTGGAAATTATTACTATTCGATGTGAATGCATCTCAGATTTGTGGCAAACTCCTCTTGTGATGCATGAGAAATGTCACGTAGGTGAGAATGACTTTCCTCTGTAGCCAGTGCTTTCTCTCCCTCTATCTATATATACACACATATATACATATACATACATATATGTATATATTCAAGGAACTTGGGTGACACCAGGACAAAGCAAGCAGGTAATTATCATATTGTAAGTACTGAGGATGGGCACGTAAACCATTTGCACAGGGGAGGGATAGGGATGTCTTTAAGTCTTATATTATGGAGATGTTCTTGGTCAAGGATTTATAAACTCAAGAAAGTAGCACAAGGGAGAAAATAATTGAACGAAATCTAGTTTGGTCAATGCTGTGTCTGTTCTCTGTAAGATATACTTCCTTTGCTGGATGCTTTCAGAACTCCTTTTACCCTACCCCTAATCTCCAACCCACTTATAGACAGAATCATTTTAATCTCCAGATTATTCCCTATGTTCTTATGGCCTTTCTATTTTCCACGTAAGAGATGTTGGAAATTATGGAAATAATCCCTTGAGTGTTGAAGACAGACAAGACAAAGTAATGTATGAGTCTGGATGCTCAAGGAAAACAAAACTAATAGTATATGTATAATAGACTGTAATTTACAGAAATATGTATATAAAGAGATTCATTATAAGGAATTGGCTTGCATGAATATGGAGGCTGGCAGGTCTGAAATCTGCAGGGTAGGCAGCAGACTGGAGACCCAAGAGAGCCAATGTTCCAGTGAGAAGGCCGCCGGCTATGGAATCAGGAGAAGCTGGGGCTGCAAGTAAGGTCCAAAGGCCTTCTGCTGAAAAATTCCTTCTTGCTCGGGGAGGCCAGTCTTTTGTTCTATTCAGGCCTTCAACTAACTAAAGAGGCCCACCCACCTTAGGGAGGAAAGTCTGTTTTACTCAAAGTCCACTGATTTAAATGTTAATCTCATCCAAAAACACCCTCACAGAAACATCCAGAGTAGTGTTTGGCCAAATATCTGAGTGCTTCATGGCCCAGCCAAGCTGACACATAAAATTAACCATCACAGGCAAAAGGCCTCTATACGAACACAATTTTTTGATGCCTTATAACATGATTCACTACGAACACAATTTTTTGATGCCTTATAACATGTTTCACTATAAGTGTGTCTATAAATATCCCTTTATATTTCACCTCTATGTCACAAAGTTATGGAGAAAATAACAGATACATGACTAGAGAACAACTTAAGTTGGAATGTCTTATTCTATCTGCTACCATTTTTGATGTATTGTCAGGTTGTTTAAATAAATTTTTTTAAATGCCAAAAATATTAGCTCTAAAACTGTTTCCCAAATCAATAATAATACTTTAGTGCTGCAATTAAAAAAAAAATAGCTAAATCTCTTAAATACCTGAAAAGCAATAAATTCCCCCAAGTCCCACTCAATATCCAATTCTGCAATCAAGAAAATGACAATAGCTCAAAAGGCTACTTTGTTACTTGGTGCTCCATTAGACCAGGGAAGGAAGCAGACCATGGCCAGAGACACTCCCTGCTTTTGAGAAAGCAAGCCAGCTTTGGGAAAAAGCAACACACCACTTCAAGAAAGCTGCAACACATACACTTCACCTGCAAGTGCATTTCACCCTTTTAATATAAGGAAATGCAGCATCATTTTATGGATTTTCCAGCTATGGATGATAACGTGACATTGACTTCAGATGAAATTACATACCCTGATCATTAACTGCAGGTTATAGACTTTTTATCATCAATATAGAACATATTCAATATGTAGTTGTTAAATAAGTTACACCTTGCTTTTCAACAGATAGTTTAAAAATGAATAACTATAATACAGTTGTCTGTTAATTCATTAAACAAACATACATATATATACATATATATATACACACACTTATATATATGGCTGAGTACTCATTATGTACTAAGCTCCATTGAGAACACAAATATGACTATGAAATCATTACCAGCCAAGAAAGCATAGAATCTCGTACATGACAGAGACAAGCCAACCCCCAATTAAAATAACACTGTTGAGAGATGCCATGCTAGGGTAGACTAGGGGAGTAGACTAAAAGCTATCAAAGCAAAATGGAAAGTCTTTCCTTAAACTGCCTTATTTGCATCATTATCCTGTAGATTATACCTAAAGTATTTTTTAAAGACCTATCTAGTGGCTGTATTCCAAAGTCATTACCATGACCAATCAATGAATAGTCATAAGAGAATTGGAAAAGATCGTGAGTGCTGATAGGAAGTATCATTGATTATTTCCATGGGTGGCATTCAATGTTGAATACAAATAAACTATTTTTTCATCTCAACAACTTTGAACCAAGAGTGCTTTAATATCAGTGTTGGCAATCACACACTCCTTCACCAGTACACTGCAGCCTACGTAAGAGCTACATGGCATCTCTCCCTGATTAATAACTTCATATTCTGCAGTCAACAAAGAACCCTTCCCCCGCCACATATGGTGACACCTTCCACAAGATTAAAGGTGTCTCCACAGTTAAAGTGAGGTAAGGCCCAGTAGAAAACTCTTCTTATAGGGTACAAAAGGTAGTGTCCCAAATGACGAGAGACCGTCATCAGTAGCAGGTTGATGTCTGTAACAGGAGGCGTTGTTTATACACTTACTCATATACTTCCAGTACTCCAGAATTTTTTTTTTCGGATATCAGACCTAAAAACATAAAATCTCAAGCTAGAAATGTTCTATGAAACAGCTTTATTATACAGATGAGAAATCAGAAGCCCAAGTAATTTGCCCAAAATGGCATAGTTAGAATGGCATAGTTAAGCCAGAACTATATCCTAGATTTCCTTATTCTTTCAAGTCTGTCACACTCTTAAGTCACACATTGGATAAGAGTGCCAACATCCTGAAGACAAGCGTTAATAAATACCACTTAGATCGCCTAAAACCCAGAAACAATTTACAACTGAATTGCTCTTATATCAACAGATACATTGTACATGAAACACACTAGTCTCCTGAAAGAAATGGGAACACTGGAACTGACCTGTGGAGATCACACAATGGTCAGACATTTGGAAACATGCAAGAACCTGGGAGAAACATGATCCCCTAAAAAGCTTGAACTCCTTTAAAGCAAGAACTATGTGATTCATTTTTATCCATAATGTTTAGCAATGCCTGCCAATAGATGCTCAATAAAGCTTTGTGTGTCAAATGAGTGGCTCTAGGTAGATCTTCAAAACAACACTGGATAAGAGTAATAGCCAAATGAATGTGTCACAGATACACAGGGCAGCACCTCCCTGAAGGTTGAAGGGGAGTTGCTGGCATTCGCTCCTTGAATGATAACACCAGACCATGCCTCATTGATTTGAAAGTTGATGGCCTCATTAAGAAAGAAACAGAATGTCTGGAACCAAGTAATTTCTCTCTTTCTTTCAGACCTGCTTTGAAATTCACATTTGCCTCCCCCTGACATACCATATCTCTTGTCATGAGTTTCATGAATGTGTGACTTTCCACCTTCTAGCTCAGAATGACAAGAGAGAGTCAACTTAAACTTGGGGCTGACCTGCATTTCCAGGAATAAAGCACCAGTGCTCAGACAACCTTAAGAGTTTGACCAAATTTAACATAAGCAGATAGAAGTCAGCAAGTTCATGGAGCAGTGCCCATGATCCAACACGTTTGAAAATCTTTGATACTGGATCTTATCCCTGAAGGGGACGATATGCATGTGAGCATTTTAAAGACTCTGAAACGTTCTTGTATAAAGACACTATAAGCCCAACTTATCTGCCATCTGAGCCTCATTATTGTAGCAACTATTGGCTAAAAACACTTAGGGAGTAAACTGTACTAAACCAGGGTTGCTCAACCTCAGTGCCACTGACATTTTGGGCTGGATAATTTTTTGCTGTAGAGAACTATCCTGTGTTTCCCTGGACTCTACACACTCGATGCCCTCCCCACCCCCGTCGTGACAAACAAAAATGTCTCCAGATGTTGCCAAATGCCCCCTGGGGAAAAATCGCCCCCAGTTGAGAACCACTACTCTAAACTCATAAAAAGCAAAACCTCAGCAGTTATTAGCTTTTCAGTTATGCTAAGAAAGAAAGAAACCGCTTTTCCCAGATAATTTAAGAAGTGCATTGAGAGCTGCTATACATCTCATGACTGGATACATGGCTTTGGGCATATCTCCACAGCTAAGCACCTTTGTTGACCATACAGATCTCTTCTTCCAAGAAGGTAGCAAAAGAAAAGCCAGGAATATTTGCATCCATATCTTTATTTTCAAAAAACTATAGTCAAATTGTGCAAATCTAGCCTCACTGACAGTGTTTGATCTTAATTACCACAAACTTTGATTTCTAGAATTTTTAAAGAAATGAAGATTTTTTACTTTAAAAAACATACTAGGGTGATTGCAAGATTAAGTGGGTTTTGCCAACTAGAATTAAAGAGGTCTGCTTTAATGAGTGCATATGTGATTAGCAAATACATTGTTTACATGTAAAGGAGGCCTTCTGTTAAAACTGGTTGATGGAGCTAATAATCCTACTTACAGAGCAATGTAAACATTAAAGTTCATTAAAATTCACATCTAAATTGGTGAAAGTCACAAATCCATAATCACCAGATCTTCAGAACTCTCCAGTATCTTCTCCATGTGTCATGGACTCTTCACATATCGTGAAAACAAGAAAATTCTCTCAACTTAAGCAAAATAGCCCCCAAAAAGACCAATAGAGAGCAAAGCAAGATATTGCATGTTTACGCAGCTCTATTTACGATAGCCAAGAGCAGGAACCAACCTAAATGTCCACCATCAGATGACTGGATAAGGAAAATGTGAGACATATACACAATGGAATACTACTCAGTCATAAAAATCAATGAAATTCTGCCATCCGCAGCAACATGAATGAATTTAGAGAAAATCATGTTAGGTGAAATAAGTCAGGCACAGAAAGAGAAATACCACATGTCCTCACTCATAGGTGGGAGCTAAAAAATAAACAAATAAATTTTTAAAAAAGAAAGAAAGATACAACAATCACAATAATACTTTGAGCTTTTGAACTTTCAAAAGGAGAGAACAGAACTGAGGTTACCAGAGGTGGGAAATGGCTGGGGCAGGGGGTGGGGGCAGGAATTGGTAAAAGGCCAAGAAAAACAATTACATGTATAATGTTGAATATACTAATTATCCTGATTTGGGCATCACGTATTGCACACAGGTATTGATATTCGGCTCTGTACCTCACAGATATGTACCATCAACTGTGTTACAATAAAAAATAAATAAATACATAAAGAGGCAGGTAAGTTAAAGTGAGGCCTTTAGGGTGGGCCCTAATACAGTCTGACTGATATCATAAGAAGAAGAGACACCAAGGATGTGCACACGCAGAGAAAAGGCCACATGAGGACACAACAAGAACGTGGCCATCTGCAAACCAAGGAGAAAGGCCTCAGGAGAAACCAACCTGGCTGACACCTTGATCTTGGACTTTCAGCCTCCAGAAGTGTGAGACAATCAATTTCTACTGTTTAAGCCACCCAGTTCTGTGGTATCCTGTTATTGCAGCCCTAGCAAACTACTACAGACAACTAACACACTTTCTTACTTTATAGGTAGTATGGTAAAGCATCTTACCTCAAGTCAACTAGCTGGTTAGTAGTCAAGAGGCATACATTTGACCGCTGTGTGATTGTCACTCTCAACCTCTCTGCAAGCTTAGACTAAAGCAGGGGTGGGCCAAATCTGGCTTGCTGCCTGTCTATGTAAATAAAGTTTTATTGGAACACGGCCTTGCTCATTTGCTTATGTACATCTACAGCTGCTTTTGAACTACAATGGCAGGATTCAGTAGGCGCTGAGTAGTCACAACAGAGACTATATGGCTAGCAAAGCCTACTATATCTACTATCTAGCTCTTTACAGAAAAAGTTGCCTGGTGACCGCAGGACTCAACAATCTCCAAGGAATCACCAAGTTCTAAAATGTCACAATCCTAGGACTCTATATCCAAGGACCCCTGACACTCAGTATGATTGTCTTTACATTAGACTGGTGGTTTTCAAAAGGTGGTCGCTGGACCACTAGCGTCAGCATCACCTGGGAACTTGTTAGAAATGCAAATTATCAGACCCTACCCCAGATCTACTGAATCATAAATTACTGGGGGGGTGGGGGGGAGTAACTGGTGTTTTAACAAGCCCGCCATGCACTGATGGAAGCCATGGTGTTGCATTAATCTCCTAACTCACATTGTTACATTAAAAACTAAGTAAAAAAAAGAGAGAGAGAGAGAGACCAAAACAGTGCTTCAAAAAAAAAAAGCATTTTGAAGGACATAATCTAGTGCTTCCTATTTAGAATGAAACATGGAAAAATTATATTAAATAATAACAGTAATAATAATTATATGATGGTTTGATCTCTATCATTTATCTCTCTTTGTGGAATTAGTAAAAAAGCCACAGCTGTCAAACCATGTGTTTACTTTAGCAGCCAGTTAGAACTGTCTTCTAAACTGAACAGACTGTTAATCTCCTCCAAGGAAAAAAGCATTTTTTCATTGTGTACTTGACATGCTAAACAAAAAGCAGATTCAAAATGGTCATTCCAAGACCCAGAAAATAAAGTCTAATTTTGATTTATATATTAGAATTTACAAAAAAAAATATTCGGGGCATTAAATATATTTTTTAAGTGTAAAAGCTTAAAGAAAGGGAAAAAAAAGAAAGAAAGAAAGAAAAATGAAACAGGAAATCATGACACCCACACACTCAGAAGAGGAATCCCAGGACCAAAAAACCATTTCCTGCCTTGCAAAGGTAACAGAAACATCTCTTCTTTATCTAAAATCCGGTTCCTGTGCCACTCAGAATCAAAAGCTGAACTAAAATGTTGGTTCAGGGTTGGCAGAAGAATTCTATTTCTTTCTTCTTCTCCTTGAAAAATGCAGAACTACATGCAGTCCACCTTCCTGTCCACTTTAGGCTTGAGAACAGGGGACGACAGTCTTCCATTTCTGGAAGGGTAGAGCCCTGGCCCCACTCCAACTTCACTTGCCAACCCGAGTGACCTTGCTTGGCCTGTGTGCCACCTGGAATCTCCACTACAAGCTCTGCCTAGTGAGGAATGAGTTCACGTTTTCCATTCAGACCCAATCCTGGTGCCCTACCTCAAACACAGCTAGAAATCAATGAGACACAACCAATATCATGGTACCATTTTACTCCCAGGCCTGACTTATACAACACAAAGATGAATCAAAGTTTCACAATTGTCTGCTCCCTTGGGAATGTGAAGAGAGCCATACTTTATCACTGGGGAAAATATACTTCTATTTTGGTTGCGATTTGCCTTTTTTTTTTTTTTTTTTTTTCTGGTATCAGAATTCCAGTGCTCTACATGGAATTGGGGATTTTAACCAATCTACTGACCCAGGCCTGAATAATTCAATTAAGTAACTTCCACATCTTAAATAAGGAAGCATTTATTTTCTTTTCCCCAAATCTGCCTCTGTAGGAGAGATGGTTCTCTCTGGAGAAGTTTTAGAGGTATTCACTAAGGATTGTGACCATTTCTTCTGGCAGAAATCGGTACCAAAACATGCATTCCCTCCTAAATGAGAAAAAAAAATCAGGACGTTTGGCTAATGATCCAGTTGCTACCAGCAGGTGCATGTAGGAACTTCCCGAGAGCACGGGTAGAGTGTACTCGCAGTCCAGTCGATCAGTATGTTTGATTACCTGGTGTATAGCAGTGTCACGTTCTCTGATGCTCTCCCCACCAAAAAAGATTAGGAAGCCATCCCTGAATATCAAATGATACAATCTCTTTGGAAAATTGTTTGGCAGTTTCTTACCAAGTTAAATAGATACCTGCTTTCTGGTCCATCTATTCCACTCCTAGGTATTCACCCAAATGAAAACATATGTTCATATGAAGGCGTGTATGTGAATGTTCATAACAACTTTATTCATAACAGCCCAAAACTGGGAACAACTCAGATGTTTGTCAGCAGGTGAATGGACAAAAAAGTTGTGGTATGCCCATACAGTAGAACATCACCTGGCAATAAAAAGGAACAAACTCTCGGTGCATACCACACTGATGGAGCTCAAAAGCATTTTGCTGAGTGAGAAAAGGCAGACAGAAGAGTACCATACAGTACAGCTCCATTTGTATAAAACTCCAGAAACTAATCTGTAGTGACAGAAAACAGATCACTGGTTGCCTGGGGATGGAGTGGGAGGAGACGTGGGGGGCAGAAGGAGGGAAGGATCCTGAAGGGGCATGAGCAAACTTTGGGGTAGTGGTGGATATGTTCACCGTGTCAATTGCAGTGACGATTTCATTGGTGTGCAAATTTGTCAACACTTATCAAATTGCACATTTAAACATGGATCGTTTATTGCATGTCAGTTATATCTCAGTAAGGCTTTTTAAGGTGGGATTCCTGCCTTATTTTTATTGGAGAGACAAAAATCTACTAAATGAAAATGTGGGATACATTCACTAAGCACTTTGGAAAGCCAGGTTATGTATCACTTTTAGTACTCTGAGCTGTTTTATGCTGAGAAATATGGTCTCTCTCACTCTGCAATCCCCTTCCTTACCCCCAAACCTTGAAACCAGAAGAACAAATCATCTGTGTTTCTAGTTTCTGGGCTTCAGACCCCTACAGCATCTTCTCTCCAGAAGAAAAGAGCAGATGAGGACAAATCTTCCTTCCCTCCTTCCTTCCCTCCTTCCTTCCTTCCTTTCTTCCTTCCTTCCTTCCTTCCTTCCTTCCTTCCTTCCTTCCTTCCTTCCTTCCTTCCTTCCTTCCTTTCTGCCTTTCTTTCTTTCTTTCAGCAGCTGGGCCTATACAGGGATCCGAACTCTTGACCTTGGAGTTCTCAGCACCATGCTCTAACCAAGGGAGCTGATTGACCAGCCCCTTTCCTTTCTGTGCAGTTGAAGAAGGGGACAAACCCAACGTAAGAGGTCAAGGTGCAGAAATGCCCACGACCCCCAGCACACCGCAGAAACCAGTCTTCAGCAGGAATTTACCTGGAACTGAGTAATGGGACCTTCAGAGTGGGCTTAGTCTAGACGGCAGACCCATCAGAGGAGAGCTGAAAGTGAGAAAGGACAGCTGGGCAGAAGCAATATCCTGGGGCCCTCCTGGGGGAGACTCTTGTCCTCCTGACTTCATAAGAAAGCCCCTGCCTCTCACCCACAGAGGGGCTCACCAGGGAGATGTCACTCTGTGCTAAGCAGCAGGTTATACAGGTTACTCAATGAATACACTTAACTATAGGGGTTGCCAGCAATGCCCCACACCATGCATCCTCACATGCATGTGTGTCAATGCTCCCACCTGAAAGCCAGCTGGTCCTTCCAGTGCACTGTGGTCATAGCGATAACCTCCTTTTCCCTCTTGATAGTCTCTGGCTCCATCCCAGGCTAGCCCCAGATGAGCCCAGATTGCTGATTTCTGAATCTCAGCCATCACAAAGTGATGAAACTTTTTGATATGGGTCTTACCTCTGATGAAGGAAGCAGGCTTGCCACCCAGGATGGTCAGCCTTTTGGGGACACAAGGTTCCAAAACAAGCCCAAATATTGATATAGTGGATTCATGCTCAAAGGACAAAGGTTCATGTATACTGAGGTCTCTAAAACCCTGAAGCTGCCTTCAGGTGGGGAGTGAAGTAGTGTATGATTCTCAGTCCTAAGTCTAAGCACAACCACTGAACACTCTATACACTTTTCTGTTTGGAACGTTCCCCAGTTTATCTGGCATGTGTTTGAGCCTCTCACTAAAGATGTGAGCTCTCCAGAAAAGTGATAAAATGATGCTCTTATTTGTTCAGTAGATGTCAATGCTCAGTAAACTGCAGGGACCACAAGCAGCTTACTATACAAAATGTAGATTTCACTTATTTAGCATGAAAGAATGATTCTCAACCTCAGCCATTTTGCCCTCCAGGGAACATTTGTGGTTGTCATAACTGGGGATGGGAGGCTCTACTGGCATCTAGTGGGTTGAGGCCAAGGATGCTGCTAAACAACCTACTGTGCACAGGACAGTGCCCCCCCCCACACCCCAGCACACACACACACACACACACACACACACACACACACTAGCACACACAACAAAGAGTTGCCCAACTCAGAGAGTCAATGGTATACGTGGAGGTTGATAAACCCTGACACACAATGAAAAGTTGTGTCTTTCCAGGGACTTCCCAAATTGATGGGAATTCAGTCTTCAGAATGTGATTTTAAGCAAATTCAGTCTTCAGAATGTGGCTTTTTAGGCAAAACATCTAATGTTTGTGCCTTGATTTCCCATGTCTGCAAAATGGGATGATCTTCTGTCACCTGTTCCTCTCTCTCTCTCTCTCTCTCTCTCTCTCTCCTTCCCTGGGAGCTGCTAATGAATGTTTGCCAAGTACTTTGAAGGCTCTAATTGCTGTTATTCCCAGGATATCAGTTCAAGATTGTAGGGCACCTGGGAGTCCTGCAGGCAGAGATACTGAGCAAAAGGAGCCAGTCCTGCCGTTGTTGTACTATTTATCTTTCTCAGAGGGCAGTATCAAGCCCTCAGGCTTGAATTACTCAAAGTTGAATTACTCAAATCAGCTCTAAAATCTGCTGAAGGAAACCCAGGGTTCTCACAACAGTCTTTCCCAAAGTCAGGGGCACAGGACTTCAGCTGAAGTCTTCCAGTTGCCAGCAGGTAAGATTCAGAAAATCTTAGCATGTGGGGAGCATTCCACAAATCTTTGTTGATAGACTGCTGGACACATAATTCAGATAAATTGCATAATAAAACTGGAGACATCTACATTTCAGAGTTGCCATGACTAACCTTTCCACTGTCTCTCATTTAGTAAGCACTGCCCTTAAAAGTAAATTTGTAACTCAAAGTCTGCTGAACAACCACAAATTCATGACCTCACAAAGTTCTCACTCGGTGGGACTTTGTGACAAGATAGCTCCTCGCTAGGCAGGAGCTATCTTCACCTCTCATCACGCGTCCTGATCCTGAGATCTCCCTTTTTAGAAATGACGGCAGTCTCTAGTTCACAGGCCTGCAGTATTCAACCCACAAAACTCCACTGAGCACATGCTGTCATGACAACTGCAGCAAGAAGCCGAAAATATAGCTCTGTCCTCACGGAGGCTCCAAATGACCGGAGAAGTCAAGGCTAGAATCAACCTCACGATGCCGGGATATATGCAAGTGTTCATTTGAGTGGCACCGCTGACGAAGAGAAATTCACAGGAAAGGACTTGAGATGGGAAGGGCAGGCTTCGTAGGGTCAGGAAGCATAGGTAGGAGTTCTGCAAAGGCGGATGCTGAGGAAGTGGCCTAAACCTTTGTTCTCAGCTCTGTACCAGTTGCAAGGGGATCATTCCAATTTTCCAGGCAAAATTTCACCTCCAGGGTAAAGGCCCTAAGTTCTGGGTTGAGTTTTGTTGTTCCCTAGCTCAGACGCAAGGCTATGGACAAAGCCTCTTAGCGCAGGCCCCCTAGAGTTTGTCACTGATCAAGAGAGGACTTTGTCCCTCAAAACTGAGGACTGAGATGCTGCATTTGTCACCGGTTCCCAGGTGTTGCTGATGGTGCTGCTCTGGGGACTTCTCTTTGAGAACCACTGAATGAGAATATGGCTAGATAGGGTGAAATACAGCACTGCTTTTGGGAAAACTGTGCAAAATGAACATCTAACCAAAGCCTGGTCAGAAGCACGGGTTTTGATGAAGCTGTGCGTTACTGCCCATGCAGCTATTACAACATTTACGAGGTGTTCAACATCAGAAATTCAAGAAGTCTCAAAGACCTAACTCCACTAAATAAATATTTCTTGAACCTCTGCCATGTAGGCTTTGCCATGATTTCATGCCACTGAGATTTTCATCTCCTTTTGATGGGTCAGAGTTAAATGATGCAAACATGCTTCTTTAGGTTGACATAAAGGAAAGAAGGAGATAGACATGGATCTCACAAGAGATTTTAAACACAGGTACACCACACACACGCCAGCACACCCTGAAGTGGCCTCGCACAGGAAAGGGTGGAGGCCAGAAAAAAAGGACCTAAGAGAAAAAACAACCTGAGGCAGACACCAGATAAACTACTGTGTGGTTAGGTCCAGAGCATAGGAATTGAATCAATTCTGGAAAGTGGTTACCTCCTAGATCCGGAGGATTCTGCTCTGCACATTTTTGACCAGCATTTTCTTTTTTAAAGCTGCTGAGCAGAAATAGCACCTCTCGTCCCATTTGGTATGTTACAGAACCTCCTACTGAATTCCTATGGAACAGATATACACTTTCACCCGCAGCAGGTAAGATTTCATCTTCGCAATGAAGACCAAAGCTGTTCTCTGCCAGCAGCATGGCTTTTTCTTTCTTTCTAATAAGAAAAGCTGAAAAATAAGTTCACCAGCTGAAACTGCCAGGGAAATCTGAGACAGCAAATACAATTATTAGCTCGGCTGAAATGTATTATTAACAATAATGCTTAGCTCTGTTGTAGCATTTTCTAGCTTCAAAGCCATTTGCAAACATCAACTAATTAATCCTTACCTCACCATGGTGGTGTAATTAAGTATTATTATCCCCGTTTTACAGAGGGGGAAACTGAGGCACCTAGGAGTTAAGCACCTTGCCCAAGGCCACAGAAAGGATATGCTATACTCTCAGAATCACGGGCATTTTCTGACTTCCAATTACACATCCAAACCTCTCACTCCTGAGGAAAAGTGAGGTCCTCGAGCAGAAACTCTTCCTCCAAAAAAGGGACTGCTGGAGGATGTCTCTGGCCCCGGCTTCCCATAGCACCTCGCTACAAATAATCGGAATTTTATTTTTCTTTGGTGTTTCCCTTCCTCATTAACTTTTTAAAAGCATGCTGACTTGGAGGAAATGCCAAAGCATTTTAATGATGTATGAAATTTTTAAAAAATAATAATAAAAACTTTTGCCCACACAGAGAGAATACAAGGCTGGTATTTGGAGTGGCGCTTTCCTTTCTGACTCACGTGTCTGCAGCTGCTCCCTTTCTGTGCTATGTAGCTCGGCAGCAGCCAAAAACTTTTTTTTCTTTTTTTAAAGAAAATGAACATCGAGACTCAGCAGGCTCGGCCAGAAGAGCGCAACTTCGTCTTTACTGCCCACTTACAAATATTCTCACTTCATTCCCTCAAACGTTCCTCAGAGCTGCCAGCCCCACCAGCAAAGCTCATATGGGTTTTCTTTCCTTTTTTTTTTTTTTTTTTTTGTATTTTGCCTAATTTTCTCTTGTTCTCTCTTCTGTTTTCACATCTTTTCTTCAACAGGAAAGGTGAATGCTGATACATTCTAAGTCTCCCTCTCTCTCATCCTTAAGGCCCAGTGGTTGGTAGTTAAAGGGCTGATTCAGACTGAAAGCACTGAAGTGTCACATCATAATGTCACCAAGGTTCACAGGTGCCTTTTGAGCTGGTGACAAATGTCTTCACGGGTGTCCAGGGGCTACCTCCCACACCTGCCTT
This sequence comes from Cynocephalus volans, assembly GCF_027409185.1. Classification (NCBI taxonomy): domain Eukaryota; kingdom Metazoa; phylum Chordata; class Mammalia; order Dermoptera; family Cynocephalidae; genus Cynocephalus; species Cynocephalus volans. The sequence goes on along the minus strand of NC_084465.1, from coordinate 128,986,021 downwards.
CTTCTCTCAACTGCCCACTGATATCAGCTGGGGAAGGCAGGGGGATCGAGGTGGAAGAAAAGGGGTAGCTCCTACCACTGGAAGACCCTGTCTTGACTCCACATCCAGCTCAACTCTGTCTTGCTGCATGGTCCACACTGACACCATTTCTGAGTCTGTTCACCAGGGTCACTCTGCTCCCTGGGGGTTCATGCAAAGTCATCTCAATGAGCTTTTAAAACCCCACACAGTTTAAAGGACATACATAAAACATTTTTTTTTTAAAGACAGGCAAAGTTAAACTTATGTTTGACAATTAGGGACACACATTTGGGTGATAAAACTATAAAGGAAAAAAAGCGTGGAAATGATTACCACACAAGACAAAACAATCACTCATGTTTTGTGAGTTCCTGTCACATGCCAGCTGCTCTTGTGGACACTGTGAGTGTCATAATGATCCCTCTAAGAGTCTTTGTCTGAGCCCTGCTTCCACCACCTGCCATAAGGACACCTCCACACACTCATAGCTGTTTTCCCTGTACTTGGCTGTGTCTCCAACCGAACTATAAGCTCCTCGAAGCCAGGGACTATGTCTTGTTCACTTCTTCCCTATGTGCCTAGCAGAGTGGCCTACATGTAGTAAATTGTCGATGACTGTTACATAAATGAGATAAAATGACATAGGAAGTCCTTCATAGATGGTTTGACCAGTAGGGATTCAATGTAGCAAACAGAACAAGTTGGGTGTTTTAAGCAGAAAGGGCTTAAATGCAGGGAATTTGGTGCTTACAAAATCCCAGGAGGGCTGAGGAGTGGCCCTAGGCTGAGCTAGAGAACTGGCTTCAGAGCATCACAGACCTGACCTGCTATGTGAGGAAGATGGATATCAGGAGACCACGAAGAGATCCGCAGAGATCAAGCACCATGGCTGTGATCTTGGGACCAGGAATCTTGGATCAGGATGCTGCCAGCACTCCTGCTGCCTGTGCCTCTCAGAACCCACAAAGCCAACTAATGGAACCAAAATATTATGGCAAAATCTCCACGTCTCCACTGCCAGACTTGTGGTGGAGAAAATGGCCAAAGAAGCAGAAAAACACACTCTGTTCCATTTCTACCATCCAAATCTTGTATAAATGCATCTGAGTGGTGAAACCTAATTTGCATCCAGAACTCTGGCTGCAAGGGAGTCTGGTAATGTGCTTTTCAACTTTCTAAGGTGTTTTCTCCACCATTAAGGAAAATACACAAGAAAGGGATAGGAATGGATTCCAAGTGCCAGAGGCCCATACCTGCCCCAAGTGGTGTATAAATGTATGCTATTAATAAAAGACTGATAAAATTTGTCCTTTAGAGATACTTATGCCTCATAAAGCTGCAAAGCCAAACCCCAAATAATATAATGAAGATATCTTACAGGAAACAATAGCACAGAAAGAGCAGCCCAGAATTCAGGGTCTGCAGGCGCAGATTACATGCTGGGCATCAGATGTGGCTGAAACAAGCAATACACACACATAAAGAGTGGCCTTGACCCACAACTTTGCCTACCCTGCATCACAGGGGTTCCCTCATAAAGGTGTTGCAAGGATTCAACAAATTGATGCATGTAAAGTAGATAGGATAGTGCCTGGCACTTAGTAAGCATTCATTAAACGTTAACTGTCATTATTAACATCATAGATGTTAATACTACATATTAATATAATACTATTGTTATTAGTTATTATCTGTGATTGGTCTTTTATATGCCAGACTTGGGCTAAAATTGGACTGGGGCTGATGGCCTTATGCCAGACTTATCAATCTGTCCTTATAGATCCCTAGGCATGCCCAGAACATAATCGCAACCTCAAATCTAAAGCATACAACAGGAGACGTGTGCTTAAGCACACCAACACATGCTGCCCTGTGCTTAGCAATTCCGCTCTGACTGCAGCCCACAACTTCTTGCCTTTCTCCTCCTAGGCTGAAGTTGTCTATTGCTCCCTCTCTGGGAATATGGGGGTTGGGAAGAGCACCATTCCCCTGAGAGAAGCATCACTGTCTGCCCGGATTTAGCATGGTAGCCTTGGAATGCAAACACCCATCCTGCCCTGGACATGGCTGGCCTTGCCTCCCCTCTTTCCCAGGTGCCCCACACACCCTCCAGCCTCTACTCCGCAGCTTCTGCTGCCGTTTGAGGTGCTCCTCATGTATGTTCTTCTCAGGGGACTTCTCTTAACCCCTCAGCTCAGCCAAGTTTATCCCCTCCCGTGCAATGCACGACTCTGAGCAACAACCACATTAAATGGAAAGTATCTGTTTATATGTCTGTCCTACCTGCTAGATTATGAGAACATCAGGGCAGAACTGGAATTTATTTATTTCAGCATCCTAACCCCTAGCATGGTGCCAGCACGTAGTAGGTGTTCAATCAAAGTTATTTAACCTAAACATCAGTGAACTATTGATTACCCCCTGCCTTTCATTGAGGGGTATACCAACGTCCCCTTGCCCCTCCCCATCTACCTACATCCATACACACCTTCTGTATATCAGCGATTCCCAAACTGATCCATCACCAGGACCATCTGGCAAGATATTTTTTTAAATCTTCTCTCATGAATTCTGATGCTCAGGCAGGTTTTAGAATCATTGCTAAGGTTTGGTCAGAGAAATCTGAAACAATGTAAAAATGATGCTTCAGGAGAAATGGAAACGAAATAGTAACATTCACATAAAACCCTACACAAGCCATGCCAGGTGGGGGGGGGGGGGATCTTCTCCTGAGCGCTGGAATTTTAGCTTTTTGGCACAAACAACCCCAAGCAAAATAAATTTAGTTGAAGCCTTAGTGTGAAACTCCAGAGCACCTGTCAAGTAAACCATTTCTTCCCTTTCAAGAAAGCAGAGAGAGGGAAAAAAAAGTAGTAGGTCTCTTTAACTAAAGCCTACAAACTTGAGTCTTTGGTAAATGCCAAAATATCTTTGATAACACATTTATGCACCTATAAAAACAAAAAGTTCGGTTAGAAATGCCAATAAATGATTCTGAGCCTGTCTTAAAGCCATACAGCTGCAAAAACATAAAATATCTCTCAGATTTTTAGAGCAACTGCTTCAGAAAAAAACCTCGCTTAAAGAGTCTAAATAGAATGGTTTTTTGAAATTTGAATGGTAAAAATAAAATTGTCTTTGTCTTTTTGTTTTTAGGTACTTTATTTCTTTTGGCAACATTGACTAAAGGGACATGTGAACAGTGTAAGTTCACCATAGCAGAGGTGAAAAGAATTTGTGATTTCAAGGTGGGTATGAGAAAGGAGATGAGTTGAAAGTCAATTGAACTTTTTCTTGCTTAACATCCAGCCTGACTCCAGGCAGAAACTTTGCATTAGATAGATACAAATTACGGAGAAAATTGAAAGGAAGCAAAGCCAGGTATAAGAAGAATGTCCCATGCCATACTGATGTTGACCAAGCCAGTGACTGGTAGAGAAGAGATTGGTTAGGTGGTAAAGAGAATGTCCCAACACTTGCCACCTAGCCACTGGCCACCCTCGTTTTCAGCTGTGTCAGGTGTCATCCCTACCCATTTCTGATCGGGCTGGAAGTGCCTGCTTGTTCAGCTGTTCCCCCGGGCACAGCCAGAGTTGCTCTGCTGTAATTCCAGTTCTAGCGAGCTTGGTACATCTTTAACAGTTCTTGTGTTGTTATTAACTCAGTGACTAACGAGAGGTGTTTGACTTTTGAAACAGTGCCACAAAAACTTCTCTCTCATCTCTGGGTGATGTCAGCCCCATAAACAGGAGAGGAAACAATAGAGATTTCAGTGGTAAAATTTAATAAGGTAGACCCTTTTTTTCCCCAAATCTAAAAGTTCCTCCATGTTCTGCACCACGCAGTTAAGTGTCTCTGAGGGAATTTAGGATGTGGGTTTAGATTTAAGAGTAATTTGGGTGCTTTGACTTTGAAATTCCCTAGAGGGGAAAAAAAAAAAGAATCGTGAATGTCTTTTTACATTCTCCACTACCGGATTTCAAGCAACTCGGATGGACTTTATGGGAAAAAAAAAACCTTCTGATTTCCCAATGCACTTGGCACAGGTAGTCCAAACAAGCCTTAAAGCAGCCCTTAAAGGTAAGAGACAATAAGTTTAGCACCAGAAACTAAAAGACATGTCTCAGAGAACCTCAGTAAAACACCCAGCCAGTCAACAGTCTGAAGAGAGAGCAAAACCCAAGACTTTTTTTGATAGGGACTTAAGTTCGTTCAAAGTTAGAGAAAGAGTCCAAGACCTCTGTATACCTTCAAGGGCTATGTGTCCCCAAAGGAAAGACACGTAGTCATGAGCTTCACTACAAATGTGATTTTTAAATCTGTAGTTCAACTTTACAGAGGAATCGTGAAATTTAGCACCCATGTTTACCTGCTCACAGCTAACGCATGATATTAATTAATGGTTCACAGGACTCTGGCCAAGACCTACATTAAAACTCACAATGCTTATGCTGACACAGCACAATCTCTTCAATGAGTCCAATTAACTTTTCACTTTTTTTTATGGTCTCCTCCAACCAATGCCACGGAGAGGCGTTTCATCTGCAACCATTAACGGCCTCCCAGTCCTCTCAAGCCCTTAGATGCAGTGAAAAAACAAGCTACACTATGCTAAAGTGTTGCAATGTTTGGCTCAAAATAAGGTCCAGAAGCAATGCCAAGAGCGCCGAGCCTGTATTTCTAAATTCTGAGTTTATGGTGGTGTTTTTTAATTCTTCTTTGGATGCTGCAATCGCCTTCTTCAGTGGTTATTAGGCCCCTAAGACGGTTTGTTTGATTTAAAGCCCAGTCTGAAATAATCAAGGTAAATGGTGAGTGTCTCAAGAAAGGTTTCTTCACTTTGCCACTCCTGATTAAATGACCCCATGACAGCATGGACCACTGTCCACAATGAACCAATCTTCATAGCGCTGATGACTTATTTCCTCAATTAGAGCACGAATTAAGACTTTATAACATGAAAAAGCAAAGCACCTGAGCTATGCTTGGGAAAGTGTATCATGCATGCCCCCTTATTTTTTCTTAGTACTCTTTCCTTTTTCATTTGTTTTTTTCTCAATTTGTATCTTAGGAGCTATGACTCCATGTAATGGCCAGCCAATTTCCAAATAGCAATTTGGGACCTGAATTTTGGAGCCATGCAAGGGATTCTAAACATATATCATGATATACCTGCACATCAAATAACAGAACCTGCATTACAGTTTGACATGTGTAACCTTACATTGATAAAAATCTTTCATTAAATAAATGCATTTCTGTCATTGAAAAATAGCCACCCCCAAGATACAAATTACCCCTCTACTTTCATGCAGAGATAATATAGCTCTAGAAGCCCCTTTGATTTTGAAGAAATCTTCTTGCAGCCACTTCTGAGACATGCTTCCATAGATAATTCAATCCACAGAGAATATCTCCAGAAGCAGGATTGGGGCAGTGAGCTGGCTGGAATATCAATCCGTATTTTATGAAATACTGTAATGGGAATCTACAAGAGCTACAGATTATTCAGTTATTTTTTCTGTTCTGTCCTGCTTCCTGTAATGTAAGTTTTGGAAAGTAGTATGTATTGATAGATAATAAACTTTGATGACAAAAATGCTGTTCAATGGATATACTTTTTTTACGGTTTCCTATCTGCTGGCTCAAGACACTGTAAACTAGAAAGCAAGGGAGCCAGCATTACCAGCTTACTAAGGACCAAAAGTTTAACAGTTCGCTTTCACTTATTCCTCAACCAGGGTTTTCTGAAATCCCTCTGTATTGTACCTGCAAAGTACTCAAAAGTAACTCTAGTGAATTATGTCCTCAGGCAGGCTAGCTTTACCGATATGTAAAAATAAGCAGGAAAATACCAAATGGTTTATTCAGCATAGCAGAATGAAGACACTTCCAGCTCCATCTTTCCCCATTCATTGCTAAATAAATCCCACTAATTTTCTCAATCTGATAAATTACTGATAAAATCAAAGGGAACATGAATCTCGATGTTCTTGTCTTCCAGATGAGGCCTAAAATCTGTGTTTGTTTGCATATGCATTTCCAAAATGACTAATTTAGTATTACATTGTTTATATCATTTGGTACGGTAAGGTCTGCCTTTGGGCATGAAGAACACAGGCATTTCAGTGGCAAATGTTGCTCATGTCACCTGCACCAACCAAACCATCCATGTGGGAGCCAGAGGAAATCTTGGTGGAGAAGTTGGAAATGTTCACACAGGACAGGATCTCCTACTTCCTTCCCGTGTTGCTGATTCAAGACAGAGGGTGGGCATGGGTGTGGTTGAATAAGCCTGTGGGTGTATGGAAATCACAGCCTCTGTGTATGGCAGAAATCATGAGAGAAGAGTAAACCAGCACAACATGGGTAAGTAATGCCTGGGGTGGCTCATTCTAAATAGAAAAAGGATCACCGGATCCTATGATATATTGGCTTTTATCAATGCATCAGACTCCGCAGAAACTGGTTATGATATCATAGTGGTTGACAATTACTACAAATTATAAGTAACAGTGGTTGAGCATTTATAAGGACTAGACATTGTGGTAAGTGTTAACATGGGCTGTCTGATTTCTTCCTCCCTCCAAGCTTTGCAAGTAAAGTAACAAAAGAATCAGAACTGACTGCACTGTGACTCCCGTTAAAATTATTTCCCTTCGTGAGTGCGATGTTGGGCAACTAACCTCTAAACCTCTGTTCCCTCACCTGAAAAGTGAGATGATAACATTGCAGGCCTTGGAAAGCTCTTGTAAGGACTGAACAAGCTGACGTAAGAACATATAAAGCATTAGGTATATAAGTGCCATTGATATTTTTTTTTCTTTTTGCGAAGATCTGAACCCTTGACTTTGGTGTTATCAGTACCAACCACTCAAGTGAGCTGCCAGCCGAGCCCCTCCATTGACCTTAAATTGTATTTCTTTTTTACTTTACTTTTAGTTATTTTTTGATTTATGCTTAGAAAGTGAATGAACACCAACAGGCAGTATCTTTCAAAAATATCGAACATGATATTTTTCCATGAAAATTAAAAAGTATACACATCAGGTCACTGGTTGCCAGAGAGAGTTCAGTTTCTCTATCAGGTTACAGAGGTATCGTCTTCCTCCTTCATTATGTCCATGTGTGTTCCTCACCAAGTTTTGCTATTCATCCAGAACTTTTCCAAATTGGACAGAACCATCCTTTTGGTAAAGATATACAAGCCCCCGTGCTTTCCAGAAAAGCAAATGCGGAGAGGAAGGAAGAACATGTCTCTCGCAAGCCCACGTTCAGTTCAGGTGCATCCTGCAGCCGCTGCTTCAGCTCTGACCATCCCTCAGCTGACCCATCTCTGTGCCACCTTTGCTTTCTCTGGACCCGCTGCTCAAAACTCTGCTGATATATGGATTACTTTATCTGTATAGCCTTATGACAGAGAGAAGGGACAAGAACTCCTGTCCCTGTCTTCACGACATGATTATTTGCATTACAATCTCATTTCCATAGTGACCTCCTGGTTATTCTAAAGTGCCCACATCTGGCCTTCCACAGTGCATTCCGTGCAGTCACCACTGAGACAGTCCCATTTCCAATTGCACTTTAAATGTTATCAGGTTCTCTAAATCCAATGAAAGACTACCTCCTTACTAAGAAAGTAGCATAAAAGGGGTTGCTTTTTTCTGTAGTTAGACCTTAAAATGAAAAGGATAGCTCAACCTCCGTGAGTGCAAACATCAGCCTTGGGCTGTGATCTCTGATTCTGCTAAGATTTTGGTGGTTCCATCTTCCAGGGAGCAGGCAAGACTAACTGCACCAAGCAAGGTTTGCATCTTCATGCTGATAACTCGGCTCTCTCTAGAACTGTGACATCTAAATCCATTTCCTGGAAGCAGACAAAGTTGGGACTATGGGCTTATGGAAGAGTTAGATATCTATCATGTAGAGCTCCCGCTTGGAACCCATACAAAGCAAGCAAAGCAAAATGTGATTTCTACTAAAGTTAATTCTTGATCTTTTTAGAGCATCAGAAGCAAAGGAGAGGATTAACTACTTTCAGGATACGTTATGTGTAGAAAGAAAATAAAACTAATGTATCCGGTGGCTCCTATATTTGGGAGCAGTGAGTGAAATTTATCATTGAGAGAAAGAACTATTTCTTAATTCTTCTTGGCAAAGGAAGAATGACGGATAGAATTGGGATTGTCTTTGCATTTTGGAAAGCTTCATGATGGTGATCTGCAGGCTGCTGAAATTCAAAGGCACATGCTCTTAAGAGTCAAAGAAGTCAATGCTGGGTTCTTTTGGGTGCTGTCATTATACACAGTTTTAACCTCTCCCAGGGCCCACAGAGGGAGATGCGCATCAGAGGCGGGGATTCTGTTTGTGATGCTTTTGGTAACAACTATGTAAGATCTGCCACTGATTGACTGGCATCTTGGGCTGCTTCTCTGTGTTTTCATTTACCCTCTGCTGTAGATTGAAACAAAACTCATTGAAGTTTGATCCCCACTGTCACAGTGTTAAGAGGGTGGGAAATCCAATTATGCTATTTGAAAGGTGGGGCCTTTGAGAGGTGATTAGATTGTGAGGACTGTGCCCTGGTGAATGGACTGATCCATTCATGGAGTAATGGGCGTGGTTCTGATGACTTTATAAGGAGAGTGAGTAAGAAGGATAGCTCTCTTGCTCAGCCCATTCTCGCCATGTGACATCCTGCATTGCTGTAGAGAATCACCTCACCAGAGGTGCCTCCTGGACTTTGGATTTCCCAGCCACCAAAACTGTGAGATACAAATTTCATTTCTTTATTTCTTCATTTCTTCATTTCATTTTAGGTATTCTGTTATCAGCAACAGAAATGGACTAATACACTCACCTATGAAAGATAGGTAATAATACATACTTTATTTTCATGCAAGGAATATGACTACCCAAAACAAGAATACTTCAGAAAAGTTTATGGAAAAATAGAATTAGAAGATAATACGATCCTTCCATGAACTTCCAATACCCTCACATAATGAAGTAAGAAGTTTGAGGTCCTTGTAGTAAAACAAAATAATACTTAAATAAAACTCAAAGTGGAAAGAAGATAGGAGTTGGTTACTACACTTTTCTACTACACCTGAGTAGATGTACAATGTGACTATTAACAGCTATGAGAGACGAGGCCAGGGCTGGTGCCACAGGCCTATAGTTCAGCCCATCTTCTGCCCTGGTTTGCTGGGAGCCCCCAGGCAATTTATTTAAGCACCCCATGGTTCAGCTTGTTCATCTGTAAAAGGGGTATAATCATAGTCACTACCTAAACCATAGTTAATTAACAATGTGCAAAGCTTTTGAAAATATAAAGTGAATGTATGTGCTAATTATTATAAATCCAAAAAAGCACCACAGTTCAATTTTAATTACCTATATATTTTATTGAAAATTCATAAAGCACATAATAAAATTAACCTATGTGTCAAAATTACTGCTTGCCTGTGCTGTCTTGTTCATCTCTCTGCCAGAACTAAAGCAGCAATTTCCCAAAGTAAAGCAATAATTTTATTTCAGTGGTAGAAGTTTAACCAATATGACCAGGCCTAACCCATGATTTACCATGTTATAAAATAGCATCTCCCATTCTTGCCTCAGTTTCCCTTAGTTATTATAACTCAATTAAAATGTTATAATAAAATTAAACAATTTCATGACAATTTTATGTTAAAGGGTATATACACTGAAGTAGGATCACATTTTTTATTAAGGTCTTTGAAGAATAACCTAAAATATTCTGTAAAAGGGAAAACATATTTTTAAATAGCCTTAAATTCTGGTTGAAAATGAAAAAATCTAAAATGAAAGGAGAAAAAAAAAATCTAAAAGCCTGTCTCTGGTTTCTGACCCTCAACTATCAAAGAAAGCATGACAAAGAAATGTTTTGTATGACTCTCACTTTCTCTCAGAAGAACAGATTCTTGACCATAACAATGAACATTTCCTCTTCCCCAACAAACCCTGGGCTCCTCCTTGTTTAATAATTAATGGCTCATAGACATCCAGAATTTCAAGTGCAAGAGGAGGACAAAAAATACAAAATAAAATTTTAGTTGTCATCAGCCTCTATAAAATGATAGTCAAATTGAAATCAGCCGCATTCCTTAAGCCCCTGCTAGAATAAAATTCTATCATAGAGCCAGGAAGACCAAGACCATGTAGCCCCTTGCCACGAATTAGTTCTCAGGAAGTTGGGAGACAAGACCAAGGATATCACAAAAGAACTTGAGAATACTCTGAAAGCCATATGTAAGACAGCTATATGAAAGGTCACGGAATAAAAGAATGGGAAAATCACTGAACAGGTGCATGCCACTGCTAAGGGAATTCAGAGCGAGGACAAAATCTCTGTGAGAAATTCTTGGTGGGTGTGTGTCCTCATAGGGGTCCTAAAGAAAGGATGAGGTAGAGGGGTCAAGAGGCAGCGAGCACACAGCCCTGCGGGTCCTGAGTGATCCAGAATAGGGACAGGGGCCTAGGGAAGGATGAAGACACACGATGCTGCAAGGCAAACCGGTGGCATTATTCTGCACCCTGTCTGATTGTATTTTAAACTGCAGACAAATCTCCAGACAATATGGAACCACTTCTTCCAAGTGTCACTTTCAATGGGCCATTCTGGATGGTCTTGCCTCAGCTGGCCACGAATGTGTCTCCCAGACGGCTTGGCCTAGGCGACAATGAGCGGAATTGATTTCTGTGATTTAGCAGCAGACATGCCCTGTCCTGCTAAGAGAAGTTGGCCCTGGCCGTTGGGTTCCACCGCACACTCCTCTCCATGCCTGCTCTCTCTTCTGCTGCCTGCTGCCTTCAGCAGACATGAGGTACACAGCAAGGAACTGGACTGGCCCCAAGAATATGCTTGCTGCAACTGTGTGATTGCTGACACACCCAAGGTTTGGGGGAAAACGAACGAGTGGCTAAATGGGGAGGTGGTACATATACCATTAGATGAGGGGTCTAATGTTCCCAGAAAATGTGTCTCCCCTATTTCAAACATGGGTAGGCTGAGAAAGAGAGTGGAGCAGATTTAATCAGCTTCCTCCAGAGTTGTTTTTTTTTTTAAGAGCTTGATTACAATGCATATGAAACATTTTAAAGTTTGAGTGGTATCTATAAACCTGTTCCCTTTATGCTAATTGCTTCCCATAAAACTAGATCAAGAACTAGGTCTCAGCCCAGTACAAGTTCTAGCATGCCTGTTGGGCACAAGTTCAGAGTGCTTAGGTCCTATCTGACAGGCCCTTTGGAAACAGATAGATAGCCTGATGGATAAGCGATAAATAAACAGGTACATCGTATTAATACGTAAATGATCTTGCAAGGAACTCAAGGTGATGGAAAACAGGATACAGTAAACAGTTTGTCATCACAGACATTTCATAAGAGAAAACACTGGAAGGGAGCAGAAACCGTGTTGCAGCCTACGTGATTCATCGGCGCTGTGGGCCGCTCCGGCAGGGACCCACACAAACCTTCAAACACCTTGAGCTGGAATCAGAACAGCCTTGTCAACAGCTGACAGAATAACAGGAACCCAGGTGAGCCAGCTTGGAGTGAATCCTGAGAGGTAAACAGCCAGCAGTGAATCTCCTCCGCTTTAGCAGCAATCCATGTACAAGGCTAATCCTGGTCCAGACTTGCTTTAACCTTTTCCTCAAGGATTTCAGGAGAACAGCCACCAGCTCTGATCTCTGACTCTGCACTGGCTTTCTGTTCTCCACCTGGTTATCAGCTGCTCCTGCACTAGAGCTAAGGAGAGGAAACCACCAAATCAGAGTGTGAGCAAGACCTCAGCGGACCTCAGCCCCTCCACGTGGACATGACCTTGCCAATGAGCTGGCCTCAGAAGACGTGAGCTTCCTCGGGGCATCTTCAAACAGAGTGGAAAGTGGTGTGCACCTGTCTAAATGCTGCCCCTTCCGTGTGAAGCCTGTGCCCTCTCGTTATACCTTAATTTTCCTTCATAGAGAAATCCCTTTAGGGACCCACAGTTGGAATACCTGCTAGCTTGTTTATAATCCTTCCCAGTTCTCTATGTGAATGGTAATTAGTGCAGATGATAAAAATCCAATCCTTTGGCTTAAGCCACCAAACCCTTGTGAGATGGCATGATTCGTGACGAGATACCACTGATTCTATCGAGGCCATCCACACACCATCACAATAAGCAGGGTCAAAAGCCTTTGAGAAGGTCTTTCAGAAATTTGGCCCCAGAACACTGATTTATTAAAGGGTCTCTCTGTGCAGTATTTGGAAGGCAAGAAGAAAGAAGAGGAGGATGTGTGTGTGTGCACGCGTGTGCAGTTTTAGCTAAAGCACTAGAACCCACCTGCGAACACTTTTTCCCACAGGCAAATTTACCACTAACAGCTTTGGAACAGATGTAATTTTCCTGATATTTCCTATCCCAGGATCCATGATTTCATATAGAGAAGGGATGGGGCAATGAGCCTATAAAAATTAGAGTAACTGACCACATGAGTTTTAGGGTCACGAGAGGAAGGTGACTGATTATATCTCTCAGTAGTTCCATCAGAGTTTTGCAAACATTTAAAAGACAGCCTTTGCACGTCCATTAAAATGAATGCTCCAAGAATTATAGTACCAGAAAATCTCCCAAGTCCTGGCTCCCAGGCCACTGGAAGATTGAGGGCATCTCTGGAGTGGCTTATCACTAAGGACGAAAATAGCATCAGAAATCATTTCTCCCCTGTTCATTTGGAGGAACAAAATGTATGCCAGCTTGTAAAAAACTCATGATTATTTTCTTAATTTTACTACCTGAGTAATACTTCTAGGCAGGCCACAGCAAAACTAGTCGGGACTAGACTTTATCTGTTTGTTTGTAAAGCTACTTTCTGGTTTTTGTTGGATGCCTTCCCCTACCTTAAATGTTATTGCATTTGTAGAGAAAAGATCTCAATTTTTCACTTTTACTAATTAAACAGGTTAAACCTTTTAAAAAAAAAAAAAAATAGGTACAACTCAAAGGGAACACTTGGGTGCCAGGACTTCACTGGGATGGTTGAAAGGCAGGAAATGAGTTCTTTCAGGTAGAAAAGACTAAGACCAGCATCCTCCTGTGCATGGTGCAGTTTTCCCTTCACCTTCACTCCCAGGAGAGCAAATCATGGATTTGATTCCCAAAAGAAACTATAACTTGGTTGATAATAGCATTACAGAACATTGAACGTATTTTGACTTTCAATTGATTTGCTACATTTGACTAAGGAAAGGAAGCTACTTAGATAACCAAATGAAATGCAATAGCACCTTGGGAGTACTAATAGCCCCAAACTAGTTCTAACGTAGGTACTGATTTCAGCAGGTGTAATGTGGAAAGTAGGTCCACCATCAGTACCAATCAGCGGAGTTGAAGGGGTCGTGCTCAACCATAGTCAACATAAAAAGCATACCCAGAAAATAGTCGTGATAAAGCAATCCTTTCTTAACGTTCTTGTCTATGAATTTGGTGCAGTTGTCACCCCTGAAATGGACTCTGTTACTTTTCTTTTCTCAGCAGATTAATCTGGAGAATCTGGAACATAAAGGAAACATTTGCCTATTTTCATCAGGAGGATAGTCTCAGACACATGCATTCTTTTGTTTTCTTACAGACCCAGAGACAAATGAACACTGTTGGGAAATAAATATGTTTTCAGAATAACATTTTAAGACCAACTGAACCTAAACTAATAGGACTAGGAATAATATTGTCATAGCTATTCAAACTGATTCTGAATCCCACGGGAAGCTGTAGATAGTTCCTATCACATATCACAGCAATCTCAGCTTCTCAGTGATAGGAGGGGGGGAATTAACATTTATCCAGAATCTTCTATGTGCTAGACACTATACAAGGCATTTTTACTTGTATTTAATCCCCGCAACCAGAGCTAACATTCAGCTGGTCTGCTCCAGTACAAAGCGCTGGCTGGCGTCCAGTAGAATCGGCCAGATGTCAATTCTGATTGGTCTGCGCCCCAAATGACCCTTCAAATTAATGTTATTATTATCTCAATATTTACAATGAAGAAACTGGAGTTTATGTGAATAAGTGATTTCCTGAGAGTCATGTGGATTTGAAGAGGAAACAAGGATTTGAACACAACCAACCTCTTTTTCTTATGCTTCACTTACCTCTAGTGTGATCTATTTCATGTTAAGAAAGTTGAGGCTGGATTTTGGTTTAATTTTTCCCCAATATATGCTCATAAAGGTAGTGTCACTTGAGTATATCCATAAATATTCACTGGGCACCCTGTTTACAAGATAATTGAATATGGTGTACTCTATATATATTAAAAGAATTTTTTTTTTTAGGTATGTTCAACAGCACTGAATATTTATTGAAGGCTCCTGGAAGATGCCAGTTGGATAACACTTCCGAGAGCTTTCTGTGTGAGGAACATGCATCTGTCTGTGCCACAACTAACAATGTTCTCGGGAAGCACTTTTTGTCTGGAGTTAAAAACAGTACCAGAGCTGGAAGGAAGTTCAGCATTCCTCCTGTCTCGTCACCCACCGATGCTTCAGTGTTTTACATCACATTCCAAAGCAATGACTTTTTAGCCCAGGCCTGAATACTTGCAAAGCCAGAGAACTCACCTTTGGACAACTGTGTCTATTGGAAAGTTTTTTCTTATAGCTTCAAGTCACTGGCCTTAAGTAAGAAGAATTTCAGTATCTCTTCCACATGGTAGTTCTCCACACTTTTGAAAACAACATCACGAAGACGGTAAGTTGTGCACATCTGAAGCTCAGGTCTAAATTTTTGGACTCGACAACCCTCTGCTGCCTCTCAGGATCAAACCTAAAAACGCATCTTCAAAACGCAAGCAAACCCAGCCGAGATGTGGAAAAAATTGAGTCCTGTTCGGTGGCGTGGACCTTTCTTCCCCTGGATTGAGTTGGTGCTCGACTACATTAACCACATTGGCCAGCTTCTAAACATTCAGACAAGGCCTAGATCAGACGTTCCCGTCCCAAATCCCTGTTCAGTTTGCTGGGAGTACAGCTCGACTTTGGTTGAACAAAAACAAGAAAGACTGGTGAGCAGACACACACGTACAGAAAAGCTGGACTGAGTGGCTGGCTTCCTCACGATCGTGAGGTCTTTCTTGTTGGGATTGTTAACCCAATTCTTCCTAAAGTATCTAAGACTGATATTTTCCTTCCTCAGAGAAATAACCCTGAAATAAGAAGACTTAGAAAGCTCCCTTGCTCAGACTGAAATTACAACTGTATCTCTGCTGGGTGTCTCTTTCTAATTTTAAAATCAGCCTGAGGATGAGCCAGTTGACAGGTCAAAACAATGAATTCTCAGTGTTTTCCTTTGGAAGTTCCTGTTCCTCTCTTTAGTCCTTTAGGTGGAAATCAGTCCTAAGAAATTTTCTAACAGCCCAAAACTCTCACATGCTCCACTGTCCCAGGTAATTTATGCATACATGACAAGAATTAAAGGTACTGAATTTCAGTTATTTCCTTTTTTCTTCATTTTCTTTCTTTCTTTTTTTTTTTTTTTAATGTTTTGCATCTAAAGTAAGGGTTTTTTCCTCCCCATGGGTGCTTAACAGGTTTTAATTTTATAAAACATTGTGCAACCAGATACCTTAGGGAACAGTAATTAACTTGGATTATGTTTTCATTTCAGTGAATTCTAAATGAGAAGCCTAACTACTGATTTTTGTCTATCACCAAATGGGAAAACACACAGCCATGCTCATTTCTTAAGTATATTCCTTTCCTTACTGTGAATACTTTCCTAATGATATTTGCAATTTGCCCCTTGCTTAAGCAGGCCTTCCTCAGGAAATGCCAAGGATTATATAAAGTAAAAAAAAAAAAAAAGTTTACTTTTAATTTTGATACATGTTCCTGGCAGTCTCCAATTCATATTCTTCCAACCAAGAGTGTTTTCCAAACACTCTTTGGTAGTGGTAGTGACTGCTATCAAAAAAAAAAAAGGGCCAGAATATTCATTTAACAAGTAATTTTTGTGCATCAGCTATGGGCCAGGCCTGGTTTCAGGCACTGGATATTGTGGTAAATGCAGCATTGGTTTCAAGTTGAATTCAAGATCTTTTCAAAATGAGGATGAGATGAACAGCTGTGGATCCATCTGAGTTATATGGTAGGTGTAAGTTCAGGGAAAAGAAAGACCCTCACCTGTGTGACATCAGTGCAAGGTAGTAGCAAGCGTTGAAGTTAACCTTGATTTGAATTCCAGTTCTACTATCTATTGGTTGTTGATCTTGGACCATGATTTATCCTCCAAGCCTCTCCATCTGTAAAATGTGAATAATCGTTGCTACCTGAAATGGCTACCACAGCATTTAGTGAGATACTGATATTTGCTACACACCAAACAGATGGCAGTGATCATCTGTATCATCATCACATACGTAAAGCACCAAGGACACTATCCAGTAGGCAGAAAATAGCCACTAAATTGCAGCTGTTGCTATTCTGCCTACGAAATGAGCAGCCTATGCTGATAACCTCCGCAGAATAGATCAATGGTCACAGATATGTAAAGGTGGTCTTTTATCTCTGGCCTATGCCTCTGGCATCTTATAACTAAAAGATCACAATAAAGCATTGATTTGGATAAATTCTGTAGTATGTCAAGAAATAGTCATTAATTATGGATGTCTCCTATAAATGATGTTTTTTTGAAATGCATTTTTATTAATTTCAAGTTCACAAGGGAATCAAACTAAGCTGGGATGATTTCTCGTACAAGTTCTTAGGGAACAGGTTTTAACTAGCAAATGGGAGAGATTTACAGCTCGTCTGTCATTTCTGTCTCTATGGGGCCACTTTCACGGAGATTTAGATACATGAAATGAGCTGTCTTCTCACTCACATGGCTGATTTGAAGGATCTATGCAGTTTGCTATACAAAGACACAGTTCATCCTGATGCCTATCTGAATTTTAACACATTTTTTTCTTATTTTTCTAAATTTTTTCCAGCTTTCTTGAGATATGATTGACATATTAGAATTGTACGTATTTAAGTTGTACAACGTGATGATTCAATATATATATACAATGTGAAACGATTACCACAATTAAGCTAATTAACATATCCATCATCTCACATAGTTACCTCTTTTTTAACAAAACACATTTTTCTTAACAAAGTTCCACTCTGGTCTCTGTACTAATAAGAAAAGCAAATTCCAAAGTGATTTTAACCAGTTAGAATCATTATCAGTTTGGCATGAAATTTTCTTGTCTATGGCCTCTGGAAAGGAAATATGTTTAGCTGTTTGTCCTGGTTTAGAGAGACTCTTGCACTGAGGCAGGGAATAATATAATGCTCTTTAGCTGAGAAGTCATTGGTTCTCCTAGTGGAGTTTGGTGGCTAGACTTTCAGGAAGTTCATAGGTTCAGACAATTCAAGTGGGTCTTTGAAAAATGGGCCACATGACTGATGTCCAGCATAGTATGGGAACTACGAACATGCTAACAACAAATCACTCTTATCTGCTCATTAATGTGGGGCCCCCAAGGACTTCTAATAGGCCATATTGCCAACTTCAGTTGGGTTACTAGATCGGTTGTTACGTGAACGTAATAAAAAGGAATTTCTCCCAGTAAGACTCTTTTTCATGTATTTTTTAAGTAAAAACATGCATACACAAAAAAGGAAACACTTTCTCCTCGATCTATGAAATACAACCACAAACAATGTTCTCCAACCCAGATCACTTTTCGTACAATCTCTATCAAAGGCTCAGGTAATAAAATAACCCCAACTTCAAAACCATTTTAGTTTTCTCTATGTTACTCCCTTGAAGTTTTGTTCTTAGGAGCAAAAAACTCTATTTGGAGTTTTAAATGTGCAGCATAGAGATAACCTTAGCAAGAAACAGAGTAAGAAAAATGTTTTACACTAACATAACGTTAGGAAGTTTACAAGTAATTTCACATAAATCGTTTCATTTGATGTATTCATTAAATACCTACCTAGCCACTGCTATTCAGCTATTAGTGGGGGGCACCAGGAATACAGAAGAGGGGTGGTCTCCATCCCCAAAGGGCCCGCGGTCCACCCATAAGCAGACAGGATGTTATGATTCTATCCACGTTAAGTCAAGAAGATTAAGGGACTTGCCTAAAGTCACACAACTAGAAAGAGCCAGAGCTGGAGTTAAAGCTGAGGCCTTTCTTGAGTGAACTAAATACCACGTTCACTGCATCCTGTAAGGCCACCTCTTCCTGCTCTCCAAGTGGAGGAGCCTTCTCTGACTCTCACTGACAGGCACCTTCCTCATGTAGCAAGCACCAGGAATTTGCTGAGAATTTAATAAGGATTCAGCGTAACCAAAGTTTCTTCCACAAAAGACATTTATCACATTTACGCCCTGAATTTATTTTGGGCCCCTGTCAGTATAAGCTCTAACCTATGTGTAAACGGTTTTGACTTTCAACTTTTTGAATGGTGCAAATGGGAGGAAAATGTTTTAAAATGGGAAGTGTTTCTGCCTTACCTATGTAGATTTTAATAGGCAGTAGGTATTATCTGACCTTTCAACATCTCTTTTCTGTGACTTTCACAGTCATTGTCCTATGCCCCAAATTATTTCATTTATTTTCAAAGGGATAAAGCAGCTTGCTCTTTTATCAGAGCACCAAATGATTGGCCAAGGGAAGAGTCTTGCCTCATCAAGGGGGGAAAGGAAGCATCTCATTAGTTGAGGAAGACTGATAGGCACAATCTAAGTGTAGTGAAGGAAAATGAAGATAGTTTTACAAGAACAGGAAAGAACCTCCCTCGTTCTAATCTCTCACAGGAGTAACACTGAGCAACAGGAACTTTTAACATACGATAACTGTCGTCACAAATCAGAAACTCCCAACCATGCTCAGCCTATGCTACGGCTCTAGTTGGAATTCCTTTCTGGAAAAATGACATGTTCGTCAACTCTACAGTCGTCACTTTAAAGACATCCCTGCCGCCTTTATTTTCTCTTACACTTGTAAGTGTGGAATATACTCTTAATACCTTTGTGCCTCCTTCTGATTCTTGCCAATGGGACCCTTTCAGCATCTGGTTCATAGCATCTCTCGTTTTCACTGTGATCTCCCTGATATAGATAAAAACAGAAGAACAGGAGCCGTGCAGGAAAAGGGCTATCTAAATAGACCTTCAGAACATCTTGATATTGTGATGAAATATCTCTTGCCACAGGAGCCAGGTCTAGATACCAACACAGCAGCCAGTTAGTAAGAGCACCGTTCCTTGGAGGATAGCTACAGAGATGAAATGGGCAAGGAGAGCTGAAATAGCCAGCTTGACAGTAGGATGGTGACTGCCTTGCGGAGAGCAGGTGCACAGGGAGAGTCAAGCACTGTCCAGTACGGCAGCCACGAGCCACACGTCGCTATTTAGAGCACTTGACATGTGGTTAATCCAGAGTGGGATGTGCTTAAGTATAAAATTATACACAGGATTTCATATCAAAAAATAAAAAGAATGAAAATATCTCATTAGTAATTTTATATGGATTGCATTAAATAAAATTAATTTCACCTGCTTCATTTCACTTTTTCAATGTCACTGTTAGAAAATTTAAAGTTCATACGTGGCTTACATTTCTATTGGACAGTGCTGTTATAGACTAACTTGGCTTATCCTTACCTAATTTTAAAAAAAAAATGCATCTGAGAAGCAGAAAATAGACACATTTCTCTGAAACTTCCCATCTGACTGAGTGGTCCCAAAGGGCAAATGGCAGAAACAAAGGTTTAATTAAACAGCCTGACATTCTCACTCAATCTTTTTCTTCCTCCCAAACAGAAACAGCCTCTTAAATGCTCTAAAGAAAGCTGTTGTCAGAATGGTTTTCCTTAACCTGAATAAAATCATAAAGAACCTTGAAATCAAGACAACCTCACCTCTATAGAGTTTACCTTTTTAGATGCAGAACACTCCAATAACTATCTACACTTGAAAGTGGAGAACCAATATAAAATGAACCATTAAAGATTAAAAACACCATCTTTAGATCAGGGGATCACTTGGCTTAGCTCTATTCTCTATTTGGCCATGGCTATATAATCCTTGGACCAATTGAAAACAATGACAGAATAGTAATTTCCAAAGCATTTAAACCTTGTTGGTATGGTTTGGGGAAAGGGCTTCTCACACTCAGATGTCACACAGAAGACCATCAATGTACTTTCATTAGTAATTATTCTAAAATAACTTCGGCTCTAATTGGTGACCCTTGAAGTGGTCAATATAGTAATTCGTAGCCATCAAATTTCCATCAAAGAATGATGTTACATTATGTGTTTGATTATGGGTCACAGAAAAACCCGGTATGAAAAGCGAGGGGCTTGATCAAGTGGACCATCCGCAGCTGGTGCTGCAGCTCTGTGCTGTCATGAGGGGTCCACGCTCTTTCTATACACCTGCCCTGTATTAGTCCATTTCTGTTGCTTATACCATAAATACCTGAAGCTGGGTGATTTATAAAAAAATTTATTGCTTACGGTTTCGGAGGCTTGGAAATCCAAAGTCCAGGGAACAAATTTGGTGAGGGTCTTCTTTGGTAGTGGCTTTACAGCAATGCAGGGGTCTCACATGGCAGAAAATAGTGGAACAGAGAGAGACTCTCATGTGATCTCCTTTTAAAATCCTCAGAACTACACCTTGACCCCAATTATTAATCCATTCACTATGGCATGGTCCTACAATCTAATCACCTCTTCAAGGCCCCACCTTTCAATTACCATAATAGAATTTCCCACCCTCAACAGTTACAGGGGGAATTAAGCTTATTATACATGGACTTCAGGGGACAGAATTCGGTCCACAGCACGCTCGATGACATTTAACTAGTAGATTTTCATCCTCACATCTCTTACGTCATGGTTACAAGATGGCGACTGAATGTCCAGGTAGCAGCAGTTCCTGTCTCAGGAATGTGAAAACCCTCCCAGAAATCCTCAGTTGTGTCTCATTGTCCAGAACTACGTCACATGACCAACCCTGGAGGCTGAATAAGCAAGCGTTTTTAGCTGGGTTTACTACTACTCTGAACAAAATCAGGATTCTTTCACTAAAAAATGGGGGTACATTTTGGGTGGGCAATAGCTGTTCTAGTCACAGAATGATCTGGAAAGTTTCTCTAATCACCTTAGATACAATGAAGCTCAAACACCTGATAACATTGACTTTTGGCCAGTACGAACAAGCTGAAGAAGAAAAACATAGAAACTTCCGAGAACCTATCAAATTTATAAATCTGGTTAGACACAGACAGGACCAAGAACTGAAGTCGGATTTTTGTTGA
Source organism: Cynocephalus volans (assembly GCF_027409185.1). Taxonomy (NCBI): domain Eukaryota; kingdom Metazoa; phylum Chordata; class Mammalia; order Dermoptera; family Cynocephalidae; genus Cynocephalus; species Cynocephalus volans. Next base: position 128,964,663 of record NC_084465.1, on the reverse strand, counting down.
TTTTAATGATGGTTTTATAAATAATTGATACAACTAAATTTGAATAATAATGAAATATTTTAATGATTCCCAAAATAATATTAAGCAAATAGCATTTGACTATAAAAGGACACCTGTGAGTTTTATGGCCAGGCAAACAATTTGTAAGTAAAAAGATGAAAGGGATATAACCTGTTGAATCCTAGTTTTCTGTGAATACTGTCCTCCAAATGTCATTTCTAAAAATGTAACCATTATCCCTCCAGAAACATATATATCGTCCCTTCCAGTCTGGTGATTAGAAAGGAGTCAGTGGTGTCACTAAGATACCATAGGTATTGTGAGCTTCCCAAGAGGAAATGACATCTCCCAGCCAGTCATTTATCCCAGGGCCTTATGAGAGCAGGAATGTGACTAGAGATATTTCTATCCTTTGAGCACCTTGCTGGGGGAGCACGAGACTTAGATCTGTGGTTTTCAAACTGTGAATCTTGACAGATAAGTGAATTGCATATCAATTTTTTATAGAAATAGAAAGGAATGGAATGGAATGAAAGAATGGAATAGAATAGAGTAGTGCGGCAGGTGCAGTAAGAGAGACACTGTTCTGAGAAACTTCCATTTCAGTTACATATGTGTGTGTGTACTGGACGCAATGTAAAACGAACTTTGTTCTGTGGGTTGTGGTCAAAAAAGTTTGAAAAGCCACTGACTTAGCAGTTTCAGAATGCCTAAGAGCAGCCATTAGCACAGGTCATTAAAAAGGAAATGCAGCCTTGAAAACAGCACAAGAACTCAAAACAAGAAATGAGCCCAAGAAAACTGAAGTCAAATATGCACTAAAGACAATGCCACAGCTTGAAGTCCATAGAAAGCAAAACAGAAATAGTAGAAATAGTAGGAATAGCAATAAGGGGTGAGTATTTGTAAAAAGGAGAGCAGCTCTTTATCCTGTCACCATAACTTTTAGTTCACAGTGAGTTGGAGAAGATAGACACTTGAGAACAAGGGACAAGGGACAAGTGGCACCAAGAAAGGCACAACAGGAATCAGAAAAGACTTCACAAAAGCAGGGAGACTGCGATTCCAACCAGCCATCTATGAGAGGTGCCACCTGGAGAGAAAGATCAGCAGTCAAACAAGACTATGCTTGCAAAAGTCACGTGTAATTAGTTGTGTTTATCCACCTAAATTAACAGTTACTACTTTGTGTTGTTTTTATTCTTTACAGGTAATCACTTGTGTTGTTTTCTAAAGTCACATGTTAAAGAACATTGTCAGTAAATTTTAATGAAAATGGCTGATATGCTGGATGAGATTTGTTTCCCAGAATTTACCAAAAGAGTGAAAGCCTAGGAAAACAAGGGCTCCATAACCCATGTCCTGGTACTGGTAATTTTACAAATGGCTCCCAGACAGGAAGTGGCTCTGTATAGAGAACTATACATTGTTTGCATAAACCATGTGAGTGCTTCAGAAAGGTTAATGACCTAGTGCCCCAAACCAGGATTCTGTAAACATTTGTTCAGTATTTATTTAGATGAGAAGCTGAGTGCTGTGGAATCTTCTGCCTTCCAACTCACATACCCACACAACAAATGCAAGGCCTAGAGTTAACCAGACCAACCCTTTGAAGTTTAGACACCACCTAAAACCGGCCCTTGCCTCAAACACCTTCTAACCAATATGGTGTTCTCCTTGAGATGAGTTCCATAGAGTAGACTTATCTCCGTCTTATCACATTTCCAGTGACTGTCAACTTCCTCTTTTAGTTCGACCCAGCCCAGCCTGCTCCTTGATATGTCTCTCTCTCAATCTCTCCCTCTCTCTCTCTCTGAACATCCCCACCACTTGGATAATGGCCCACTTTCATGGGCTTTATGTGAAACAAGAAAGTCACTGATCATCAAAGATTCACAGTAACCTTCTGGCCATTATCACCAAGGCAATGATGTAGTACGACTCTCTACTGCTTTCACATAGTCTTCTCTGCTGGGATTTCTTTTCCCCTTGATATTTACTTGACCAGAACTTAGCTGCATAAACAATGTTTAAGTTATGAAAAGGGCAAACTATGACTTGTTCAACTTCTTAAGAAATCCCTTGGCTATTACCTTCCTTGAAAATGCTGTATTTCCTGCAATAAGACAAAATCCTCTTAAAAATCTGGGAAAGCATAAATCTACTTAGGTAAATACCTAAACAAACTTTGAGAAAACATTAATCCTAATGCCAAGAAAGATTCTTGTTAGATTCACGGCAATTGAGTCACACATGTCTACTCTTACAGACAGCTGTTGTCTCTGTGTTCATCCACACAGCTTCCACCACATCCCAGCTACCCCAGCCATTTCCTCAGGGAGCCCCCATGAGAGGAATGGACCAATGAGAGTAGGAGGTCTATCCCTGAGGATGTTAGAACCGAAGCCTCTCTGGTTAAGCAGTAGACAGATGTGACCTGAGGGCTGTTGGTGGCTACCTTCACTACAAGTGTCTGAAAATCTTTCTGAAGTAGCAGAGGATAAGGGCAACTTGGAGTGACAAGCAGAGCCCTAAGGAGAAAGAAAGAGCAAGCTGAGGACCTTATATGGGTCTCTGGATAAAGTTGATCCTGAAACCAGCCTTCCCCGTATGTGAGCCAATACACTGCCTTTTGGCTTAAACCAGGTAGTGCTGGATTTCTGTCACTCACAATCAAATGAGCTCTGATGGATGTTCCATGCAAATGGCTCTACTCTAAGTGCTTGGTTTACTTGGACAGATCTATCCATACTGCCTGCCAAACTCCTCTCGTCCCGGATTCACTTACCATGTTTCTTCCTCTAAAAAGCCTTCCTTGACCTTCCAGGGAAAGACAAGCATATCCTCCTCTGCTTCCCCAGAGGGCCTTATGCCTGCTTCTTTCATAACACTTCTCTCATGGCTGGTTCCATTAGACCATGAGCCTCCAGAGGGACTGGAACCTGCGTCCTCTTTCCATTGCTGGGTCTAAAAGCAGTGCCTGGCACATGACAGATATTCAGCAGAAGTCTGCTGACTAATTTTTGTTAAATAAAAACCAGAGGAAACTGCCAATATGGAATATTCAGAGAAAGAAATAACTGTCTATAGCATCACCACTAAATAATATCATCTGATTTAAAATGATATAGGTTAAACATAAACACCTCCCTGGTGAACTATAAAACTTATGGACCCCGTTTTATTTCTACCTTCATGGGCTCTATAGAATAAGAAATGTCACGTTATAGCTGATTAATGTATTTATTTGTTCAAAAACTATATGCTGAGAACCTAATATTAAACTCTACAGACTCAAAATCCAGATCATCATTGTTTCTGTCAGCTATTCAAAATTGAACTTAGTTCATAATGCCGTTGAATAAAGGAAATTGGCATTAGGAAAGGTGATATGTGCAGACCAATGCTTCTGTTCTCTTTCTTTTATGCTTTTCAATTTTCCAAGTTCTTTTGGAATTTTCAACACTGAAAATTGTGTATGTGTATATCCTCTAGGGTCTTTTTCCTTATCAAAAGGAAAAGACGTAGGCAAAATAAGGATGCTAATTTGCATCAGTAAATCTTGGCAAAAATGACTATAAGATTTGCAACCTGTGAAATCTACAACGAGCCCTAAGATTGTTGACCCACAAGCACAACTGACATTTTTTGGTGCTGCCATCTCAGAGCAATAGCAGGAGTCTCAAAAGTACCTTCATGAAACCATCCATAAAACCAGATAGTCATCTCCAGGATTTCACTCTGCTGATCACATCATCAGATTCTTCTACCTTTTAACCCACCCATCATTATCTGTCACTATATCTAGGTGAAGAGTTGAACAGATCTGGAATATTTCATCAGGGCAGAGATGTCAGTCTTAGAGGGGAATAAAACCCTAGGGGGCCAACATAATTGTGTCATTTTTTTAAAAATGACAGACTAACAAACATTTCTGGAGATTGCAGAGTAATAATTAACACAATGATAAGTACAGATGTAATAGCTTCTAAGGACCACTCTGCTCCTTTAGCTGGAAGACAAGTGATTAGCAAAATCACCCCAAGTTAAATGAATGTAACTATAGGTAAAACAAAACTTCTCAGGAGCTGTCCAGGAGAATCACATAATTGTACACAATTCTGCTTTCCTGTGAAGGTAATACAGCCCTGTGGACCGGTAGATCACGTTTTGAATATTTTCTCAACAGAGAGTTCATAGTTGTCACTCTCCTGGTAAATACACCAGCAGTTCTCAAAGTATCTTCTGATAATCCCTGGAGGTCCCCAAAATCATCTTAGGGTTATCAGAGGTCCTCTCTTTTCCAACTACATATATGTGCAAGGCCACCACAGATCGAACTCAGACATGAGAATCCAGCCATTTTCTCTTAATCCAAACAATAAAGAGATGTATAAAAATGTAAAAGAAGGGTGCCTTTCTCACTAATTTTGTTTTACTCTGGAAAAAGCAATTATCTTTTATAAAGAAGATGTTAATTATGTTAACGTGTAATGGGTTTATTAGGCTGACATTTAAATAAATTTTAAAATATGCATTTTTAAAGTGTCCCATTTTTAATTTCTAATAGAGTAAATATTATAGTTATAACACACATAAACAAAAGCACTTTGAGGTTCTTAGTAATTTTTAAGAGAGTAAAGGGTCCTGACATTTAAAGTTTGAGAATTACTGCTATATTCATTCCAGTTAAATTTTCCAGTATTGTTCCAAATAGTCTGATGTGTTTCTTTCTTCTTGATTTTATTTTATCAGTTCACTGAGCAGTAAACTAAGATAAAAATCTTACAAATTCAGCAGATTAAGTCACACAAACAAACAGTAATTGAGAAGCTACTATATGCAAAGCATTATGTAGGTACATAAGGACCAAGGAAGATATCCCTTGTGCCAAGTTTTTCCCTGGAGATATTTGGGTTGTAATAAGTTTACAGTATATAGTATATAAAATATTTTCATGGATTTAGATTATAAAGGTGGAAGGATATATCTCTAAGTACAACCAAGAGCAATGCCAAAACTTTCTTAGGACAGTTGACTCTTTCATTTAATATAGGAACCTGAGGCACACCAGGCCAGTGCCTCAGCGCCCACCTAGGGACCTGGGGCATGGAGAAGGGGACCAGACCACCCTCCCACAACCAGGCATACCATGACAGTGTCTCAGAGCCCACCCAGGGACCCAGGGCATGGAGAAGGGGTCTGATCTCTCTCCCATAACCAGGTACACCAAGCCAGTGCCTCAGGTTCCACCCAGCGACCTGAGGTATGGAGCCGGGGACCAGACCCTCCTCCCACACCAGGCACAAAACGCCAGCACCTTGGGGCCCACCTGGGTAACTGAGGCATGGAGAAGGGGACCGGATCCTCCTCCCACAACCAGGCACATGTCGCCAGTGCCTTGCAGCCTGCCCAGAGACCCAGGGCATGGAGAAGAAGATCAGACTGACCTCCCTCAACTAGGCACACCAAGCCAGCTCCTTGGGTCTCACCCAGTGACCTGAGGCATGGAGAAGGGGACCAAACTCACTCCACAACCAGGCAAATCGCCAGTGCCAAGGAGCATACCAAAAACAGTGCCTCCAGGTGGGTGGCCCACCACAGCCACCACAATAACCATGGCTGCCGCAAAAGCGGCTAGATGCCACAGCCACCACGCAGATGGTCCGCCAACCACTGGAGTGCATTCACACAAGGAGAGTCACCAGCAGAGACAAAGAAAAGGAGAGGATGTCTCTTTCCACAAAACCCATTTCAGAGTGACAGAAGAAACATCTGCTCTGTGATAATATTTGGGGACCTTATCACACCTCTCAGCATTGGACAAATCATCTAGGCAACAAATCAACAGAGTAACCAATGTTCTTTCAGAAGGAGAGAAGAAATCTAGGGCAATTAGAGAGGGGAGGGGGAGGGAATGGGGGAAGGGGAGAGATTGAACAAGGAGCATGAAGAATAATTATGATTTGTAACAATATATATGCTAGTAATATTGATTTAATCAACATATCTCAATGTTCAACCCCAAAAATATGTATAATCGATTTTGATTCAATAAATAAATTTAAAAAATAAAATAAAATAAATAAAATATAAAATAAAATAAAATAGGAACCTGATTATTTCTTTGCAGGGCTTAGTAATGTGTGTGCCTTTGTAAAGTGTGTGGCTGTTTGTTCTTGACCATGGTAACCAATGCTCTTTTTAATCATAACACGACAAGTTAAACATCAATTTCTAATTTCAAATAACGTTACCACACTTCACACTTCACACAGACTTGGCCATTGCAAGTGGCTTGTAATATAACCTCCTATTGCACATTATGCTTAAAGATAGGAGTAACCAGTTTTCTTACTTAGAGGCTTTTAGGAAGATCAGAAAGTAACTATGCCTAAAACAAACAGGAAATACAGGGAATAGCACTCTGGGAATAAAATTTCATCACTAGGTCTTTCAAGCATGTTGTCAAATGTCTATAGGATTATGTCCCACTTGGGTCAAGTTTGGCGGATTTCACATGATCCAGCTAAAATACAGTCTGTATTTGCTGATTCATTACCATGATAGCAAAAATATTGCAAGAAGGTGACTACCTATCCAGAACGCCTTTGTACCATTGCACCCTACAAATACACCTATGGATCTCGTAAGTGTGTAAAGAGATAGTTGATCACTTTATAAACAAATTGTAAGTGATTAGTAAATTCTAACCAGTTAGTTGTAACTGCCATTTTGTTTTACATTATTGGAGAAATAAGTCCTGCCCATGTTCTTCACAGATTGTGCATCTCATTTTATTAAAAGCACTGTCTATCAATGATTTCTGGAAACTTCGCAGTACTCTTGGATAATTACACCATTTGAGGTCATTTCAGACAGCTTGGTTTGGACAGAATTAAGGGAAAAGCAGAAACTTGTGCTTCTTATTTTTGTGTAAAAATAACATATTGTTCATTAAATATAGTTGTTTAATAAACATAATCCATTAGGTGATAAACACTTTCTACGTATTGGGTGCAATATTTGGCTTGGTGGTAAAAATATATTGGTGACTACCTTGTTCATTACCTGATTTTTAAAGTCTCAATTGTTAAGATAAAAAAGAAATTACAATTAGGCAATAAGTCTCATTTACATCTTTTGGACAAGGTGACTCCTGAAATTTCTGTTGGTTCTCCATAGAAATAATGATTAATCTTGCGAATATGGGATAAAATTCAATTGAATTTCCTTCTTCCTCCTCTTTCTCTGCCTCTCCTTCTTCTCCTTTTCTGTCTCCTTTTCTCTTCTGTCAGGTTCATCATTAAATAACAGTTTTGAGGGCCAGCCTGTGGCTCACTTGGGAGAGTGTGGTGCTGATAACACCAAGGCCATGGGTTTGGATCCTATATAGGGATGGCCGGTTCGCTCACTTGGGAGAGCGTGGTGCTGACAACACCAAGTCAAGGGTTAAGATCCCCTTACCGGTCATCTTTTAAAAAGTAAAAATAAAAAAATAATAGTTTTGAGTGCTCTTTGTCTCATTATAAAACCCACAAGTTATTCCATGTGATTACCTCGTTGAAAACTGTCCTTGTGCCACATTTACAGTGAGAAGTTAAACCCTTAGAGTTGGATTAAGGCTAAATCCTGGCCAAAGATTAGCATGTAAGCAGAAATCACTTACGTCCAGTAGTATTCTAAGCAACCCTTGGAAATTAGTGTGACATCATAAATATCTTATGTCATCAATGGCTGATGCCATCAAAGATTGATGGTAAGATCATTCTCAGCTCCGGAGCACTGCCAAGAGAAGGCTGGATAATGCTTGGCTGAGCCACTCAGAAAAGCACAAACTTTTCAATTGAGAGCTTTTCCTCAAGTCTCAAAATGCTGGAATTACGCTCATGTTTCTGTAAGTTCACTGACACACTTTCATAGGCAAGAATCAGCAGAGCTCTTTAAACTATCTGTATGGACGCAAGTGAAAACATGAAATTAAATCTGAAAAAAGAAAAGTCATGTCAAAAGCCATTAGATGGCTTTTGGCTTTTCAAGATGGCGGTGGCTGCGGCAGCTGGCGCGGAGTAGCTGAGGTGGAAAAGGCGGCCACTGGGCCTCAGGCAGCCGGGAAACTTGTGGACCTTCCTCTTGCCATCTCTTAAGGGAGGACCGCTGCTGCTGGCCGGTCGTGGGGGGTGACCGCCACTTTGCCCCCGGCAGGAGAGGCTGCCTCATTTACAGGCAACAGCTTTGAAGTGTGGAGCAGGAAAAGAACTGTTTCTTAGCTGCAAAAGCAAGTCTCGAAACAGGGAACACGGCGCCAGGGCTGCTGTGGATGCAGCCAGGATCCCGGAGGCCAGGGCCGCTCTGAAGGCGGCCAGCTGCCCTATTCAGGATTCGAGGTTTCAGGCCGGCATTAAAGAAGATTCCTGGGAGCGCCCGACCCGCGCCGCGACTGAACAGCCCGAGGCGGCAGCGGCCGAGAACTGGTAAAGGCGGCAAACCAGAGACAGAGCGAGCACCCGACCTGGCACAGCACTGTGAGTGATCCCTGGCACAGCTCTGTTCGGGGGGTGGATGCCCACGCGGCTCCCACCTGCACCACCAGGCCACTCACCTCCCGGTACTGCCTCCATTTTCCCAGGTGCGGGCAGCTCCGCCCTGCTCAGCCATCACTGAGCCCTCCCACTTGCTTGGCCTGGCGCCGGGCTTTCCGGAGCCTGCGGACCGGCCTCCGCTCCCACTCCCTCCGCGGTTCTCTGGTGGGGCTGGTGGCGTGGGGCGTCCCGGGCCAGTGTCGGGAGGGCAAGGAAGTACGGGCGGGCTGACTGTCACTCCACCATACCCTGGACTCCGGCCCCAGGTAAACTCCCTGTTACTGGGAGGCAGATACCATCTCTGCGGCCACCAGTTTGGAAAAAAGCCTAACGAATTTCTGGTTGGGAATAGTGTGGTAGGAGAGTTCCCAGGTCCACTTGAACCTGCCGGAGACCAGGCTGCAGGTGGGCACTAGACTCGGTTTATACCGGGGGGATACAAAGGTGAACAAGACCCGAGAAAGATCTACACAGTGCTACAAAGGCACCCAGAGAGACCAGTCGTCTGTGCCCAGCAGAAACCTGGTAGACTTCCTGAGCGAGGCAGTGCCGAGCAGGGTCTTGAAGGCCCAGCTGATAGACGAGGGGTGCAGAAGACACACCCCAGCCCAGCACAGTGTGCACAGAGGGGGGAGACGTGTAGCCAGGGAGGCGGAGACTCGACAGAAACCACACACCCGGTGGGGTCGCCACTGCACGATCTAACAGCCTGGGCCAGAGCACACGGAACAGGGAGAAGTCCTGCACAGGAAGTGAAAGCTCAACAGAGATCACACACCCTGTGGTACGTGATCCACCAGCCCAGCAGAGTCCAAGCTGACCAGAAAGGTGGATCCCCGGAGAAGCCCAAGACCCGAGGCAACCACACACACAAGGCACTAGAGGCCAACTGAGCAGTCACGGAGGGAGCCATACGAAATTGGCAACCACAGCAACATCCTAGTTAGTCATTAGTCTCAAACCGGTGGACTGTGAAACCCCAGGCCACAATGAATAAACACCAAAAAAAAGATACCAGAAATACAAAAAATCAAGAAAGTACACCACCAAAAGTTAATAAATCTCAAACTCTAGATCCTATAGAACAAGAAGCCCTTGAAATGACTGCAAGGAATTTTGAGTGATAATTCTAAGGAAACTGAATGAGATACAAGAAAACTCAGCTAGACATCATGATGAAATGAGGAAAAGTATACAGGATCTGAAAGAGGAAATGTACAAGGAAATCAATGTCCTGAAAAAAAATGTAGCAGAACTTGCTGAACTGAAGAAGTTATTCAACGAAATAAAAAACACAACGGAGAGTTTAACCAGCAGGCTTGTCGAAGTTGAAGAGAGAACCTCTGAACTTGAAGATGGGCTGGTTGAAATAACACAAGCAGACAAAAAGAAAGAAAAAAGAATCAAGGACATTGAAGAAAATCTGAGAGAGATATCAGACAACCATAAGCGATCAAATATCCGAGTCATGGGTATTCCAGAAGGGGAGGAAAATGGAGATTCCATTGAAAACATATTCAACAAAATAGTGGCAGAAAACTTCCCAGGTATAGGAAAAAATCACAGATCTTCAGATCCAGGAAGCTCAACGATCTCCAAATGTATTCAACCCAAAAAGACCTTCTCCAAGACATGTCATAGTCAAATTGGCAAAACTCAGAGACAAAGAGAGAATCTTAAAAGCTGCAAGAGAGAAGCGTCAAATCACCTATAAGGGAGTCCCAATCAGGTTAACATCAGACTTTTCATCACAAACCCTAAAAGCTAGAAAGGAATGGGATGATATTTTCAAAATACTAAAAGACAAAGATTGCCAGCCAAGAATACTCTACCCTGCAAGGCTATCCTTCCGAAATGAGGGGCAAATAGTATATTTCTCAGACAAACAAAAACTGCGGGAGTTCACTACCACAAGACCACCCTTACAAGAAATCCTCAAGGGAGTACTGGGTTTGGTTCCTGAAAAATAACTACCACTGCCATAAAAACCCAAGAAAAATCTAAACCCGCTAGTATAATAAAAATGGCATTCATGAAGAGAAAACAAGCTAACAAAAACACTATCTACAACCTAAGGAACCAACAAACACAGAAAACAAACAGTAAATCAGAAAGCAAGGAACAAAAGACACCTAAGACAACCAAACAACCAATAAAATGATAGGAATAAATCAACACCTTTCAATAACAACTCTTAATGTAAAAGGCTTAAATTCCCCAATTAAAAGACACAGACTGGCTGACTGGATCAAAAAGCAGGACCCAACTATATGCTGCCTACAAGAGACCCACCTCACCCATAAAGATTCACACAGACTAAGAGTGAAAGGATGGAAAAAGATTTACCATGCAAACAGAAAAGAAAAACGAGCTGGAGTAGCTATTCTTATATCTGACAAAATAGACTTTAAACTAAAAACCATAAAAAGAGACAATGAGGGACACTACTTAATGATAAAAGGACTGATCCATCAAGAAGACATAACAATCATAAATATGTATGCACCCAATGTTGGAGCAGCCAGATTTATAAAACAAACTCTATTAGACCTAAAGAAGGAAATAGACACTAATACCATAATAGCAGGGGACCTGAACACCCCACTGTCAATATTAGACAGATCATCTAGGCAAAGAATCAGTAGAGAAACACAAGATCTAAACAAGACTCTAGACCAATTGGAATTGGCAGATATCTACAGAACATTCCACCCAACAACCTCAGAATATTCATTTTTCTCATCAGCACATGGATCATTCTCCAGGATAGATCACATATTAGGTCACAAATCAAGTCTCAATAAATTCAAAAAAATTGCAATTATACCATGTATCTTCTCAGACCACAATGGATTAAAACTAGAAATTAATAACAAACGAAACTCTGGAAACTATACAAACACATGGAAATTAAACAGCATTCTACTTAATGACATATGGGTCCAAGAAGAAATCAAGCAGGAAATCAAAAAATTTATTGAAACTAATGAAAACAATGATACATCATACCAAAACCTGTGGGATACTGCAAAAGCAGTATTGAGGGGAAAATTTATTGCATTAAATGCTCACTTCAGAAGAATAGAAAGAGGGCAAGTGAACAAACTAACACTTCACCTTAAAGAACTAGAAAAACAAGAACAATCCAAACCTAAAGTTAGCAGACAGAAAGAAATCATTAAGATCAGAGCAGAACTGAATGAAATTGAAAACCAAAAAACAATTCAAAAGATCAACGAATCAAAAAGTTGGTTTTTTGAAAAGATAAATAAAATTGACAAACCATTAGCATGGCTAACAAAAAAGAGAGAAGACTCAAATAACAAAAATTAGAAATGAAAAAGGCGATATTACAACTGATTCATCTGAAATACAAGGAATCATTCGAGACTACTATAAACAACTATACGCCAACAAATTTGAAAATCTGGAGGAAATGGATAAATTTCTGGACACACACAAGCTCCCAAAACTGAACCGTGAAGACGTAGAAAATTTGAACAGACCAATAACAATAAAGGAGATTGAAGCTGTTATCAGAAGGCTCCCAACAAAGAAAAGCCCAGGACCAGATGGATTCACAGCAGAATTTTACCAAACATTCAAACAGGAATTGACACCGATTCTTTACAAACTATTCCAAAAGATTGAAACGGACGCAAATCTCCCAAACTCATTCTATGAAGCAAACATCATCCTGATACCAAAACCAGGTAAAGATATAACCAAAAAAGAAAACTACAGGCCAATATCCTTGATGAATATAGATGCAAAAATCCTCACTAAATTACTAGCAAATAGAATACAGCAACACAGACGTAAAATTATTCATCACGATCAAGTGGGATTCATCCCAGGGATGCAAGGTTGGTTCAACATACGCAAATCAATAAATGTGATACACCATATTAATAAAGTCAAACACAAGGACCATATGATCATCTCTATAGATGCTGAAAAAGCATTTGATAAAGTTCAGCACTCATTCATGACAAAGACCCTCTATAAGTTAGGTATAGAGGGAAAGTATCTCAACATAATTAAAGCCATATATGCCAAACCCACTGCCAATATCATCCTGAATGGGGAAAAGCTGAAAGCTTTTCCTTTAAGAACAGGAACTAGACAAGGATGCCCACTCTCACCACTCCTATTCAACATAGTGTTGGAAGTACTAGCCAGAGCAATCAGAGAAGAGAAGGAAATAAAGGGCATCCAGATTGGAAAAGATGAAGTCAAACTGTCCCTGTTTGCAGATGACATGATCCTATATATCGAACAGCCTAAAACCTCTACAAAAAAACTGCTGGAATTGATAAATGATTTCAGCACAGTAGCAAGATACAAAATCAACACACAAAAATCAGTAGCATTTCTTTTCTCCAATAGTGAACATGCAGAAAGAGAAATCAAGAAAGCCTGCCCATTTACAATAGCCACCAAAAAAATAAAATACTTAGGAATTGAGTTAACCAAGGAGGTGAAAAATCTCTATAATGAGAACTACAAACCACTGCTGAGAGAAATTAGAGAGGATACAAGAAGATGGAAAGATATCCCATGCTCTTGGATTGGAAGAATCAACATAGTCAAAATGTCCATACTACCCAAAGTGATCTACAAATTCAATGCAATCCCCATCAAAATTCCAAAGACATTTTTCTCAGAAATGGAAAAAACTATCCAGACATTTATATGGAACAATAAAAGACCACGCATAGCCAAAGCAATGCTGAGCAAAAAAAATAAAGCTGGAGGCATAACACTACCTGACTTTAAGCTATACTACAAAGCTATAATAACCAAAACAGTGTGGTACTGGCATAAAAACAGACACACTGACCAATGGAATAGAATAGAGAATCCAGAAATCAACCCACACACTTACTGTTAGCTGATCTTTGACAAAGGCACCAAGCCTATTCAGTGGCGAAGGGACTGCCTCTTCAGCAAATGGTGCTGGGACAACTGGATATCCATATGCAGGAGAATGAAACTAGATCCATACCTCTCGCCGTATACTAAAATCAACTCAAAATGGATTAAGGATTTAAATATACACCCTGAAACAATAAAACTTCTTAAAGAAAACATAGGAGAAACACTTCAGGAAATAGGACTGGGCACAGACTTCATGAATACGACCCCAAAAGCACGGGCAACCAAAGGAAAAATAAACAAATGGGATTATATCAAACTAAAAAGCTTCTGCACAGCAAAAGAAACAACTAAAAGAGTTAAAAGACAACCAACAGAGTGGGAGAAAATATTTGCAAAATATATATCTGACAAAGGATTAATATCCAGAATATATAAGGAACTCAAACAACTTTACAAGAAGAAAACAAGCAACCCAATTAAAAAATGGGCAAAAGAGCTAAGTAGGCATTTCTCTAAGGAAGATATACAAATGGCCAACAGACATATGAAAAAATGCTCAACATCACTCAGCATCCGGGAAATGCAAATCAAAACCACATTGAGATACCATCTCACCCCAGTTAGGATGCCTAAAATCCAAAAGACTATGAACGATAAATGCTGGCGAGGCTGCGGAGAAAAAGGAACTCTCATACATTGTTGGTGGGACTGCAAAATGGTGCAGCCTCTATGGAAAATGGTATGGAGGTTCCTCAAACAATTGCAGATAGATCTACCATACGACCCAGCTATCCCACTGTTGGGAATATACCCACAGGAATGGAAATCATCAAGTCCAAGGTATACCTGTTCCCCAATGTTCATCGCAGCACTCTTTACAATAGCCAAGAGTTGGAACCAGCCCAAATGCCCATCATCGGATGAGTGGATACGGAAAATGTGGTACATCTACACAATGGAATACTACTCAGCTATAAAAACGAATGAAATACTGCCATTTGCAACAACATGGATGGACCTTGAGAGAATTATATTAAGTGAAACAAGTCAGGCACAGAAAGAGAAATACCACATGTTCTCGCTTATTGGTGGGAGCTAAAAATTAATATATAAATTCACACACACACACACACACACACACAGACACACACACACACAAACCGGGGGGTGGGGGGGAGAAGATATAACAACCACAACTACTTGAAGTTGATACGACAAGCAAACAGAAAGGACATTGTTGGGGGGGAGGGGGGGAGGGAGAAGGGAGGGAGGTTTTTGAGATGGGGAGCAATAATCAGCCACAATGTATATCGACAAAATAAAATTTAAAAAAAAAAAAAAAAAAAAGCCATTAGATGGACCTCTTTTCCAGTTACTCATTGCAATAGTGCACAGACATTCTAGGTCATGTCTGAAGCTCCAATAACTTCTGAAAGGAAACATTTCTAACACTGATAATTAAAGCTTATCTTTCTGAAACTTTTTCACAAAAAGGAGAATTGAATCAATTTTATAAAAAGTTCAGAAAAAAGTCATTTTAGGGCCTGAAATATCTGGATATAATGTGCCAACATAGTTTACTTTTCAAATTATTTGATTGAGGGATTCAATCTCTTGCTCATACAGTACAGGACTGTGTCTGAAATTTTCATTTTTAATGTCATCAGAAGCATCAATATCACAAGAAAACTATAAAGAAAAATTAAATCCTGTACCAATCAACCTCACATTAAATATTAAAGCACCCACTATGTGTCGTCATGGTATTATACAGAATGGAATATACAATACATTTAGTTCTTGCCTACAGTTCACTGCTTCTTAGCTAGCATCACTATCAGGTTTTTTTTAATCTTTAGATTAAAAATAATTTATTAGTCATAATACTATGAAAATCTTAGAGTTGAAATGGACATTAAATGTCATGTAGCCTAAGCTCCTTTAACAAGGTAAAGTTACCTAATGATTTTCACAGACAAGACCATACTTTTATAAATGCCATTTTGCAATTATAAAATCAATTATAACTGACCTACAGAGATATCTTACGAGTGAGTTTCTGAGAGCACTCACAATAAACTATACGGTCCTTGAATCCTGTATTTTAAAATCTGTACATAAACTCATGAGCCAGGAAGTGCAGACTGAATTACTCACGTTGGATTTACTTGGCAGCAAGTGCATCCTTTCCAAGCAACGCCCTGCCAAAATCTCCAACTCCCACCTGATGCTGTTCCTCAGAAAGCCATCATATCTTTCTATCAATTGACTAAACAAGAAACCAAAGAAAATCGGTTTTTTAATCAGATAAGTAACTTGGAACATTTAAGCAGTAGGTTACTGCATGTTTAATTATTATTATAAATTAAAGTATGAATATTATATTTATAGAAAGCAACCGAAATAGGTCACATAAAGAATATTCTGGGGATTGATTCAGAGTTCATATCACAACAATTACTTTACATATAGGCAGTATTCATTCTAAAAAGTTCAGTGCCTTGGAAGTTACAAAAAAAAATTTAATGGCACTGTTTTGTGTCAATTTGACCAAATTCAGCCAAAAAAAGAGAATTTTGAAAATTAAAGATTTTTTTTTTTTCCAATTACATGGTGCTAAATGACTGAATTCACTGAACTTTTCAGTTAGTTATTTGGGTAGCATGTAGTCATGTGTTAGTTTCACAAGGAATGCATAATGCATATTAAAGATGATAATTAATCACTCCACATTTGAGATCAAGGCCATTTATGCTTATAACTTTTCTTCTGCCCTCCAAGAAGAATAAGTTAAGATTAAAATAGAGTGAAAAATGATGGTAATATCATGTAAAAAGGAGCAGATGAACAGTTCTGGGCAAACTCAATTGCTGAAAATATTCAACAAACATAAAGGTAATATTAAGCAACCCACAGGTATTTGTTAAGTATCTAATACTGAGCATACTGTCTATTTTAAAGTTCTTTGCCTTTGCCTGTCCTGCTTCCTCTTCTTGGAATTCTCTTTCCCACCAGGTGAGCCCCCTACTCTTCCTTCAAATACTACTTGTGTAAAGCATTCTTGGGATTTTCCAAAGTCACTATTCATCACAAACTCCTCTGACGTTTACTGCACCCCTTACCACATTATTCTGTAATTATGATCTCTTATTCTTCTTCGTATCCTTAGGTTCCCCACACTGTCCCTCTGTAAGTGCCATGGCTTAAATGCGTCCCCCACAGGTTCATGTATTAGAAACTAGATCTCCACTGTAACAGTGTTAAGAGGGTGGGAAATTCTATTACTATAATGGAAAGGTGGGGCCTATAGCAGCTGATTAGATTGGGAGGACTGTAGCCTTGTGAATAGATTAATCCATTGATGATTTAATGTGTGGTCATGGGTGGGTTATGATGGCTTTAAAAGGACAGCAAGTGAGGTTAGCTCTCTCTTGCTCTGCCATTCACCATGTGACACCCTGCATTGCTGTGGAGAGCCACCACCAAGAAGGCCCTCACCAGATGTGTTCTCTGGACCTTGGACTTCCCAGCCTCTGAAACTGTAAGAAATAAATTTCATTTCTTTATGTATTACCCAGTTTCAGGTATTCTGTTATAAGCAACAGAAACAGACTAATACAGTAAGAGAAATACCTCCTGAAGCCTCTAAAACAGCCACTCTCGAAGTCTAGTCCTGGGACCCATAGCATCACCTGATTTTTTTGTATCACCTGGGAGCTTATTAGAAATGCACATTTTCAGGCTCCACCCTGAACCTACTTGAATCAGGAACTCAGGTGGGCGGTGGGGAGTGATTGGGGAAGGGACAGCCCTCCAGGTGATTCTAATGCATGCCAAAACTTGGGCTTTATCTCTGAAAACAAAAAGTCCCTAGGTGAGGAATGCAGCTGGAGAGAGGACCCTAAGCCCTTTCCCCTGACTTCAAACTTGTCCCTGGGATACTGTCTTCTGACTCCACTGCTGCTGTCACGCTGCTTTCCGTTGAGAACTCTGACCAAAGGCAAAGAGGACAGTGGTTATTTCTTCATGTCCATTAGTTTAGCTGATACCGCTATAATTTTCAGAGACTCCTCTAAATTCAAAGAAGAGCAAAGGTTTAAATATGAAGAAAGAATAGGAAACAAAGTACGGTGAAATTTGCAGAACAGCTGATTATCCTGCAGTTAACTTTAACCGAAAAGATCTAATCAACTGAGCTAACTAGCCAGCCCCTTACTTTAAAACTATATCTCTTTATTGGAGAAATTGTGGAAAATATGGAAAAGAAAAGGAAAGGGAAGAAATTATAATCATATAGTAAATAGTGTATTGTAATCTGTGATATTCACTAAGCAACATATCATGAATCTTTTTTCTATTTGGAAATATTCTCCCACAAAATTATTTCTACCAGCTGCATGGTAGTCTATCATATGGATACACCAGAATTTATTTCACCAGTGTTCTTTCTCAGACATTTAGATTGTTTTTAGGGCTTCACAATCATAAATGTATACTCCATATATTTATCCTTTTACCATCTCTGTTTCTTGAGGATAAATTCTTGGAAGTTGCTAGGTTTGTGTTATAAACACTTTTAAGACTTTTGAATCTTAGTACCAATGTGCTGTACCAAGAAGTTGAATAAATTTACATTCCCGCCAGCAGCAAATGAAAGTCCTCGATTTCTCACATTGTTGCCCAACATAATATTATTATTTCTTTAAGCATTGCCAATTTTATAGGGGTATAATGCTATCATGTTTTTGTTTTACATTCACTTTATTACTACGGAAGTTGATACAACTAAATTATTGAGGACATTTGAGAGTTTTTACATCTCCAAAAAAGGCCATTAAAAGCTTAAAAGTGGGAAAATTGTAATTTCATTTTTCAGAAAGCATAGAAATAACGTATATTATCATTAAGATCAGAAAATAATGTAGATCTTATAACTACAGATTGTAAATAATTAAACATATTACAGGTATATATGTGACCATGCACATAGGTCACATAGATGCAGACAGAGAGATCAGTATAAGTCACATGCAAATTACTACACAAGGGGTCAGGCATCAAAGTTGCCTTTTATTACCTTCTTACAGGTTCAAATTTGTCCTTAAGATCTTTTAAAGTCTAATTATGGGTCATTTTATTAGGGTTGTGCTGATCCTTTAACAGGCATCTTTTATGCTACTCTCATAAAAATACCCCTAAAGTATATTAATATCAGAAGATGAACATTGCTGATATAAGAATTCAATGGTAAACAGTAATGGTACCATTATGGCTTTCAAACCAGTGTCGTTACAGTACTATTTTTAGTTTGCATTATTACAATGTGTTCATTCTTTTCTAGGTGGATTACATTTTACATGTAACTAAAGCAATGGATCCCTGTAACTTTCACTACATTTCTTGAAATCTGCACACTTTGCTTCTCTCCCGCAATTTAAATGAGAACTTTGTGTCTTCACATCTGCAGTCCACATTAATCCTTAGAATCTCCTTTTTTTCTCTAGGATGACGAGGGTCCACCCTGACCATTTTAAGGAGAATTTACTAACCCCTTTATTGTCATTTTTGACTTTCAGTTATAAAAACAAACAACAAAAAAAAAAAAAAAGAGGTTGACCATATCCAATACAAGTATTCTCTATTAGTTTTTAAATAGGGTTACAAAACAAGTGAGAAATGAGTTTGACTGAATTAGTTTGAATGATGATTAGCCATTATATACACACAGCAATGGGCTGGGAAGTTAGAAAAATCGAGTGAGAAAACCAAGTGAGGTTAAGATTGAGAGAGAAAATCTGGAAAATAAAAAAGAAAAGCTTGTTGAGAATCTACTATGTGTCATGTAATGTCCCTGGGGTTTTACATAAATTTGAAATGTTGGTTCTCTAAAGAATATAACATGTTAGACAACACACACACACACACACACACACACACACACACACACACACACTCACACACACACACACACACTCACACAGAGGATATATACCCACGGGGTATTTCTCCATAGGAGGATTACAGATTGCTAAATTTTCTTTTAATGCATCCGTAGTTTCTAATCTTTATACTATATATTAAGAACGTATTTTTAAATCTTTCTTAACTACATCTTAGAAAGTTAAGACATCTCAGGTCTTAACTGGTGCAGGGCCCCCTGGTTATCCGCAGCACCTGAGCACAGGGAGAGGGACGGTTTTCAATGTGGGCAGACAGTCCATGTGCAGAAACGAGAGCATCCAGCTCTTTGGCATTTCCAGTCCTCCCCTTCACGGCCTGACATCACAGCCTTCCCACATGACTGCCTGCCACTTACACATTCTCAGTGTGATGGATTATAGTCAACACTAATTGCCCAGAGCTACCACGTTCTCCTAGAGCTACCAGCTCTGTCCTCCCTCTAAAAGCAAGGTTCTTCCTCTTGACTTAGTTTGCTGTTTCCCAGTGGCTGCTGTGTTAACCTCTCCACCCAGGTGCATGCCTCTTTCAGCCTTACCTTCAGTGGCCTTTATGTTTTCCTTCCCTTCCTGTGTCCAATTCTATGCTTCCTAACATATTTTGAAAGTCAAGGGGAACTGGAAATTGCCCTTGCTAAGTAACACTTTTCTTTCTAACTAAAACTTAGGAATGATGTCAGTAAAATGGGGAGGCTGTGAGACAGAAAGGGGACTTTTTAAAAAATTCAGATTTAAGAGCCAGTTAACATCATTCCTTGGACCAAAGGAATGGCCACTCTGAAGAAAACTGTGTTGAGTTAAAACAATTCACTCAACAAAGGTGGTTTTTTGAGGTTTTAATAGTGTCTTATTTTATATCTAATTTGCAGTGAACCTAAAGATCAGAATTACAGTAAGGACAGGGAAAAGACAGTAGGTTAGAACTCATAATATTATTTTTAATACAAAATATATGATAAATTATAGCAATAGTAAGGCCCACTCCCCCAAATGGATTTGAAGTAAAGAAAAACCTGAAATTATTGCTCCATGGACATCAGTTAAGAAAAAAAAAGAAAAATCTGAAATCCTGATTCTACTAATACAAGCTCTGGATACCCATTTCTTCAGTGCTACAGGACAGTGTCTTAAACATGTTTTTAATTCATTGAAATGTTCTTAGATGAGTCTTTTCGGGCCCTTGGCGCTCCTGTGTGGGTGGAAACATAGTTGGTACTTGCACAAATGAAGGATACTTGAGGACACGGCTTGTCAAATCACATCAACTGCTAGGTGGGTCTGGGAGCTGATGAATTCACATGAGAACGTGATTGCTCAAACACATAGCCTTGCATCTTCCTTACACCAGGTTTGACATTAATTGGACTGTAACTAAATAAAAGGTGTATCAACTCAACGTTTACCTGGAGTTACTAAAATGCCGTTTCGATTGAGTAATTCCAATTGAGGTTTAACTATTGAAGGAGGCTTCGTAAAGGTAATCTATACTTTCCATTGGCTGTTCTGAAGGAAGCACTTTTTATTGCAGTTTTATTCTGGTATAATTCTCTCTCTCAGGAAATAGGAGTCTTCTTCAAGGTAACTAATTGTGTGCGTGCTAAACCTACCGCCCTAAGTGAGAAGACCTAACTAGGTCAGCTAGTATTCTGGAGAACTACGTAGGAATGTGCTCTGCCCTAAAGGCAGTTTTAAATTTAGGTGGTCTTATGCCTGAATTCAGGGCATGTCAGGATTCTTATGTCGTGCCTGTCCACAAATATGGGTGCTGATGACTAAATAGCAAAGTACTGATGCATACAGTATTTCACTGGCTAGTCAGAGTTACAGAATTTTAGAAACAAAAAATTTCACATATCGCCTGGACTGAGTCTCATTTCCAGATGAGAATACCATGCACAAAGGCTACGACTAACTAATTTATTTAAGTTCACACAATAAATTGGGGCAATCGATCCTCATGTCTGTATTAACAAAGTGAATTTTTAAAAGATGTAGAAAACACCCTTCCCCAAAGTGGTTCTATTAGAGAATTACGTTTTGTAATCAGTTTGATAAAAATAAGGGAACTATAATTTAAAAACAAAAACAAAAAACTAGACTTCCTGGAGATGGACATTAACTCCCTTTATTTTTTTGTTCCACTGAAACTTAATTTTTTAAAGTTTTTATTATGAAAAATCTTAAATGCATACAAAAGCAAAAGAAAATAATAAAAGGAAACCTTGTGTGCGCATCCAGTGTCATTGCTTATCAAACCATGACCAATCTTATCTAATCTAAACTCTCCACTTCCACCGCATTATTTTTGGAGAGGATATCAGGGCTGCATCATTTCATCTGTAAACATTTCAGCATGTACCTCCAAAAGATAAGGACTCTTTTTTAAAGCATAACCACATTACCGTTATCACTCATACAAATTTAACAATAACTCCTTAATATAAATAGATTTTTTTAAATTTACATAATCCTTGGCCTTAGAACTGTGACAGAGTACTACGATTTGATAAATACTGTTTCATTGATTTATTCATTGAAGTACTTACTGAGCATTCCTATAAACATCCACAAATGTTTTGATTGCAGGGAGGGTTAGGCAGGAAGCCTAAATTGTTACTTTTTGGGAGGCAGTAGACAGTAGGAGAAAGAATTCTGGAACTAGACAGAGCTGTGTTAATAGCTCAGTCTCACTCCTTATTGAATGTATAAACATAAGCAAATTTTTTAATCTCTCAAAACTTCAGTTTGCTTCTTTGCAAAATGGAGATAATACTTATCTAACAGAGTCACTAGGAGGGCAAAATGAGATTACATATATAGAGTTACAGAGGCTGCACAGGTGAGCACTCCAAATATAGCGTCTCTTTCTCAGAGATTTTTGTCAGTACTAAGTTACTAATATTTTTTCGATCCGATTTATTAGCTTTAATTAACTAATTGGCTATGTAGATGTACTTTAAGGCTGGTACTGTTATTCTCTTTCTGAGTTGTATGCACAATGCTTTTGGAAAAGAAAAGGATTTTAAATGTTCTCGCCACAAAGAAATGATAAATACCTGAGGTGATGAATATGCTAATTGCCCTGATTTGGTCATTCCACAATGTATACACGTATCAAAACATCATATTGTGCCCCATAAATATACACAATTAGTATTTGTCAATTAAAAATAAAATAAAACTTTTTTTTTAAAAAGGAGAAGGGCTCTATTTCTCACTTATAAAAACTGAAAGCCAAAGTGTCAATGGCCCTAGACGCCTAAGAACTATCAGAAATTTGTTAAGCGTTGTCAGGTTCAACAAATAATAATTGATGGATTAATGAGTGAATGGATAAATGAAGAAAGATGCAGAATCTCCTCCATTTCCTTAGTACCTTCAAGAAAAAGAAGAGTCCTTATCCACGTGGAATAATTAAGTGTAGTAATACCAAAAGGCTTAGACAGCTTTCCCGTTTCAGCCTTTTACTATGTACCTTTTTGGTATATGGTTTTTTTTTTTGGAGGGGGGGTTGTTTTTTTTGTTTGTTTTTTGGCGTCTGGCCAGTATGGGGATCCAAACCCCAAACCTTGGTGTTATCAGCACCACACTCTAACCTACTGTTCCTATCATGAAGGGGGAAGCTTTTGTCCTAGGTGACTCTTGAAGGGAAGCTATTGTTCCATGATTAAATACTAGAACACTGCCCAACTTGCTTTTGCCTCTGATGAAAATGTAATCCTAGTTTATAATTCAGCATTCATGTAGCACTAATTGTTAATAAACCCTTTACCATTTACAGTTCAGACAGTAGTTTTAGTAGACCTTTCTCACAACACCCCTCCAAGGTAAGCCGCTGTAATTATCCGCCCTTAATAGATGAAGAAACCAAGGCACAGAAATTTTAAATAACTCGTTTTAGGTAAGGAAATGAGTCACCAGGAAGAAAGGCCTGGAACCCCACAGGGCTCACTAAGTTCAGCACAGAAACATGCTAGACTGGGACCACGGGGTTCCTCTGGCGTCCCTGTCCCACCCTCAGCCCTCCCTGTCACTGTTGTGACTCTCTGGATGTGCCTCTCCCACTAGCTTGGAGGTACTTGCACTGCATCTTTGCTGCCCTTGTTGCTAGCACACACTAGGTGCATGATAAGTGCTTAATCCTTGTGCATGGATGTTGACTGAATGATTAAGATACAGTGCCAACGCACTTGGAAAGAACTGCTTCTGCCCCATTGTTGAACAGAGCTGAATGACCTGCTCATCATCTTAACAAGAGTCCAAACGCACCCCTATCTGCCCAGTCTCTGTTTGTAGCTTGCATCGCACCCTTTCCTGCCTTCTCAGGAAGCATATGTCTATTTACTAGTTATTTATCTATTTATTGGCAGCTGGCTGGTACAGGAGTTGAACCCTAGACCTTCGTCTTATCAGCACCAGCTCTAACCACCTGAGCGAACAGCTAGCCCAGAAAGTGTTTATTCTTGATCATCTCTCTCCTTGACGGTCCACTGCGCCCCTTCCCCTGGAACCTTTCCATCAGCATGTGCATGTTCCACTCTCTTCAGCCCCTCTGCGTGTCATACAGCCTCAGATACTCAGAAGACAGTGCTTCAGTTCCGCATCTCCTCCAGACACCACGTTTTTCTCTTCCCTTTCTTGACCGCCTGCCAGCTCCTCAACCCACTTGGATCCAGTTTCCCTTCCATTCCTCTGCCAAAGTGGCTCTCCACAAAGTTGCCAGCATGAATCCCGTTACCAAATCCCTTGGACATTGTTCGATCTTCCTCTTTTCCCTCAAGGCATCTCCCCCCTCCTGGTTTTCCTCCTCTCTGCTGCCATCCTGCCAATCTCCCTTTCCAGTTGATCCCACTCGGCCAGGTGATTTAAAGGTAGAGATTCTGAAAGCTCTGGCCAGAGACCCTCTGCTCTTCTCCTCTTACACTCTTTCCCTAAGCAATGTCACCTACACCCACGGTTCATTTACCAGATGAACACCAGTAGATCAGAGACTCCCAAAATCACATCTCCAGCCCAGACCTCCTCTCTGAGTTCTGGACTCAACCATCAACTACACATCAAATAATTATACCCTTCAACCTTATTCGTTTCTCAGATTTCTCCCAAAATGCCAGATCTTCCATCCCAGGCATGGTCTTCTTCTCTGTCTCAGAGAATAACAAAACAATCAATCCAGTTGCTGAAGCCAAAAACCTAGGAATCACCTTTGTTCCCCTCCTACCCATATGGAATCCTTCACCACGTCCTGTAAATATCACTTCCTAAAAACCTTTTCAGTTTGTCCATGTCCCACCATACCCTTCCCTTTGACTCTAACTGTTCCCACTACATTCCCTCTTGCCCAGGCCTCTCCCTGCTCCAATTCATGCTCCACACTGAAAAGCACAACTCTAATCTGGTAACACAAATGTCCTCCTTAAAACTCTCCAGTGTCTTCCCATTGCTCTGAGAACGAAGAGCCAGATCTTCAGCACGGCCCATACGGCGGGCGCCGGAGCCGCAGGATCCGGCCTCCACACCCACCTGAGCTTCATTCTGTCCCACTCTCGCCTTCCAGCTCCGCCCTCCAGCCATCTGGCCTGCTTCGGGTTCTTAATTGCGCAATACTGCCTTAACCTCAGGACTTTACCCATGCTGTTGCCCCTTCTAAAGACTGACCTTCAGCTAGTAAACAAATACAGTTGATCTAATCGCAGCTCAAATATTTCCTCAAGGAAGCCTTATATGATGTGATCTCCCAGATTAAATCAAGTCCCTTCATTCCACGTAATGTGGAATTTTTTCCAAAGAAATGGAACCTACATGACATTCTGTTTCAATGACACACCAGAATACCAATCTGATCCCATTACGATTTTATTTTTTTCTATGAACAGAATTAGATTAACCAAATATTATCACTGAAAGAGACTTTAAGTTCCTTTAATTTGGTGGTACCCAACCTGCTTTCCAGCATGCTTCGGCGATTAAAGCCATCAAGGAAGAGACCCGTCTGCAGGACGCTGGGCTTCTTAACATTCTGCCTCACCTCCGCGTGCATCAGAAAACTTGACTATTATAAATTGTGGTTCCACAGAAGATTCTGCAGGAGAAAACGGTTTATCTGCTAAAGGGGTTGGAAATACATTAGTCTAGCCCAGCTATTCATGGTCTAAATTGGGATACTGAGTCCTACAAACAGAAAGTGACTCATCACCAAGTCCAAAAACTAATTAATTGGAAAGTCAGGGTCACGTTCCAGAGAATCTGTGCAAAATGGTTAGTCTGCAGACTTAAGAAGAGCTGCCAGCAGGGCAGTGTGCCTGAAGGGTAAAGTGAGTGAGCTGTTCGTTACAAAGGACAGCAAGTAGGTTGAGGCACAGAGCATGTAACACGTTGTGAAACAAAGGTCAGGTTTAAACGATTCTAGAGATGATACGTGAAACTTATTTTACCGGTTGCCATTTTCAAGATTACAAAACCCCAAACTAATTTTCTCTTCAACCTCTGTGGATACAAAAAATGTACGTATCTCAAGAATCTAGCCTCACCTCAATAAGTACAATAAATATTATATAATAAAACCAACTTACAAGTTGTCTTTAGTCCTTGCTGCCATCAATGTCTCCTGGATTCAAAAGGGTAGAGGAATTGAAACCCAGAGTGACAAGGGGCTGTCACTGGTTAGTTCAGATGGCCAGAGTACAGCGCAAATAAGGCTTGGGCTTGGCAACATCTCTCTTTTCCACAGCCAACTATTCCCTAATTCTTGGCCAACAGACACAACATCAGGCCGTTGGCTACCAAGTGCCACCTACTCATCCTTCAAGGCCAGATCCAACATCCATTATGCGTATCACCTCTTCTGTGGTCTCTCCCTTCTAACGTCTCATAGATTTTAGCAACCATAGTGTCCACTTGGCATTTCTCTTAGGATACTTTGCATTGTCATTTCATTTATTAGCATCTGTGGTCTTCTTCCCAATCACATAATAAACCTCTCTGCTGCGATGACAGTGTCTCACCACATCCTCCACCCCACCCTCCTAGTGATAAGTGCTCAGTAAATGTTTGTTGATGATGATGATGATGACGATTACTAGAGATGAACCAAGGAATTTCCCCTTTTATCCTTTACTGAAAAAAAAAAAAAACTACTTGAAATACATGCCCTACTGCTCAAGGCATTTACTATTATGAGAGCAGATGGATAAAAAACAAGAACACTCATTTGTGATTGCTTACAGCTTAGACACAATCTCTATGTGACAGAAGCTGCTAGTCTTTATTTTCTCCATTTTATGGGGAAGAATGCTGAGGTACAGAAGAAGATATTGGGTGGCTTTCTCCTGATTCCATAGAGGCCCTAAACAAGGTAGAAAAATTAATGTTTTCATATTGATACAGTCCAGTAGGAAAAGAAAAACCATCACTAAGTGCATGTCTCTTTTTAAAAGTCAATAAATAAATAATCATGGAAAATAAGCCCTAAGTTGGGAGAAGCACGTAAAATAAAAAATGTGAGATTAAACAAGCTTTAAGTAGAATATGCACAGAGCCACGTGAGATATTAATACCATACCTGAGATCTGTGTTAAACTAATATCTGAAAAGATACTTAAGTGCTGAAATGAAACACTTTAGTGAGGACCTTTTTTTTTTTAACCATTGCTGAAGGATTGTTTTTTCTTGCAAATGACATACAAGTCACTGTTCTATTAATGTCACCTTATCACTCTGAGCTTTTATTTCCCTTCTTATATAAGAGTCCCATCTCAAGTTGTTGTGAAAGATCTATGAGGGAGAAGAGATCATTAGTAAAAAGACTGATCTCTTAGAAGAATTTTTTTGTATCAGCACAATAGTCTTCTCTGAGTGACAAATAATGAATTTACCTCAAGGGCTGCTGATCTTTCTTTGCAAACTCTAGTAATGTCCCAGTTTTCTTTATCCTGGTTCCACAGTCTCACCTTGACTAGTGCTCCTATATATCAACAACCTCTTCTCCGGCTTCAGACTCCCATACGCCCCACAGAAGTACATGGAGTAGGTTCCCATTTGCAGCGTCTAATGTGTTTCCCTCTCTTCAGTTTTGTTCTGAATTCTCTTGCAAACATCTGGGCTTTGTGATACAGCAGATCCACAGGGATAGTTTGCACATGAGCCACTAGACACCTTGTGTATCCAGAGCACAGGAAACAAATTGAGATATCATGCCATAATTCATTCCTTGCCTCAGTTTCTTTGCCTGTAAAATTGCAATAATAATAAAACTGACCTCACAGGTTATTCCGGATATGAAAAGATGAATAAAACACGGCCACCAACTTGGAGGAGGTCACAGAAACACCATGGTTGACATCTGGCTCAAGCTCAGACTTAACAAATAAGCTTCTCAGGATTTGCCACAGCAGGACAAATGATTGCTATTGCTAGTGTGGCTGTAAAATTAGGGAAACTGAAGCACAAAGAATAAGACACGAGATAGAGAAGACGATGGCACTGTAAATGCAGAGAATTACAGCGCTGAAAGGAACCTTAGAAATGCCCTGGTGACTTTGGAGACACAAAGCCTTGGGTTCTAATCCTAGCTGTGACACTTTCCGCTTGTGTGACTATGTGTATGTAACACCCTTTAACCTCATTATCTATTTATTGAATGAGAATAAAAAACGACTACCACACAATTATTGTGCTTACTAAATAAAATAGAGTATGAAAATTAGGTGGAATATACTAAACTCTTAATACATGATTTATATAATTTTTATTATTTGTATATTTTTAAAATATGTTTATTATGTGATATCTTTTTATGGCTGGGTAAGAGAGGAGTGGGACACATGGTAGCCAAAGACAGAAAGATAGGGCTGGCCGGTTAGCTCAGCTGGTTGGAGTGTGGTGTTATAACACCAAGGTCAAGGGTTCAGATCCCCACACTAGCCAGTAGCAAATTAAACAAAGAGAGAGAGAGAGAGAGAGAGAGAGAGAAAGGTTAGAGACCAGAGTAAAGACTCTACCCGGAATAGAAAGAAGGTGCCACATTAAGTTTCACTCCCCTTTCTGATGGAAATTCTGACACATCCAGGGAAAGAAAACAAGCGAGAAGAGCATAAACACTGACATAATTCTACCATAAGACTCTACTGTATTTGGCGAGAAACAGAGCCCACTTCACTGGGCGAGGAGCCCTATTCTAAGCAGGTGAGGAAACCACACAGCCAAGGGTCAGGTTATTGACGGGACAGAATTCCCATGCACACCTTTTCACTCTACCAAGCTTTGTATAATCCAGTCATTCATTCACTCAGAAATAAACATCGGGCACTACCTCTGTGCCTAGAGGTATGACCGTGGTGTAATTCAAAACTGCACTTATCAGAAATGCACAATGGCAAGTGATGGCCTTAATGAAAATCATTCTGATCTAGAAATCCAAGGGGCACCTCAACAGAACCACCTTTCCCTACTTACTATCCACTTTGCTTCTCAACCAGGAGGAGAGGCAGGTGCTAGGGGAGCCGTGTGCAGTGGGTAGCAGCAATCTCTGCTGGCCACCTCTGACTTCCTGCTCTGCCACCGACTGTGCTGCCGGGAGGGACTTTCCTAGGTGGTATGCTAACCTACATTTGTCAAGCTGGGCTCTTTTCAAAATGAAACCTGCCAAAACAGAAGAAAAACATAGACACAACTCAGTGAAAGCAGCATATACCTTTTTTTAAAAAATGTGCAAATGTGAAAAGTTTTTTAGTAAGCTTGAATACTGCTTATACCACGTATAATTATGTTGCCTGAGAAATGTTTGTGGCTGCACAACAACAGCACCACATCCTAATGAGTAACGAAGATTGCATAACAGCCCAGGTAAGCAACACCACCCACAGATTGCATGTGAATACTAATACCGAGTTCTTGGCCGCAATGATGTGAAATAAAAAGGAAGAACAGAACTTCAAAATATTACTTTCAATTGTTGCAATCAACTGTGATTGGTTTGGCAGGAGTGTTTATTTCACTTTTTCTGATTATTAGCTCTTCGTTTGAAAGGTCAATTTTTTTTTCATTCACAAATCAGAGTGTTTAATAAGAATTCTTAAGAAAGCCCTGATCGGATGGAGACCCAAACCACGGTCCGTGGACAAGAGCAAAGTCTGGAAAGGGAAAAATCTCACGATCTTCCTCTGTCAACCGTGGTAAAGTTTCACAATGGAAAGTTCTTCAGTACATCTAACTTAGATCCCCCTTGCTGACACATGAAGGGGACATCACTTCTAGGAAATAAGTGGGCATTAAAAGCAGGGACTCCTTAAAGCAACGTTCCCCAAACTGTCCTCCTCAGAACACCATTGCTTAAGATAATAATAATAATAATAATAATAATAATAATGCATTTATGGGGGAGGAATGAATGCTGTAATTAAACAAGTTTAATAAATACTATATTCTATATTCCCCCCTTAAAAGTTCAAAAAGTACTATTAGTATATTAAAATTTTTCTAAACCCTGCCTGTTTAGCCTAGTTTTTAAGCAGAGTCCCTACCTCACTTCCACCCCCTCCCCGATATATTATTAGTTTCCGAAATTTCTCTGTGAAATGCACATTGGGAAATGGTGCTTCAGATTCCCAGCCCAGTCTCTTTACTTCATCATTGAAAAATCAAGAAAGACAGTAACTTGAAAAAGTTCTGTATGAGAAAGTTGTCAAACCCTCCTGGGCAAAAATATCAACATCTTCTTATTTTTTGGTAAATTGCAGATCAATTTCCTTTCCCAGAGAATGATTCTCTCATTTTGTGCTACCATGCCTAAAATACAGAAGCTTCTTTAAAATAGTTCACCTGGGTCGGATACACATGTTCCCAGGCTAAATTCACACCCATCTCATATCATGCTCTCCAATTGGTGATACTTATATGAGATTCCACCATTTCAATGCACTGGGTAGGTGTGGGGAGGGGTTGGCATACAGCCATGTCAGAGCTGAAGGAAGTCTAAACATCACCTGCTCCAATGCCTTCATTTTGCAGCAATGAAAGAACCATGGCCTAAATAGGAAAGTTGGCATCGCCCAAGGGACAGTTAGACAGTGGCCAAGCCAGGACTTGACCTGAGTCCCTCCTGGCTCTCTCCCATCCCTCCATCTCCACACCTTCCCCAGGATTACACAAACCTGCCCCCTGACCTGCAGACTAGAAAATTAGACTCAGCAGCAGAAGCACTTGCTTACCAAAGAGTACACAGAAGCCAAGTTATTGTTAGTGTAGGGTTGCTTTATTCTCAGTGCAGAGGTGAAAAGATTTCCACTCCTAACAGTTCCAGAAGAATAATGGGAACACGGAGAAACACTGGTTTCTCTATCGATGTCCCAACTTGATCTTTTCTTCTATACAGATCCATCAAGTTCCAGGTGATCTCTCCTGTGATGTGCTTAAGGTTAAGAATTTGGCTGGAGATGAAAAGCATATCATTAAAAGTGAAATCTAACTGAGGAGCTATGGAGACTTTCGATATAAACTTCCCAAGAGCTACACCTCTCTCTACACGTGGTAGCAGATTTTAGCACTGAAACTTGAAATTTTTTTCACTTTGGATTTTTATTTTATACCCACTCCTTGATAAGGGAGTTACCTCTCTTCATCCACCCCCAGGGACATTTAAATTATACTTTGCTCTTGAGAATGAGCATTTTTACTTTTAGCTGTTGATTTCAAAACTCTGCAAACTTTCCCTTGAAGTCATTTCTTTCAACCTGTCTACGTGCTCAGGGACTTTCACCCTTACCACAGATAGGGTCACATTTCAACAGATCTTCTGTCCTCCTGGTTCTCCTGGTGCCTGACCCCCAGGAAATAAAGGAGCATGTCGCATTGAGATAGCCATTATGTATCTCCACTCATCAGAAACACTGTCGCCAGGTGGCAAGGGTACAGGATGACAAGAAAACAATCCCATCTTTCATTTCCCAGCTTCTGCCATGCACAATCTTTCAAACCTGAAAATGGACCAAAAAATCCAGAGAGAAAAGGTTTGAGAGCCTCTGCACCAAAGAGACAAGAAAGCACACAGTCCAACTGTGACTTACCAAAGGCTCAAGTGAAAGAGAATAAATCGTATTCACCAAGCAACTCATTCGTCTTCACTGTTTAGGGCATTTCCCTTTAATATTTACATTTTCTCTAAGCTTGGCCTAGTCTTTATTTAAAAAAGAAAGAAAGAAAAAAACTGTCATTTCTATTCAATTAATGGCTTCCCCCCTGACTTTAAATCAAGGGCAGTGTCTGTTCAATTTAATTACTTTCCAAGTATCCTGCATGGTAAAGCAGCCACCACTAAAGCAGAAGAGCCATATGGTGCTTTATAAGGCAAGAATTCAATATAATTTAAGGATATTCTCCTAACAGAAAATGCAATAAGGCTGATTTCCTCCCTGCTGTTTTTCTAGCCACTTGACATGTAATATGTTCATAGGTCAAGATTTGAGCTGAACAGTTTAAAGTATGTAAAGTGGGGAGAGTGTCACCTACCTATGGAAGGTCTGCAGAAGGAGATTTTTGAAGGACTTATCCCACCCACTCTAATTATGTGTAAACAGTGACTTTCTTCTTTAAGGAGGGTACTTATTTTTATCATCTACATGCACAAGATTTTTCAGATCTAATGGCATGTATAACTGCATCAGCATCAGCACATTCAATATCGGAAAGCAAGCTTAAGTAAAAACAGTGAAGTTGTAAGGCAAAAATTACAGAAATAGAGCACAGCCAGAACACCAGCTCCACCATTATAACCTTGACTCGAACACCAAGGAGCTTGAGACACTGAACAAGTCACTTTGCCTCTCTGTGTCTGTGTCACTATTTTTAAAAAGAGGGAGCTCCAATAAATCGACACTAGAACTTTCTCTGTCTCTAACATTCTTTGAAACTATAGGATGACAGCAGGGTACCTACCAACTGCCCATTACAGTCTAAAGTGGTACAACCCCATCGCCCCCAAGCAAAAGAATCAACATGAGGACAACTTCAAGCAATAATGTAAACGTAGAGTATCCACAAAGAGATAACTTAAGGAGCAGCAATCTGATATGGAGTTGCTCTTTTTAATCAATGGCATCATATGGTCCAGAAAAATTCTAGTGAAAAGGAGAAATGGAATGTTAAACATAAGGAATTATACCTTCAACATGTTAATTTGCACAGTGTAATCACATGTAAGTAGTGTAATCAGTATATTCTGTGATCTGGTAAACAGTTCCATTTATGTGTAATGTACAAATCTCCCAAACTATCTATAGTCGCATGTAGACTTCTCAGTTTGATAACTACTTAAGATGATAGAGAGCAAGTGAGAATCGAAGAAATGTGCACACTTGTTTAGTAAAAAGCTCTCTTTTGCAGTCTATCAGCCAAAGAGAATGGATACTCCAGTTAATTGCAAATTAATAGACAGTCTTCAAATCACTCATTAGGTCTTTGCCATACCTTTATACACATTCACTCACAAATAAAAATGTCATCCTTTAATACAAATGATAGCAATGTTTCTTGTGAGTTCAACACAAAAATGATCCACCACCCATGCGTAAAATTATATGAGAGCTTATGATTTCAGACTTACATTTTCTGTGTAATGAATGTATATATTTAATGTAGATGACTTGAGGGAACCTTAATCTATGGATTCTTAGTCTTTCCAGATCACACATTCTGTACATCATTTTTTCTCATTTTGGTATGTTATTGGATTGAATTTGATTCAAAGGCCAAGTAAAGTATGTCAGAGCCTATTCTCTACTTTATGTGGCTCTGTTCTTAGCTCTCTTTAGCTTTTGTATAACTTGATTGATGGAGAAGTAAGGGTATGAGGTAGAGGAAAATTTTTGGAAGATGAATCAGTATATACCGCTGCCTTCCAATATAACCAGTAACTAATTTAAGACACATAAACATTTATCCTGTATCCAAACAACTTCTAGGAAAGATATTCTACTACCTACTTATCCAATTTTAAACAATTTTGATAATATAAAAAAATTAGCAAGCTTTCTGAGTCATTTATATAATTATTTGCCATGAATGGTAGACAATTGTAATTTTTCTGTATGTCTTTGTTCTAAATTCACCACACATATTTAGGCTCTGTAAATCAAATATGGATTTTCTCTTTGCCTAAATGCATTAGCCAAATGCTC
Source organism: Cynocephalus volans (assembly GCF_027409185.1). Taxonomy (NCBI): domain Eukaryota; kingdom Metazoa; phylum Chordata; class Mammalia; order Dermoptera; family Cynocephalidae; genus Cynocephalus; species Cynocephalus volans. Next base: position 128,931,072 of record NC_084465.1, on the reverse strand, counting down.
ATGGAAAACATCAACCAATCAATTAACCAAAAAAAAAAAAATCTGTTTAGCATTGCTCTGGGTACTAGCATATTTGGTCCATGTCCGAGGAAGCTTATTGTCTATTTGAAGACATAGTACTAACATATAAGAAAAATATTACACATATTCTACTCATAATTATATGCATCTGTGACACAGATTGCAGGAGTTGAAAAGGGAAGAAGATAAATGCATGAAAAAAGATCACATAATGTGTGTTCATGCCATGGAATCTCCTTGTTGTGTATTCAGTATGGCTGTATGTTTTCGGAGATCTCATTTGTAGTCTTTTCGGTAATGATTCTCCTGCTATGAGTTCTGGGTCCTTTAAGCTGGATAATTAGTTACTTTGAAATAAAGACATCTTGGGCTGTGCACTTAACTCAGTTGGTTAGAGCATGGTGTTATACTATGAAGATCAAGGGTTTGGATCCCTGTGCTGTCCAGCTGCCAAAAAAAGAAAAAAACAAGCCCATGAAATAAAGACATCTCCCTCACTGGACTAGTGAAAAGGCACAGAGAACAAGGACAAATTTGAGTAAGACCTTATTTTAGAAGGTAAGACTTTACAATTAAAGAGCTTTCTCTTTCAAGTATTATACACCCCAAATCATAACTCCTTTTATTTATTCCTTATGGCCCCCCATTTTTCTACCTAAGTTAATGCTAATGATTACAGCATATAATTTAATAAGACCATGGTTCCAGGTAAAATGTAGTAGGGTGTTCTGTTTACAATTTTAAAAAGCCAGGTAAATTGCTAAAATCATACTGTCCAAGACATCAGAAAGCTATGGAAGCAAAGAGCCCTAAATGAACTCAACCAAAGACAAAAGAGCCTTTCCACTCTGAGTAGGCAGCCACTCGTGCTTTCTATCTTGGGAAGGTGTGCCAATTCTGAGTGCAAGATGAGGCTAGAACTTGGCCTGAATACAAGGACATTACTGTGAGAAAAAGAAACCACAAAAGCATCTGGAGGTTGTGTGGGGCTGGAATGACAATCTAGAAACCTCAGGAGCCCTAACTGCACAAGGCCATTTCCCTCTATGATTCATTTGCTAAGTCAAGGGGCACATGGAAGATTAGGGCTCTTCTTTAAATTAGGAGACTAAAGTATACTATCCTGTCATAGTAGCAGGAAGACAAAGTCCTCCTGAAGGAGGAATGTCTGTTTCTAGCACATAGACAGTCTCCTCCTTAAGATATTTGCCAAACTTGGAAAAAGTGTGGGGCTGGAGACTAGAGAGCAAAGTTCAAAATTGCTAAAAGGCAGACCAACTGCCCTGTAGACTTTGCAGGCAGAAATGGGGGAGGCGGAGACCTACTAGGCTAGCAATCAAAAACCATAGGGTGTCTTTTCCACCCTGAAATATTTGAAACCAGAGATAGACTGAGTTTGATCTAATCCCTGATTAAATAATCAAATGGCAAATATTCTCTGGGTTGAAGTGATATAAGCTTTATTCTCTACTGTCCTTTTATACAGTGTCCAGCATAAAATAAAAATTTACAAGACATGAGAAGCAGAAAATAGCCAGTACAGAGGAGAAAAATAAACAGCCATTTGAAGCAAACAGAGAAATGATCCATATGTTGAAATTAGCCAACAAGTTCTTTAAATAAGTGCTACTAATATGTTCTAAAAGGTAAAGGTAAATGATGAAAATATGGAGCATTTCAACAGAAAATTTAAGTTTATGAAAAATGAATCAAAGAACACTCTAGAACTGAAAATTAAAATATCTGAAAGTAAGAACACATCAATCGGGTTTAACATCAGACTGGCAAGTCAGAAGCCAAGATTGGCAAAATCAACAACAGGTAAACTTTAAAATATTCAGAATAAAGAACACAGAATTTAAAAAGAACAGAACATAAAAGACATGTGAGACATAGTCAGATGATCTAACACATGTATAATTGCTACCCCAGTAGCAGAAGAGGAAATGGGAAAGAAGTAAATTTTGAACAGATCATGGCTGAGAATTTTCTAAAACTGATTAAAGATGTTGATCCATAGATTTAAACAGCTCAACAAATTCCAAGAAAGATAAATACAAAGAAAGCCACACCTGATTTAAGTACTCTGGGATAAGATCTGAGCATCAATATATTTTAGTTTCCCAGGCAAACACTAATGTATACTCAGTACTAAGAATCACTGGTCTACAGAATGCCATATTAAAAAGGTAGTGCATAGTTTAATTTTTCTATGTTTTCAGGGGAACATAAAAAGAAGCAAATTCTTTGCCTCCTAATGGGAGTTGAGGAGCAGGTTTGGATTTCAATTATCATGTCCATTCCTCACTTCCACAGTTTTTAAATTGATACCTGTTCTCTCCATAATCCACTGGGTATCGGGGGGGTGGGGGTGGGAAATGAAATGGTATAGATTCATTCTGCCTAGAAATTATCTAACTGCAGAAAAATTAATCAGAAGGAGGTTGCAGGAAGAAGTACAAAGTGGGCTTTATACAGCATTTCCAAGTCTTGCTACTTGAGATGCATGAAGAGAGAATACACAAGAAGATAAAAAGAAGGTAGAATGTTTTCCCTGGTGAAGATACTCAAAAGCCAAGCTAACAAAGTCTAGTCCTTAGACTAGACAGGACAGCCAAAGAGAGCATCTATCTGAGACCAAGGCAGATGAAGGACTAGAAAGAGAAGACAAATCCCAATGGAACTCTGTGCACCTGGGGTTCATTTCCACAATAAGAATTCAGAGTTGAGAGAAAAAGAATGGTTCTTATCAAGTGTGAAGGTAAGATTAGATTAAACCATGACTGGTAACACTTAATGGTTAATGAGAAAATTATACATTTTGTTTTCTTTAAAAGTTTATTTTACATAATGGTTATACATTATGTGTGTGTGTGTGTGTGTGTGTGTGTTAAAAAGGAGAACAAGAACAAGAACAAAATAGAAATTATAGCATTAAATGTAGAACATTCCAGACCTAGAGCCACCAGGAGAATCTCCACAAAAACAGGAGTGGTGCACATGCTTAAAGCATCTCCTGCATTCTGGTGGCCAGCTAACTTTGTCCTAGGCAAGAGCTTGCCTGAATACTAAACTTACCTAAATTTATAAAAGTAACCAAAATAAATGTCAGAGTTGTTGCTCTTATGATTACTAAGTTCCAAGTGCAAATAATGGATCAATACATAACAGATAGAATGTTTTCCTGCAGAAGAAACAGGTAAGAGCTCCTTGCCACGGCCTCCCCCAATCCACTCCCACTTCTCCAGTTGAGGACGGAGGGACTGTCCCTACATCTGGGCAGCCCCGACTGTGACCTACGAATTCTCATGGCAGCAGCCCTGCTTTGCAGCTATCCACGTGTTCTACGCAGTCTCAACAGGAGTTACTGCACCTCTCGTCTGTTTTCCATGCTGCATCAATCCCAGATGACAAAGAAATGTGCTGTTGATTCGGGCTTTTGTTCCATTTTCCCTCCCAAGAATTGTCATCCATTTTTCTGCCTTCTAAACATGGCTTCAGCTGTGCACAGTACACGAAATCAGCCTGTCTTGCCTATGCTGTGTTTTTGCCATGTACCCTCATGATTATTACATTTAATCCTGACCTCAGGGCAACTACTTCACATTTCCTTGCAAAATCCTCAGTGACTCCAAGTTTGCTGGTGCTCCTGATCAGTGTAAGGCCCTGAGTTGCCTTTGTCTTCAGAGCCAATTTCTGGATTCCACTATCACCCAGTCTCTTTCTACAGACTGGCTCGAATCATTTACCTACAGATTAATTTAAAAGACTCTGAAAACAGGATTTGAGTCCCAAGCTTTTAACTGCTGCTTATAGTTATTGGGTTTTTTGTTTTTGGTGTTTTGGGGTTTTGCTCATTTGTTTGTTTGTTTGCCACTCACTACAAAGTCAAAATCTGCATGAATTCCATTTAATACATTTCCTGTATTGCTCATCTTACATAAATCTACTGGCCTCAACCAAGTTACTAGCTGCCAAATGATTACAATATGAACGAGATTCATGCATTACCTTTGAAAGAAAGAAAACGATTTTCTTTCTCAAGACCCATCATGTTTTTCTAGTGGCCAAGAGACATTAGAAAACTTCTCTATAGTAGGACTGTCTATTAGACGTATCTATTCATACATCTGTTCACCACCAGGCATGACACATGATTGGCCTTAGCCTACACTGGGTGAAGGAACACAAGACTCAAATGACATTCACACTCCATCACTGAATGTTATGTGGCCAAACACTTGACCTCTGAATGACTCAGTGTCATCTTATGGTCATCTCTGGCCCCTATATTTACAGGCTGGTTTGTTTGGCATTAAGAGCTCCTTTGTCTAAGCATTATAAAAAACTGTGGAATTTATAGGAGAGTTGGGAAGAGAAAGTTGGCTTTTAGATTAAGAATAAGTTGAAAGGAACACTGGATTTCCTCAAGGAAAGGAGCAGCCTAGGTGTGAACCCTCGGCTACTATACACATGTGTACAGGGCAGCAGGCTTCTCTGAAGCCCCACAGTGTGTCTCGCTTGCTGTCCTCAGGTGGGAAAATGAGAGAGTCAGCATCGTTGCTCTGAACGGGAATTATCAGGGTGAGGGTGCCCCTCACTGCCCAGTGTCCTTAACAAGCCACCTGCTTGAAGAAGCACTACCCTTTACTGATTCTACAGACCCCTGGCTCTCTTGCTTTCCCTGAGCCAAAGTCACATAAACGTTTAGCAGGCTTTGCAGAAGGATTCGGGTAGTTGCAAGCACTCATACAGTTCTGCAGTTTGTACAACTGAACAAGGCAGCTGACCCGGGGGAAAGCACAGGCTGAGATCCAGCCATGTTTTGCTTGCCAAGCCCTGAGCCCTGGCGCTGGCTTGTGTCCATGCAGAAGAAGTGATGCCTCTTCCTCCACACAGAAGCGTAGCCTGCTTGCCAAGCCATGTGTCCATAGGCCTGAGGATTCCCAGAGATGGTTCTTTATTCCAAATTGCCCATCCAGAGAAAATCTTTTCTCTCGCACTGGAAGGCTCAGTACAGGCTAGCGGAAGTCCGGGATGGTTGCCCAAAGTGTGTGCACATGTGTGCATGTGTGTTAATGGGGGCTTGCCCAGGAGCACTGTGAGCCTGGTCCAGGCACTTCATTCCTTTGCACTCAGACTCTCTGATGACCTAGAGTACACTTGTGTGAGATGCCCAAGGACAATCAAAGGAAATGAGGCTGTCCCCTTCAGGGGATCTCACACCAGTGTTCTCAGGGTCATCAGAGAATATTCATTCCGTAACTCTCTCTCCTCTTTCTCTTTCCAAATTTCTCTTCTCTTAAGCCCCACCCCTATCTTATTCCTCTTGCCTCTGCCCCCCACTTACAATGCTCTCTAGAGAATAATAAATTGCTAATTCCCTGCTCTCTCCTTACATTTGCATATTTTAAAATCACAGGCATTTGCTGAGTGTCAATGGTGTTCTATTAGTTGTCGATTGATGCATAATGATTTACTCAAAACTTAGCGGGGTAATACAACAAACGTTTTTCTCTCAACAAACGTTTTCTCTGTGGGCCCAGAATCCAGGAGTGACTGAGCTAGGTCACTCACAAAGTTGGAATCAAACGGTCAACCAGGACTGCAGATATCCAAAGATTTGACAGTCTTCCAAGCTTCACCACATGGCACTGGAAGGTCTAAGTTCCTCTCTGCTGTTGGCCTGAGGTCTTGGTTCCTTTCCATAGGGTCTCTCCACAGGGCTGCTGACAACACCGCAGAATGCTTCCCCTAAAGCTTCCCACTGTCGGTCACAAAGACCGACCCTAGTCCAATTCCATGGGGTGGGAAGGGATTCCACCAAGGCATGATCACCAGGTGTCAGGATCCACTGGGGGCCATGGCGAAGGCTGGCTACTATAGCAGTCATCCTTGTTTCAATGTCTGCTGGCTCACCTGAGACAAGGGCTGAGCCAGGCAGTGTGCTTACATGATTCAATTAGGTGTCCACAGCACTACAGAGCAGATCTGGTTTTTGTTGTCAGGTGCAGATGAGAAAACTGAGCATTAGGGATTTTCCAATTCACCTATTTTCACAGAACTAGTAGTGGACAGAATCCATGCCATGCTTTACTGAGTGCAGAGTCTTATTTCTTAAATTTAGTGTATATTTCTCTGCCCTCCGGTCTATCTGTTTTGTGTTTTACCAGAGTCAACTTCCTTCTCAAAATGTGTCTGTCTTAAAACTGGATAGAGAAGAGAATCCCATCTCCTCACAATGACATTTAAATTCTTCTACATCATGGAGCCGCATGAGGCCGAACCCAACCACACCCAGGTAAAGAGCTCACTAAAAACACCATTTTCTCACAGGTAGCCCACCATAGCCACCGCAATTGCCAAAGCTGCCACAAAAGCAGCTAGTCTCTATAGCAGAAGTCACAGCCACCGTGCAGATGGCACGCCAGACTCTCAACTGCCCTGGCACAAGGAGAGGCACCAGTGGAGACCAAAAAAAAACCAGAAGAGGTCCTTTCTCTCCACAAAGCACACTCTAGAATAACAAAAGAAGCATCTGATTTACAATAATAGGGGAGGACTTGATCGCACCTGTCTCAGTACTGGACAGATCTGGGCAACAAACCAACAGAGGAACAGTTAATCCATCAGATGGAGAGAACTAATCGATGGTTATTAGAGGGGGGAGGGGGGAGGGAAAGGAGGGAAGGGGAGGGAAAGGGAGAGGGGGAGGGGAAGGGAGGGGGGATTGGATAAAGGGCATAAAGATAAGTATGATTTATAACAATGGATATGCTAATAAAAAATAAATTTTAAAAAATTAAAAATAAACAAATAAATAAGTTCTTCTACAGTTTTGCTACAACCTACCTGTGATGGTTAATCTTTTGTGTCTACTTGGCTGAGATATGGTGCCCAGATATTTCGTCAAACATTATCCTGGATATTTCTGTGAGTGTGTATTACAATGAGATCTACATTTAAATCAGTGGACTTTGAGTAAAGCAAATGGCCCTCCCTGATGTGGGTGGGCCTCTGAGGTCAGTTAAAGGCCTGAACAGAACAAAGACTGACCTCTCTCGAGCAAGAGGGAATTCTCCAGCAGAGGCCTTCAGACCCCATCTGCAGCACCAGCTCTCACCGGTTCTGCAGCAGATGGCCTTTGGACTCAAACTGCAACTCTCTCCTGAGTCTTCAGCCTGCTGGCCTTTTCCATCAGATTTTGGAGTTGCCCAGTCTCTACAGTCACCTAAGCCAATTCCTTAAAATAAATTTCTTTAAATACGCACATACACATTCTCTTGGTTCTGTGTCTCTGAAGAACCAGGGCTAAAACATTCCTTTCTAGCCTTCTTTTCCACTGTGGCCCCATCACTGTTTCCTCCACCATTGCCGTCACTGCCATCATGCTCATATGCACAGCTATGTGTGCATGTGCACACATCTGTGCTAATCCATCCACTCTGGAGACAGCATTTCTCCAACACGCTCTGCATTTTTCCATTGCCATATCTTTTCTCAAATAGCTATGACTTCTCTCATAAATGTCCTCTTTCCCCTGCCTTCTGCCCAATCAGTTCCACTCCTAGAATGTCATAGTTCTTTGTTATATATCCTCCATTATAGCATTTACCATTGGGTTCTCTAGCACAAAAATTGTCTATCTTCAATACTAGATTTGGAGCATCTGGAGGGCAGGGTTCATGCTGTTAATCTCTCTTCAACTCACCCCAGTCACCAGTATAGTGCTTTGCTCATGGAAACTCATATCAGTAAATATTTTCTGAACTGAGTACTACATCTGTGTTCACAAGGTGTTTGTACCTATATGATCACATCTAATTGTATCCAGGGCAAGGGGAGAAAAATAATAGACAAATAGATAGAGATATACTATAAATATTTTTTAAATAATAGAATAAAAGCTCTAGGAGAGGATAACTTTCTATAATTGTCACTCTTTAGAAACAAAATGGCACACATTTTAGAAACATGGTGCACTGGTCTCCTAAAATACCCTCTTACTGAAAACAACTAAAATTCTGGGTAAAAAGAAATGTAACCTCCTTAAAAGCATCAACAGGCTGGAAAATCTGTATGGGGTGAAGGGGCTAGAAGATGAGCCCACCCAAGGTGGGCACTTCCCCCTCTATAAATGGAACCTCAAAGGGTTACACCCTCATTGAAACAATGAGCTAGAAATAAATTGTGGTCTTTCTTCAAAGTTTTACAAAGAAAAAAATGCCTTTTCCCCAGAGCAGAGACCAGGAAGCATGGGAAAGGAACTCCTGAGAAGTTTTAACCACAAGGTAGCTCTAATATGAATTTGCAACTTGAATTCACTGTATCTGGGTATTTTAAGAAAGAGAATGAGAAATGAAATGTTAAAAAGCAAAGCTGCAAACTGAGAATGTATTTAAAGTAACTCCAAGATCAATAAAGCACAATAACTATATATAAATTCACTCTGAAGAGACCCATCTTCATCCCATACCTCAAAGAATTGCCAAAAATAAAATTCCAAGGGAAACAAGCAGCTCAAAGGGAAATAATCACCAAACACTTGAGGAATAATGAGAAGACACAACTGTCCAAAAATAGAGACCACCAAAGTTTTCAGATATTGGAATTATCCAGTGCAGAAGATTAAATAACTGTGTTTACTATCTCTAATTAATAAAAGACAGAATTGAAAGCATTTGGAAGGATTAAAAATGTATAAAGAATTATTAAGCAGATTTGAAAAATAACCAATAGACCTTTTAGAAATAAAAATAATGATAGTAATTAATACTAAAACAAAAGACAGGTATAACAGCAGAATTGACACAGCTGAAGAAAGAATTAATGAACTGAAGGATCAATCTGAAGAAATTATCCAGACTGAAGCAAGAGAGTTAAAGTCACAGAGATAAGAAAGAGAGATTGAGAGGTATGGGGATAAATATAAAACAAATAATACTCCTAATTGTTACAGTCTAATCAGACTTTTCCAGGAAAAGAGAGAAAAGGAATGAGGAGGAGACAATATTTGAAGAGATAATTGGTAAGAACTTTTCAGAACTGATAATCGACACCACTCTAAGAATGCAAGTGAGTCTAAACAAGATAAACAAAAAGAAATCCACATCTACATACATCATAATGAATCTGCAACATATCAAAGAAAAAGAGGTTTTTAAATCTGCCAAAAAGAAATGACAGATAGTCTTCAAAGACTCTCTGTATTGCAACAAACTAACAGTTAAATTCTCAGTATCAACAGTGGAAGACTTTAAAATAGCATCTTCAACGTGCTGAAAGAAGATAACTATTATCTTAGAATTCTATACAAAGCAAAAATATCTTTCAAGAATGAGGACAAAGCAAAGACGTTTTCAGACATACAAAACCAGACAGTTTGCCACCAGCAGACCCTACTAAAGAAAATTCTAAAGGATATGCTTCAGGGAGAAGAAAAGTGATTTCAGACAGAAAGTCTGAACTTCAAGAGAGAACATAGTACAAAGTAGGAAATAAAAACTAAGGCTGCACAAAGCAATTATAATGTCCTCAAAGGTTAAAATTAAAATTAAGGTACAGGAAAATAATATATAAATTAGGAGAAATATCATTGCAGTTGCTGTATTTGAAAATTCTTATATTTTTGAGAGAAAAGTAAAAATATCAATTAACTTAGGTTCTGTTAAATAAATAGCATGTTTTAATTTCTAGGCTACAGACTAAATGGAAATCAAGTATAAAACCTCCAAACTATTAGAGAAGAAATAGAATGAGGAAGAGGCAAGAAAGGAGAGAAAAAAGCTGTAAATAGAAAATGCAAAATACCATGAAAGATTTAAAACCAAATACATAAGTAGTTACATTCATAGTAAACAGACTAAGTGCTTCCAGTAAAAAGGCAAAGATTGATATACTAGATCAAAATAGAATGAAATTCAATCATAAGCTGTTTTCAAGCAACACCTGTAAAACAGGATATGAAGAGGTTAAAAGTAAAAAAAAAAAAAAAAAAAAGAAAGAAAGAAAAAAGGAAAAGAATGTATGTTTAAATATTGATCAAAAGCAAAGATGGTAAAAGCTATATGTATATCAAATATTTAATTTAAAAAGGATCACCTTACAAAAATGAGAAGATAAAGTCACAAGAAAGATATAACAATTTTATTACTATGTGTACCTTATAGCACAGTCTTAAAATATATAATGCAAGAATAGAGATTGCATTATCTCACCACAATGTAATTAAGCTACAAATCAGAAACAAAAGGATGACTAGAAAATCCTTGGATATTTGGAAATTAAAAAATATACGATACACAAAAGCCAATTACAGGTTGATTGAATATCTAAATGTACAAAACAAAACTATACAACTTTTAGAAACAGGAAAATATCTTGATAACCAGAAGGTAGAAAATGTTATTCAAACATGACAGATGGGGAAAAAAAAACATAAGGAAATGATTATTAAATTCAACCAAACTTAAAGGGAGAACTTAAGTTTATCAGGAGACACCACAAAGAGTGAAAGGCAAGGAAACTGATCTTTGAAATATCAACAATGGGTTTATATCCAGAGTATATAAAGAACACCTATGATTCAATAAGTTAAAGATAAACAGCCCATTTGAAAAATGGGCAAAAGTTTTGCAAAAGGGGCATCTAAATGACCAGTAAACATTAAAAAGAAACTCAACATCATTAATAACCAGAGAAATACATATTAAAACCAGATTGGCAAAAATGTTTAAAGTCTGAAACTATCAAATGTTGGCGATGATATAGAACAACAGCAGTGGACATGTAAATGGTACAAGCTATGGCTTGGCCTAGAAGAGGTAAACATGTGCATATCATGCAATCCAGGAATTCTACTCCTCAGTCTATGTCTAGAGAAACTTGCACATGTGTTCTAGAAGCATGTATAAGAATGTTCATGTATAAGAAGCATTGTTTGTACAGCAAAACCTGGAAGGAATCCAAATGCAAAGCAACAACAGAATGGATTAATGAATTATGGCATATCCACACAATGGCATTCCCTAACACACACTCTCTGTTTGGCCATAGAGTTAATATGGATATTCATGTCCATTTTATCCGTCTCTGAGCTAACGGGCATATCTGAATGCCAAAAAGATGCAAAGTAATACTTAGTTCTCAAGTGAACTTGGACAGTTCCAAACCTGTTCAGAAAAAAAATTGTTGAAAGTTTTCATAGCCAGCATATTATGGCAATATGACTCTTGTATACAGAACAGCCCCTGAAGATGGTGTGGCAAAATCTCCTGCTCTTTCTGGTTCCATAACCAGACATGATCAAAAAAAACTCTGAAAGTACACATCGATAAGTGGAAAACAGAACTGTTATTGGTAAAATGTCATGTACATGGAATTTTTGACAGGATTAGAATCTGGATCATTGCAACACAATATCTGTGAGGTAAAACAGGGGTCAGAAAATTTCTTTTGTGAAAGGCCAGATAGCAAAAGTTGTAGACTTGCAGACCCTAAGGTGTCTGTGGTAACTACTAAAGCCACAGACACTATGTAAATAAATGGGTAAGGCTGTGTTCCAATAAAACTTTATTTATGGATACTGAAATTTGAATTTCATATAATTTTCATGTGTCATAAATATTCTTCTTCTCTTATTTTTTTTTCAACCATTTAAGATGTAAAGATTATTCTTAGCTCACGGGCCATACAAAAACAGGTGGCAAGATGGCTCTACCCAAAGGCCATAGCACACTGACCAAACTATTAGGTAAGCTTTACTAACTGCCTTCATATCAAACCAAAGTTGTTCTTAGCCGGTTGTTCCATAGTTGAATATGCTAGAGGAGGGTATATCTTACCATAAATCATCTTGCTCGGCTAACATTTGATACCTTTAATGCTTTAAATAGTGAAACAAGAAATATAAATATCAAGAGGCAATACAGAACCAGAACAAAGGACAAAGAACTCGATTGGAATCACAGCTCTATTGCTAATAGGCTATGTGACTTTGAGGATAATATCTTAAACCTTTTTGAGCTTTTATTTCTTCATCTATACAAATAGAAATAATAATACGTACACAATCATTTGTTATTTGCAGTTACGAATTCTTCTATCCTTGAACTTCAAAACCCACGGTTTTCAATTGAACTACACACCCTGCTTTACTTCCTGTCCCCAATTTACATTTCTCCATGTTCTGCACAGTTACTCTTTCATGAAAAAACTTGTGAGAATTCACCAGGGTGTTAATGCTCACATTCTTTAATGTCGTTGGCTTTTTGATTATTGAACTTGAATGATTACCTCCCATTTGGGGCATAACTGTGAAGCTCAAAATCCCTCATTTGCTCTAAATCACTGGAACTACGAGGAATGCAAGTTGGAAAACAACAGCAATATGTATCAAGTGCCTTAAAGTGCTCTTAAAAGTGTTTTGACCCACTATTTTCAATTCAAGGAATTTATACTAAAGTAACAATCTGAAATGCAAACAAAGACTTGTGTACAAAGATGGCCATTAAGCCATGTCAGAATAAAAACAACAATAAAAGGATTTTGAGGCAATCCTTCATTTCTGCTGGGACAGTAATAGCTTTCTTTATATGCTGCCCATGGAGTTATATATGTAATCCCATGACTATGACACCACCTAACACATCACTTCTATTTTACTGCTAATATTGGAGCTGTCTATAACTCCAGTATCATAGGCTCCTAGAAAATAGTGGGATTCATGGACCTTACCTGTCTTGGATTGAGCATTCCCCCAAAACTTGACACCCACTGTGACAGTGTTAAGAGGGTGGGAAATCCTATTATGGTAATTGAAAGGTGGAGCCTTGAAGAGATGATTAGATTCTGAGGATCATGCCTAGTGAATGGATTAAAAATGGTAGTCATGGACATAGTTCTGAGGGCTTTAAAAGGAGAGTTCATGAGGAGCTATGTCTCTCTCTGCTCCACCATTTTCTGCCATGTGAGACCCCTGGGGCACTGTCACCACCGCCAAGACCCTCTCTAGATGTGTTCCCTGGACTTTGGACTTCCCAGCCTCCAAAACTTTAAGCAACACATTTTGTTTTCTTTATAAAATACCCTGTTCCATGTATTTTGTTATATGCAACAGAAATGGACTAATACACTACCTCATTATATGTATCTGGAGGGTAATCTCACCTTTGATGAAACTGAATCTGTGATACAAGAAGGTGTTTTCTGTCAAGAGTGTCCTGTTGTGAGTGATAGTATTTCTCTCAAGATGTCTTTGAACATCTCATCCATAAAGGATGGGGTCTCAGATTTAACTCCACTGTTCCCATGTCATTAGGACATAGTGCCATGTCAAACATTGGACTTCTCTGCAAAGTTTGCAGTCTCCCCACATTGTGCCTAAAAAAGTGGGATACTGCTCTGGTATTAATTGGACAACTTCAAACCCAGCTTTGGAAGTTCAAAAACAGCCTTTCCTAGCTCAACACAACTATCTGGCTACAGATTTAAAAGACCCCACTTCCAAACTCAAGGTTATGTCCGTCCTTCCCCTGAAGCCAACCATACCTCTACCTCAATAGGGGAACCAGGAAAACTTAGGGGGTTACTAGAAATGAAAATACACTATTTAACATTTTCAAAAATGCTATACGCACTACCATGTGGAAATCTACATTTTCATGCAGCAGTTGTGAGGACTGTATGAAATGGTGTTACATTCCGAGCTGAAGTTCAGTCTCACAGGAAGCATTCAATAAACATTTGCAAAGTGAAGTAAGTGAGGAAGCTGGCCACAGAGATATCAGAGAACACAAGTGTGAGTGTCCTCGGGTGGGAGCATATGTGCAGCCTGTCTAAGGAAATGCAAAGTGATACAGCGAGTAGTTGGTGAGCTCAAAGCTGCAAGGGCGGGGAAGGACCTTTGAGACTATAGTAAGGATTCTGGTGGGAAGCATTGGAAGATTTCTGAGAAGAGGAAAGACATAATCTGACCAAGTTTTTAAAGGATCACCTTGGCTGCTGTATTGAGAATGGAGAGTAGGGAAGCAGGAGCAGAAGGAAGACCGGTTCTGAGTGTGTTTGACAATAGCCCAAGTGAGAAGTGATGTGGTCAGAGGCAGATGGAAGAGGGAGAAGTGATACAATTTTAGAAAGATTCTGGACTTGCTGACAAATTGGACATGATGTGAGAGTAAGGGAGGAGTCAAGAATGAGTCCATGACTTTTGACCTAAAAGGCTAAAAAAGGTAGAATAACCATCAACCAAGAGGAGGGAGACTGCAGATGGGGCAGGATTGGAGGAGTTCACCTTGGATATAAGTTTGTGATGTCCATCAGACATGAAAGTTCATGAGAGAGATCTGTGCTAGGGGTATAAGAAACAAAATTTGGGCCTAAGAAACAAAAATAATAGAGTTGCCATGAACTGAGATGGGGAAGGCTGTGGTGGGAGTAGATTTGGAGAGGTGACCATTTGGAATGCAGAATTAGACATGTTAAATCTTGATTATACAGGCATAAATATGAATTTAGAGTTCAAAAGAGAGATCCAGGCTGGAGTTATAAATTTGGAAGTCATCAGTATACAGATGATCCTTAAATTCACGAGACAAGGTGACATCACTAGAGGCACAAGCACAAATAGAGAAAAAAGGGGACCAAGGAAAGAGCCTTAGGGCATCCCAACATGAAGAAGTCAGACTGAGAATGAGCCCCGAGTGGTAGGAGGAAAATCAAAGGGGAAGTTCATGCAAGAGGCCAAGTGAAAAAGTGCTGACTCGAGGAGGGATCTACTGTGTCTAAAGCCTTTGCTAGCCCAACAGTGAGGACGCTGTCTTAACCACAACTGCAGAACAGTTGGTGCAAGTGACCGAGCCAATTATCAAGTACAAAATCCTAAATCTGGGCTATTTCATTCCTTACATTGAACGTCATCTTCTCGTTCTCATTTTTGAGGTTTCAGTGAAGTCCACTGCTCTGCTCAGTATTTAAACACTTTCAGTATCAACCCAAACACCTAGAGTGTTGAACAGAGGATAATAAAGATAAGGATGCTGACATTCAAAAAGATCCAAACATTGTTCAAAGACCTGAAGTGAGAAGACAGAAAAGGAAGGGAATTCCAAACTACTTGTTGAAAAAATTCCTCTGTATTCATCTGTTTAGCACCCACTTAATGATGAATGTACTCTCCTTTGGGAAGATTTTAACACTGCATTATGATAGGTTTATTCTTAAAAGTGGCATTAATATCTATGATTCAGGGAGACTTAGAAAATCCCAGGGTGCTGAACTATCGCCCTCCTTTTGTGCTCTAGGAGTCTCCCTTCCTCCCTTCTGTTTTGCCCCAGAAAGTATTTTCCCAAGCCAGCTTAGGGAGCAGGACTCCACTACCTTGACGAAAACATTCCATTACCTTTGGGTGACCTTTCTCTGTGACTTGGAAATGGAGTGCTTCAACTGTAGGTCAGGCTTGGGATGACTTTACTAGTGCTCCCTGAAAGACAGGGCTGATGAATGGCATTTGAACCCTGCTTCCCTAATCCTTCAGGCAGAATTAGAGGCTCTCCATAAGAGTGATCCTGAATGATTCATGATTCCTGCTTCAGCACAGTCACACATCATATAAATACAAATTGACAGCTCGCACACATTGGCCTCATGATGGTATTTACCTAAAATCCTCTCAAGTACACTCCCGATGGCTGCAGTGGGGACAGTTCTCTACCGAAGGCCCGCAAACGAAGAGGCACCAAAGTGCCGTATCCAGCCACTAGATTTACAGGAACACGGGTGCCTTTTAAATATTCAGCTCTCTTTTCATGCCACTTGGCATTTATCTCCCCGATTGGGTCAGGCAAGTGGTTTGTTGGTTGACCACAAGGATAATCCTTTAAAAAACAAACAAAACAGTACTAAACGGAGACCTCTGGATGACCCCTTTGGCTTGTACATGCTGCCCTGAAGTTTAGAAGGTGGAATTTAAAAAGGCAGTAGGACAGTAACAGAGGTGGCAAAGAGACAGGTGAGGTAGCATGGTAAGAGAAAAGTGGAGATGCTCAAGACTACTAATAAGTTGGTGAATCTATAAAAAGAAAAACTCATAGAGACCCCCATGAAAACATTTAATTTCATTATTTTCCAAGAGGGAAAAGGCAGATAATGATGAAAAACCAATAGGCAGATGTCAACTGTTATTGATCTGTATTTGTGTTTTCATCAGGGCAATCCCACTGCTTCAAAGAAAATGTCAAAAGCAGAAATGCTTTTCACTTAGAGAAATATCAAGGTCACCCACGCAGTCACTTCCTGATGGCTAGCCCTGGACTCAGGAAGGAAAAGAATGAAGCAGGATTAGAAAGGATGGAATTTATGTAAATAAAAGCAGAACCAATACAGAACTGCATCATACCAGCTTTGGCTCCTTTGGTGGTGAAATGTGGTGTGAAATAATCTTTTAATGGCCATAGGAAGGCTTCAACTCCTTTGTGTGTAAGCCCATTATGCGTTGACTTGAAAGAGCTCCCTTCTCCTTTCTGGCTTTCTCTGACATTCACCCTTAATGCTCGCCCTTTTCTTGTCCAGAGCATGAAGCAGCATCCTTTGGAGATTAGAGAGGAAAGAAAACTCCATGCGAGTAGATCAAGAGCTGGCAAGACTCCAGGCAAAGCCCTACAGGAGAGAAGTTGCATTCTTGGAGTGGTCTGTCTTTACCATTTGTGGATGACCTAATTAGTTTTCTGCCCTCTTCAAATTCTCTCCCACTTATATCTATTTTTGCAATAGGCATGATATTATTTATTATTCACCAGTGAACAATTCACTTTTACCATTTGGATAACCGCTTTGGCTTATACATGCTGGCTTCAAGTTTAGAAGGTAGAACAACAACAACAACAAAAGGCTCTGGGACAGGAACGGAGACAGGAAAGAGAGGGCCACTAATAATATGCTAAGAGAAAGTTGGAGATGCTCAAAAGTGCTAATAAGCACTAAGCTGTGTTGTTGATACAGTGAGTGCCACATCAATGCTCAACAATTTGTTTACTGCATTCTGACAGTTGCATAAACAATCTCCTGAGTGACCCAGTGATCAACAAGGCTCTTCTAGCTTCTGATTGACTGGATTTGCTTATGGTTTGTTTGGTCTGGAAGTACTAATGTCCAGTCCTAAGAGTCTAGGTGAGCAAACTAAGAAAGCAGGAGAGAGTAGCAGGTGTCTAAGGTACCTCCGCTTAAAGCTGAGGTAGGCAAATTCTTATTCACTCCACAAAAACTGCTTGTAAAGTCGACCCTCAGAAAGTTTACGCAAGCCCACTTTCTGACCCTGGAGCCCTTTATGACTAATGGAATACAGCTATAATTAACCTCTGCTATAATTAACAAGCTGACAATTTAGCCATAACTTGTCCCCAGCAAGAGATTCTGGATAATACAGGAGGTGTCATCTGGGAGGGCCTCTTGATTGATGGGGAAGAAGGATTTTGAGGAAAGACAGACAGGAGTACAAGATGGTGTCATGAGAAAGTTAGAATACTGACTGTGATGTTTTCCCTCTTTCTACTCTATGAAGGTATAGAGTGTGAGAATTTTCAAAGGAATCTAGGAAGTCCTGAACATGATTGAGGGTACACAAGAGAAGGAAAATGGACTGTGAGATCTGGAAGGAATGAAACTGTGAGAGCAGCAGAGGTGAACCCTAAGGAGAGTGTGACCCAGAAGTGTAATTGCCTGTGACAGAGACCAGAGAATGGAAACACTAAACCAAGACGCTTTCTGTATCTTCACCCACCATAAGTGAGGCAACCAACAAGAAAAGGAGGATTTGGTGGCCAAGGGAATTTTGGCATTTACGAGCCATTTCCTGATGTTAAGTTAATTGTATATACACATTCTTCCCCTAGGTTGTGTTTCTGATGAGGCAAGTAACAAGAGAATTGAGTTAGGCCCACCTGTCCCATTCTCAGATAGTTCTAGAAGCATTGGGAAAAGAGAGGGAACTGGGCAAAGAAGGTTTGAACACAGAAAACCCACAAACAACAAAAACACTAAAGTAAATGTTTTTCTGGCTAGGATGTATCCACAATCTTGTTAGATGATCTTGTGGTACAGCAGACAAATTTGTCAACCTCAAACTTTTTAATAGTATGAACCTTTGAGTTTATTTTGGGAAAGCACCAACTCTCGCCTTTCGTAAAGTGTCCGTGACAACATTCCATAATTTAATTATAGTCCTTTGCTCTTAGTCACTTGGGGTATTTGTTTTTCAAACAGGTAAAGCATGATACTTGGAAGTATAGAGTAATTTGCAGTTAAATAGAAAAGTACAAATAATTAAAAGACCTTTCAAAGCACAGGGGAAATGCCACAATGGCAGCTGAAATAGTGTTTTACTTCCTAAATATCTTGGAATATGAGTCAACCTAGCCTAGAGGTTGGCCTGAATTCTGGGATAGTTACATATATAAAAATTTGGATTTCAGCCCAAACTCAGTGTATACATTGCCATTCTTACTGCAGCCGCTGCCCTTCAGGGCTAGGGGAGCTCTAATTCCCACTAGAGAGACAGCCCTGCCAGGACCCAAGGCTGGCTGAGGTCATCTCTGCACAGTCACACCCGACAAGTACAGCATGGGGCGCAGTGGGAGGATGAGCTGCTAACACCCAGGAGAGAGGTCTGCCTCTGCTGGGGGTCCTTGTTGCACACACTCTAACTGGCATGAGCAGAATACTTATTAACAGCTATTGGGAAGCTCACAGAAGCTTCTGGAGAAGAAAGTTATCCAGCCAAGGACAGTCCCTACATGGCCCCCTTCGAACTGCTGCAGGTGCAGTACCAGAACACCAGACAAATGTGCCCAGCACGTTCATCAGAGGTCCAGTGTCTCCATCATCCTCTGCCATCCTCTCCAGCAAAACGGATTCTGTGCCCCACCTCCAGCCTCCAAGACTCTCATCTAAATCCAAGTCTGCTGTGTAGCTGTGTCCAGCTGATGAAATCCTAGCTGAAAGGGAAGATGAGAGGGCATTTTCTGGCTTCTATCTTGGGGAGAGGCAGAGCTCCTAGTGTGGGAAAGTACAAAAACAATTATATACATAGACACATATAAATATGTACTAAAAAGAAATGAGCTCTCAAACCACAAAAAGACATGAAGACCCAGGTACATTTTCAGTCTTGCAAATTTATGGGAATATTGTGCATAAGTGGACACAAGGATCCTTCTCCTCCCACTGGAACTTTAATTCATACCCACCTATTCAAAGAGTCATTCTTTCCATGAGAATGTAAGTTCCTAGCAGGTAGGAGGCTTCATTTGTTTGGTTTGTGGAGGTACCCAAAGCTAATAGAACAATTCCTACTACACAGTAGATGTGCAATAAACATTTGCTGAACAAATGAATTCATTTAACTCAGATTTATTTCATGTCTATTAGACATTAAAGATACAAAAGTAAAGAAATCAGAGTCAGAGAATCTGACCTGCTCTCAGTGGCTGCTGACGCTGGGACAGCAGCCACCTGAGATAGCAGCTTTCACAGGGGAAGGATATGATGGAGAATTCAGAAGAAGGTCCCTACTCTGGTTAGGGGAAGAGAGTGTTTGGAAAGATTCTTGGAGGATGAAGATAAGTTGGCCAAGCAAAACAAGGTGGGATGGCTGGGCCAGTGAGGTAGACAAGATCCAGCAGCACATGCAAAAGACCAGACACAAAGGAGTCTGGGGTCACAAGTAGTGCAGTGCAGGAGTCCTTCAAGACCCACCTTCTGTGAAGGTATAATCAGCCTCTGGGTTTCCATTCACTCACATGGTCACACTGAGGGCAGGGAGTGAAACAAGAGCCAAGTTGTAATGGAAAACCAAAAATCATCATTAACTTCTCAAAAACACTGCTATGCAAAAGTCTGCCATTTTCAGCAAACCTGCGGCAGACAGTGTGACCTCTGTCTGGACTAGTGTTGGACAGCATCACCTTTGGGTTGCTGGAGCATTGGAACTCATTTCCCATTACACATGGGCACACTGTGATTAAAAGTAGCTCTTCATTCAAATCCCGTTCTGGCCAGCCACCAAAAAAAAAAAAGAAAAAAGTAATTCTTCAAAAAGTGCAATTTCAAAATGAGCAAAAAATCTGAACAGACTCTTCACCAAAGAAGATATACAAATGGCAAAGAAACATATGAAAGATGCTCCACATCATATGTCATCAGGGAAATGCAAACTAAAACAACAAAACACCTATTAGAATGGCCAAAATCCAGAACACTGACAACAGCAAATGCTGGGGAGGATATGGAGCAACAGGAATGCTCATTCGCTGCTGGTGGGAATGCAAAATGGTGCAGCCACTTTGGAAGACAGTTTGGCAGTTTCTTACATGGATGTACCTTATAGTCCTATCATATGGTGCAGGAATTGTGCTCCCAGGTATTGATACAAAGGAGTTGAAAACTTACGTCTACCCAAAAACGTACACATTTGAATGTTTATAGCAGCTTTATTCATAATTGCCAAAAACTTCAAAATGTCCTTCAGTGGATGAATGGATAAATTGAGACAATGTAACACATCCAGACAATGGAATACAAGCTTTAAAAATAAATGAGCTATCAAGCCACAAAAGACATGGAGGAAACTTACATGCATATCACTAAGTGAAATAAGCCACTCTGCAAAGGCTACATGTTATACAATTTCAACTATACTACATTCTGGAAAAGGCAAAACTAAACAGATAGTAAAAAGATCAGTGGTTGCCAGGGGCTTGGGGATGAATAGGCAGAATACAGATTTTTAGGGCAGTGAAACTACTCTGTATGACACTATAATGGCAGATACATGTTATTATGCATTCGTCAAAATCCACAGACTGTACAGCACCAACAGTGAACCCTAATGTAAACTATGAGGAAAAAGTCACTTTCCTTCATTCTTTCATTTCATTCATTCAACAGCTGTAAAGGCATTTCTACAATCTCATAAAGCAGTGTGGCTCACTCTTTTTAACTAATGCCCCTTTTGACACTGTCATTTAAAAAGTCCAAAGAATTTTCATACAAAGTTTAAAAATAAACCGAAGTTAATGGTTATTTTTAGTATGCTATTTTAAACCACCACAGGCCCTGCCCACCCAAGATCCTAATACAGCCCCCTTCTGGGGAGCTTCCCCACTTCTACCCCACCATGCCCTGACCCCAACCCTGCCTCAGCAGGATGACCACTGTGGTACAGGAAATCTCTGCCAGTTGGAGGAAAAGCCAGTGTGTGATAAGAGTGGGAAGAAATGTGCAAATAAGAAATTATTCAGAGAAAAACAGCCATCACCAACTGAAACTAGTAGGTGTCACCTTGGCTGGGAGTTGAAGGATGGGGAGGATTTCAAGAAAGAAATGGAGGAAAGAACATCCGAAAAAGAAAAGAGCATAAGAGAAAACGCACCAGTTAGCTCCGATGGTGCTGATAACACCAAGGTCCAGGGTTTGATTCTTGTACCAGCCAGCTGCCAAAAGAGAAAGACAGAGAAATACTACACAAGAAAGCTGAATTGTCTACTGTGACTGGCACCAACTATGTATGTCAGCACCTCACATGGTGTCCTGCACATAATAAAAATTCATTAAATATGTGTTCACGAATGAATGAATTTTGTGGAGCCTGAAAGAAGAGACAGGAGAACAGATGGCTGCAAGACAGTGAAAGGCCTTAACGATGGGCAAAAGAACTTGGAGTTTATTCTGATTGTAAGAGGGATCTACAGGTTTTTGAACAGGGATGTGGCATGATTGTATCTGTGTGCTTCAGAAAACTTATCTAGCCACTATCTGTGGAATGAAAATGCCTGGCGGAAAAGACAGAAAACGGAAGACTCTGCAGTGATCGATCCATGCATGAGGATAACTCTGAGAGTCTGCACTATTTTTCATGATGAGTAAGTCTTAAATGAAATCGTTGTCTGAAGAGTCTTTCAGGAACAGTTATTGAAAGAATATTATTACATATAATTTAAATACCTTCCTTTTTTCATGGTTACTCACAGATTGCTTTTACTGTAGCTTTCTGATTCCAAAAGTCTTACATGTTTTTTGTAGAAAATGTGTGATATTCCAAATGTAATAATCACCTAAAATTTCATCACCTATAGAAAATGTATACATTTTGATGCATATATTTATAATCTGTTTTCTATGTATCACACACACACACACACACAGCCACACACCTATTGAGATCATTTTCCACATAATTACTTTATAATTTGGATTTTTTTTAAGTAAAATGGCTTTATTTTTTTCTGTAATTGTAAAAGTAACATGCTTATTATAAAAAACAGAAATAGGGAAAACTATAAAAAATAATAATAAAATCACTATAATCCCACCAACCCAATGCTGCTGTCAACATTTTGTTGTAGAACCTAGGTTTTTCCCCTCTTTATATCATTTTGCACATTATTATAAAGAGATTAGATATATATAAAGATTACACATAACTAGATAGATGATGTATATAGATAATATATAGATTAGATAAATGATAGATACAGATTTTTTAAATGTGATTATACTTCATTCTTTTATGAATTTTTTATCTTTTGTAACTCTTTCTTATCTAAAGATCTAATAAAATAGACATTTCCCATGTTGTTAAATATTCTTTTATAATGATGTTTTAATGACAGCACACAATTTCATCATGTAATTGTTCCATAATTCATTTAACAATTCAGCTATTGTTGTATTTAGGTAGGATGCAGTTTTTCACCGTTAAGAACAACTCTATAGTAAACATCGATGTCAATTACTCTTTGCTCAAATTCAAGATTAATTTTCTTAGGATAAACTCACAAAGAAAATTGTTCAATCAAAGAGTATCATCCCAGTCTTATTGCTCATTTACAAACTCATAAGTTCAGCACACGTCACCCATTAAAATGCTGTACATCAGACTTATTTTTGAGATAGCTCTATTTTCTAAATAGTCCAATTGATTCACTTTTCAGAATACCGAGGAGATGTTAAATGATGAAAAAACAAAAGTAGTGATTGAGTACTGAGAGGCGCTAACTCAAATGTGAGTCATTCATCACGACAAGGGCACTGGGCTGTAGTGAGGCGAGCTTCTGCCTCTGCCACACAGATAAAAGATGGAGAGAGATTATTGGGATCCTCTTGCACATTCTGTTCCCTCATTCATTCATTTCTTGAGCTAATGTCAGTTCTGTCCCTTGCCTTTCTCTCTCCTATATTTTTTGTCTTCTAATAATCTCTGCTTTTAAATCTTTATGTACTGGAGGGAAAGCGTAGGCACACGTGCTTATTGGGCGAACGCTGTGTGCCTTTCTCAGTTGAATGGCGATGGAGCTGACCAACGTTTGATCCATGTATTCCATGCGGTGAGTGGGAAACATACGGTTTGCATGCACCAAACATGGCTTGCACAACCCCTGCCTATCCAGGATTCCTAGATACCACAGAGCACAAATACCAACAGAACTATCACAGCAAGGATGCCAATTATTGGTATTGCTAAAGAGTAGTCACCATGCACATGCAAAGATCAACTAAATATGATATTGGAGCATTTTTATGAGTAACTCATAAATATCATTTTAAGTATTCAATAAAATGATATTACAGTTCAACAGTAATTAGTCCTGCCCCCAAGCAGCCATGCCCACCAGTCTCTCTAAGCTTCTTCTGGAAGATTCTGCCAGTGGACAAACTCAGGGTTGTATCCTCAGATGTTATCCTCGGGTCTAAAGCAATGAAAGAGACAGGAATCTCTGTTGCCTTGGAAGAAGAAAGTTAGGACCAAAGAGTGTCTATTTAGACAAAGGTCAGCACAATGGAGAGAAGAAAATCCATTCAAGTTCAAAGTAACCACTGTTTTAAAACTAATGCAAAGAGACCACAGCTTTCTTCACATTGATTTGTAAACAGGACTTAAATAAAGTGAAAATCTCCTATTCTCATATTTTAATCCTAAATGAAGAACTCAGGCATTGTTCTTAGTGGGACCACGAGCTTGCTTTAAACACTCCACAACACCTCACCGCCTCCGCTGCAAAATTTAAGCAATGCCAAAAATAACTCAGTAATCAAGACAAAGAGTGGTTTCCTGCAATATTTTTTAAAGTAAAAATTATGCCAAGGATTTATGATAAACAAAAACATGAAAACGTTTAATAAAAATAGGGGCATTTATTTTTTTTTATTTTTTTAAATACTGCATTAAAATATTCTTTATCTTGATTGCTGGGCTTTGGTCCCAGCCCTAATGGAGACCAAGTCTCAGCTTCAAGTTAAAACCTAGTCTGTTGGCAGAAAAAAAGGATGAGGGTGGGAAAGCAGCCCCTTTCCTATAGCCCTGGGAATGTCTCAGGCCCACGATCCTCCTCCCCCCACCACAGGAGCCTCTGCGGCTGTCCAGATTGAACAAATAAAAATACAGGGCACTCAGTTCAGTTTGAACTTCAGATAAATAAGGAGTATATTTTTTAGTATAAGTATGTCCCATGCAATATTTAGGATATAGTTATCTTTTTAAAAAAACCACACATTATTTGCAATTAAAATTGAACTGGGAGTCTTACGTGTTATCTGGCAACCCCCCCCCTCCATGCACTCATCCCCCACCCCGCCAGGGAAGCCTACCCCAAGCCCAGACAAGAGTTTCTATTTACCCCAAGAGAGGTGGTCACTCCAAAGGCTAATAGCAAGAACAAAAGAAATAAAAATAACAAACGAACTGAAAGCTGCCCAACACGGAAAGAATGTTATAGCACATTTGCTGACAGAGACCAAGGGAGATTTCCAACATAAACAAGGAAATTTAATCTCTCATTTGCAAAAGCTTCCTTTGTGCTAATTTGTTAACTGCTCATGTAGAGACACAAAACCAAGTGCATTTTATAAAGCTTCTTTTTTCTCCTATTATGCAAATCAAAGCCACCCCTGCTGATACCAGAGAGATACCAGAAATGAGGAGGTTCTGGCTGTGCCCCACAGGCACCAGCCGACCAGCTTTATGAATCTTTTACCCAACCATCTTGATTGTTTGGTCAACCAACTGCATGAGCCACTTCAGTTAAAAGTCGTCTCTTTGCCATAGCGGTAGGCTGCAGATTGCTTCAGGCCCAAGATCAGCGCGGGTTTGACTGTTCTGTTCATTTCTGTTCTTCAACCTGTTCACTGGCTCCGAGGTAGGGGACAGGTGAATCATAAACCCCCAGGGGACAGCTGCCCTCACAGAGGCTCCTCTCTGCTGCCTGAGAGGCCAGGGAAAGTTTTTCCATTAAGGGTCTTTTTTTTTTTGGCTCATCAAATTTGCTCTCTTTTTCTTTCTTTCCTTTCTTTCTTTCCTGCTGAGCATGGTACTATGTATATTTGCAGCCCTCTGAACTTGACCTTCTACTTCCCAAACAGAGGTACCTTGCTGATAACAAATTTAAGCTAAAGGTCAGCTAGAAAAAAATCTCTGTCTCTCTCTGTCTCTCTCTCTCTCTCCTTCTCATAATATCTATTTCTCTTGTTGTTATTTTCTATGTATTTTTTCTTTGTTACAAAATTGGATTTAATTTTTATATATGATCTTCTATCCTGTTCGTGTCTTTGCTCTTTTAATAGAAAAAATAAACAGTTCCCTACCTCCGTAGCCATGGAAAGAGAAAAAGAAGGACCTACATACTTTTCTCATAAAGATTTTGAACTATCAGTTCTTTGGATAAATTGTCCTTTAAAACAGGCAAAACTGTTTCTCTTCCATTGGTGGCTAGAATCAAGGTCTTCTGTTCTTAGTGGCCTGTGTGACCTTGGGCAAGTCAGTTCTCAGCTTTGGCCTTTATATCTTCATCTATAAATGTGAACTAAACCATCTTTACAAACACGTTCAGCTGTAAGATTCTAAGTTGAAAACTGGATTTCATTAAGTGTTAGCTTCTAAAAGTTTAAGAGGTTTGGGCAATATGGGTATTATAAAAGGAAGCACTATGTGCATCCCAGCAGCCTCCAACTTAAGTTGATAGATTGGGCAAAGGGGTAAAGAGATGAGTGTCTCTGTCCATCCCCCTGCAGCATGCTGCAGATTCACCTCCTGAGAGCAGTCAGCTTGCAGAGATTGCTGGTAGAGTAACTATACATAGTACTCAATGGACACTCAAGGGATATCACCCCATAAAAAAGCGTGAAAGACAGCACGGAGTTACATCTAGTCCAATTCTTTATCAATTTGGCTCTTGGAGGCTTAAATTAGACCCCTCTTTAAAAGTTACTCTTCTGGAAGAGAGGAGATTGAATGTCACCTTCATAAAGAAATGATTAAGTTTGGTAATGATGGATATGCTAATTACCCTGATTTGATCATCACACACTGTCTACATGTACTGAAATTGAAATTCAATTCTGCACACCCACAAATATGTATAATCAATACCTTTCAATAGAAATAAATAAATAGTAAAAGTTACACTTAAAAATTAAAGCAGGCATACCATGCTGGCCTCTAAGTAGCCAACATATAAACCCAGGCCCAAAAAGGCAATGATCTAATGTTGGTCCAGGTTTTAAAATCTTGCACCTACAAGTAGGAAGTTTAGTTTAAATTTTTAAACATAATCCATGGCATTCTGACTGACAGAATGTAATCTAGCTGAAGGACCTTGGAATTGGAATGTAACTACTAAATTACAAAACTGACCCTTGCAAAAAAGAAAAAAGAAATCTGTGTTTATGAACACAAGTTAATGTTGCTATTAGGAGACTATGAATTATTCTGGTAATGATATCCTTGTCAAAACACTACCAGTCAAAATTTCAATCTCAAGAAACTGAAAAATGTCCTCCCGGTCTATACCATCCGCAACAAATCAGTGTCTGACTTTATTACGGTCATTACAGAATTAGCAAAATTCTTTTTAAATGACAGCCAAGGTTTACAGTAGGACTTTTTTACAAGCCTGGATTCCATGTGACATTTTGGTGATTCTAAAAATCAAATCTATCAAAATATAAAACTTTCTACCTTTGCATAAGTTCAAAAGAATATGGCAAAGGCTGTGAAGACAGTTCCAAAAGAGGATTCAGGAAACTGTGTTGGCTGATGACAATTTACTTAAAACAGGCACACAGATGGCCCACCAAGGCAACCACTTAATACAGTGCTCACTCATGTGTCAACGCTCCAGATTTTGTTTCCAAAAAATCTTCAGTCGTGGTTTCCAGTTAACGATGGTAGGTTGAAAACATACAATAGTCTCCACTATTGAAACCCCAATAAAAATGACAATAAAAAGATACATTTTAAAGGATGAGTCCACAAGAACAAAATAGTGGGAGAGGAGATAGAATTTTGGAAGCTGGAAATTAAAAGGAAGAAGGGTGTGGTCTTAGCAATAACAAGTAAATGGAATCATAAGCAATACCTTTGTGCTGCAAAATGCAGCAGCCCTGATCCTAAACCACAGCAAGGAAACCCAAGAAACAATCACATTTTTACCACCCAAATCCCCAGAAAGCTTAGACACTACCTTAAGTGTCCTTTGGCAGTGGGAGCAAAGACAGAAGTCTTGCTGAAAATCACCTTAAGAAGAGGAGACCCCCTACTCTCTACAGCCAGGTGATCGTGCCTTCCCCAGCCTCACAGGAATCTGGTTTATTGTCTGTAGAAGCCAAAAGTGATCTCTAGATTAGGGTATTGAAGGCATAGTTGAAAGTGAGGGGTACCACAAGAAAACAGATGGATTAAAATTAAAGTCTCCATTCTGCAAAGTGAGATTCCTAGCCCTCTTCTCCCATTCTGCTTTTGGAACACCAGCATCTGTGACATTTCATCTAGACTAGAGACTAGAAGAATATACTCTAGACAAGTTGATAAGCTTATGAAAAAGTCAACCTAAAAACTGAGGTGGGAGTTCCCCAAACAAATGGTCCAACCAGATTACCCTACAGAGACATCACTGTCAGCAGCACCCTCTCCCCACAAATTCAGAGAATCCAATTAGCCATTTTGAGCTTCCCCACCCTTAAAAGATCCTGGCAGATGCTCAAGAATAGCCCTTAACAGAAAAAGCAGAGGCCAAAATAAACAGAGAAAAATAATGAGGAGAAAAGAGAAACTCTGCAAAAAGATGAACACTTCAAAAAACTATCACTGACATATGAATATTCTTTTTGAAAAAAGAAAAAAGTAAGAAAAACAAAGTTTGTGAAAATTTAGAGGATGATATCAGAAATGAGAATCCCCACACAAAGGTTAGAAGTTAAGGTGAGACAGGCAACAAAAGCAAAAAATAAACAAATGGGATTGTATCAAACTGAAAAGCTTCTGCGCAGCAAAGAAAACAATTGATAGTGAAAAGACAACCTGCAGAACGGGAGAAAATATCTGCAAACTAAGTATCTGACCAGAGATTAACATCCAGAATATACAAACAACTTGATAGTTAAAAAACAAATAATCAGATTTAAAAATGGGCAAATGAGCTAAATAGATATTTCCCAAAAGAAGACATAAAAATGGATGACAGGCATATAAAAAAACAGTATCACTAATCATCAGAGAAAGGCAGATCAAAACCACAAGGAGATATCATCTCACCACAGTTAGAATGGCTATTATCAAGACAGAAAATAGAGCTGGCCGGTTGGCTCAGTTGGTTAGAGTGCAGCCCTGTAACACCAAGGTCAAGGGTTCAGACCCCCAAAACAGCCAGCCACCAAAAAGACAAAAAACAGAAAAAACAAAAAGTAACAAATGCTGGTGAGGATGTGGAGAAAGGGGAACTCTTATACATTGTTGGTGGGAATGTAAATGAGCAGAGCCATTCCAGAAAACAGTATGGAGGTTTCTCAAAAAACTACATGTAGAACTACCACATGACCCAGCAATCCCACTACTGCATATATACCCAAAGGAATTGCAAGCATCATGTCAAAAGGACACCTGCACTCCCATGTTTATCACAGCAATAGCCAAGAGTAGAAAGCAACCTAAATATCCATCGATGGATGACTGGATAAAGAAAATGTGGTATACATACTCAGCCATGAAAAAGAATAAAATTCTGCCATTTGCAACAACATGGATGAGTACGGAGAAAATTATGTTAAGTGAAATAAGCCAGGTACCCCCCCAAAAATACCACATTTTCTCACTCATATGTGGAAGCCAAAAAAATTGATCTTGTGGCAGTAGAGAGTAGAATAGTGATTCCTAGAGACTGGTAAGGGGAGGTAGGATGGGTGGGATAAGGAAAGGGAGTGGTCAATGGATACAAAATAGAAGAGAGATAGGAAGAATGGGATCTAGGGTTCTATAGCAATAGAGAGAGACCACAGCCAACCACAAATGACTGTAGAACTTCAAGTAGCTAGTCGAGAGGATGCTGAATGTTCCCAACACAAAGAAGTGACAAATGTTGGAGGGGATGGATATACAAGGCATCAGATATGATCATAGCACACAGTATGAATGTGCCCAAATATCATATTGTGCTCCATAAATATATACTATTACCATGGGTCACTTAAGAAAAAAGAAAAGGAAAAAATTTTTGCAGAGACACAAACAGATTAAAAATTACCAGAAATGGGGGGCAGGAATAATGAGAAGCCATTGTTTAATGGGTACAGAGTTTATGTTTAGCATGATGAAAAACTTTTGGAAATAGATACAGGTGATGGCTACACAGCATTATGAATTTAAGTAATTCCATGCAATTGCGTGTTTAAAACTGCTTAAAATGAAAATTCTCCTGTTGTATATGTTTTACCACAATAAAAAAAATTTCTTTCATGCACAAAAATAATAATAATAAGATCAATTAAAGTGAGAAAATGTCCCAGAAAGTAGTGTAAAGAGATGAAAAATGAAAGAAAATTGGAGATCCATTCTAGAATTCCAAAAAGAAAGAAGGAAGGAAGAGTGAAATTATCAAATAAATTATTATTTTTAATTTCTCAGAATTTAAGAACATAGGGGCTGGATGGCTAGCTCAGTTGGTAAGAGAACAGCCTTATAACCCCAAGGTCACAGGTTCAGATCCCTGCTCCAGGCAGTCACCAAAAGAAAAAAAAAAATTTTTTTTTTTAATTTAAGAACATAAATCTCACTATGGGATGCATACCCAAAGGAAATGACATCAATATGTCAAAAAGACACATGTTCATCACATGTGTCTTCCCATGTTCATTCCCATGTTCATCACAGCACTATTCACAAAAGCCAAGAGATGGAATCGACCTAAACATCCATCAACAGATAAATGAATTTAAAAAACTGTAGTATATATATGCAATGGAATACTACTCAGCTATTAAAATAAATGATATCCTATCATTTGCAGCAAGATGGGTAGAACTGGTAACCATCATGCTAAATGAAGTAAGTTGGGCACAAAAAGACAAATACCACATGATCTCATTCATATGTGGACTCTAAAAAAAAAAGGTGGTTCTCATAGATGTTACCAAAGACTGGGGTAGGGAGAGGAGGAAAAATGGTGGGTGAAGGGGTACAAAACTATGCTATCCACCCTAAGTGAGTCATTGTGCAGTATATGCATGTATTGAAACAACACTCTATACCCCACAAATATGTACAAGTAAATGTTAAAATTTAAGAATATATATATATATATGATAAATGAAAGGAACCAGGAAAAAAAAAAAAAAAAAGACTGCCAATAAAATGTGCTACATCCCCCTCACAAAAAAAAAAAAGTCATGAGTTTCCAGATTAACAGAGCCTGAGTGCCCAGCAGAGTAGATAAAAAGAGACCTACACCAAGGTACATCTTTGTGAAGTTTAATGACTGGTGACAAAGCATAGATCCTAAGATACTGAAGGGAGAGAAAGGAATGTCACACTCTGATCAAGAATCAGAATGGTGTTGGGCATCTGGATGTCCTCATTGAAAGCCACAAGACAATGGGTTACTGCCTTGAAAATTCTTGGGAAAAATTATTTACTACTGAGAATTTTACACTAAACCTTTCAATTTAGTTTGAAGAGAGATTAAAGACATTTTCAGACATGCAGGATCTCAAAATATTCACCTGCCATGCACACTTTCTAAGGAAGCTATTAGAGGAAGCTCTTCAACAAATGAAATGAGGAGAGAAGGGGGAAGACATGAGGACATGAGAACTGGAAACAGGGCTCCAACCACATAAGGGCAAAGGGAATCCCCAGGATGAGGTGAATAGAGATTCCAAAGACAGATTGTTGATCAGAAGCAGAGAGCTTTCAAAAACAATGAATTCATAGTATAACTGATGAATTTGAACATATTGCAAAGAGATTAAAATAAGGGGAAGGAACAATCCCACTGCTGGGTAAACACCCAAAGGAACGGAAATCATCATGTCAAAGAGACACCTGCATGCCATGTTTATCACAGCTCTATTTACAATACCCAAAATGTAGAACCAACCTAAATGTCCATCAGTGGACTCCTGGATAAGGAAATCATGTTATATACAAACAATGGAATACTACACAGCCATGAAAAAGAATGAAATTCTGCCATTCATAGCACATGGATGAGCTTGGAGAAAATTATGTTAAGTGAAATAGGCCAGGCACAGAAAGAGAAATACCACGTCCTCACTCATAAATGGGAGCTAAAAACCAAATACATAAATAGAAAGAAAGAGAAGAAAAAAAGATACAACAATCACAATAATATGTTAAACTTTCAGAAGGAGAGAACAGAACTGGGGTTAGTAGAAGTGGGAAAGGGGGAAGGGAAGGGGAAGAGAGTCAGCAAGAAATTGGTTAATGGACACAAGGAATGATTACATATTGTAATGACGAATAAGCCAACTATCCTGATTTGACCATCACATATTGTTCACAAATATTGATAGTTAACTCTATACCCCACAGATATGTATAATCAATAAAGTTTCAATTTTTTTAAAAAAATCAAAAAATAAAGTAAATAAACTACGTGGAAGGAAGTGTGGGGACTAGTGATAATCAAAAATAAATAAATAAAAACAAGAAAATTATTCACTTTAGGAAAATGAAAAAGGTTTTGAGAAAAATGTAAGAAACCACGGTAATCATAGTATAACAAATGTCCCAGCTGTTATTAATATTTAAGTAGTCAGGATAACATCACATTTACTACATAATTATATTGGGAGAACGGGGTGGGCAGGACTGAATTTCCATAGAGGTCATCGAAGGTAGCTGAGGGGCACATTCAGTGAAAAAGAAAGAAAGTTTTATCTTTAAAAGTGGAAAGAAAAGAGAAAATGCCTAATGGTGAAATTAATGAAATAGCACTATGTTATTTAGAGATATCAGAAATACCAAAAAAGGAACACTTAAAATAGCTGAAAGTGATTTTCTCTACGGATTAGGAAAGGTAGGCAGGTGTTGGGCAAGGGACTTCCATTTTTCATAATAAACGTTGTAATCTGACTCTCTATATATGAGCAACTTCAATTTTTAAAAAACCTACGATGTTAAAACTCAGATGTTATGTTGTATCTACATCATTTAGAGACCCAGGACAGTGTGTGTAGGATAGGGAAAGAGGATATAGAACACTGGTGGTCACAGGGAGAACACCACCAAATATTCGGTGGCAGTTCTTCAGAACATTCGCTGGAATTCCTTGAGTCCACAGTTGAATGAAAGCCAGGTTCAGATCACCTGCCTTTAAAACTAGCATGGCCTCTTCCCAACCACGTTGACTGCCCATGTGCAGTGCATTGAAAGCAATAATGAAGCTAAGCAAAGGAGCCCCTCACAAGCATTTTCACTGTAGAGACCAGACCACATTTTTCCTACACCTGCTAACCTCAGCAATGATGTGTCAATGGTAGGAAGCCATCATGACATGAAGTCTAGTACAAGGGCAAGGAGGTGGATCGTCATCACAGCTTTTAATAACCAAGAAACTGCCTCCCTCTGGGAATGCAGACTGCAATTCCACTGGAATCTGTTAGGTGAGTTATACAATACAATAGTTAACAGTTATTGAGCACTTACTGTGTGCCAGGAACTGTCTGTTGCTTTGTTTATCAAGTCCTTTGATCCAATAGCAACCTTATGAAGCAGGCCCGAGTTTTCTTCCTATTGAGAGACGAGCAGACCAAGGCATGAGAGCTGAGAGGACTGGCTAGAGGAGGAGGCACAGCTGGTAAGCGGTGCGGCCAGCAGGAGAGAGCAGGGCTTCTGTTCGCCTGAGCCCTTAACCACATCACTGCCACGTGAGTAGCGAGGCTTCATTCCCCATATCTCTCTGGTGAGCGCTAAGCAACAACACCTCAAAGAGCAGCACAGGAAGGGTGGCACGGGATAAGGCACAGCTGCCCAGCTCCACTACTGACAGATTTGTCACCACTGACTCTTCACTGTTCCACATCTGGCTTTCTCCTTTTTATAGTCAGCTACACGAGGCAGTCAGATGGAGTAACCCAAGCACCCAAAGCACATGAAATCAGAGTATGTCCAATACTGAACCTCAAATAAGGAGAGGGCCTAAAGCATGGGGCACGAACCCTTCCTGAGCCCCTCTTGCAGTCCAATCCTGTCCCAAGCTTGCAAAGGTGGGGAAAGATGTCTCTACTTTTCATGACAGCACACTGTCTACATGAATCCCTTCAAACTGGTCACAATTGAGAACCCGATCCTTAAATCAAAATAACAGGTGCCATTCACTGAGTCCTTAACACATGCCAGGGTTCTGCTAAGCCTTTTACAAGTACAGTCTCATTTAATCTTCCAAAAATCCTAAGAAGCAGGCATATTGCTGCCATGTCCAGATGGGGAAACTGAGGGTCCCAGAAGGGAAGTGACACACCCAAGTCCACATGGTTATTAAGTGGCAGAGCCAGGATACAAAACCAAATGGTCTCCTTCCAAAGCCCTGTCTGCCTTTTACAAAAAGAAATGACTGACCAAAACATGATGGCTCAAGCCTGAGAACCCAGCAGGAAGGAACCCAGAAGTTTTTTGATGGTAATAAGGACTGCAGGACTTCGAATCCTTACACCAATCGGCAGGGTATTATTTTACTTAGCCTTTTGTTATGGTCATCATTGCAGTTGTTCAAAGATGACTATTTGCTTAAATGCAACTGCCAGTAAGCAACAGAGACAGAAGGGGCTGGCTATAGATGCCACGTTCCATCTTCATGACCCTCCTGACTGATTTCGATGCTTAAGAGCATTGATTTTCCACGTGCAATTTCATTTTTGAAATTTATTTATCTATTTATTTAGTTTTGGTGGCTGGCCGGTACAGAGATCAAACCCTGGACGTTGGTGTGTTATCAGCACCATACTCTAACCAACTGAGCTAACCCGCCAGCCCTCCACCTCCATGTGCAATTTCAGACCTGTCCTTAGCAATCCCTAGGAAAATGTCCATTTTCTAGCTAAGGCTGCATTTCCTCAAGAGTGGTCAGGGTAAATAATTCCATCTTCTAGCATGCACTGAAAGTAAAGACAGGTTACAGCCAAAATCACCATATGTGCTTACCAACTCAAAGAAGGGAGGGGGAGAAGGGAGAGAGGATTGCACTCTCCCCGCAATGAGCTGGACTTCTTTCCTCCCCAGTGAGGCTTCCGAGGCAGTCAATCCCACAGTGTTGTAGTTTTTGCCTTCTCCAAACTCTGTCTGTAACGTTCGTTGGGTCCTCAGTATATATAGTGCCTTCTGTCTTCTCTGTAACTGTTTCACTCTCCTTGTGTGAGAACCTTACTTCCCAAGGGGCACCTTCTGTGCATTTACACAGCACAAAACTATGCACAATCTGGGACCTGACAAATACTTCTAGGACTTGTTCTTGTAGGGGGAGAGAGAATCGAAGGCACTGAGAGGCAAGCCCAGTTCAAGTACCGAGAAACATCTCAGAATAATGTATGTTGTTCCAATGATGCTCCCTTCACAAATGCTGCTAAAGAAAATGCTCACTTTTGTAATGAGGGCACCTGACTCTGTAATCTTGTATTTGAGAAGTCAAACCTCATAGACATTTCTACTTCAGTCAGAACCAGAAAAACTTCTGTTTCTGATATTTCCCCACCTAGCACGGTGTCGTGGGTATCTAATCAGTAAATGTTTGCAAGCGCTGTGAGCATAGAATGAACCACACCATAGGACTGAGCACTTTATGAAGAATCAGCATGACGTGGCATGAACGGAAATGATAATAATAGCAATGACTTGTGTTTTGTTACAAAATGAATAAGGTCAGTTTGTTTTTCCTGGGTTTTAACGGGATCGAACTAATGAGCATCCACCAACAAATGAAGAGGACTTTCAAAAACATCGAGTTGGGATCTCCATAGAAGGGCGCCCCTCCCAGAAAAGGCTTGCAGAGGCTGTGACATGCTGCAGTGGTGAGCTCGTGCAGCCCCAATTAGCTTCCAGATGCTCCTCAGCCTGGGAGAGGACACAAGCAGACACTTCTTCACAATCCCCTTCTCTAGAGCACAATAAAGGTGGATTTAGTGATCTTTGACTAATCCCTATGGCTTTAAGATTTTGGAATATTTAGTATTTCCCCACATTAATTCATCGTTGCATTAGGAATTGAAGGGGAATCGTCTTCTGGCTCCTTATTTCCCCCAGGCGTCCCCTTCCAACTAAACTGCCTCTACCAAAACACACAAGCAAAGAGACTCACTGTGGGAGCCCCTGATGCTGAGGGGCCAGCCACGGTTCCGAGTCCTGTCCAGCCCCCAGTCGACTGCACGTGTTCATCTGGGACCTGTTTGCTGGAACATTGTCTCTTTGAATAGAGGCCCCCATGCCATGGACACCACTGTGAAGGAAATACATTGAGTCATTATAAAATATGGACCTAGGCCTGGGATGCACTTTTGCTTTCAGCACCTGGTCAGAGGCTGGCAGCAAGCTCAGTGGGCTCTCTGCCCCTGGTGACATTTTAATTCCTCTTCCTGAAAGGAAATACTAAAATATCCCTTCTTTGTGGGTGACAATCAAAACGCAAATAAACAAGGGTAGAAAGGAGACGCTGACAGTCATATGTCCCTCAGGGCCCAAGAGGACTGTAAACCTATTACACCAATGGGCAGGTTCTCTGGACCCAGGATTTGAAGGAAATCAGGGCAGTATGTCCCATGGGATGATGCCTCCCAGTGCTGGTGCCATCAGCCAAGTGAATTTCCATCCCAGCTTCCTATCATCATGTCCGCTCAGCCCCATACATCCAGAACAAACTTCAGGGCATGGGGTAGGGGCAAGTTTTCTACAAGTCCACAGCTGTGTTCTCGCAGACTAGAATCATGATACTCACCTTGGTACTGACAGTCTGGAGGGTCACCTGTTAACGTAGTCTTTTGCAACATTGCCTACCAAAAACAACATGACAGAAGAAAATGTTACCCATTCATTTATGTTTTTTCAAATTATATCTTCTATGTAAAGAGATATGAAAGAAGCTACATAAAAATGATAAAGAATCACAACCTCCAAAATGAGGTCTGTCCATCACTGGCAGATGTTAGGTGAATCGCTCACCAAAGGTGGCCTTCACCATTGTGGGGAGCACCATTAGCCCAGCTATTGTGTTATGAGCACCTACTAAGTGCAAGGCTTT
Organism: Cynocephalus volans; assembly: GCF_027409185.1. Lineage (NCBI taxonomy): Eukaryota > Metazoa > Chordata > Mammalia > Dermoptera > Cynocephalidae > Cynocephalus > Cynocephalus volans. The sequence goes on along the minus strand of NC_084465.1, from coordinate 128,894,488 downwards.
GGTGAGCCAGACTCAGCCCAGGCATACAGAGCTCTTGAGTTTAGTGCAGGAGCTATGGCCTACTAAGTTAATGACTATAGCACAAGAGTCAATATTGTAAATACCACAGAAGAGATACAGGGGAAATGTAATGGGCATTCAGATGAGGAAGAGATAACATGATGACCGGTGAACAATTCTACAAGCTTAGAGATGGTTATAAAGCTTGTTTACAAGTATGATTTACAACCAGCTCCGAGTCTCCCCAAACTCAAACCCAAAAGGAATGGAAAGGTTCCAGCAAAACATAGCCTTTCCTTTTGATGCCTCTCCTCCCTAGCTGAAAAGATGGTGCTGTGGGCTAGATGTGTCCCCCAAAAGTTCATGTGCTCTAAAGTTGATCTCCATTGTAACAGAGTTAAGAGGATGGGAAATCCAAGTATGGTAATTGAAAGGGGGGGCCTTTAAGAGGTGATTAGATTGTGAGGACTGTGCTCTTCTGAATGGACTGATCCATTCGTAGAGTAAAGGGTGTGGTTCTGATGACTTTATAAGGAGAGGAGGTGAGAAGATTAGCTCTCTTGCTCAGCCCATTCTCACCATGTGACACTCTATGTCACTGTAGAGAGTCACCACCAGAAAAAGGCCCTCGCCAGATGTGCCCCATGAACTGTTTCCTTCCCAGCTTCCCAAACTGTAAGAAATAAATTTAATTTTGTTATAAATTACCCAGTTTCAGGTATGCTATTATAAGCAATGGAAAACAGACTAATACAGATGACAATGTCAAAACTCTTTAAAATCATGTTGGAACAACATACCCCCTTACCCAGAACCCAACTCTCTGCAAAAAGTAAATAAAATAAAAACGTGATCAATAAAAACCAATTCCTGAGCATCAGGAATGGTGATGCTGAAGCATATTGTCATAGAAAAGAATGGAATCTGCTTCTCTGGAGGTTTTTCAGAAAAATGTATGCAGCTATTTTTCTGAAATGGCTTAATATAGAGGTAGAGACCTTGTTCCCAGACTCGGACAAACCTTAGTCTCAGCTTTGCCATGAGTCAAGGGTGAAGTCCCTACAGCTGCACATGCTGTGCTTCCTTTACTCTAAATAACCATGCAAAGGGCCAGGGAGTGTCAAGAGTTCACAAAGCTCAGAGATCATCGCTGCTCAACCCACACTACTCCCAAGGACCAAATGAAAAGAGGTGCATGGGGAAAATAGTTCTCCCTCTTTAAAACAAACAAACAAACAAACAAACAGTCAACATTGCTTAGCTCTGCTGTGAAACAGGAGAAAGTAAGCAGAGTAGGGATGGGGGTGGGGGGCATTTTTCAGAACCCGTTTGCCCATCCCTAGTGGCAACACCCACCTGCTTCTCACTAGCAGCATCGCAACACCCCACCCCTGAAACTGACCTAGTTTGTGTCTGTTTCTTTAAGAAGGTGCCTCTTGCTCCAAAGTTGGCCCTCACCTGGCCCAGGTACATGAGAGGGGATCTGTGCTTGGAAACTCAGTGGGCCTCCTTCGGTCACTCTGATAGCAGCTTTAGGTGAGATGAAGCAGACTCCAGGTCCTGCTCTGCAAAGACACAAGGAACCCCAAGGAGAGGCCAGGCTCCACCCCAGCCACAGTTGGTGCACGGTCCCCAGAAACCACCTGCATTCCTTCCAGCTCTCTGCCTCTTCTCACCTGCCCTGGCATTGCCAGTGCCCGAGGAGCAGCATGATATTGCATGAACAGAAACAGTAATAATAGTAACAACGCGGGCTTCAGCCCCTGCTTCCAAGCGGCCCCCTCAAATGCAGCCTTCTCCCCCTCAGTCTCCTTGTCACCTCACCTGGGTACAGGTCTGGACAGGGGACACCAGACTGCACTGTGGGTGGAAATACAGTCTGTTTTTACACCTTGAGAAACAGAACTGAGTTCCAGCTTCTGCACTCACAGCCTCCCCTTGTCTCGGGTCCTCCAGCCCCCAGGAGCTGGTGGCAGGGGCCAGCGCTTGGCTCCACCAGTCTCCCACTGGCCTTGGCCTTGCTCTTCTCCTCCAAGGGCTTTTCTCTACCACCAAGAGCGCCCTGAAGGGCGGCGGCCTTGCCCTCTGCGTCCAGCCCTCCCAGGGCACACCCAGGCCTCCCACACCTCCTGCCAATGGCGACCTGCTTTCCCACCTATTCTTGGCTCCAATGGGAGAACCTGACCTTGGTTTTCATCCAGGAGCAAAGATTCAAATGCAGTGGCTTCTCCTACCCACCAGCATCCCACTTTCCTTCCCCACTGCCCACTTCTCTCTCCTCCCCCAGGCTGGGACACCCACCACCGGGGCCCCTCTCTGTCTGAGGCTCCAGTGTCTCTTTAGTAAGCAACTGGGAAAAAAAAAAAAAAAAAAAAGGCCATTCCAGCTCCCACAGGACGAGGCTTCGGCCTGTACTCATACCAAAGGAAGCGAGTCCCCTGCCCTGCTCATCTGACATTTCCTCAGGGATGTCCTGAGGCAACAGGCCAGCCTACAAAGTCCCCTTTCTTAAAAGCCCATCTCACTGAAGTATTTTCACTTGAGGGTATGATAAGGCTCTCTAGACAGCTAATGAGTCACCAGATAATTATTTCATTATTTCACCATCTGAGTGGTATCAGGCTAGTCAGGGCTTAGTCAGCACTGGATTCAGCTCCAGATCCCAGCGGCTGGGATGGACGAAGCACCCTTCTGCCTCCAGCCTCGTCGCCTGGACCTGGAAGGCTCCGTCCTGTGCCTTTCATCTGTGGCCGTGCTGTGAGGGCTGCACAAGGCCAGTTCTGGGAGAAGAAAGGGCAGAGGTCATATTTCTTTGCCTTTCTCTCACCGGGACCTCATGAGATTCACTGTGCCTGGTGGGGGCTCATTGCACTGCGGATTTGCTGATTTTCTAAGGGAAGCATTTGGAAAATGCAGGCTCCAAGAGCGAATCCTCCTTTCGGTATTTCCCAAAATGAAGTCTTGTGTCTGCCTGCATCAGAATCTCCTGGAGTCCTTGCTTAAAATGCAGACCATTCAGCCCCACCCAAGACCTGCAGCTTGGAATGTCAGGGCGGGGTGGTTCCTGGGGCTCTGCATCTTTTATCAAGCTTCCCAGATGAGTTTTATGGGCAATGGAGTTTTCGAGCCACTAATTCAACTCCATTTTAACTTCCTAAGAACTTTTTTGGTGGGGGGATAACTTTTGATTGAAGAAAGAATATGAATGGAAATGGTTATAAGTCCCTCAGCAGCTATATTCATCTTGTGTACATTAATATTCATCTCGTGTACCTCCTACTATTAACATGAGATAACCCTGCCCTGAGCTTCACACATAACCTCCAGGCCTCTCCAGAGGCAAGTGAGTGAGCAGCTTCTACCTCATCTCCCGTTGGTTGTTTACCTGAGGCCCCAGCAAGACAATGGTGGGGTCCCCAGCTCAGGGGAGACAAGCGACACAGGTATGTGCAGAGTGGAGTGTACTAGACCATAATGCCATCCTCTATGTCAGGTAAAGGGGAGGAAAGAGGAGGCCATAGCACACAAATGATTCATTCTGTTTTAACAGTCTTCACTTGGGAGAGCATGGTGCTGATAATACCAAGGTCAAGGGTTGAGATCCCCATACCTGTCAGAGCCAAAACAAAATACAAAAAACAACAACAACAAAGCGGGGGGGGGGGGGGGGGAACATCTATCCGATTGTCTTGGTTTCTGTGGTACACTTCTTGTGGCTCATTTTTATTAAACCTTTGAAAGAGTGGTTGACCAGTCAATTCAGCCAAATCAGCCACACTAGTGATGCACACAGAGCCAGGCTGGGATAAGTTGCTTTGGGTCAAGGCAGCAGGAAAAAGAAAGAAATGCAGACAAGCAAAAGGGTCTCTGCCACTTGCATATTAAAGCCTTCATCCTACATCCATGACCTGCAAAACAGTGCAACTTGCCTGGGAAAGGTTATGACCATGAAAAGAAATGATATGAGGGGCCCAGCATGGATCCAAAAGAGAAAACAGGTTTACACTTTAGCTCTGTACAGTTGGCAAAAGACATGAAAACTTATGAAAAGAGATAGAGTTAAGCCTCAGGATGTAATTAATTCATTTCAGCATTGTAGTAGAGTGCATGTATTTCTCTCTTTTTGTGCCACAGACCTTCTGTGGCACAAATCCTGAATCTTTATCCCTGGTACGGCAGTCTAACAGCTCAAATACCCCTATCTAGAAATACTCTCTTACTTCTGAAACCATTTAAAATTTCTGAACTGTGGGGAGACTGGAGTTAGGAGGGAAGGTCAGGTGCTTTTGAAAGGCAGTGGGGTGTGCGTGTGCACGTGTGTGTGCAATGAGTGTGCATGTGTGTACGCACAAGTGTGTCTGTGTGTTCTTTCAACAGACAGGTGCTATTTCAGACTTCCTCACATACAAATACAACAAAAGAGTCTGGGGCTCAGAGCCACAGTGCGTCCATCTGTCCACAGACTATTCAATTAACTTATTGTTGCCAGTGAAACACCAGCTCAGTGTCTGCAGAAAGAGGAAGTCCTAGGTGCTGAAGTGACAGCCATTAAGCTGTTGGCAAAGCAGAGAGGGCAAGTTGTCCCACCCAAGGCACATTGCCTCTCGATTCTTTCTCTGCCTCTTTTCCTGCCTTGCCCTGTTCCTTGCTTCCTCATGTTTTCCCTCCCGACCCAGCCTTCTTTCCCTCTCTCCTCTCTTTATCCCTTCCCCCATCAGTGTACAGCTGCTGGGGAACAGAAAACGCCACCTTCTCAACTTCAGTGATGTCACTTATTCTTCAACAATGGGCACTGGTGGAATAGAGATGGGCTCAATTCTGTGAATTTGCTAAAGCTTCTGCGTATGTGAACAGAGCCAAGGAAGGGGGAAGGGGAAGACCGTTCCCATCACCTCAAATGAACTTCAAGCCATTCCCCACCCTTCCCGCGCACACGTGAGATTTTATTTTCCACTCTCCACCCTCTCTCTGACTCTCTCCCCGCTGGAAGTCATTTCTTGGTTTCACTTTCTAAAGAGGCAAAGCAGACAAAAAGTGGGGCCAGTGAGCTAGCGAAGAGCCCTAGTTCAAACCCAGACAGGCCTCGTCTACCTTCCAACCTTGGGGGAAGGTCAATCTCTACGGGGACATAGCTGGGGCCCTCCCGACTCACAGCCACAGCAACTGCAAATTGAAGGTTCTGCTGAGATGGCTGCACTTCTCACCCTGTCTTCAGGATCTACGTCCCCTGGCAACAGCTCAGAGGGAAAAATAATAGCCCTCAAAAGAAAAATGTTAATGCAACATACATGGACGTATTCTAAGCATTATATCTAATTATAAAGAATGAATCACAAATTTAAGCATCTGAAATATAGGCATAAAAAGAAATAATTAACTCTCAAACAGGAAGCTGATGTACTATCAGATAGCATCGTTTGAGAACCAGAAAAAGCAAGTCAGCACACTGTAAGCATGAGAGTGCAGAATTTATTCTTCTGGTAGGGTTTCAATATTCTGTTCATTTCTATAAACATGTTTAGGAAGGTCCTTCTATAAGCAGAAGATTCTATTCATGGGACTGTGAATCTGCCACAGTGAGAGCCCTGTCTTCTTTAGGAAGCACCATGCTTTGGAAGATCTGTCCTACCCAGATCCCTTCCACTGGGGTGGTGGTGTATTTGATGAGTCTTCAGCGGTCGTCATTATAAGAAAGCTTCAACCAAAAAGCAAACACAACGTTTTTATAAAGAAATGTCATTCATGTTTTTATTTGCCCTCAGCTCAATTTCAAAAGCTGTCCAAGAATTTTTCACTGGTCATTTTCTGCAGTAATCATAACTTGAGGTTGTGGTCTTATTTGACTAAGTCCCATTGTTTCTCTTGAAGGGCCAGACATCATAATTCAGAGCCACATGACACTCACAGATGATGGTGAAAATGGGTTTGAAAGTGGGTGTTAAATGAAGAAAACCACACCAGGAAGCAGAAGCCATAGATTCTCGATTCATTTACTTTATCTGCATACCTACGACCGTAGGAGAATTATACTTCACCTTGCCGAGTCTCAGTCTATTGTCTAAAAAATACAGATAAGAATGACTACCCTAGTTCTCCACACATTCCTATCATAAATCCCAAATGAGATCATTTATTGAAGAGAGTTTTGAAAAACTGTAAATTCTCATGGGACATGTACATGTGGCAAATAAGTAAGAAAGTTCTCAAAAACCAGTGCAACTTTTTACCCCACTTGGAGTAAATTGTTAACAAACTTAGAGTCCACTTTGTGTCCAGACTAAGGGAAAATAAATTTTTGGCACTTCTTGGTATCCATGGGTCCCTCTACATCAGAGTTTGAGAAAACATTTAAGAGTTCTCTCTTTCACTCCAATAGCAGTATCTCAAATTTGTTTCCCCAATATATTTCCCTCTCGCTAAGAGCACCCATGTTACAGCTCCTCATCCTCTTTAGACTGATCTTGACATTTTCCATTTGCAAGTACCAGGTGCTATGATGGCTAAGGGTTTCCTCAACAGTCCATGTCCACTTGTCCACTTACCCATTGCTTTTAAAAAGTGCTGAAATTGAGTGCAATTCTGCCATTTTAAATGGCATGTTAGGAAAATAGTTAATCTTCTCATCACCTATGGTTATTTGAAAAGAACAGCTTACAGAATTATAAGTAGTACAATCCCAGTTAATACACACACACATACATCCTAATGATTGAAAGGATATACATCAGAATACTGAATAGTTATCTCTAGGTGGTAAGAACAAATTTTCATTTATTTTTCTTTCTGCTTACCTACATTCTCTATCGTTCCTAAAATAGGTATGTATGTCTTCTGGAAGAAGAAAAGAAAGTTATTTTCAAATGCTGTTTCTCTTCTTCTGTGGAAAGGAGCATACTGTACTAAATAAATCAAGGACAGAGTATCTTTTCCTAACTGAAGTTGTCTTACAGCGCTAATGATCTGAATAAGAATAAAGCAGTCTTCTGTATCTGTTGCAGTGGCTTGCAGCCTTATTCCATAGTAAGACATTTACAGCAACCCACACACACACATAGGTATGTATTTGGTGAATGAAAAATCTCAAGAAAGAGTACATACCTTTATTGCATGTAGTGAACTCTGATATTTTATATTCTATTCTATTGCAATATTTTAACACTGGTTGCATTACATCGAATTTGCCAGCCATAGTTGGAAACAAACTGATCTATTGCAAACTCCTTGTTCTACACAATTAGGAACCTAACCATCAAACTCAAGCTTGCTGTCAGGAATGAAAAGCAAGTCATCCTAAAGAACATCCTTTGGTGATATTGTTTCTCCACCTGTCACCTGAGGTCTCTCCAGGAACAAATTACAGTACGGTTCTCTGATTCAGATCGAAACATTTTCAATTCCCAAATTAGCCAACACCAAAATGCATTTTCCAGCAATTGAGCTTCTGTGACAAAGTTTATGAAGCCAATTTCTTGGTTATAGACATGACAATGTTGAAAGCAGTTGTCCCCCATGGTAGTGAGTGAAAACTCCACTGAGCTTGGAAATCAGTATAAATTTTCATGAAGCAAAAATGGTGAAGAGTAACCCAAATTTCAGTTATGGTCTAGTGTATTATGCAGGCCTTCTATCCTTATCATCTCCCTGTCTTTTGATTAATAAGAAGACTGGGCACAATAATACTAATAATCATCTTCCTCAAACTGATAAGATCTAAGATACCACCCAAGTTATGATGAGCTAAGAAATATCCATTATTTCTAAGACCAGTACATTCCCCAGCAGATAGCTTCCCTTTTAGGATGGCATCACACAAACAGTGGCACTTGCTCTGGACTGGATCTTCCCCCCACACCCCCAACCTCACTGAAGTTTAAATCCCCCTGTAATTGTTGAGGTTGGGAAATCCTATTATGGTAATTGAAAGGTGGGGCCTTGAAGAGGTGATTGGATTGTAGGACCATGCAGTAGTGAGTGGATTAGAAAAGGTGGAGGGAAGGAAACGAGGAACTCTCTCTCTCTGCTGCACCATTTTCTATCATGTGAGACCCTTGCATTTCCGTAAAGCCACCACCAAAGAAAACCTTCACCAGATGTGTTCCCTGGACTTTGGATTTCCCAGCCTTAAAAACTGTAAGCAATAATTTTTTTTTTCTTACAAATCACACAGCTTCAGGTATTCATGTCATAAGCAACAGAAACGGACTAATGCAGCACTCAAGCTAAGGAGGCAGAAGTGGATGCAAACAGTAGTGAATAAACAGCACTCAGAGATCCTTTGAGGACTCTGGTCCCCATCAAATCAGGATGGTTCACGTGCCCATGGATGTGATCAGTGATCACTAACAGACTCTTGGGGAGCGTTCTTCACTGCCATGTAGATGAGTTCTAACCAGTGTGAGTGAGTGACATTTAGGGTAAGAATGCTTTCTACAATGATTCTGCCACTGAGATTGTGGTTGTGGCCATAATGTCTCTAGACTGAGGTTTCTGGAGTTTGCATTCCTGGTCTGGGCCAAGATGGTCTGACAAAGCCACACATCTGCTACGGGTTGGAGGTGGAGGGAAAGGAAACTGGAATGGCTGTCACCTCATCAATGGTGACCACATCCTCCCTCCCCAGTCACCCCAAGAGGAGGGAAAAGGACTTCAGCAGGAGCAGAATGCAGGAAGGAAAGTGAAAGAAGGGAAGGAACAGAATGGAAGAAAAAAGGAAGAGATGGGAAAGGGAAGAAGAGAAAGTTGGAGGGAACCTCGGAGAGCCTTATTCTTAGAAACGAAAGCTCAGACCTTCAGTCTCCATAGAACTGGAGCTTTGCTGGGTCTTAAGTGTCGCCTGCCTTCCTTCCTCTAGCTATCTACTGACTGTGGAATTTTAAATGACAATCACCTGTGAATACTGATTCACTAAATAAATATCTGAGCATTCAAACATTCAATATCCGCAGTCCCATTGTGTGTGACCGTGCTTTGAGAGCACGGTCTCCTGGGGTACTTGTTATAGTGGTTGCATATTAGAAAGTAAAAGCTTTCAAATATGATTTTTTTAAACTTCCTAAATTAGGGCAGAATGCCACTCCACTGCGTATATTACCTTTCTGGTTTATTCTAAGTGCTGTACAGAGCTCGGTGGCCTTGGGCCCAGTGGAATCCAATGGAAGTGGCAGGTGGGGGAAGAAGCAGGTGCGAGTCAGGAACAGAAGATGAAACACACAGGGCACCATTCACTCCCACGGGCTCAGCATTTCAGAGGATCTTACCATATCCCTGAGCCGCAGGTACACGTTATACCCACCACGGGGCACGGATTCTCAGAACTATGCTATGATCCCATCCACTACTTCCCTTTTTTTTTTTAATTTCAGGAAATACCTGACAGGGAAATTTGCGTAACTTGCCTCAGGCCACACAGCCGCTGAACTGGATGCAGAACGCAAGCGTGCCCCTACTTCTTTCTAACCTTGTCTTCTGACCACCAGCCAACAAGGTCCTTTCCAAGGCCACTCCAAGTCACACAGGACCTGCCTGTGCCGTGATCAAAACCACCGTTTAAAAATGGAAAACCCAATCATCCGGTTTATTTCACCTGCGTACATCTAAACAACCAGCTTGATGGACCTGAGTCACCAAAGGAGCTAATTTTTTTTCAACAAATGCTACTAAACAGACTAACTTTTCTGGCACTATGGAGACAAAGTCATCATGAGTCATTGGAACAGAAGTTATAGGACAATAGTCAAAATAGCCACCAGAATTTTACAATTTCAAGAAATCATTGTAATTGGACCCTCACTTAGCTGCCAATGGATTACATGACTAAAAAACATAGAGTTACAATTGGTTTTAGCAGAATATCCTGGAAAGTGATATCTATAAACAACTGCATAGAGGTTTACTGTTAGTTTTATTCAGTCGTGAATTTACTAATTCTTTCTTTTTTTTTTTTTTTTTTCCTTTTTGGCAGTTGGCTGGTAAGGGGATCCAAACTGTTGACCTTGGTGTTATCAGCACCATGCTCTAACCAAGTGAGCTAACTGGCCAGCCCTTGTCATTCATTTTTATTGCATACCGATTACATGCCAGAAACTGCACTAGATGCTGTAGAGTACTCAAAAATAAATAAATATGGTACCCGTAGTCATGGATTTTATAACATAAAATGGAGAGATAAATAGAAATTAGGCAGGATAAAATGAGGGCAAGATTTTAAAAACCTCTGTATGCATTGTGGGGTTGCAGAAGAAAGAATGGTTGATCTCAACCGTGTGTGCTGGTGAGGACCCCAAAGAAAAGTTGGCATCTGATCAGGAATCTCTGGGGTAGAAAGACCCAGGAGCAGGAAAACTGAAGACCTGAAGATTCGCAAAAGAGAGCCAAGGTCTAATGCAATGTGGGCAACCAAAGGAAAGGAACCCACATAAGGAGCAACCCAAGACAAGGACCTAACCACAAATTCTAGCTTCTCGTAGGTCAAAAGGTGGAGAAAATGAGGGCAAGAAGAATAAACATCCAAATCTTGGATGGGGAAAAAAGGGGGTGGGCAGGGCTACATTTTATTTATTGCCATGTGTAAAAGCAATATTCTGGGAGCCTTACCTAAGCCATGTCATTGAGTGTTTGCAACAACCCTACAAATTGGGTATCTTTGTCCCTGTTTATCACTGATTGTCACCGATATCGTCAGTGCTTTCCATAGAGCTTTACCAGTGCGCAAGGAACTTTCATACGCTCTCTCATCTAATCCTCACATTCCTGCTCAGTAAGTAGGACAGGAATCTCCCCTTTATGAAAGAAGAAACGTGGGGCTTTGGAACCTCAGCAGCTTGCTCAGGGCGGTGGCAGACATACTGTGATTTTTCCATTACACGGCCCACTACAGAACCCACCTGACACTTTCTCCCCAGCTCAAGTTCAGCTTTTATCTATGTTACTAGATAATCAATCCAGTTATCTGAAATCCAGCTGGCATAATCCAGAATTTGTAACAGAAGCCTCCACGCCGCTCATGCAAGGGTTAGAAAATTCAGCTTCCCCCATTGTAGGGGTGGCAAACGATGAGAACCACTCCCCACAGACCCTTTTGGGGGACGTTATCATGCCCTGTTAACTTGAAAATGAAGACTCAGTCTGAATGTCATGTCAGGTCTACACAGACCAAGTGAAGCGACACAGCCCAAAGAGCCTACAAAATTATTTAGGGAGCACATTGCAGATCGGCCTGGAAAAAACCCAAATCATGATTGCCCAAGTCTCAACAAAACTTAGAAAAGAAAAAAGCAAGTCTCGCTTGGCAACTATATGAAGACCACACCTTACCCTACACATACCTGGGCTTCATCATTCTTGCATAAGGGAGTTTCAGAATGGCCAATAAAACATTTCAAGATAAAGTTCCTTTGACTTTGAGCACTGTTTTAAAAGTCCCCAGGCAAAGCAGGTCCTGGATTTCTCCAAAAACATAATTTAGCAGCCATAACAAACAAGCTAATGATTTGATAAGCTATAGTCCATTGCCAAGAAAAATCTCAGGAACACACTTTTCTGTTAAATATCTCAGTCACTTGGGTATTCACCCGTTGAAATTCCCCCAAATGCTATGATTTGTCCAAGAAGCATAACAATGCAAGGAATCACGGAAGTTTATTCCTCCCATCCCCACCTCTCAATGAAATCACTTTCTGATTGTCAGAGACCTCCCTAACCAAAAAGAAGCCTTAGCAATGTGCTCCATTCTGACATGCTCAAGTCTCAACAGTATTCAAGTCCAAGCCCATGCTAAAAACAGCTCTACTGAAAAATAACCACTACCTAAGGCAATAGGCCAAAGACTACAAAAAAATTCAGTATAAATTTAACGAGAGAAAAAAAGAAAACAAGGTCTGATGTTCCTGTTTCTCTACAGAGCTTTATCAAAAAAAAAAAAAGAAAGAAAAGAAAAACCAACTATCCACCTAGAAAATCGTAAGAGCCTAAACATGAAACTGAGAACAATCATGGCTCCATTCCTGGCCTGCTGTGTACTTGGAACACAAAGCCAATCATTTAACCGCTTTGAGCTCTCATTTCCTCATGTGTAAAATAGAAATAATAATAGCTGTTTCCTATTTACTCTACAACGATGTATGGAAGATTAGCAAGATATCATCTGTAAAAGTACTTTGATCTCCTCTGAGATAGGGTACTATGTAAATTTCAGCTGGTGTTATAACCACACTTGAGCACACATGAAACCTGAATGGATACTGACCAATAAAAAAACTAGCAATCATAAGGTAAAAACAGAAAACAGGACACAAGCGCAAGGAGAACAGAAATCCAAGACATGTGATTAGAGTGAAAATGAAGGACTTAACATCTGATCGACAGAAGAACCTGGTGAGGAAACAGAAATGTGTGTGTCCACAGAGAGCGCCTGATGGCAGGACAACCTGACCCAATTCTTGGAAATCAGTCACCAGATCATAAATTAAAATAATGTGAGCAGAATGTTTATTCAAGAAGCTCCAAAAATCTGAACTCCTCTAGGAAGACTTCCCTGCTACATGGGAAAACAGCTAGTAAATTACACCCAGACCCTGTCTGTTCTGGTGGTCTTCTTCCAGAACTCACCATTACACAATTTTCAGTTTCCCCTGGTCTTGGATTTAATGTGAATTCTGTTTTTAAAATATTTCAGTTTCTTTATTTAACATATACTTTATATAGACATAGATACAGATAGAGATATAGATATATAGATATACATGATATAGATCTGTGCCATTTTCTACTTTTTCCTTTATATCGCTCCATCCCAACATTGTTAGCTTTTCCAACATAATCAGGCAAAGACCACATCCAAACAAAATTATTACTATCAGCACAGCTCATTCAGTAATTTACTAAACCAACATATATTGAGCATCAACTATGCGCCCAAAGGAAGCTAGCATGAGTTCAATGAACAGATAAGTGCTTAAGGATTTGATCCTAATAATGATCTTAATAGTTCTATATTCTTTTTAAATAACAAAAATATTCCCAACTCATCTGTTAAGAAGACAAACAACAATATATCTGCATAATTTCCTAAGAACTATTCAAAACACAACCCAAATACCCTAATGTTGATGTCCCAAAGTTCAGAAACATATCTCCATGATTAGTGGAGCAAATATAACCAAAATTACATCTCAATATTCATGTTCATCTTTCTCTGGTCCTTCTCCAATTCCAGGATAATTTGAATCACACAAAGCATTCAAGAACTGAACCTCTGTTTTTGGCAAAGTGTGGATAATGGTATCTATTTTGTTCTCAGGGTTTTTCTGTGGAACCTGGAAAATCTCAGCACAAGAACATCTACCAGTTGCTCAATCAATTAATCAATATCTTGGGCACTGGTTACTTGTTGACTCATGACTCCAGCAGCAGTCCTTGATCGCTATCCAGGTTGGTAAGTGAGAGCTCAGGGTCAAGGCTTCTCTAAGTATGCTTTGGGTCAATTTCCTGGGTTCATTGACTTCCTCTTGCCCACACAGTAGCACAATCTGCTGCTTTTCTGCCTGTTTACTTTCTCCTGGGCTCTCCCTGCTCTTTATTCCCATAGTATTTTGCTATCCAAAAGAGCCAAGTTAATCAACTTGGAGATTTTATTGGGTGCCACTCTGACAAATGGATTTTGCAGAGATTAAAGAAGACCAGGGCCAGCCCAGGCCTCTAGAGCTCCGCTTCTCAGTCTTGGGTCCTTGTAACCACAGGAGTGGGGAATGTTACACTATTGGAAGAAGAAAATCCAAGTCGGAGAAGTCCTGGGTGCTTTTTCCTTTGCTAATCTCTTCCCAGGTGTTCTCATATAGAACTAAAGTTTTAAATACCATCTACACGGTGATGGCTCCCAAATTTAGATCTCCAGCCAAGGCTTCCCATGTGGGAGAGCAGCAGGCCCATATATCCAACAGAAACTTAACATTTCCACTTCGATGTCTCAAAGATATCCAAAACTAAATGTGCCCAAATGACACATATCGTTCCTAGCATATCTTCCCCAAATTGCCATCTCATTAGATGAAGCCACCATCCATCCTTTTGCTCAAGCAAAAAATCTTGTCTAAAATATTAAAATATTTAGAAAGTGGAGGCTGAGAGCTAGAACAGATTTCTTTGATTTCTTGGGTTGCTTTTTCCTTTTATACGTCTGGGGTTAGCCCGGCTGTGGTAACTTTCTTTGGGAGTCATTGCTCTACCATTATTCAAGTATTCACTCACTGGCAGGAACTCTGAAGGAGAAGCCATTAGCCATTTCGCAACTTTGTTTTAAGTTTTAAAGAGTTGGGTTGGTCTATGGCCATACCACCCTGAACACACCCAATTTTGTCTGATCTCGGAAGCTAAGCAGGGTCAGGTCTGGTTAGTACTTGGATGGGAGACCACCTGGCAATATCAGGTGCTATAGGCTTTAAAAATAAAGAAATAAATAAAGATTTGGTTGGAATGATAGACCGTATAGAAAACTCATATTTTCAGTACATGTGATCTAACAGGTCTCACGTTCTATGGAAACACCAGCAACTGATGCCTGACCGACCTTCTTAGTGAATGTTGTTAATGTAAAAGCTCTGCAGAGAAAAGCAATCTGCTCGAGAACTGTGTGGGCAGACCCAAAAGCTTGGGTGTCAGGGCCATCTGAAGTGGGAGCCATTTACTACATCCTAAAGCATTCCTAGATCACATGGAAAGACCTTCAAAACACATTGTTTCATTAAACAATCGTGATTCCACGCACATAATTAACAACTTTCGCTATCTCCCAACTAGCATCTATCCCTTGAGTCCTTTTCACCATTTAGTAATCTCAATCAGTGACCACAAAAATATTACCAAGAGCATGGATGAGCACTAGGCATGGGCTAAAGAGGGCATTTTTGTCTATGGCATAGCCCCAAGGGAAGCAAAGGAAGCCCAGAGGATAAAAAGAGCCAATCTGGGAAGAATCTGAATGAGTTCTTTCTAAGATGTTGATGATGTAAACCAGGCACACCTAGAAGCATTCAAAGACTGGGCTGCAGGAAAATCATTTTGACCAAAATAAAGGAGGAGCCAATTCAAATAATACTGATCCTAAATGCAAAGCAGGTGTTTTTCTGGTTTTGTTTTTTCTTTTTGGAGTTTCCAAAGAAAGTCTAATGGAACTGTTTTAAATCACTTTTCCCATTTACAATTTACAGAATGAAGCTTTGCTCTTAAGGAGTCCCACAATCAGACAACAAAACAACTTATGTTTGGGGATTCTAAACTACCCATAAATATATGCGAACACACAAATATGTGTATCCACAAATTCATGTATTACTCAATAAAATATGACATTAGAATGATTTCTGAACCGTTTTCTACAATGAAAAATAATTCTAAATTCTTAATTCACTAATTTTCTAAACTTTTCTTTGACTTCATTATGCCCTTGCTCAATGTGAGGCTTTGAGGATAAAAGACATTCTTTGCCCTCAAAGAGCTCACAGTCTAATGGGAAAGTCAAAGAAACAGACTTGGATGAATGTTTGATAAACGTGTGGTGCTGCTGGAGCAAATAAAAGGGGTTTTCGTGGCAGATCTGGAGGTGGGAGGAAGATGTGTGGAAGGCTTCCTAGCAGAGGGACAACTGAATCTGGCTGAGGGGCCAGCAAAGGCACCAGATGACAGAGAGCATGAAGGGCCAAAACATGGACCACAGTCATGAGAGTTGGGGCTGGAGACTTTGACCCAGGCCACATGATCTCCTTGTTTTGACATCCTGTGGATGCTGTCATGAAGACCATGGGGAGCTGGTGACTGCTTCTAAACAGGGAAGGGACATATTCCTATTTGCACTGTAGAGAGCTCACTTTAGCAGCAATTTGGAGATAATTGAAGTGGACCGAGATGAAAGACAGACAGGGAGACCTGTTAGGACACTGTTGCAAAAATCCATGTTTAAAAAAAAACGAGGAAGGTTTGAACTAATGCCATAGGAACAGTTCTTCAGGTAATATCAACAGGATTTTATGACCAATTAGAGGCGAACGGGGAGGAATCGTGGACAGCCGCCAAGCTTCTAGTTTGGGCAGCAGGGTGGCTCACAGCACCTTTCGCCAGAATAAGGAAATACCGTTCCTCAATAGCGCCTGCAGCTCTTTCTGACCTCTGCATGATCCTGTCTTAGCCTCAGCAAGCCACAGGGAAATTCTCCACAGCAGCTAATCCCAGTCCACCTCTTTCAGGCAATTTGGATCTGTGCCTTCTATGTCCAAAAGGTGGGAATCAGGAAGAAGCTTTAACTGAGTGAGGCATAAACATGGGGCATAAACCACCCAACGCACCAAACTGGGGAGCATTTGCAGAAATGTCTAAAGTAAAGCAGTATGAAACGCTAAAATGGGCGGACGGGTTTTATTACAGAGATGTTGGCTGTCACTTGGAGCGTACAAATGTTTATAGAGGTTGAATTCCAAATTCTCTAATGCCTTTGCAGAAATAAAGCCAAATTTGTATCTTCATTAGGTCTATAGCCAGGATGTATATAATTTAGAAAACAGGCGATAAAATAAATTTATTCAACGTAAAATTGTATACATCTCAAAAAATATGGCATATCTCCCTCATAGTGGTTGGTAATATTTTAAAACAAACTTGTTTAAGGTTCCTGTTCATTAGTTTTTATTATGCTAAGGAATTCTTCCAGCTCAATCTGTATTCATTTTGCTACTATGTCTAGATCCGCCTCCTGTTTTCTGGTTTGGGAATCGTACATTTGAAATGATGACCACACCCCACACAAAGATGAAAGATGTGGGGGAAAGAAATGTTTCCTGACACCTTCACTACCTCCCAGTGGAAAGGAAGATACTGTTACCTACCTGGCAGCAGCATTTGGAAGGATTAATGAGTGTCTGCAGAGCACTCTTGGGTCTGAAGATGAAAGACGTCCTATGAGCACAACGTCTAATTGATGTTTGTTATTTTGAACGTTTTGCTAAAGGACTTTTCTCCTCATAAATGAACTCCCATCCCAAAGCTTTGAGAAGGACATAGAAATGAAGAGTCTCAAGTGTGGTCTTTTACCAACATTTTTTTTTTCCAACGATAATTTCAAACATGGCAATTTCCCACTCAGTAGTGATTATCCCTGCTATATGGACTGCAGGTGGTGTGATCCTTAGGCTGAATCTATTTACAGCCAAAACAACCATTTAATTCCATTTCTTTGGTAGCAAATTAAATACGTAGACAAATAAATAAATAAGCTCAAGCTTTTGATGAGCTAAATGATTTACTTTTCAATCTATTTTTAAGCCATGTTGAAACAGCTTTATTTTTCTTGCACGTTGGAAATAAATAGTGGTCAAACATTTCGATGTTGTACTGTGTATTTGGCTTGGCTTCATTTTCCAATAAGTTGTTTTTATAATCCAAAACCTCAAGAAAGAATCAAGTTAGTTCATTCAAGTTCCAAGATAGGCACTGTTTCACTTTATAACTTAGCAGTAAGCTACTGACCAGTACCAAACTCATTTCTTCATTTGGTCAAATGTCTATTCATCCAAGATTTAGGAAGAAAATTCAGTGCTATGACAGACCTGGACCCTAAGGTAACGGACGCTGTCCCAAATCTAAATGGAGGGAACTTACTCCTTCTCTGATAATTTGCTTCTCCAAGACCAAGCAACCTAACAACCTTCCTTTCCCATTCCTTTCCCATTCTTCCTTTTCTCCATAATAATTCACATCATTTAGGACCAAAGTAGGAGATTACAAACTCAACTCCAAGCACATCCCCAGGCACAGCCAGAGTGCTGTTTCTGAATCAGCATTAAAGGACATCAGTAATCACAGATTAAGTATTACGTCTTTCCAGACTTCCTTGATGGTGCCAATAACTTGCGAAGCAGAGATACCCAACAAATGACCACCATTTGCATAGATCTTTTCCATTCTAATTTAACCAACCAAGCTTTAGGCTGACTCTCCTAGAGTTTGACCATTTCTAAAGAGAGTGTACTCCAGGAAATTCATGTCTCCATCTGTCTCAAAAGAAAGCACCTGACGTTTAGTTTGGGCTCATGGTAGACACACATCTTCAAGACAAGGCAAAAGTCTAGTCACTTTGTCTCCAATCTCTACCTTCCACCCCCACCCACCAATCCAGAAAGGGGAGACCTTCAGGCCCTGCCTCTACTTGGTTTATTCCCTTCAAAGGTCCCTCTGTGCTCTTCTTGACCTGAGTCTGCCTTTAAATAAATGGCAGGTGGAGAGATCAATACACACCACGATCGCTCCTGGGCATCACACTCCCTCTGAAGCCCTGAATCTTGAGCTGGAACTCAGCTCCACACACAGTTTCACCCTGAACTGGAGATGAATTGGGGAATATCTACAACAGCACATGGTGCTTGACCTGCCCCAGAAAGGCACACACAGAGCATGGAAGGGGCAGGGCGAGGCTGTTTGAGGAAACCAAGCAATATAAGCTCCATTCTGAAATCAGATTTTTAAAATAAAATTAAATGAATGGCAGGGCAATGACCATCTGTTATAAAGGATGCCAATGACAGTAAAAGCTTTGTTATCAGACCAGTTGGGGGAGCGGCTGCTGGTCAGCTGAAAATTCTGGTTAGCTAAGGCTTTCTTAGTATTGCCCCAGGAGTTTCACCTCTTATCTCTTCTCCAGCTTTCCCTTTTATAAATGAGAAAAAGTGAATCTGGCTCATGTGCCACCATTGAAAGTAGGTGGAGATGGAGAATTCATTATTCATTTTGTTTTTCCAGAAGCAGCGGGAAGAGAAGAGACTGCTCCCCCAACGACCCTGCCCTGGCTCCCCCGTGGCACGCTCCCCTGTTCTGGTCAGAGTTAGTTAGTTACCAGAGTGAAGATTTTTGCACTGGGCCATTTCTAGAATTCTAATTTTAAGCCAGATTTTTTTTTTTTTTTTGCAGCTGGCCGGTATGGGGATCTGAACTCCCACTCCAGAGATTTTTTTTAACTATATCTAATACTTTGGAGTTGATTTTACCACCAAAAACAGGCTTAACTTTTTTTGAACATTTTCCTTAAGTAATCTTCAAGTTGTAGACCGGCAAAGTAACAAAAATCGGAAAAGTAAGATCCAAGAAGCAGCGCAGACTGACAGAAAGCCCTGTCTCCTGGGTGCCCACGCAGCTCTCCCGTCTTTGCAATCATCACATTTATGGTCTCATGTCCATAAATTTATGGAGCATGTCACTCAGCTTCCTTGGCAATTAGTTTTCTTATCTGTACAATGAGAATACTAAACCAGGAGACCCAAGAAGTCCCTTCCAATCTAGGATTCTCAACATATCTTCAAGAGGGCAAGTTCTTTAGTCTACTCACCCTCCAAGAGCCTCCAGATGAGACTTGCCATGACAATCCAGTCCATGTGAAAAATTTCAATAAGTTCTCACTGCTAAATCCTCTAGAAAAGAATGCTGGGTGTAAGTCAATCTAGTGCAAATTCTTTGAAAAGCTGGTCCATCCAAGCTCATGAATGTCAATTCATTCTCTCCTTTTCAAAAGTATAGAGACACCCTGGTCAAAACTTGGCTTCAGCCCTTTGTTTGAAATGAAGACAGTGCGTGCTGGCATCAGCACAAAGGGAACTGGAATTGTGGACAGGCCAGTGCTTTGTCCCTCTCCAAGGGTATCCACATGTGAAACCACCGCTCACTGGAAGAAGGGCCTTCCCATGCATTTGGAGCAGAGTGGGGGACACCGTCAACTCAGTCACACTTGTCACGAAGCATGGCGGAACAGGAGAGGCATCTCTGTCAAGCCACGAAGTCCTGGAGTGGAAGCTTAGTCTATTTATACGTTTTTTTCAGTTAGTGGAAAAACACAAGACAATTTACACTTTAAAGAAAGAAAACAGAAGAGGATAATTTATCCAGAATAGCAGAATCCATGTATGATTCAAGAGGCTCTCCTTTTTCTTCACAAGTTCCACAAATATACCATTCTTGGCAAAATGGTTGCACCTGAAAAATAGTACTTAGACAAAATCCTAACTCAACTAGCATGTTATGCTTATTAATGCCTCGTGGTTGATCCCCACTTATTTCTTTTTCTATATTAGCCCATATCCAAACATCTTTAAATGCTTGTGGTTACAAAAATTATAGGTCACACATTTTAACTTTAATTGACAAAGTTTCTAAAATTGGGCTTTTTCTTAAATTTTATTTTAACTTATGCATTGTAATGGTATATACATATGGGGTACAATCTGATATGCTGATACATATGCATGTTATATAATAACCGGGTCAGAGTAGTTAATGTATCAATCACCTCATGCATTTATCATTTCCTAGTCTATATTTGTTGTGTGACTTTGGGTAAATCTCTTTTTTATATATAGTTAATAAGAGTGCATTGGATTCTTGAAAATTGCTGAGTGTTCTCACCACAAATGACAAGAATGTGAGGCAATGTCTACATTAATTAGTTTGATTCAGCCATTCCACAATACATACATATTTCAAAACCTGTTGTATACCATAAATATATACAATTTCTATTTGTCAATTAAAAATTAATAAGAAAAAATATATTCATTCTGTGTTAGAGTAAATTTCTTCTCTCTCTAAGCTTGAGCTTCCTTTTGTAGATGACGATAACTACCTTTCAGAATTATGTCGAAGACTAAGTGAAATAATATACACCGTGCCACACGCAGTGACTTGTACACACCAGATACTCAACGAATGGCAACTGTTAGTGTTGCAGGGAGTGAACTGGGGATATCCAGGGGTGGTCTATGACAATCCTTAGAACATGTTGGCAGGAAACCCTCTTGTACTGGCCCAGGGAGACGGGTCAAAATTACCTCACAGGCCTCCTCTTCATGAGTGTCCTCAAGTATGGTTTTGGAACAAGGAACAGAGGGGGCAAGGTTCTCCTCCTCAAGGGCCTGAACTGACTCATTCCTTCTGGCTAGAGGGAAGGGAAGGACTGAGAAGAACTTTAGAAATGAGTGGAATTACCTGTGGAGTGACTCGGCAGTTATCAGTGCGCTGATAACAACGGGGAAGTGGGGAGACACATGTGCATGTAAAGTCCAGAAAAGCCCAAGAAGCCCCTGGCTTAGATGAAACAGGCCTGTTGGACAACACACAGGTTCCTACTTCCCTTCAAAGCCATTCAGTCGCTTTCCTGGTGTGGAGAGCAGATTCATTGTTCCTACAAAACAGGAAGTAGAACAGGGAAAAGCCACCGTGGAGACTGACCCAGCACTACACTGGCTGGTGCTTAAGCTGCCACCTGCCAACCCCATATCAGAAAGGCCATGCATGAAAGGTTCTTCCCATGAACAGTGTCAGCCTTCCCAAACAGCGTCTTCCACCCCATGTCAAGAAACGCCCAGAGAAGAGGAAAAGCCAGAAAGGAAGGTCACTGGCAACTTCTGTTGGGCCTCCAGGACTTCAAACCAGGTCCTACTGGAGGACCCATCCTCTAGGCTCTCAGGGACTTCCCTTTTGGGGGAACCCAAGAGAAAGAACAGCCTGAAGAGAAAATGTTCCCTATACTTAGTGATATCTTGTCTCTGTGTGACTGTCTGTCATTAAAGATAATGGATTAAAGGATCATATCATTAAGTAGAAAAGAGAGGTCATTATTTGTTACACCATCACACTTTAAAAGGAATACCTGGAACAAGGACAGTGACAAAACATAATTAGACTGGGGACTCAACTGCACAGATGTGTTACTGATGACCCTTGCTGTGTAGTAGGGTGTCATGCAGACCCAGGGCCAATTCCCAGTAGGAGGCAGGTAAGGTGGATTATTCCATCATCAAGAGCCTGAGACTAGGAATCATGAGGCCAGGGCTCTAGTCCCAGCTATATTCAAAATTTGCTGTGAAACTCAAAAGAGCCACTCATTTCTTGAGGCTCTTCCTTCTCTGGTCAGTGACTGCACTGGATTCTAGTTAACTAGGCTAAGATCACGGGCCTGGGTCTGGGTCAAGCCCTGGCACTATCCCTTAATAGCTGTATAACCTTGGCAATCTTCATAAAATGTAGTGATAAAAGTGTCTGCTTCATAAGATTTGGAGGCAATTAAATATGTTAATGCATGGAGCATGGTGTGTAAACACTAAGGTGACAGAAAAAAACAGAGGGTCCCATCTTCAGTGGGTTTCTAATCTGTAAGTGGGACTAGAACCAGCAATCTGACCGAAATAAACATCAATGAAAGGAATAAGACAGGTCTGTGTGTGTGAGACTTGTGTCAGTACATATAAGAACTCCTTAACTGACGATACTGTAATGCCCCAAAAAGCCACACTTAATAGTTAGATGGAGGCATGTGTCTCAGCCTCTGACACCTACTAGGCCCTTGAGTGAGTGGGTCAGAGTTTGCAGAGAGATTAATGCATTAGAGCTAAGTGTTTAAGAAAAGTAAGGGTCAGCTCACTTGCTTAGAGCATGGTACTAATAACACCAAGGTCAAGGGTTCAGATCCTTTTACTGGCCACCCGCCAAAAATATAAAAATAAAAAAATAAGCAAGGTAAGGATTATAGTGACTGGTGCCAGGCTGAAAAGACAGGAAGAAAGAGAAATAGGAATGAAGAGGTGGGCACGATGGACCCTCAACGTTGGCCATGAGTGGACAGTGGGGCCACGCTACCCACATGTAGGGCACCCCCAGCCATAGGGGAAGATTCTCCAGGCAGATGAGGAGAGAAAGAAGGGTACCCAGGGAATCAGCAGTCAAGGAACAAAGGGGTGAAGGGAAAGATGAGGCCAAACGCACTCCCCGGGGCTGGCAGGAGAGCTGCGCCCTCAGAGCAGAGGAAACCTCCCGAGGCCACTCCTCCTCCCCCACCGCGTGGTCTCCACAGGCCAGCATGGGACACACATTGCCGCTGGACGGGGCACCTGCTGAGGTCAGTGAGGTTGGGACAGTAGGCCCCTGCGGCTGTTACTATTACTCTTGTAATAAAAACAAACTTATTTTGGAAAAAACAAAAACTGTGACTACCAAAGCCAAATTTGATCATTCTTGAGATTCAAAGTCCATCACCCTATTGCTGGCAAGAGTTGGTTTTGGACCAGGATTCCATATCAGTTGAGAAAAAAGCAAAAGGGACACAGCTCTCGAATATCTGGTCTGTAGCAGGAGCAGCTTGTGCCCCAGTCCCCTGGCTTCTGGAGAGCCACCCAAAGCTTTGAAAGTCCCCAAACAATTCCAGGGTCTATCCTCATGCTTGGACCTCAGACATTTCCTGCTTCTAACACTTTCTTTCTCCTATCCTTTTGTTTTGTTTTTTTTTTTGTATTTTATCCGTGTGTACATAGCCAGTTACCAAGGCATGGAACAGATACATTTGTGCTTCTGACAAGCCATTTGTGCTTGTGACATCAAGCTATACTATAGATTCCTTGAGGGCAGAGATGGTGTCTGTGCCTCTTTCTAGCTTCCATGGTGTTCAACAAGCATTTGTTGAATGACAAATGTTGGAACCCATCGATGCAGTCTCTCCCTGTCTGTCCCCAGTCATCCCCTGACCCCTGTTTCCCCCTCATGTCCTTCATGCCTGCCAGGATTCAACATCATTTCTCATTGTTCTAGAAGAGAACAAACTGCACTTCGCTGATCTCTGTCTACCCAGGTGTCGTCATGTGTCACTCTTCCCCAAGGCCCTGTTGTTTGTAAGCACAACCTCTGTGAACGTCAAGAGACAACTCCAAACCCATCGTTAGTCTCCCCAGGGCTGGGTGCCTGATGGTGTGGCCCATTTAATAATAATACTTACCCTTAAACTGCTGCTTCTAGGAGCCTCTTCAAAGACTTTTATGATCGTTAGCTAATTAAGACACAGCCCTGCCCTGGTGACCACAGTTATAATTCCCACTTTATAGATGGGGAGACTGAGGCAGATTTTAAGGGAGCTGCCGCAGGCCAGAGTCAGCTTCCAAGCCAGAATGAGAAGTTGCAGGTCCCTAATTTGGTGTTTAAGCCGCTATACCCCACACCCTTCCTATTCTAAATAGATGGCTCTCGAGTAAGTGGTGGGAAGGAGGAAAGGAAGGTCTCTCCACCAGGCTGTGTCCACAGTTTTTGAGAGGTTGGTTGAATTCTTTCATTCAATACTTTTGTAACTCTCCAGGCTCGAGGTGAGTTCAACTTCAAACAGGGGCAACAAACAAAGAAACAAAACAGACCAAAACTGGACTTGCCATAGGATTTTGTATTTTCTTAAGAACACTCATCTACTACACACGCTTTCTGAGCATATGTAAAATGCATATGGCATTTTAGAGCCAATTAAACACTGTTATCCACTCCTGGCTGTCTCAACTGCTTCCTCCCTGAATAAGATTTGATAAAAAGAAAGAAAAAGAGAAAGGAGATGTGACAAACCTGAGGCTATGGGAATCCTCAAGTGGTTACCAATATAATAACTCGCCACAGCCCAGTGACATAATGCAGCATTGATTAGGATTAATGCTTCTGGTCTTAGAGGTAAACATGTGAAGGAGGAAATCTTGATTGATTTGTCTGGAAGAATATTAAATGATGCCAACTCTGTAAAAGAAAACCCAAAACTTTTAACTATTGAATACAGATTCCAACTACTAGCATGATATGAAACTACACATCTCATCCAACATGATGGGTTTGAGATTTTTTTTCTTAATACTAGGACTGGAAACAAATATTTGAGATTCCTATAAAAATACCAGTTACTTCTCTCTGAGCCCTGTGGTCTATGACAATAGACTAACTACATTCAGAGTACAGGAAAGATGGCAGCGGTGTGGGTTCCTAAAGGAAACCTTCTGGAAGGTTCTGACTTGCTCAGGGTCTGTAAGGACAATACAGTTTGGGTTACTGGCAAGACGTGGTGAGGATATTCCACACTTGGCATACAGGAAGACACAGATTTAAAAGGAGGAGAGAGTCAGGGGACCCGACTGAAAGAAAAGACAGCTAGTTGGAAAAAGTATGTTTATTGACTTTTAAATAGGACAGTTTTCTGTGGCTCTGAATCATGGTAACTTTCATATAAGGTTTCTTGGAGGGAATCTGAGTTAATAGCAGATAATCCCAACCTAAACCCTATAAAGTACATATTTCTTGTGCGTTTAAAAAAAGAAAACACATTTTTATGCACCAAGAAAACCTTAAGATTGAACACTGATTGATTGATTAACATTTACAGGTTATAAATACTTCTGTTTATAAACCCCTGAGAAGCTAAGTTAAATTCATCCCTTGTTAATGAGCAACATGGCTAAAAACTCACAACAGAGAACATTTTCTAGGACAAAATTAAAATCTTCCTATCAAGGAGCAGTCTAACTTTGTTCCCAAAGCAAAAACCAGGCGAAAATAAAATCATAAATATTTAAGTCACACATTTCCTCCTTAGACATAAACGAGAGATGTGTTCATGCAAAATAAGGAGTTGAACTTGGAAGATTTTTTGTCTTGTTTTTATGGACTTCACTATTGGAATTAAAGTAATTAAGCTCTATTAACTTAACAGTTCTTGATTATTCTAATAGCCCACGCTTGAACTTAGGTAGGTTCAAGCTGGATTTCAGATCCCACATACACCTGGGCCTTGAACTCTGTTTCATTTCTTGTGGAAGGAAAGAGGAGCTAGGGAATTGAATTGGGCGGCTTGAAAAGGAGGTTGAACTTTCACCGGCTGAAAGGGTTTGGACCCAATTGCGTGCTTACAGTACCTGCAGTGGCCTTTTTCATCCCAACGCCCCTGAGATAAAAGAGAAAAAGATGAGGTTTGAGAGGTGTAACAGAAGCGAAATATACAAGAGGCACACATTCCTACAGGAGGCACACATTCCTGTGATTCTCCCCTATAGGAAATGACAGGGAGACCTGTTAGCTACAGAGAAGCTAGGGTTGCCAGATTAAAATGCAAGACTCCCAGTTAAACGTGCATTTCAGATAAGCAACAAATAACCATTTAGTTAGTGTAGGTATTCCCCAAATATTGCACGGGACACACTTATTCTAAAGAGCATCCATTGTTTATCTGTAATGCAAATTTAGCTGGGCATTCTGTGTTTTCATTTCCTAAATTTGGCAACCCAAGTCATGGCAAAAAGTTCACAATGGGTAAAAGTGAAAATCAAAGAACAGTAATATAAACACACTCTTTCTAGACATAAAGGTGCCTATAAGTCATTTCCTCTGGGAAACAGGAATCGAGAGTGGTGAAAGTTCTGGGCAGAGGACTGTTGGTGTTTTTAAGACTTAGCAGTAATGTTTGAATTTTCCTCTGTGTACTTAGGTAACTTTGACAAAAATTAAAATTTAATTTAAAAAAAGGAAACAGCTATCAATGATTTTATTTTAACCCCTTTTGCCCTCTCCCCTCACCCCAAAAAATGGTATGACAAGTTGCAAAGTTTCAAAGGAATATGAGGAAAAGGGCAAAAGATAAAAATAAAAAGAGAGACTGTGCTTCCTCTCATCCCCGGGCAATCGTGGGCTCTGCACAGCATTTCCTCTGCCTTGGGCAGGGGAATGCAGACCTCCAGCCTAGAACCCCCTGTAGTAGCACTCAGGGCTTGCAGACAAAGGAGGTAGGACGCAGGTGGGTATTGCTGCAGTGGGAGAGCGGATTAAAGATTTAGTGACTAATTATTGAGCATTTACTAAATGCTGAGCATTGTGTGAAGAACTGGACAACACGACAGGGCTGTAAGATAGTATCTTTCTTCTCAGATGAGGAAATGGGGGCTGAGGTCAAGTGATTCGCCACCAATCACCCAGCTGGCAAGTGGCAGAGCTGCAATGGGAACCCAGACCTGTCTGACACTCTGAAACTCTGCGTTCAACCCCAATGTTACACCATTCCCCAGGTGTGATGCTGGGCACGAGGTTCTGGCAACAGCCCCACCTGGAACCCAGGGAGCCAAAGTTCTCATGATTACCAAAACTAGCTGCTGTAGAGAATGACCGTTCACTCTCCTGGCAGCATCTAATGCCTGTTGAGATAGGAGAGGGGACATTCAGGGATCTGATGGCCTAGGATCCTGGTGCTTTGTCCCATAGGTTTCATAATGAGTCCCCCAGGAAGAGAACACAAACCCTGTAGCATTTCCACATGGCTCTCCCTGCTGGACCTGGCTTCCACCCTGGACACCTTCCAAAATGGATAAAGGAATCTAAGAGTCCTTGTTCCTTACCATCATGATGACTAAGGCCCGAGATTTTTGGAAAACACCTGCAAGAAGGTACAAGACCCTCATGCTGTACCTGTTTGTTTCCCTCAAGTTCCCACTGGAGGGAGGAAGGGGCAGGGAGAGGAGATGTGACTGTCACCAGGGAGGGAGGAAGGATTCACCTGGGTTACAGTTCAAAGCCAGGAGGAGAGAAGAGGGCTGGAGCTCTTGTTCTGTGCCTGGGTGTTCTCAATCTCATGTTTCTAGAGAAAACAAGCCTAGGGCAGCCGGAGCTGCAGAGGCAACAGCGACATCTGAAAGCTGCCACTCAAATTAACACCTTTCCTCTCAGCTTTGATTCCTTCCAAGCCACACCTCAGCAAGATGAGCCGATGAAGTTATCTCACCAGATCAGAGTTTTGGGGAATTTTAAAAGTTCTGCTTCCTTCCTCTCTGAAGGTGCAGATCTAAGATTGGGAAGAAAGGGCATCAGGACATGGAGGGGGGCGGATAGGGGCTGCCATGGTCCATCCATCGTTATGATTTTGCTCTTAGAAAGCCCAGCTGCACACGCAGCAGGAGCTGAGCTGCCAAAGCGCCGTGGGGATGCCCCCAGTCGTTCTCAGAGAGTCAGCTCAGGCTCCCCTTTGCCAGCATCAGATAAGGGCTGTGATGATAAGTTTCAGCTCCCTGGGCTGGAACCTCTTCCAGTATTTGATCCCAGTTAGGGATCTCTTTCCCTCCTAATGCGAGTTGTCTTTGATGTCTGAGATTCTCCTGAGGATAAGGAGAAGTCTTCGAGGGTGACTACCTGCTCTTGGCTGGCTCTGTACCCTGCCTGGCTCCCTTTGGACTTTCTTGCAGCTCTTAGGAGTTGCTCCTCTCCTGGGGCCCCCAGTCAAGCAGCCTATTTCCCAGGGTCTGCTAGGAAGTTAACAATCCTCAAGAAAAGGCTTTCTCTTTTGATATGCTCAGGACATGAGTCTTTAGCCACCAGATAGGAGTCCATATTTTTGTTTTTTTGTTTGTATGTTTTGTTTTTTTGTGTGTGTGTAGGGTTTTTTGGCAGCTGGCTGGTACAGGGATCAAACCCCGGACCTTGATGTCAACAGCACCATGCTCTAACCAGCAGCCAAGGCCTATTTTTTTAAGAAGCCAAAAGTGAAATGTTATTAAGATTCTGGTTTAGAGAAGCTTCATGGGTCCTCACTTTTCTCTTCCGAACAGAATTTCTGTTCGGTTAGTGGGTCTCACTAACTAGTTCAGCATTGTGTGGCCTAGGGGGTAAACTCAATATCCTACCTAATATTCAATCACAATATTGATGAGATGGTCATCCTGGAGGCCTTCATTTCTGTCTGGCAGGTGACTGGAAGCTGGCTGGCCCTCCCAGAAGGGGGGCACTGTCTAGTGAGGATGGGACCGGCTCAGAGAACTCACTGCCATCTTGCTTTTTGGGTCACTGAAAATCCCCAAACTGTCCCCAATCTTGCATTGGGAATTATAAAAAGAAAGTAGACCTTAGGTAGCTAAACCTTTCCCTCTTCTCTGGTTGGCATTTGAGACTGATCGGTGGTAGCTGTTGTTGTGGGGTGGGAAGAGGTTTATTCCAAGTTCTCAACTTCTGGGCAAAAAAAAAAAAAAAAAATCCTGTACTGCCGTATTAGTCAAATTCACTCACACACACAAACACACACACAAAAAACTAAGAACAATTGATAGCTTGCCTATGACAACAAGATCAGATGACAGGTCTGATAGCCAAGGTGAGGTACATTGCACAGACGGGGCATCAAATACCAGCACAGAAGTCCTCCAGCTGCCTGGGCTGTCCTCACCACCGGGATGGCTGGGGGACTGTCATCCATCTAGTGACCTGCTTTTTCCCAAGTAGGTCACCTGCCTTTGGGGAGGTCAGGAAGGTGAAACAGGACAAGCTGGACAAATCCTGTGGTTTCTGCTGCTCCCCTCCCACTAGGAATGAAGGTGGGGAGGGGAAGAGAATGAGCTAGACCACAGGGCGAATTCCAGCAGGAATTCCTCTGCCTCCAGATCCCCCTTCCAGGTGGCATTCTTCCAGATTCTGGACCTTATGAATGAGGGGCAACCCCAGTGGCCCAGAAAATTCTCAACAAGGCTTTCTGAGGAAGTACCCACCCCCCTGAGATCTGCTCCCAGCTTCTCTGATCCCTTGCAAACATTGCTGGCCCTTGGGTGGGTGGCAGCAGCAGCCCAGCAAGCAGGATCTCCACCCCCCCACCCCCCCACCCCCGCTTCCTGGGAGGGACAGGCAGCCCCAGCAGGTGGCTCTGGCTTTTCTCCTGGGGCTAGAGGCAGATGCAGGTGCCTCCTGCCACTCCCTTTTTCCTCCTAGTGGGAGTGGGCAGCTAGGGAGGTGTCCCAGCCACTCCCTCAGGCCCGCCGGGGCTGGTGGCTTAGGAAGGGACCTCTGCTACCAGCTCCTTTCTCAGAGCTGAAGCTCGTAACCCAGGCTATGCCCTCCCTCGCCACGGGGGCTGGTCCTCACCACCTCCAAGCAGCTTCAGATTCTCCCTGGGAAATAGAAACTCTGCTTTCCGTGCTCCATCCACCTCTTATGGCGGCTGTCATCCGCTCCTGCAGTGCTGGCTGAACCCCAGCACCCAACCACGGGTGCAGGTGGTCGCCCTGGCCTCAAGGGGTTAGCAGTCTGTCCCAGGAGCTCTCAGTTTGGGTGGTTCAATTTACAACTCCCCCTAATGCTCCAGCTTGATAAACTCTCTGAGTCTTACCTTACTCCTGCTAGAAAAGGACAAGAAGAGTCCAGGGTCTGGGCGACCCTCCAGGTCCCCTAGGGAGGATGGGAGTGTCTGTGCTGTTCAGTCCCTCATTTGGGGCCAATCCGGGCTGAGCTTTTAATACTCTTCCTGAAAGTATGTAACCATCAAACACTACTGTCTTCTAGAAATGATATTTCTTACCTCCATGCTTCCTACGAAATTCTTTCAAAGCAACAGAACTATAACCACATGAAGTAAAATCACAAAATCTCTTGTGCAACTCCCAAGGGATCCCTAGCCTCCTATCCACACAGCTCAACATGATCAAAGAATAAGTAAATTAGATCTAGAAGGGTCTACAGAGACTCTCCAAGCCATATCTCTGGTTAGACTGATGAACAAAGAGTGTCCAAGGGCTGTGTGAATATCCCAAGAGCACTCACTAGGAATTGACTAAACCAGCATTGAATCCCAGTCTCCTGACCTCCAGTTCATAAGAAGTCAGCATTGCCATAACTAGGTAGCCCCTATGTACAGCTTATGCAAAATAATTCTATGATCCTGGTGCTTATAAGTTTAACCTCACTCACAAACACAATTTGTTATATAATACTGTCAGCAACACCACCTTTGGGGTAAAAAAGACGGTGGTCCCAAAGACTCAAAATAAAATATGACATTGGGTTCATCATCATACAGACAGGTGCGGGTATGCCTTACCTCCTGCAAATTTTGCACCGTTGAATTTATACTGAATTTTTGTAATGATAGCATTTGAATGCACGGGGGTGTCGACTATATAAAATAATCCTATGGTGAATCCTTTTTATCAGTAAGGCATCTTTTTGCAAAGCAAATAATTCCTCCTGCTCTTCATAAATCAGTTTTACTTAAACTGAAGAATGTATCTATACTGAAAGCTAATCTCCATATTATCCTAAGCAGAGCTCAGATTCCATGAAGGACATTACTTTTGGGAGCAGCTTGGGAAGAAAGCATTTGAGTAGGAGCAGATCCAGGGGACAAATCAGATAGATCCACCTATTTCCTAATTTCTCCCACCTTCTGGGTATCTCTTTATCAGAGCAAGCCCCAACCATAATGCCTCAAATAAAGATTCTGGACGAATTTTATGGGACAAAAATAATTATTAACAGGGTAGACAAGAAAGCCTGTTTTATAGTGAAGAATAGGTCATATGGAAAGGGGAATATTCACTAGTTTTCAGCAGCATTATTCCAAAGGGAGGACAGGGGAGGGAAGATCCTAGAAAGATGTAGAAAAGATGAAACGGAAGTCAGAAATTGATTAAGAAACTAAGCCCATCATAGAAGTTCAATAAGTATTTTTAGATCGATTATCAGGTTTGGTTTTTTGTTTGTTTGTTTGTTTTAAAGGGAAGCTATAAGGAAAAATTGAAGGACCAGGAATTGCTTCAAGCGTGAACTGAGGCAGGTACACTCAGAGGAAAGGGGTGGCCAGTTTCTCGTCTTCTCCAAAGAACAGCAGTGAGGAATCCGGTAAACACAGAGAAAGGCTAATGTCATGCTAGAGTCTGCTTCGTGTTCATTGTCGAAAATCTAGAAAGGAAGATATAACGAAGTAGGAGCACCCCTAATCCTACCTTGCAGATAATCACTGTTATTTGGGGGGCATATTTTCAGAGCTCTTTCAAGACAGAAAACATGCTTTGCTTTCTGAAATGGTATAAATGAGGGCCTTTTCAGAGGCAAGGCGTTTTCCTTCCACACCAAGGAGCCCATGGTGCTCAGCTCTGGTTCCTGCCATATAAGACTCTGCATTCCATGTCGCAAGATGACTAAAGCTTGGGGACCTGGAAAATAACAACTCCGCATTCCCAGGGCCCCTTCCCCCTCCCCCGGGGCAACTGGGCCTAACCCTGGGGAGTTGCTGCCTGGCCCAGCCCCCACCTCCTGTAATGTGTGACAGCCATCCAGGTGAGGGTGGAGTACTCCATGTACTGACAAATGGGAAAGCATCACCCTGGGGCACTCGCAGCTCCTAAATCGAGTTCTCAGTTCAGGGAAAAAAATAAACCATGAGAGGAATTTTCCACCGCCCCATTAATCACGCACACAGCAGGCTGGGAGCAGGCAGCTCCAGACCAGGCATCCCAGGTCTCGGGATCCACCCAGCCCCACCACCAGCCACCACTGCCCCAGTGGCGTTGCCATCTCTTGCACCCATCCTAATGGATGTTGGTTTGTGTGCATGGTTTCTACAGGTTTTTTACCTAATGCATGAGCTGCATGGCGCACCAGGTGGCTTTATCTCTTTGCACAGGTTCCAGCAGGAGAAACAACTTGAAGAGCAGTGGAGAAGCTCCCACCAGACATCGTCGCATCCTGGGCTCACAGTGGTTGTCGGGTTCCCCTGAGAGTCAGCTCCTTGACTGAAGCACTTTCCTGCCCCCTGTTTCTGTCACAAGATAGTTCAGAAACATGGGGAAGAGGTCACCCCACCACTACCCAGCTGTGTGAACTCAGCTGGTTATTTAAGCCTCCATATCCTCATCTGTAAATAGTAGTCATATTTCCTTCTTAGAGTTGTGATGAAGATTCAATGAAATAAGCACATGTACAGAACCTGACATGTAAACACTTAGTGAATGTTAGCTGTTAATGTCCAGCAACTCACTCATTCAGTAATCATTTATTGATAACCAGCATACCTCTGAGGACACGTGGTTTCTGCCTTCAAGCACATCATCGTCTAGTGGAGGAGACAAATGTTAAAAACAGTGATTGCATAACACGGTGACTTCTGCGAGTTGTGTATTATAATCACCCTTCCACAGACTATCGCAGGCATCTTCCCAGTGATGCTACAAGGTAGGCGTGAGTGTGCCCATTTTACAGATGACACGTCTGAGGTCCAGAGGTCACCTTGTGGACTTGAACCCACATCTTCTGAGTCCAACCACAGTGTTCTTGATCCATATGCACCAGTTGCCTTTTCTTCTCTCTCTCTCTTATGGGGTCCACCAAAGCTTTTGGTGGACTTGAGGAGGGTAACGGGGAAGACCCCCTGGTGCTGAGAGGGGCTTTAAACCTGAACACAGGCTCACTCTCCCATTAGGAGGCCAACCCTGCCAGGTCGATGCAAAATAACCTGCAGATTTTCATCTGTCGTGGTTCATGTGTTTGTTGTTGCTGCTGCTGCTCTTTGTCATTATGGACTTGTAACCCTGAATGTCACTCTGGAACATATGGCCCCGGGACTATAAACTGCCACCAGGACCTTGCTCTGATGGCTGCCCCTCATGGCCTGACAGTGGCGATTAAACATTGCCTATTAAAGGAGCCATAAAGAAGCCAGACATCCTGCACAATGACTAGCATGGGGCACAGACAATGGGCCAGATTTTCCTGCCTCTCAGGGGAGTCACTCATCTTTCACAGAGAAAGAGAAAATCACGCCATGAGAGTCTAGCAGAATAACCTAAAAGGGGCTGGGGGCGGGGGGCAGGGGAGCAGGAGGGGGAGCCTGGACACATGCCCGCCCCATCCTTCAGCTGCCATGTTCCCATCTCAAGCCAAGAAATGGAAACGATTTTCTTTCCTCTGAGTTCCTATCCTCAGTCCCGCTCGCTTGCACTATTTACTGCTCTTAAAGGTGGAAATCCCTCAGTCCCAGGATAGCAGGCCTGGCATGGCACTCCGGTCCACAGTCCCTTTCTCATTTCTCTGTTCTGGTCCCCAGACCATTGCTCTAGAAAGCCCCTAACTTCACCCAGGCCTGCTCTACTGCTGGACAAGCCTTCAGTCACCTTGTGCTGATTCCTTGCCTCATTCCCTCTGGAATTCCCAAAGAGGATTCCTTGGAATCCCCAACCTGCCCAGCCCTGCTGTCCTCCCTGAGGACAGGCTGACTTTTTACCTTCCTGAGGACGTGGTTCCTGCCATGACCTCCCTCAACGTCCCCGGCCATCATCACATCGATCTCAAGCAACCGGAGGTGCTGCATCTCTGTGGGGACACCAGCTTTTCCAGCCCCCACTCCCAGCATCTGAATGTTTTTCCATCTCCTATTTTTCTCTTTTCTTGGGAAAAGGAGGATTCTCCCTCCTTTTCCCAATCCCTTTGCTCCTGATCCCTGTCTGTCCCATCTCCTGTGGGATTTGTCCCCATTTAACCCCATCTGTCCTGTACCCTTTCATCTTGTCTTCTCTCCAGTGATTCCTTCTCTTCTGCTTCATAACCTGATTCAGTCTCTTCGAGCCTAAAAACTTGATTGAAACCCTCTTACCCCCTCGATTTAATACCCCAGTCTCTTCTCTGACGAAGATCTCCAGGAACGAGTCAGCATGTCTTGGGACCCCTAACAATCCCACAGCCACCATGGGCCATCTAACCAAAACCAGGTCAAATAGCTGCCAACTCCAAAACCTGGTGGTCTCTTCTTAGTCTTTAACCCTTGATTTCAGCAACATTTCACTCTCTTTCTTAAAATGTCTTCTCTCTTGGCTTCCAGGAGGCAATTCTTTCTGATTCAACTCTCAGACAGCCTTCTCTCTCTGCCTGTCTGCTCTTGTCCTTTCTGCCCTCCAGCTCTTAACTGGGAGTGATCTTCAAAGTTATATCCCTACTCCTAAGTCAATATTCTCTACCCTGAAGCTCTCTCTTTTGATTTCATAGCCTGGTCACGACTGCAGGGTAATCCTCCATAGACCATAACACATGTGTGTCTCTTCCTAATGCCAGTCTCATGTATCTCACTGCCTGTTGGTCAAGATATCCCATCAATAACTCAATATGTTTGAAGCTAAGCTTATTGTAGTGGATTGAATTATGTCCCCCCAAAACTCCCTGAAGCTTGAACTGTGTCCCCCAAGTTTTATGTATTAGAAACTTAGCCCCCACTGTGACTGTTAAGAGAATGGAAATCCTATTATGGTAGTTGAAAGGTGGAGCCTTGAAGAGGTGATTGGATTGTAGGACCATGAAGAAGTGAATGGATTAATAATGATGGTCAGGGGCTTGGTTCTGAGGGCTTTAAAAGGAGAGTGAATGAGGAGGTTACTCTCTCTTGCACTCTCTGCACTGCCATTTTCTCAATGTGATACCCTGCCATCGCTGAGGCCACCACCAAAGAAATCCTTCACCAGATTTGTTCCCTGGACTTTGGACTGCCGAGCCTCTGAAACCATACGCAATATATTTTGTTTTCTTATACATCACCCAGTTCCATGTATTTCATTATAAGCAATAGAAATGGACTCATACACTTACCATCTTTTCTGGGACTTGACGCACACTTCTAAGAGTCTCTGGGGGTGTTTGGGGAAGCAGAGCAAATGAAATTCAGAGAATAAGTCACTTTCACTGTCTCCCAACATGGACTCTTACTCCACCTCAGTCCGTCTTATCTAATCAGTTTCCAGTTTCTACCAATGTATCTTTTGAAAGATCTCGCCCATCCATCCCCACCTCTCCAAGTTGTTACCTTGATCAGATGCCACCTATTACCTCCTACCCAGGCTCCTACATACCCTCTGGCTAGTTTTTCCTCTTCCCATCTTTCTACTCCCCAGCCCATACTGTAGTCATTGCCAAATGTATGGCTGTGATAGATCACTCTGCTGAGACACCTTTAATGCCTCCAGACTGAGTACTGAAGAGAGTCCCAGCTCTTTGACCTGCCACTCATCATCTGGCTCCAACTTCACTTTCCAGCTTTTGCCCAGACTCTTCACTCTTGAACACCTGGACAACGCAAGGCAAGGGTCTTCTCCCTTCCCGCCTCCATGCTTTGCCTGTGCCTTTTTTCCTGCATGCAAAGCCCTCGTTCTTCACATCACTCTGCCTAATAAAATCCTTCTAAAATCCAAGTCAGATGACGCTCACTCTCCAGAATCCTCCTTGGTCCCACTGTCTGCAGCCCATCTTTGAGTGTGCACCTCTCCTACCACGCTTACTAGTATTGTTAGTTATTATGTGATTCACCTTCCCCGTAGAGTGTAAGCTCCCAGAGGGTAGGGGCCCCACCTTTGCTTCTCGGCCTCCCTCCTGCAGCCTGGCACTGTGTCTTGCACTTGCTGACACTCAGTGAGCACTTGTTGATTCTGCAGCTAGAAAGTGTTCTGTTCATTAACTGCATCTACAGAGTTCTTGACTCCAACATCTTGGTCACAGACATCTGTTTTGAAGGACATCTATATAGCAGCATCAGCATCATTTTCAAAGGTATTAAATATATTAATAGCTGGGACTTTTTTTTTTTTTTTAAAG